>NC_140585.1:1219576851-1220176851 GCF_964204655.1 Triturus cristatus
CCTGCAAGCCAGCCGAGTGTCTGGGCGTTGGGGACGGGGGTCCACCGGGGCCCGGGGAGGCTCTACCCGGCCTGACTAGGGTTTGGAAGCTGGGACCGGGCCTGGCGCTCGTGTTCCGTCTCAGTGTCCCAGGGTGCGGGAGCCCCCCATCCTGCAAGCCAGCTGAGTGTCCTGGTGCTGGGGACGGGGGTCCACTGGGGCCCGGGGAGGCTCTCCCCAGCCTGGCTAGGGTTCAGAAGCTGGGCCTGGGGCTTGAGCTCCGTCCGTCGGGCCCCGGGGTGCGGGAGCCCCCTGTCCTGCAAGCCAGCCAAGGGTCCAGGCACTGGCTAGGGTTCGGAAGCTGGGAACGGGCCCAGGGCTCGTGCTCCATCCCAGGGTGCAGGAGCCCCCTGTCCTGCAAGCCAGCTGAGGGTCCGGGCGCTGGGAACGGGGGTTCACCGGGGCCCAGGGAGGCTCTCCCCGGCCTGGCTAGGGTTCGGAAGCTGGGACCGTGCCCGGGGCTCATGCTCTGTCCTAGTGTCCCAGGGTGCGGGAGCCCCCCGTCCTGCAAGCCAGCCTAGGGGCGCTGGGGACGGGGGTCCACCGGGGCCCGGGAGGCTCTCACGGCCTGACTACGGTTCGGAAGCTGGGACCGGGCCCGGGGCTCGTGCTCCGTTCCAGGGTGCGGGAGCCCGCTGTCCTGCAAGCCAGTCAAGGGTCCAGGTGCTGGGGAAGGGGGTCTACCGGGGGCTGGGGGGCTCTCCCCGGCCTGGCTGGTGTTCGGAAGCTGGGACTGGGCCGGGGCTCGAGCTCCATCTGGCGGGCCCCGGTGTGCGGGAGCCCCCTGTCCTGCAAGCCAGCCGAGGGTCCGGGCGCTAGGGACGGTGGTCCACCAGGGCCTGGGGAGGCTCTCCCCTGCCTGGCTGCTTTCAGAAGCAGGTACCGGGGAGCGGGGGTGGCTGGTCGCGGAGCAGAGCGGAGTTTTCTGCCCACTCCTATGTGGGATGCTTTTTTAGAATGGTGAATGAGTGATGATCTTATCTTGTTTTGGGGTGCAGCGCTTAGACGCATGATAGAGGAAACCTTGTGAGACACACGTTCCCAAATTGTGGTTGTATTTAGCTAGGCGCTAAAGGCTTGCTCTGCAGGTCACTTATTTTGAACATGGTTTCTTAGTATTTTCTTCTACTTTGAGTATACATTACAATTGATTTGTACGCCACACAGAGGCCTTATGGATAAGTGAGGATTAAAAGGCATAGAAAGACAGGGATGGTCCAAGATCTGATCGGATGGTCTGTGTTACAGTTTTCATCTATGACATTGTGACTATAGATGTCTAGAGATAGGTCACACTATACAGAATTCAGGACCTGAAGGGATGGGCTATGTTAGAGTCCTCCAGGTCCAGACATTTGCAACTGATCTCTGCAGCCTGTAAGTGCTTGTCTGTTTTGGAATTGAGTGGCTGACTGGGGTAAATTGATTCATGGTGTCATATGATATAAATTGTTGCATTAGAGCACACAGCACAAACAATGCCGGAAACAACATTAAACATCAAATCGATAGGCCCAAGACTGTGGCAGGGGTACGGCGAAGGAGGACCGGGTGTCCCAAGATGGTGACTGAGTGGTGGTAGGTCCAAGCTAGGAGGGGCCTGTAAGTCCAGTATGGTAAAGTAGGGCCTGTAAGATCAGAGTGATTGACTGGAAACAGTGACAAGATCTCAAAGAAAAGAGGAGGTTAGTTTGATAGATCCTAAAAGAATTACAGACTCATAACACGAAGGGGAATGTAGGCTCACAAAATTTTGGGATTTCGCCACAGTTTTATGTAATAACGAGCCTAATAAGGTTGTGTTGTAAGGAGAGGCAGTAGCGATATCTCTAAGCTCAAACATGTCACATTAAAGAAGCCTTTTACAAACCAGAGCACCACCTGGGTGGGTCACACTGTTACACCCAAGATCAGCTTTGTTCAAGAACTCCACATAGTTTTTCTACCTAAAAGCTGATCAGGTGCAGTAAACCAGCATCTGCAAAAATACACTTGAAGATAAATCTTGCATGTATATGCAAGCACATATGTGTGGGAACTTCTAAAGTATGAACCTAGGGGAGAGGAGGAGTTGGCCTAACGGCTAGGGCGTCAACCTCGAATCTGGGGAACCGGGTTCGAGTCTCGGCAATGACGCTGAACATCCTGTGATTCTGGGCAAATCACTTAATCTTCCCATGCCTAACAAAATGAATGGAACAGCATCGTCCCTGTAGTATATACATAACAACCCCAACCCAGATGGTACTGGAAATATGGG
The DNA here is from genome assembly GCF_964204655.1 of Triturus cristatus. NCBI lineage: Eukaryota > Metazoa > Chordata > Amphibia > Caudata > Salamandridae > Triturus > Triturus cristatus. Next base: position 1,219,579,151 of record NC_140585.1, read on the forward strand.
ATAGACTAGCAATTGGGAGAGGCCTGACCACGTTCCCCTCTCTGAACTCCCCAGTAGCACGCAAGCCTGATTTCACACCAGTGCTCCAGCCAGGCTCGTTTCTGAGCTGAGATAGGGGCGAATGCAAGATCCTGTAGGACCTTTTCCAGGGACTGTTAATAAAACAATTTGAGCAATGCAAAACCAAATGTAATATCCCTGACACTCTGCAACACCAATACTTCCAACTGGGCCATTGGGCACTGTTGCCACCCAATGTTTTAGGGGCCCCTAACACCCTTTAAAACTTTGGTTCACAACTTTGAAAGTTCCCAAGGCCTTATTTCCAAAATGTATGATGTCTTGCAACAGTCCCGCTTGCTTCCTAGCCACCCATATCAAACGAAATGGGAACTTGATAGTATCCAGGGCATTTCATGGAAACAGTTGGAACTTCTGTGGTGTGAAATCACCAAAACACATTGAAGCATCTCCCAGAAAAAAATGGCATACAAGATTATGCGACAATGGTATTGCACTGCTACGTGCTTATACTCTATCTATCGCACAACCCCAGTCACTTGGAGGTGCAGAATACAGTTGGGAGGTATTCAACACATCATGTGGTGCTCCCCTCCCATCACTGTATTCTGGAAAGAAATCCTGGGCCACACCAAGAACACCCTCATGTACTTAATCCCTGCAGACTATTGCTCAGTTATTCTAGGAATACGCCCTGTAACACTCTGGGCAATGACCCATGACCCATGCAGATTGGTACCTCGTATGGCATATGGCAAGAGCAACAAACCAGCACATAGACCTAGCTTGGAAATCTCCTGTTGCCCCTCCTGTAGCGACCTGATTCACACTAGATTGGCACACTCTGGTCGTGAAGCAACTGTCCCATAAACTCTCTGGCCGCCCCTACTTGATTACATGTCCCAGAGAGAACACCTCTGAGATATTGCAGAAGAAGCAGCTAGAGCCAGACACAAATCGACTCAACATCGCCTGTAAGAGGTTGGTGATAGAAAGGGTAAACTCCTGGCATGGTTAAACAAGAGGGAGGCGATGTTGAGGTGGGTGTTTGAAGTCTCTGATGAGGAAGTGGCTCGAGTAAGGGACAGAGCATAGCGGGTGTTTTTGTGAGCTACTATGCTACACTATACTCCCCGGTCTCGACGACAACTATAGAAGAGGTGCGGAAACTGTTACTGGACCTCCGTGTGCCTTGCCTTATGCTGACAGACAGGGATCTTCTTGATCAAGACTTAACTGATAGCGAGATCTTGCAAGCCATTCGAGCATTGAATGTTGGTAAGGTGATGGGTCCGAATGGCCTTCCTATTGAATTATACATGCTCATTGCATCAAAAATAACTCCCTTTTTAAGGAGCACGTTCCAGGAAAATCAGAAAATTGGGAAATTGTCAGCTGATTAGCCAAGATTATAGTCATCCATAAGACAGGTAAACCCCCAGAGCTCTGTACGCCCTACAGACCGATCTCACAGCTGAACGCTGAGGTTAGGATCTAAGGAACAAAGAACAGGAGTTCACCCGTTTTCCCAGCAGAGACCGGGCAATAGTTATAACAGAACAACAACGTCTCAGCTGGATATCATTTTTAGAAGGAACAAATATTTTAGTGATATAAATCACAGAGGGAAGGGCAAAAAGGAAAGGGAGACCAAAGGAAAATAGAAAAGAATTGTATATTGTAGGTAGTTTTTACAGCACTACAGTACAATAAAAGTACAAATGACCAAAAACACACATAGGTGAACACTGAGCGTGCTAGTGATAGTGAACGGCGCAGTGATACAATGAGTGAAAAAACAGCGTGAACGGCGCAAATTAAGATAATAACAATGTGGTCGAAGGAATAATAATATACAATCTGTTATGAACACATTTTTTCTCAATGACCACAAATAAGCCAAAAAGTTCTTTGCTGGGTTTTGTCGACGGCGTTTCAGCCTGGTTGATTTCAGGCCATCATCAGGACTATGGTCATAGTTTTAAAGTGTGCTGTAAGGGCAAAGAGGAAGTAGGGTTTAAATAATTCTTGAGAAGATACCCAAATTGAAAAAGGAGAGAGGTGACCCCAAAAGTAAGAGAAATACCTGGGCGTAGTACAACTAAAGTACAGGGAATCCTTTGAATTGGTGAAAAAACGGACATAAATCAGCGTGTGATCTGAATAGAAAGTGAAAAAGAGAGGAGTGAAAAACACGGTTAGTGAGTGGCCATAAGACTGAAGAATGTGGCCAAAAGAGGAAAAGGATTCGTATTTACCAATCGTTTGGGCACTTAAAGGACAACATCCGAAGTTTGAAATTGGCCGGGAGCAGTAAAGATCCGGAATTCGAAGAAGGGGTATCAAATCTGTCCAAAGAAGAGGAGGGAGTTAGGGCAAAATGTGCAGAAAGGGGCAGAATAGACGAAAAATCCGTCCTACGTAGTGAAAGTCTTACCTAGTGAAATGTTTGAGGGAAAGGGATCCAAATTGGTAATCCAAAAGACGGGGAGTCAATCCACCAGTGAAGGGGCGAAGGGACGAGTAAAGCGTCTCTGCCAGTAGCGGCGTGTGAGTAGACGCGCCATTAATCAGGAGAGGGCTAGGTCACGTGAGCGGATCAGAGCAGGAAAACAACTAGAGTAGGAAAAGAGTGGTTGGACAGTGCCCCGGGGGAATGATAGAGATGAAAGGGAGGGAAGAAAACGGGAGGAAGAGCCCAAGCAATTTGTGAAGAAATGAGGTGTTCGAGACTGGTGTCAGTCGCCAGAATATACATATGTAGTATTGATAATATACACATGTGAGTTATATTAAAATAAATGAATATACAAAATTTACCATTTGTAATAAATACTGTGAACAAGTACAATACATTGAAAGCCACAAGAATGAAAAGACGCAAAAAACGATTTGAGGAAGGGAAGGACGGGAGGGTGGAGGGCACTACGGGGTAGGGAAAACCAAGGGGGGGGGGGAAGGGAGAGAGGAAAGGAGGAGGGGAGGAAGGGAGTGGGTAGAAAAGGAAACAAGGAGATTACATTTGACAACACAAAACAATGAATGCAATCATTAAGAAAACGGAAAAAAGGGGATTAACAATAGCGTTTTCAGGGGTTGGTAATTAAATGCAACAACAGTTATTGTATATGTAAGACAATTGACGTATAGTGTAAAGCTTAATATATAAAGACGATAAAACATGCAATTGTGTAATTACTATATATACTTAAGAAAAAGAGAAAAGTAAATATAAATTACAATGGGCAGACTTGTACACAGGGAAAAAAAAGGGTTTTTACATCATTAGGTTGAGGTGTAAGGGCCATAGAGCGAGTATATCCATTAAGTACAGATATCTGAATTCAAAGGGAAGACGAAGGGAAGGAGGTGGGAGGGTGGGGGGGGAGGGGGGGCGGGATAGGGGGGGGGGAGTAAGTTGCGAGAGAAGGGTCAGGAAGCACAAGTAGAGCAAGCATTCATTATAAGACAGTCTATGAACCACTCAGAGGAGATGGTGGGAACAACGAAGATTACCCTGTGTTGGTAACCGTATTCCATTCATCCAGAGTGTTCAACCCATAATTGACTGAGTCGCAGCATGCGATCCAACGGCATTCGCATTTGTTCAACAGAAGTTGAAGATTACCCCCTCGTGGTGGGAGTACTGGGCGATCAATTACTTGCCAAAACAAATCGGTTTCAGAATGATTTTTGTCCTTGTAATGCGAAACCAGGGGTGCAGTATCTACATTGCATCGTATGCGGCTTTGATGTTGAAAAATCCGTTGTTTCACCATCTGGGTTGTCTGTCCGATGTACAGAAGATTGCATGGACACTTGATGGCATAAATGACATTATTTGTACGGCAATTTGAAAAAGTTTTTAATGAGTATGTTTGATCTGGTGTAATAAACTCCTTGGTGTTGCAGGTGAAAGCACACGCCGCACAAGTTTGGCATTTATAGTGACCCACGACCGGGGGGAGGCCCCAGAGAGTGGTCAAAGATTGAGGCTTTTCTTTATTGGGCCATGTAATTGCGTGAACCAATTTGTCGGACAACTTAGTGCCCCTTTTGTATGAAAAAAGTGGGGGCTCTTTGAATTGCGCATGAGTACGAAGAATTGCCCAATTTCTTTTGATCATTTTATTGACCAAATTACTAGAAGGGCTGTAGGTAGAGACAAAGGGAATGCATAAATTCGTTTTTTTCACAGTGGGTGCAAGAAGAATCTCTCTATGGCAATACCAGGCTCGTTTTTGGGCACGGGAGACAATGCGCTTTGGATACCCTCTCAAGATCAGTTTGTCTGATAGAACAGCTGCCTCCCTGAAATAGTCTTTTCGCCATTTGCAGTTTCTTCGAATGCGAATGAACTGGCCGTTGGGGAGGCCATCTCTTAGGCCTCTGGGATGGTAGCTGGAATACATCAAGAGAGTATTACGTTCCGTAGGTTTTCGAAAGAGAGTAGTACCGATGGTACCATCTTCAGCATGTAGTGTGAGGTCAAGAAAGGGAAGGTCATTAGTTCTGACAACACTAGTGAATGTGAGATGGATCTGTGAGCTATTTAGCCAGGTCAAAAAGGACAAAAGATGTTCTTGTGTACCATGCCACAGTAAAAGGATGTCGTCTATGTAACGACGCCATAGGTTAATCCTATTGAGGAAGGGATTCATGGGGGTGAGAAAAATAGTGGTTTCCAAATGATGGACATACAATATAGCAAAATTTGGAGCAAAACAAGCCCCCATAGCTACACCTTTGATTTGTAGAAAGAAAGTTTCTTTATAGAGAAAGTAATTATTGGTGAGTGCAATACGTAGTAAATCCATAAGGAATTCTGAAGGAATGCGGGTGGGTCTGGGGCGGGTATCTAGAAGTGATTTTATGACAGTGAGACCTTCCGCATGGGGTATGTTGGTATATAGAGACTCAATGTCTAGGCCCACCATCAGGTCATGATCTATATCAAAGGCAGTGTTCTCAATGATGTTAATTAAATGAGTGCTGTCTTTAACAAAGGTATCTGTCAAGGGCACAAAAGTTTTCAGGAAAGAATCAATATATTTTCCTAAAGGTTCCAGTATGGAGCCACAACCAGATACTATTGGTCGTCCGGGAGGATTGATAGAGTCTTTGTGGACTTTGGGTAGTACATAGATGACTGGTGTACGGGGATGTGCGTTATTTAGGAAAATAAATTCTTTTTTGGAAATGATCTCCAAGTGTAAAGCTTGGGTGGTCACTGTCTGTATTTGTTTGCGGATATCTGGAAGGGGATCTGTTGGTAAAGGACGATAATGGGCAGAGTTGTTAAGCTGTCGTAGAATTTCGGTGTCATACTTCTCTAAGTCCATAATCACTATTCCACCACCCTTATCTGCTGGTTTTATAACTATTTGTGAGTTTTCGCTAAGATTTTTTAGGGCGTGTTTCTCATTCATAGGTATGTTATAGGGAACAAATTCGGATTTAGCCTGTAATTCCTTCACTTCGTGTAGGACTAGTTTCTCAAAAGTCAAAATTTCAGGGGGCATGGACGAAGCAGGAGGAAGGAAAGTTGAAGGAGGGTGAAATCTTTGTTCAAGAGAATAATTATGGTCAATTTCATCCCTGAAGAAATATTTTAGGCGAATACGTCTAAAAAACATAAGAAGGTCTTCCTGTAATTTAAAGGTTAAGATCTAAGCCAAATTACTGACTACTCAAATGTTCCAGGAAATAAGCACATTGGTCCACCCAGACCAATCAGGCTTTATGTGAAGTAGAAACACTGACTTAATTTAAGACATTTTTTTCATGGAGTACTGGGCCGCACAGCCTCCATCCAGGAAGATGCTGTAATGATCTCCTTAGATGAAAAAATAGCTTTTGATACAATAGAGTGGCCATTTAGGTAGACGGAGTTGAAAAAACAAGGGTTCGGACTGAACTTTTTATCCTGGGTCCAAATCTCTATGCGGACCCACTACCGCAAGTGGCAGTGAATGGGTGTGCGTCAGCAACCTTCCAGCTACATTAAGGCATGAGACAGGGATGCCCCCGCTCCCCACGGATTTTCACTCTTGTGTTGGAAATGTTGGCAGTCTGGATATGGGGAGACCCACTGATTAGGGGACTGAAATGGTCTGAGGGCTAGGAGGATAGAATCTCGCTCTATGCGGACGATATCCTGCTCTATGTGGCAAGTCGGTATACTACGATCCATGAAATACTCTATATATTCGACCTCTACCGGAAATACTCGGGATATACCATCAACTGGGACAAATCTCTGATTAATATACTCCATGGGCAAAATGTGTGCCTTCCTCGGAACTGTACAGCCCAAGTGGTGACGGAGGAGTTTTACCACCTAGGGATATTTGTCACCAGAGACGCTGTTAGTCTTCAATGAGCGCAATCTGGAGCCCCCGCTACAGAAAATAAAGGGAGATGTCCAACATTGGTGAGCTCTGCCCTTGACCCTGTTGGGAAAAGCGGCTTCGTTCAAAATGATGGCTGTGCCTTGTTTCCTTTACGTACTTCCTATTACTCCATGCCTGGTTCCCCCCTCTTACTTCTGAGCGATTGATACTGTGGTCTGGACACTCCTCTGGGACAGCAAGACCCCCAGAATATGTCTGTTGAAACTGACACAGGTAGGTAGGTATGATGGAGAGATAGCGCTCCCAGCTCTCCAACTGTATTATTGGGCAGCCCAACTTACGGCGGTGAATCATTGGGTACACCTTCCCCATGATGACCCCGGCTATGTGATGGTTCTGTGGAACATGCAACCAGGGGGCTGCCATTGCACTCTTTATGAGGGGAAACATGTAAACTTATTGACAATCCGACCTCATCATAATTAAGATTTTGCACAGCATGTCGGCGTCACTGGGTCGCGAGGTAAAATCACTCAGGCCGCGTCACTGTGAGATGCCACGCAACTGGGCCTGCTGGCTAGATACCAGGGTTTTTAAAATGCGATTTGATCGGTATCTCATAGGTCAGAGACCTATGGTCACATGAGGAGGTGAAGTCCTTTGATTATTTGCGAAAGGAATATCAGTTGGAGCCTTCAGAGGCATTCCACTAGCTCCAGATTAGACATGCCTTGTGAGGAGCGATACAGAGGGGGGAGGAGCTACCTGAAGCCTCGTCGTTGGAGGATAAGTTGCTCGATGAATATATGCCAAAACGGGCTATCTCCTTGACCTACCGTAAGATTCTGAACAACTCTCCCATTTTCCTGTTGCAACTCCTAGAAAGATGGGTAGCAGATCTCGTACACTTGGAAGACAATGAGTGGCAGGAAGCGTTAGCGTCCCCCAGGGAAGTGGCTATCCGTTCCCGCTTTAGATTAGTTCAACAATTTTTTTTGCAACACTTTTTTTTGCACCTGACTAACTATTCCTACACAACCCTGGTCAAGATGGCTAGGACTGAGTTGGCTGTGTGCCCTAGGGGATGTGGCCGGGACGCTGACTGACTGACTCACTCACTCACTCTCACTGACTGACAGACTCACTCTCACTGACTGACAGACTCACTCTCACTGACAGACTCTCACTGACTCACTCACTCTCACTGACTCACTCACTCTCACTGACTCACTCACTCTCACTGACAGACTCTCACTGACTGACAGACTTTCACTGACAGTCTCACCCACTCTCTCTCACTCACTGACTAACTCACTCTCACTGACTGGCAGACTCACTCTCACTGACTGACAGACTCACTCTCACTGACTGACTCACTCTCACTGACTCACTCACTCTCACTGACTCTCTCACTCTCACTGACAGACTCTCACTGACTGACAGACTCTCACTGACAGACTCACCCACTCACTCTTACTGACTGATTGACTCACTCTCTCTCTCACTGACTGACAGACTCTCTCACTGACTGACAGAATCTCTCACTGACTGACTCACTCACTCTCACTGACTCACGGACTGACTGACAGACTCTCACTGACAGACTTTCCCACTCTCTCTCACTGACTGACTGACTCACTCTCACTGACTGACAGACTCACTCTCACTGACTGACTGACTCACTCTCACTCACTGACTGGCTCACTCTCACTGACTCACTCACTCTCACTGACACACTCTCACTGACTCTCTCACTCTCTCTCACTGTCTGACTCACTCTCACTGACTGACTCACTCTCACTAACAGACTCTCACTGACTGACTCACTCTCACTGACAGACTCTCTCACTGACTGACTCTAACTCTCTCACTGAATGACTGACTCACTCGCTCGCACTGACAGACTCTCACTGACTGACAGACTCTCACTGACTGACTCTCTCACTGACTGACTCACTCTGACTGACTCACTCTCACTGACAGACTCTCACTGACAGAATCTCTCACTGACAGAATCACTGACTCACTCTCACTGACTCACTCTCACTGACAGACTCTCACTGACAGACTCACTCTCACTGACTGGCTGACTCTCACTGACTGACTGACTCTTTCACTCTCTCTCACTGACTGACTCTCCCACTCTCTCTCACTGACTGACTCACTCACTCACTCTCACTGACTGACTCACTCACTCTCACTGACTCATTCCCACTGACAGACTCTCACTGACAGACGCACCCACTCCCTCTCACTGACTGACTGACTGACTCTCAATGGCTGACTGACTCACTCACTCTCAGTGACAGATTCTCACTGACAGTCTCTCACTCTCTCACTGACTGACTCTCCCACTCCCTCTCACTGACTGACTGACTCACTCTCATTGACTGATTGACTCTCTCTCACTAATTGACTCTCTCTCACTGACTGACTCTCTCTCACTGACTGACTCTTTCTCACTGACTGTCTCTCACTGATTCTCGCTCACTGACTGACTCTCTCTCTCTGACTGACTGACTCTCGCTAAAAGACTGACTGACTCTCGCTAAAAGACTGACTCACTCTCGCTAAAAGACTGACTCACTCTCACTGACTGACTATCCCACTGACTCACTCTCTTTCACTCACTGACTAACTGACTCACTCTCTCACTCTCCTTCACTCTCACTGACTGACTCTCTCTCTCACTGACTGACTCTCTCACTCTCACTGACTGGCTGACTCTCTCACTCTTACTGACTGACTGACGCTCTCACTCTCACTGACTGACTCTCTCACTGACTCTCACTCTTTCACTGACTGACTCTCTCTCACTGACTCTCTCACTCACTCTCACTAACTGACTGACTGACCTTCACCCTCCTATTATTTATGCCCCCCCATAACAAAATAAGCATTGGCATAGCCAATAGGTCTCGCCTTTGGGACCTTATAAGTGTTTAGCCACGCAACAGTTGATGCTGTTGTACCAATGATATTGTGCTGCATAACTAAATACTTTTAAGGTCCCAAAGGCGAGACCTATTGGCTATGCCAATGCTTATTCCAAATGCAGTGAGAATGCCAGACACTTCAGGTATACTGGGGTGCAGTGTCATCCTTAATGATGAGTGTATGTGGAGGGAACATGGCTGTCTCAGCAAAATGGTGTTTGTTTAAAGTGTGAGAGACAACAGACCTATCAGCTGCGGATAAACTTTGGGTCACTCTGAGCCAAGATGTGGGGAGCGGCATCTCCTCCAACATTGGGAGAGTGGAAGACAGATATGGATTGGTGCATGCAGGCAGAGAGAGTGATCTATGAAAGTAGAGGGTGCTCACATAAATGGACAAAAGTCTGGGGGAAATGGAATGAGATCAGAGGGATGTTGTGCACAACTGTGACTAGAATCGATCTGGGCGAATTGGTATAAAAGCGATGATAAGAGGGTTCGGTTGTGGCGATGAAGCTACTACCTTCAGGTGCCTGGGTTTGAAGAAGGAATATGTGGAACTCCAATATTGAGATGCTGTGTTTTACTAACTTGTATAGTGAGAGCTGCTTTCATGACTGTACTGTGCTTAATCACTGCAATAGAAAGAGTTGTAAAAAAAATGGGTAAGAATCAGTAGCAAGATGAAACTTAAGGGGGACTCCCACCAAAGTACATGGAGGGGGGCCCGCATCTTTCGGACGCAGTCAGGAGCTCTCAGGCTGAGGACCCGCCACCCATGCTCAGTGTCAGAGAGGACCTCCTGGAGCTAAGGGGCTACCCGCACCAAATGGGCTGCAGGGGCTATTGTTACACCACTGGTAAGAATGGAAGTTGGTGACCTGAGCAGGTGCCATGCACCTTTTTAAAGGCAGATATATTCCCCACTGATGTACACATACACCGCTTGAGCGAGGCAAGAAGTGGGACAATCAGGGTTGGGAACATGAACAGCTATGACACAATCATTTTTTTAAAACTATGTTTTATTGATATTTATAATAGAAAAACCAAAACAGGCAGCACAAAGTTCCAAGTACAAAGTAGGAGATCCCCCACATTCACAGTACAATACGTCTCAATAATAAATAGCATCATACATGACAGAATGAGGTACCAGAGGAATGCCCTGTTAGGAACAGTATTTTACATGATCCAAGTCATCGAGCTAGGTGTATAACAGGAGATCCATCGATTTTACTCCCTGGGACTCACCACTACTCCCATAATTTTAGGCACCACCTCCTTACAGAACCCCTGGATCCAAATACAGGCCCCAGCCAAATGCAAAAAGGTGGCCCCCACCTCTTCGCATCACTTACATCTTGCTGCCCTGGAAGGGTCCATCCTATTCAGCTGACCAGGAGTCACATAGGTGCGGTGTAGAAAATTGAAATGTAGTAACTTAAATCTATGATTACAGGACACCATCCTCACCAGTTTGCATGCACGCTCAATCCTCATCCAAAATGGGCTCCTCCAGCTCCCTGTCCCAGGTCCCGACATGCTACATAAAGGTTACTCAGCATGCCACTCCCCGGATCACTTTATAAAATAAAGTGATCAGGAGTCTCCCCTCCCCCATCAGAGTAAACCGCCAAGCACCTGAGAGGGCTGCTGAGCCACTGGATATCCGGTCCATACCTCCCTCGCATGTGTTCCAGATTAGCGTAATGAAGGAAGAGACCTGGTCCTACACCAAAATCTTCCTGAGCGTCCTGAAAGGTGAGAAAACAAGTCACCCATCACCTGGTAGCCTCTCAACCTCCATTGTTCCATGGACATATCCACATCGATCACACAGAACGGTGCAAGATCCCAGAGTCGTAACTCCCTATCAAAGAGGGCCCTGCTCGGCACCTTCCCAACCACCGCTTCCCAGATTGCAGCCATATGCCACACCAAGTATAGGACTGGGCGCTCTGACTGACCGAGCCACATCTGCAAGCCCTGCATATTTGTGAATAACCTTTTTCCCCCAACTGTCAGTTTCCACCAGCCGCCATGTGGCATGCTTTCAATGCACTGCATAGTAATAAAATTGCATATCTGGGAGAGCTTGACCTCCATTTGCCATGTCTCATTTGAGGATTGACAGGACTACCATGCTGCACCATCCAGCCCAGATCAATGAAATCAGCAGACCATCCAGTTTGCGAAAAAACTGCGGCCGAGCAGAAACATTGCATTTTGGACATGGTAGAGGCAGCGAAGGAGGAAGACCATCTTGGCCACTGCCGCCCTTCCCATTACTGACAGGGGAAGCTTGTTCCTGAACCCTATTGAGCCCTCCATAGCTGCCAAGATGCTGTCCATGTTCAAGCACTTATGTACTACTTCAGTGTGTGCAACCTGTATACCCAGATACCTGAATCCCTCCGTCTCCCAGCAGTGGCCCAGTACGTGAAGTTGTTTGACTGGTGTCCCCACCAAACCCCCAAGGGAGAACTAAAGCGACTTTAGAACATTAACCCAGAGTAGGATACCATGCAAAAGTCAGCCAGTAACCCTATCAAAATTGGCGCTCACTTGCTGGGGAAGCGGACATAAACCAATGCGTTATCCGCATATATGGAAAAGACGTTTAGAGCTACCTACTCGGATCCCCAACGGCTTCCATTCCCTATGTAGTAGTAAGTCCAGTGGCTCGATTGCAAGCAAAAATAGGACTGGTGAGAGAGGACAACCCTGTCTTGCCCCCTCCCGACTGACCAAGCCTCTGAAAGGTCAAATTTCGTCCTGATGCGGACCAAGATGTCAGTATAAAGTAACCCCACCCAGCTGCAAAAGACGGGCCCAAATCCCATTCCTCCCAACACTGCCATCAATTAAGGCCACTCCACATTGTCGAAGTCTTTTTCCAGATCTAGAGAGACTAGAGCTAACTCGCGATCATCATCCATAGTTTCATGTAGCACATGCATGAACCTTCGCAAATTAAACGTCGTTTTACGGGCCGGCATAACGCCGCATTGGTACTCATGCACTAAACCACAAATAACTCCCCCCAGCATTGTCGCCAAAAGTTTACATAGCATTTTTATATCCAAATTAAGCCTAGTGAGGGATTTATACGAGGAAGGGTCTGCAAGGTCACCCCTAGACTTCAGCATAAGACATAAGATACCTTCCCTCTTGGTGATCTTTTTCATTTGCACCTCGCAGAGGACTTCCAACAGCTTCTCCTTAAGTGCAGTGGAATAAGCTGGATAAAAATCCACAGGGAAGCCGTCCCCACCAAGAGCCTTGGAACGTTTGAGGGCACCAATGGCCTCACCCAGTTCCTTCAGGGAAATCGCCTTCTCCAGCTTCCGCACATGCTCTAACACTAGTCTAGGTAACCCCATCCCTGCCAGAAATCCTTCCAGCATCCCTACAGGGCCAACTGCACCTGCAACAATATACGCCCCCACCTCTGAAGTGTTCCACAAAAGCGCCTAGGATATTTTGCCGGCTGGTTACCAAAGCGCCACTAGGAGTGCAAATAAGCAGTGTGGGGAGGGCCCTCCAATTCCTGCTGTAGGATCCATGCTAGGAGCTGACTGGATTTGTCCCCCTCCGTTTGCAAACTCTGGTGGTATGGCTGAAGTATACATTTGTCTAGGGTGCCCCAAATTCCCATCACCCCCTTCTGTCGAGCCTGCAACAGCTCTGCACGTGCCTAGGTCAAAGACGCCTCCGACCCATGCAGGTCTGCTAGGCGTCGCTCCTGTGCCCCAAAGTTTGCCTCCAATTGTTGCAATATTCCACAGGTGGTCCCTATACATGCCCCTCTCATGACCCCCTTAAGTACCTCCCAGTCAGTGGTCCTCGAGGTTGCAGTCACCCAGCTAAATAATCTGTAAGGGATGTCTTTAGTGCAATTTGGCACACCGTGTCCGTCAGGATTTCAGAGGGCATGCGCCATCTTTGCACCCAGCGCAGGCACAGCACCCTTCGAAGCAGCACAGGCACATGGTCAGAGAGGAACCACCCCAAATGCGTCACCATGTCCAACCTCAGAGGATCCACCCCAGTTACCAGCATGTGGTCTATGCGGCTATAGGCATTATGAGTTGGGGAATGCCAAGTGTAGTCTCGATCCCCCCCCCCCCACTCCCCTCCCGGATGTAGTAAACGCCAGCTATCAAGGAAACCCATGTTGCAATTAACCCTGGCAAAGGAAGTTGTCATCAGGGGCTTGGCACCCTGCTTTGGAGGGTTGCAGTCCCTCTCACCATTGAGGACACAATTGTAGTCACCGGCCAAAATCACAGGGGACCCCACACTGCCCTCCAGAAGGTGTCGGATTCGCTCATAGAAGTGTCTGTCATCCACATTAGGCACATACGTGTTCTGGATTGTAATGTCCTTACCATCCAGTGTTCCCTGGAGTAGGAGATAACAGCCCTCTATCTCCGCCAGGGACCAGGGAAGCAATACAGCTGGCCACCCCTTAGCATAGGAGAAGTAAGTAGCAGAAAATAATTAACTCATCCATTTCTTCCCTAGCTTCTGAGGTTTCCCACCCATTAAGTGAGATTCTTGCAAACAGGATATTTGCACTTTGTGGTGCGGAAGGAACAAGTGCACCCTGTACCTCTTAAAATACCCCCCAGGACCCTGACATTGCATGTTAATACATTAGTACATTCAGCCACTGAGCACTACAACTCCGTCCCTGAGAGATCAGCCCTGCCACCCCACCCAGCCGGCCACCATCCTAAAATTCCCCGCTGATGAAAAGCAAGTACTTGGTACCTCATACGCACTGCAACCAAAAACATGCAGCCTATAACCCGAAGGAGCACGCAACATTTCAACACCCTCAACTCCCACCACCCCAGATAAATAGTACACCAAATCATACTGTATATCCACCAAGAACCCTGCTGTCGGGACCCACAGCCCAAACCCATGACCCACAACCATGGCCTACCACTAATTGTGGAAATGGCACCTTAACCCTCAAACACAATGTGATGCCATACCAGGAACACATCACATACCAGCACAACATGCATTCAACATAACAAATATGCATAGTCCCAGATGCACCCTGGGCATATTGCCCTCCACCTCTAAGAAGAGAGAGAGTAGAGAAACAAGAAAAAGAGCAAGGAAGAAAATAGCATAACACAATACATGATCATACATCAGGCAGTGGAGTCCCCCAAATTCAAGAGAAGCTTCTCGAGCAGGTAAGGCCTCCCAAGAATCTAACACATTGACTTGGGAAGCAAATGCCATGATACTATCTCCTTGGATGACAAACCTCGTTGGGCTTTCCCGAATAAGCACCAAAGACTCTCCAGTCACAGGCTCCTCTCGTGACCTCCAGTTTGGGCTATGAGCTCCCCGGGCCCTCCCGGCCCGGTCCGCCAAGATTCTGCACTCTCTCTGGGTACCTTGTCCCATACCTCCAGACACCTCCAAACATCTTCTGGAGCATCAAAGAAATGAGACTTGCCCCTGGACAAGACCCTCAATCGAGCTGGATGCAATAACATGCAGCAGAGGCGCATTGCTCGTAACTTGGCTTTAACCCCCAGAAAGCCCTTTCAGGACCTCTGGACCTTGTTGGTGTAATCTGGATAAATTGAAAACCTGTGATTTTCAAAGGGGGCAGCATCCATCTCCCAGACAGCATGGAGGATGCAAACTCAATCTTTATAGTTCAAAATATAGACTATGATAGCCCACGGAGGTGCCCCAGGTCTAGGGGCATGCCACGAATGCCCGATGCGCCCTCTCAATCACAAAACAAGCATTGGCATAGCCAATAGGTCTCGCCTTTGGGACCTTATAAGTGTTTAACCATGCAACAGTTAATGTTGTTGTACCAAGGATATTGTGCTGCATAACTAAATACTTATAAGGTCCCAAAGGCGAGACCTATTGGCTATGCCAATGCTTGTTTAATATTTATGCTATAGTTAGATAAAAAATGTAAAAGAAAAGGTATATTTATGGAAAGAAAGTATGAAAAAGAAACAAAATATACAATCCGTTAACAGTGCCATGTTTTAAATAAAACATCAGCCTTTGCCATATATGGTCTATTTTGTTTAGACATTACTCAAAAAAAAGTTTTGACATTTTTGAAATAGCAGTTCAGTTGATGCTCACTATCTTTGGCTAACAAGTGGGTAGAGATGGCGAGGAATTTGAACTTGCTTAGGCAGGGCAAGAGTCGGAGGGTACACGTGGGTGGACAGCTTTCACCCACTATTTTTACAAGGTGGACGCCGTCCACCCTTCCAAGAAGTTGGGCCCCACTGAAAAATATTCTGAATTTGTCCCGGCGTAATTTGCCAACACTGAGACGCATTCAGCAGCACCTGCACGTTGTTTGTCTTGATCAGCAACAACAACGTGCAGGCGCGTGGGGGCTTTCTTATTGCAGACTCCTGCTGGGCTTATAACAAAGGTCGAATCTGAGGGGTCATCAGTCCTCCTTCTGTAGGAGTTTCCTGGCTGGCAGCAGTCAGGAGCCTCACACCTAGATGCAAATGTGGCAGAAGGGAAACAAAGGCTCACACCTTGGTAGCACTTCACACATTTTAAGAGAGGCAGCATTTCACTTTGTTCAGGCTCTGTTTAGAAGATATGCACGCACTGTAAGAATGTCAGATGTGTTGGTCTTTCCCAGTATTTACACAAATTAAATAGCATTTATATAGAGCCTACTTTCTCTAAGGAGGCAGTGTATTAATGTAAATATCACTTATTTCTTGTAAAGCAGTATGGGTAGATGAAGTTTATGCTGACAAAAGGCAACATTATTTTATGTGTTGGCCTAAGGGTTAGGGCGCTCGACCTCGGACCTGGGGGAACTGGGTTCGAGTCTCGATAACAACGCTAAACTTCCTGTGATTCTGGGCAAATCACTTAATCTCCCCCTGCCTAACAAAAACAAAAAAAAAGATGAATGTGTGTCCTCATGTAACGTAAATGGTGCTATGTAAAGTGCTCTGATACCTGATTGGATTCGGGTCAAGTTCGCGCTATATAAAACTCTGCTTAAAAACTCTGCTTATGTGTAGCTTACAAAAGTGTGAATCTTCTCCCATACTCAGGAGGGTTTGCATGTTTACTCGAAATGTGCTCCAATGTACTCATGATAGACCAGGTAAACATGTATGTGAGGGCTTAAGATCTCGTCACTTCCTGTGATGTCACGCGCCTAGATATCACTTGCACACTGATTAACTAGGTTAGTCCCCCCCACTTATTTTTTAGGACCTGTGCTCTGCGCTTAGGTGAGAAGAGGATGTACACACGTATGACTAAAGTGGCAATTCTGAGCTGGGAGCACTTACACTTAAATCTGAGAAAACCATCTGAAGTACGAAGGACTCCTAGTAACCCAACTCTCTTGTGCTCAGCAGAGGCGACGCCGTGTCATCTGATCTGCGATTATCGCAGACACGCATTAAAAAAAATTCAGGACAATAAAATCCTCCCTTCATCTCTTACCGGTTAGGAGAGTTATGAAGATATGTCGCCCATCCGTGGCGTGGATTGGATTAGAGCAGTGGGTCACAGTTCTTGAGACTACGAACAGAATCCCACTTCACCAGAACTAGAGGGCTGGCAATTGTCTGTAAAGCAGCTCCAGACAACGCAAACACATGTGCAGACGCATTTAAAGTACCTGCTGCAATGAGATACTGAAGACACAGCAGCCTGTCCTATGGTGCGGCCTAGGAGCAAGCCATGGGCTAAGCCAAGCTAAGGGCCGGACTGTAGGTGACTGGCGTGAACGGGTGTGGGGGGGAGAAAATCACCTTAGAAGCCATAAGCACCCACACTTTAGCGAGTGGAGTCTGAGAGTTGTGCGGCCAACCCTTCCACTTGAGGGCCCGGCCACTGCTGGAAGCTGGGTTGAGTTAGGGTGGGGCTGCAGCCGACGACCGGACGCTGTGAACTTCACCAGCGTTGCCAGATTTTTTCATAACTTTAAAGCCCAAAAGCAACCAAATACTAACCCAAACTAGCCCAACGTTACCACTCCATTAACTTGTGTAGCCTGACCACAATATTCAACAATGCAGCCACAGTGTTCTCTGCATTTTAACATTTTTAGTATGGCGATACTGGCAGGGATGATGTCACCCTCTGAATGTTAACAATCTAGCAACAATTAAGGAGCGGATGGAAGGTTAGCAGCCACAGCCCCTCTGTAGTCAGAGCTACAGTAGCAGCAACCAACAGGGGAGGAGTTGAACGGGCCGTGCAGCTCTGCTCCTTAAATCTAAAGTCAAAGCAGCGCAGTTTTTAAATAAAGGTGCGTGTAAAATCTTGAACTATTACGAATAGATGATTCATAAGCAGAAACCTAGAGGTTTTGACATAAAATTTAAAACAAGCGTTGGCCGCTTTCGCAGCGATCACCCGGGAGTGGTGCGTGAGTGTGTGTAGCAGGAAGTGGGATAAGGGAGGGGGTAGCATGGTGTGCACTTTCGCGGCCGCTTTGATGTTCTCAGTGGCCGCGCGGCTCACTGAGAACATCAAAGCAGCCGCGAAAGTGATCAGATGGATGACAAATGGTGCGCGCGCCCGGAGGGCATGCACTGTAGCTGGAGGCCTCAAAGAAGCACTAGTTTGCACTTCCAAATGCCGCTTACTAAAACTCTCGCCAGAGCAGCGCTAAAGCGCTAGCTCAGGTGAGACCTAAAAAGGGGTATAGCCCAGCTGGCTTCAACACGTCCAGGATCTATCACTCCACAAAACTCTCAGTGGCACACCCCTCGGCTCGTTCCAGGAATCCAAGAGAACAGACGTTATTGCAGCAGGACCTCCCCTCTGAATCCTCTACTTGAGCCTCCAGGGCCCCAGTATTGGAGGTAGCTGTAGCTACCTGTTTCTGCAATGTGACCACTTCGATTTGAAATTCCGTAATAGACCCTTCCACAATCCGTACCTTGTCTGATACCATACTGAGGTCCACACGGATGAGATTCACCTCAAGTGCCACCATTTCTATCACCCCCTCAAGGGCCAACCTAGAACCCTGTATACCAGCAAGCAGTTACACCCTGGAGGGCTCCTCAGTAGAGGGGCCCAGTTCCTGATCTACCTGTGGCCAGCCTGTCATGCTTGCCAGGGCATGGTGTACTGCTCCATGGTTTTCCCCTGCGAGGGGTCAGGCTGTTTGTTCCACCTCATGAAGAAAAGTTGAGAGCATCCGACAGCCCCACTGCACACTCATGATGGCCACCAGGATGCACAGGAGTCCGCCCACTGCCCTTGGCGCTTGGCTATGGCCCCACTGCTGCCTCTCAGTTCTAGTTGCTGCAGTAGTCACCAGGGGAGGGGAAAAATGAGTTTGACCGCCCCAGGCTCCACAGCATGTCGACCCCCCAACAGCAGCAGCGAGGTGTCCTCCCAGGGGAACACTTTTAGGATATAAATATCAACTAAAAAAGTTAGTTAATCTGTGTGCCCCAGAAGTCATACATACAGGGAGTCGGACACCCCCAGAGCCAGGAGCAAGTCAGAAGTACCAGACCCACAGGGTTCCGGCCACTCACTAGGTCCCCAAAGGATCGAGCCAAGTAGTTCAAGTAGGCCCTTGACTGGACTGGCCAACAGTACAATGAGGAGCTTCCAAAAATTTAACCCCAGAGGCGCGGCAAATATGGCAGTCGGACCAGAGGCCCATGATGATTGCCCACACGTCCACTCACTGGTGGCGACTCCTCTGTAGTAGCGGGGAGCAAGGACGTCAGCTACCACCAAGCTGTAGCCCTGTCACAGGGCCGATGTCCAGGACCCAAGATCAGACCCAGTGGTCTGTACAGGCATTGTCAGTCCCATGGGTCAACCCCGCTCTAACGGCCAAATCATGTGGTGGCGCGGTGCCGAAGCCCACCGCGGGCCGCAATGTCTTCCCGCATGGAGGGCTCAGCCTCTGCGCCGCCCAAGCAGTCCTCAGGGCTGGTCCATGCCCCAATAAGCAGCACCAAGCAGTCGCCTCTCAGTGCTCTCGGTCAATGCAGCCGGTATGTACGGAGGCTTCCAAAGGAGCCCAACCGAACAGTCCACAACGAGCCCCGAGGGCTCAACTAGATCCTGGCCATGACTCCCAGATCTGCCACAGGCCGCGTTCGTCGCCGTGGTACAAAGGGCCGCCCTGCAACAAACTGCACCAGATTTGCACACCCCAGGCCCTGGTATACTGTGGGGTGAGGTGTGCTGGCGGTCTGGTTTAGAAAAGCACCACTTTCAGCTTGATTCTGCAGGATTTTGCTAGAGCCAACGAGGAGCCCATGAGAAGTTCGTCCTGTTGGCCATCTTGAGTGGCTATGCCACCAACTACACAATCTTTAAATGGTCCAGACCACAACTACCTCTGATAGACCACAGAAGGCCAACATTTTTAAAATGGGTTCGCACGACAAGTCCCTTTCATGCTCCAGAGGAGTCCTAAAGTAGATGAGCACCAGTCAGGGGCATGGTGAAGATGGGCGTGATTGATGCTTCAGACTCTAGCCAGACCTGCATCATGCACGAGACTAAGCACTTGGTATGTGGTACCAGGGGTGAGGCTGGTTCTCTGATGCTGGAAAATGAGACTGGTAATAATAACATGTGGGCTGAGGAATGTTCCAGGGATACTGACGGATGGCTCTGGAAATTGTACCACTCGTAAGAGGTGAACCATCATATGTAGTGCAAAAGCATTTCCATTGGTCTACTGCTGAATAGACCAAGTCAAATTGAGTTAAGCAAGAGTTCTGTCTAGATTACATTTGAAGTGAAAGAAAACTACAATTCCAAAAGTACACTGGTGTTTTATAATAAAACCAAGGACTGAAAGCATTGTGACAGAGTGGTATCAAATTATCTGTTTTTTCCTAATTAAGGGAGTACATTTTGTTAACAGAAATGTAACACATGCTAAATGTGGTTACCATTGTCAAGGCACGATAGCAATGCCCTCGAACTGGTTTGATGGTTCATCAAAACCAGTGTTTAATTTTTTTAACAAAGTAGGTGCCAGGGCCCTCTTCAGGACGCCACTGCCGCTTCCACCTCCCACTGCCCCTGCCAGCGTTGCCAATAACAGTACCAACACAACTACTCATCATGACACTCCTACAAGTGTGACAAATCAGACTTTTCTAGGTCATGTTATATTTCATATCGGTACTCTAATATAGGTCCAGGGAACATCGCACACTTTCCCTATATCATCTCCCCGGTATTTCATATGAACGAGCCTTATAAGGACATAACTCCAAATAAGGACAGAATGCCTTATAGGGACATCACGCCTTATGAGGACTGCAGCCTCTTATGGACTAAACCTTTCACCTAGTTCCATGCTGAGGGTGTGTTTTTCCCAATCGAAATTGCTAAGACGTCATCCTTAGCACACATGAATAATTGATGAGTACACTCTCCAGGAGGTATCCTTCACCTCTCCCATCGACGCACAAGGTTTAATCCCCAACGTCATCCTCTAACTGAACAATGGGTAACACACGTACATAGACTGTATAAATACAGTACCTCTTGCTACCAGAGAGCAGGAGGGAACCGAGACTTCAAGACTGACACACTGACCAGAGACGCTGTGGCTCCGGCATGGCATCGCTCCAGCTGACAGTGGTCTGACGATCCCTTGCGGGGTGTCCAGCTCAAGTCCAGGACGAAGTCCCACACTCTCACTATTCAGGTATGGGGGTTTGACTAAATCCTAGTGGGATTCTTAGCTCTCACGCTCTTAGGCTCTGTAGCACCTACTCACATGCTAGGTACACTTAGGTACATCCAGTCAGGCATCTTAGGAGTTCGCACTTTATTTTACAAATGCATTTCATATTCATGTATATGTTCGTGACTATTGCAAAATGGTAGAACAATACTATTCCTTTTTATTCACTGTACTTCTGGTTCTATATCTCTGCTACTGTGTTACAATTGTAACAGCGCACTTATTTTACATGAGAAGAACTACAGTACAATAAATTCTTATTGTAAAAACTCTCGACTATTTCTTCTCTGTATCTCTCTGAGAGCAAAACAAACATGCACGAGTGACTGGGAGAAAAGTAGTATATTGTTTCCTCAAGTCTGAGGTTATTGTGTTCTGAGGTTGCCAAAAACAAATCTCTCTGATAATAGGAGATTCTAGTGGCACTACAAGCTAACTCATGCAAACCATAGGCTAACATATGCGGCGGGGGTGCATGAAGTCAGTCTGCCACCAGAACCACAGTATATGTTATCCGTAAACAGCGCAGGTCCTGCATGACAGGTTACTATTGGGACTACACTACATGGCGCCCAACATGGTATATTGACGGCACACTTATTCAACAGTAGAATCTGAGTAGCCCAGTCGTGCTTATTCTCAGAGACCCTACTTACAAAACCCAGAGACGTCTGGAGTAATTGGGCAAAAACTCCGCCACAGCTGAATAGGCGAGATATCCTATTTATTGGCTGTTGGTTAATCAAGCTTGAAGGTAAATTCCCAAAATTTTGCATAAAACCTTTACATAAGCTTCCTTAAAAACTGTTTTTCCGTGTGCTAAACACAATGGTTGACCAAGGGGGAGATTTAAACAATCTAGCCCCGGGACTTAATCAGTCTGGTGAGTAAGATGCGAATGCAATCCAAATTGCAGCCAAAGTAAGACTTACTTTAACAGTTAAACTACTCAAACATGGGTTATCACCCAGAGGAGGTGTAGTAATATTCATGATAGAGGCACACGGAGATTTCAATACAGAGATATTCTACTCATGGGTTATATTCCCAGTAGCCGATGCTGTAACAAAATCTTTTCATTATTACATACATGATGGCATCCAAGCGGTCTAAACTCATTTTGAGGAGACAGAGATTCCGCTTACTTTCCAGGAACATATTTTTTGGTTTAATGGCGCCCTATCCCACATAAAAACAAGAGCAAGGCTTGGTCCTTTAGGGATTCCAGGCGCAGCATGGCCGATATTAGAGACCTATGCACCACATCCAGACATTGACACAATGCCACAGGATGTACTGCTTGTTCAACACAAAGAGTTGATAAAACTCTACAGAAACATGACACACTTTGTCTTAAGGACACTAGCGGTCCAATCAACAGTAATTACACCAAATCCAGCTCCTACACAGAGCTCAGGTACTAAAATTACTCCACAAACATTACACGCGGTAATGGGCAAAGTGCCCACAAAACGTGAACAAATTCCTTTCTGGGTAGCTCAGAAAATAACCCGGTTAGAAGCAGTATTCCCAAATACCACACCATTTGAAAAACACAGAATGTTAACAATCTGTTTGCCCATGGGGATTACATCACAGTTAAAGGATTGCACCTCCTGGGGTACAGTCTTTGCTGCCATATACCAGAACACATGGTATTCCTTCATTAGCAGTAGTACCAGACATATATTAAGACAAATACAAAACGACTATGGAGCAGAACCTGCCCTGAACTTAGGGATGAAGTTGTTAAACAACTATGACCAGGTATCAGCCATAATACTAGCTAACATTAAAGGGGAAGTAGCATCAGTGGCAATCCGCCAACGCCTAAGGGAGTTCTCTCCATTAGAACAGGAGAATGAACTACCCAAAATAATTGACACTGCATATGCAGAATTAGGCAGGGATAGTTTGGGGGGAAAAGCTTTCAAACTTCAACTACAGGACAGTCCTGAAAAGGACACTTTTAAACAGACACCTACTTCTTCTAAAAAGAATTGGGATAAAAAAGAAAACTCTAAAGACAAAAAATCTCAGTCCCGAGGTAGGTCTCCTCAGCAGGAGCACTCTAAAAAGAGGTACAACCTTAGGAATAGAGACAATATTAGGAAGCCTGACAGGTATCAGGATACTGATACACGTTCCTCTCGTTCCTTTCATGGCTCGAAGAAAGGCTCCGGAAGAGAAGGACGGTCAGATCACAGAGAGGAGCACATACAGGCAAGAGACAAGCAGCGCGCGCAAGACTTTACTTCTTAGAAAGAAGATAAGCAAAATCCAAAACCTCAATTTAAGAAAAAGAAAGTTGCTGGTCTGAAAATTAGACATGCCCAGAATTCTGAGGACACAACTTCTGAACGGGGAATGGCCTCTGACGATGTTAGACAGCGTGGCAGACGTAACAATAGCTTGCCTGAACCTGAAGGAATTTCTGGTGACAGCGGAGTTGAATGATTACATCACGGTGGAAACACCAGAGTCCAGGGTGAGCGTCCCACATAAGTTATATGAAATAACACTCCGGCTGGAGGGGGACAAGCCCAGGAAAGTCAAAGCTCTTTTTTTGGAAGAACTTATCATCTTGTATTGACATCCTGTTAGCAGAACAAGATTGTCCGCCTGCATTCGTAATTGAGTGCCCTAGGGGAGAAAGTATAATTTTTCCTGCGTTTTCCAACTACGTTCCGGTTCACCTAAAAAACGCATATGCACAGGAGTGGGCAGTAGTCCAAGCTCCAGCATTGTACAAAAATCACGTAGAGTGGGATGAGAACTCAACCTACCACGTGATCCCGTTAAAGGTTTCACCTAATGCTCAGAGGCAATACCCAATAAAGCAAGAAGCTAAGAAACAAGTCAGGGAGATCAACTTGAATACCAAGGGGTCATTGAAAAATGTACCTCACCAATGAACAATCCTTTGTTTTCCGTTTCAAAACCAGACAATACATATTGTCTAGTATTAGATTATAGACATTTAAACTCATGCACAAAGACATTTGCTGTCCAAAATGCACATAGTGCCGCACTAATAACATTGTGCACAAAAAATACAAAACCACACTTGATATCTCAAATGGATTTTTCTGTCAAAATATAGCGCCTGAAAGCAGGTATCTAACAGCCTTCAGTGCGTTAGGGTCCCAGCAACAATTCTGTTGGTTGGCAGAAGGGTAAAAAAACAGCCCAGGTGTATTTTTAGCAAGAGTAACAGAGTTACTTCAAAAGTTTGATGAAGAAGTGTTGTCCTATGTGGATGATATTTATCTGACAGACGACGACTTAGAGAGGCACTTGACCAGGGTAAGCACCAATATTATGGGATTTGCCGCAGAAGGCTACAAGTTCAACTTTAAAAAGTCGAAAATAGCCCACCTCAATGTCCTATTTTTGGGATATGAGTTGTCAAGTGAAGGCAAAAGTCTGGCAGCTAACTTTTTAGAAAAGTGTGCGCTGCTCCAGCCTCCAAAATCATTAAAAGATTTACAATCAATACTAGGATTCCTAAATTTTGGCAGGACATACATTTTAGAGGATGCACAGAGGGTATAACCTTTCTATGAATTAATCAAACCTGACTTTTCAGCCAAAGATTGGACACAAGAACATACTAATATTCTTCGTTTACTCCAGGAAGACATGATTGCTTCCAAACACTTACAGACACGCGTAAACGTACGCCACTCAGTGATCCGAATAATAGCGGGTCAATGCGGGTACACTTATTTGACCTTTAATGAGGGAGAAACTGTACTTATCGCTTACAAATCACACCTGTACATAAATGCAGAAATGCATTTCACTTCAGCAGAAAAAATCCTGACAGCAGTTCAGACTGCTGTAGCAAGAGAAAGAGCACTGGCTCAGGGGAAATGCATAATTGTCGTGACTCCAGTACCAGCTTTAGAAGCTGTTACAAAGGCCAGCATCCCAAATGCGAAAGCGTTACATGTGAGTTGGATACAATGGGATAATTCTCTTACTGCAACAGACGTTGAATACCGATTTGATCCCAGTTTAAAAACTCAGACATTCCTGCAATATGAAAAAGAATATCCTCTACCTAATGAAATCTTGCCTCTTGACCAGTATGAATATATTATATACACTAACGTATCTGCTCAACCGGCCATAGGAAGTAAGCAACAATATTTTTCAGCATGTGCTATCGTTAAAGGTCGCATGTGTGATGGCAAGTTCCATCCTAGTTGCACAAAAACGCAATCTCTAGGAGACTGCACGGCTCAGTTGGCAGAATTAAAAGCACTAATACTTGCACTTGTAAATACGGATCACAAATTCCCCACACTCATCGTGTGTGATTCTTTTTACTGTGTACAGTTGTACAATGAGTACTTACAACTTTGGGAACAAAACAGGTTTAAGGACGCAAGAGGTGGCACAATTAAGCAGCAAATACAGGTAACGGAATTGAAATCCAAGCTACCAAGGACTCACGTGATCCATACGCTGAGTCATCAACGTGATGGCATTCACGTTGAAGGGAATTCATTGGCTGATGAAGCTGCAAAGGGGGCTGTACACACAGCTTCCGTATCTGCGCTGACTCATTCAAAAACGAGAATAGACGGAGATATAATGGTAGCTGTCATCGCATCATGCAAAGGCAGCACAGCAGTACCTAAACAATTTCCACTCAAATACTTCTACAAATTAGAAGCACAAAACATTCCATATGCTCAGATTCCTGGAGTGTGGGATAGAGTATTACCGAATATGGATCTTAGGCAAGGGTTAATACTAGCTGCACACTAGGGTTTGGGCTCTGCGCACACAGGCATCACGGCGACTATTTCTTTACTGAAACAGCGCTACTGGTGGCCAGGGTTATCCAAGCAAACTAAAGACTATATCTTGAAATGCGACATCTGCCAGCAGATGAAAGGTTTCACCGTTGTACGCCCGACACAGACGCCATTACTAAAGTCAGACAAACCTCTCGCATATGTATACTTGGACCACTGCGGCCCCTTACAAATGGACCGGGCTTACAGGTATATCATGATTGCAGTGGATTCATGCTCGAGATTCCTATGGGTTTGGCCTCAGAGTTCTGCTGACGCTCGAACTGTTATAAAAGATTTCTGAGTCTTGATCAGTACATACGCAGTTAGCACGTTACACTCTGACCGCGGCCCTGCGTTTAGCTCACGGGCTTACAAAGAGGCCATGGAAGGAATAGGCGTAGCATTGGCGTTCTCATCTTTGTATCATCTTGAGGGAAATTCTGTTGTGGAGGGAAAAAACCGCGACGTAAAGCAATCTTTAACAGCTAGGGTATTAGGCACGGGCGGTAGTTGGGTCACACACCTGTATGGGGTACAGCAGGCATTAAACAACCAGCCAAGAAGCTCTCTAAGTGTTGTCACTCCATATGAAGTCCTCTTTGGGACACAAATGTGGGTACCTGATCTTGATTGTGAAGGCGCAGTGGCGGATGAAAAACCATTTGATACCCATGATCGTTTGGCTGTTTTACAGGATCTAAAAGAGTCCAGGACAAAACAAAGCAATGTCCATCTAAAGCAGACCACCACTCAGGAAGTCAAGGTAGTCACGGCAAGACCTGTCTGGATCCCAAAAGGCGGGGATCTAGTCAGAGAGAAAATTGCGGACAAAAAGGAATTTGGACCCTCTTACAGAAAACCTGTACCAATCCTTGCAGTACACGGAACAAGAACTGTGCTGCTCCCGCCTCTTGCTGGAAAAAAGTAGAAATGATTTGTCTCAATCAACTTAATCAAATCACACTATGTGGCCAATACTAAACAGTAGGCCGATTGGACTCCGATGTAGCAGACGTCCTCCTCTAGCTACAATCCAAGAAGTTCAAACAGAAAGACTCATCACGTTTGAAGAGCCACCTGTAAGGAATGAAGGACTAAGGAACAATGCTATGGAACTTGTTACACTTGAACCAAACATTCAAATTCAAAATGAAAATCAGAATAATTCACAAGTTGTAATTAGACCTAATACAGATGTCTACATCAACATGCCTCGTCGAGAGGAAAAGGACCTTTCAACTAATCCTGATGCAATTCCAACAATTGATCGAACTGCTTCTGGCTGCTTCATTAACTTTGATACGTTTTCTCTAGATCCAAGCGAGCCGGAAACAACGCCAGCCAAAACACCATTCAAGCAAGAATTAAAGAACTTTCTTATCTTTCTTCAAAATACATACCTGGTATCACCTTGGATTGAACTCTGGGTAATTTCTGGGATAATGTTTTTTCTTTTATGGCTAGGTTTACTTTTGAATTTTGGTATGCTTATTAATGGACATTATCTTCAACAAGATTCCACAGCCCGAAAGGTCAACATCCTCCTGAAGCCACACACATCGTCACATCGTGAACGAAGAGACTTGTCATCAGTGAACATCACAGCTGTTCCTATACCGGATGGTATAGTATGGGACAAGGTTGATTTCAACATATTCGGACCAACCGAACTTTTAAAAAATAATCATGTATTTAATATCTCATTCAGTGATTTCATTACCTCCAGTACATTTTCTGATGATTGGGACACTGAAACAGTTAATAACATCTTATCTGACTCAGCGAAAACTGCTGCATTTTCTAATAATGAAATGTTAGAGGGTTCTTCAGATTATGACAAATTGTACTGTTACCAACATTTTGGTCATCATTTCCTGCACAAATCCATCTCACCTAGGAATGTATTTGAATGCAATCAGTGGGAACATTGCCCAACACCACCAAAACGTAGTTCGCAAACGTTTGCACAGAAATTTGCATACTTTTCAGGGTTTAACATCACAGATCCAGCCTCATTCTATTATAAGGTCGCACCAACATCAACACTGAAAATCATGCTAAAAAACACTAAACAGATTTACTCTGCTTCATTTTTGGTCCAATTGTCTGAACAGGGTTTCGACCTATGGCAAGACGAAATTGACACAAAATCGATTTGGGGTTCAAAGGACTGGTAAGTCCAAGGTACAGAGGCACTATTTAGAGCATGCCTCATTCCACAGCAGATGATCTTTTTAAATGATACTGTGCAACAGACATCCTGTCTTGGAATAGCCAAGACAAAGGACCTGAACTCTCCAAAGTTTGCTACACCAATACATGGGTGGCAGAATTCTTCTACAAAGGAAGGGGCAACAATTGGTGACATATTAAGATACAATAGAACAGACCCCAATTGGAAGGAGTGGGCGGTTTGGCCCTTAGACACAATCACATGTCATAAAAGGTTCCTGCACATCACCGAAGGACTCAATATGCAAAGGCCGGACCCACGTTATGTACAGAGATAACATCCAGGGGTTGTGACATCCTATAGTGTTGGGAAGTTGTGCCTACAATGGCTAGAAACCTCAACACTTGCAGAAGTGAAGCAACACTTATCTTTACTCTCTCAAGACATGGATCTTAGGGACTTTGTACAAGGACCTAGGAAACAACGTCAAAAACGTTTCATATATGCAGGCATTTATGCTGCCTATAATGAAATCTGGAAGATTTCCCAACAAGAAGGCGCAGAGAGAATACGGGAAATAGACCGTATAAACTTAGAAAAAGCTTTTACTGTGGTGGATAATGGGTTAACAACTTTGACCTCCAGAATATATAATCATTGGGCAACATTGTATCTTCTGCTATTGACATACTGGAACAGGATTTAGCCATATTACAACACGGCCAATCACAGTTACGTTCTATTATGTTATTGAGCTGGACGCTATAATCTTTGCGTGCAGGCCTTGTGCCTTGGCGTTTTATAAATAGTACGTCTCTGTTTTCAGAATACAATCTAACTGATACACAGATTAAAATGGCACAAAGGGAAGCTAAATATACAATGCTGCAAATTAAAAAACTGGACAGACTACCATTTACAGTAGCTGAATTACCATCAACTGAGTTGCCAATCCATGACCAAATCACTCTCCCGGTCACTACATTTCAGTTTCACTATTACCTTGAGCAAAGGCAGGCAGGCAGATATGAAAAATTGGGTAAAGAATACATTAAGAAATCCTGGGATTTACCATATAATTTTCGTTGCAGGAGTGGGGATCGTGAAGTGTTTCTTAGTGGTACCAACTGCAAGAATGCTTTAAGCGGTTCTCTCATATGCCAAGATATCATTTTGCACGAACCCTGTAATGGTTCAGTTTCAAGTCTGTCTTGCCACATGAAAGGAACACCAGCTGCCGTACTATAGCCAGTGTTCGAGTTACTTTCGAATGGGAGTAACTTGATGCTGAACGATCAAGGTTGTTGTGGCATGCTTCCAGGCATTGCATATCTGGTCACCGTGAACACCAGGGTTATTTGCTGTATGCAAATATTGTTTCCTCTGACAAATACAGTCAGGGAGGTGCTAGTATGGCCTTCACTGAATGTTTCGTTGATTCACTTTGATGCTTTAAGCAGAATGAAAGCCATGCTTTTACAGAAAACCGTGCCACTAACCTCCGCTCGAGAAACCTTTGAACTTCAAGTTGCAAGGACCTCGACCGAGATACAGGCGCTAATTCAAACAAACTGCCCCCTACATTTCGTAGAAATGGTGGGACGTATCGTTAACATGTCTGATACGAGTGGCATTATACACCTATTTAAGACCATAGAGTCCTTAGTCCTTAGCACTTTCCAGACTATCCTTGGAGTTATTCCTAACTTCATACACTCCATGTATGGAAGCATTTTCGGGGGTCTACCTCTGATCCTGCTCGCTGTAGCTGGAATCCTGATTATCGTCTACCTGCTGTGCAATGGACGGACCATCCGCCAGCGGGATTGCGAAGGCTCTCCTGGAAAGACATTACGGTGAGCGCATGGTACAGCATCTCGGTGCACCTCGCCTACGAGAACTAAGTGCTTCTTGGTTCTTATCTTTCAGACCAGTCTTTGAGGACTGCATCGTACCTGTCTTCCGATGACTGTTCTGCAGAGGCGAATGTGAGTTGGACATCTGTCTGACACCTCTGACGGAGTCGCCAGGGGACTTAGACTCCAGGCTGGAACATTTGTGGTCCCATGCACGACTCTGTCCCCAGCATAGTCCTATCTTGACGCATGCCTTCCTTGAGGAGCCACAGGTGCCTTTCACAACTGAATTACATTTTAGCTCCAGCATTGACACCGAGGTTTCGAATCCGGTACAAGAAGCCTACACACCAGCTACTGGCAACAAGGAGTTACATCTATGCACACATGACGTGCTATGCAAGGTATTGCAATGTTTGTCCCCTGCTGTAGCAGGCAGCGATAATATTATGTCTCCCAGCCAGGACTTCTAATTTGAATTTGGCTCACCGTGTGCTGGGAACGAATACGGAACCTTTTTCCTTCCATTTCGTATTTTTTTTTTTCAAAGACTCTTTTTCAAATTGACACTTTTATCTCAAAGCATGGCCTTCTAAGTACGCTTGCAGTAGTTCAACTTGTGTGATCGAACTCATTTAGAACTGTGATTTTTTCAATTGTTTTTAAATGATTTTTTAACGTTTTTAGAAACATTTTAAATGACTCCTGATAATATTATGCACTGACACTTTTATAAATGTGTATTTCAGAAATGTGTATTATTATTGTTAAGTATAAGGTGGAGTGGGTGTTATATTTCATAAGGACATAACTCCAAATAAGGACAGAATGCCTTATAGGGACATCACGCCTTATAAGGGCCTTATAAGGACTGCAGCCTCTTATGGACTAAACCTTTCACCTAGTTCTAGGCTGAGGGTGGGTTATTCTCAATCGATATTGCTAAGACGTCATCCTTAGCACATATGAATAATTGATGAGTACACTCTCCAGGAGGTATCCTTCACCTCTCCCATCGACGCACAAGGTTTAATCCCCAACGTAATCCTCATACTGAACAATGGGTAACAAACATACATAGACTGTATAAATACAGCACCTCTTGCTACCAGAGAGCAGGAGGGAACCAAGACTTCAAGAACGACACACTGACCAGAGACGCTGCAGCTCCGGCATGCCATTGCTCCAGCTGACAGTGGTCTGATGATCCCTTGCGGGTTGTCCAGCTCAAGTCCAGGACGAAGTCCCACACTCTCACTATTCAGGTATGGGGGTTCAACTACATCCTAGTGGGATTCTTGGCTCTTAGGCTCTGTAGCACCTACTCACATACTAGGTACACTTAGGTACATCTAGTCAGGCATCTTAGGAGTACACACTTTATTTTATAAATGCATTTCATATTCATGTATATGTTTGTGACTATTGCAAAATGGTAGAACAAATCTATTCCTTTTTATTCACTGTACTGCTGGTTCTATATCTCTGCTACTGTGTTACAATTGTAACAGCGCACTTGTTTTACATGAGAAGAACTATGGTACAATAAATTCTTATTGTAAAAACGCTTGACTGTTTCTTCTCTGTATCTCTCTGAGAGCATAACAAGCATGCACAAGTGTCTGGGTGAATAGTTGTATATTGTTTCCACGAGTCTGAGGGTATTGTGTTCCGAGGTTGCCAAAAACGAATCTCTCTGATATCAGGAGATTCTAGTGGCACTACAAGCTATCTAATGCAAACCATAGGCTAACATATGCGGTGGGGGTGCACGGAGTCAGTCTGCCACCAGACCCACGGTATATGTTATCTGTAAACAGCGTAGGTTCTGCATGACAGGGTACTATTGGGACTACACTACAGTCACCCAAAGCTATAAGAATGGTTCAATAGGCGGTATTAGTCATTTTTTATGTATATTGAATTACTAAACAACTGCTGTTGTGCTCATCTCACAATTGGACAACAGCACCGCCATGTGGCGGTCTGTAAAAACTGCCGGTGTTGACAATTAAGTGCTGGTGCCAAGCACCGTAAACCACCTAATCAAATTAAGAACTTGACAAAACATGTATTGAGGTGACACCTGGCAATACTACTCATCGATGGGTTAGAGCAGGGTTTCTCAAACTGTGGGTCATGACAAACTGGTGGTTCGCCAGGTGACGTTAAGTGGGTTGCAAAAGTCTAAGCAAGAAAAAAAGATGTCTTTAAATTCTGTATTTATCTTGTCACATTTGCTGTGCTTCAAAGACAGAGGTCAAATGTCAGGATATGTCTTCTATTCAGTTGCTGCTATGTATTTTTAACATGGGTTCTACAAGTGAATCATGTGACAATCTTGTCCGGGGTCAGGAAAAGGCTGTACAATGTCATTTCTTGTAACACACAACAAAATGCAAATACCTGTAAAAAAAAGTACACATTCAGCATTTAGCAAAGCAGGAGGCTCTGTCTTAAAAGAAATAAAAGAAAAACTGTAATATTCCTTGATGTTGTTCTGGTCCTAGTTACTCCTCGTGTAGTGCCAGAACAACAGTAAGGAACCTAGAATGTTGCGGGTGGTTTATGACGTGAGGTGTTTTGGCAGTTGGAGTTTTTTGCTCGGGTGGAGGCTGTGTCTCGTTTATGGGCAGCTCTCCTACATTATACCCTAATAAATTCAACTTTACATTGTTACCTGCCTGTGGTCGTTCCTTTAAATACCACACTTTTGTTGGTGACAAGGATGGGATACCCCAGTAACGGGTAACCCAGCAACTAGCTGCTGCTCTCGTTGGTAGGATACATCAAGCCGTCTCTTGTCCTGCCAGTGTGTCTCCGCTGGTATACACGGCATTGTTGTGGCAACCCCAGTAACAGGGTTACCAAGCAACTAGCCTCCTTTTCGTTGCTAGGATACATCAAGCTGTCTTTCATCCTGACAGCATGTCCCTGCCGACACGCAGGGCATTGTTGTCTTTTCATAATGATGTGGAGGCCATCTTTGCCTGGTTTCTAATTTTTTTATTGTCTAGCTTGTGTGTCATCGCCGATATGCACGGCATCAACGTTACTCAACAATGGGATTCCACATGTAAATTTTATTCATCGCCTATTTCTTTTTCTGTTAGATGTTCACACCATATTCTCTTTTGTGGCCTAGAGCACGCTGATTCGCACAGCAGTTTTAGTAAGTGCGCATCGTCCTGGTTTTTCTCAACACGCATTCCCACAGCAGCGCATTATAGATTTAGTAAAACTCTTGTTCTCTACATATTCACACCGATTCGCACGGCAAGTGCGTTCGTGGAGATTTCACAACTTTTGGTTACTGAGTATTGCTTTATCAATCATATTTTACTTGCCATATGATATTAGTATCTGAGCTTTGTTAATTTTATTTGTTTGCAGTTATTTTCTGGTTTATTTATTTTTATTCTTTACTGCAGTTGTTTTTCACCAGAGACTATGTCATCAGTAAATTCTACGCCCCCATTTTTGGAATCACCAGGTGAACCACCTGTGGTGTGGAAGAACTGGTTTGATGCTTTTGAGACGTAATTATGGGCCATAGGAACTTCGAGGTTTTGTCAGGAATGGAAAAAAAATCCTACTTTTACATTCTCTCGGTTTTTAGGGACGTTCAATCTTTAAACATTTACCTAATGTTGAGGATAACGATGGTCAAAACTATGATGACTATAGAGTATGTGTTAAGAAATTCGAAAAGTGTTTTGATATGCAGCCTAGTATGGTGGTTTTAAGACACAAATTCTTTGTGCACAAACAAATGTCATGGGAAAACATTGATGCTTTTGTGTCTGCCCTTAGAAAGTTAGTTGCTGATTGCCAGCTTGAATTATGTACATAACAATTGGTACGTGATCATTATTTGTCACTGCTCCAACAAACATCTATGTCTAGTAAAATGGGGTGACCCAGTGACCCTCAGAACCTGGGTGTACAAGAATGTGGAAAATGTTGGTTCTGTCGGGTACAGAATGGATTGGTTTACTGAGTAGTAACCAATAAAAACAAACAACAATACTTAGACCTTTCAGTAATAATGAGTGAAAAGGGAAGCGAATAAAAGATAACAACCATGAATCAAAACACACCAGATTTAAATCAATCAAAGTCTGTATTTAAGGAAAGATCCATACAATCTTTAACATTTTATGGTGTCAAGATGACAGTGGAAGGCTGTCAGAGTTCATGAACATACAATTAGTTCCAACGGCGCAAGTAATATGGTGATAAAAGTGAGCAAAAAGTGTTAAATGTGAACAGGATATATACGGTGATGTACAAATTGTTGAAAACCGGTCATTCAAAGGACATCCATCTCTTAATACATAAAGCTCCGCACCGCTTGGGATTTTAAATTTCCATTTCACATGGGGCGGAGAGAGTAGGGTCAGGATTATCAGAGGCACGTCGATGTTTTGGCCCAATGAGGTGCATTATTGTCTTCCTCAAGACAATATGATGCAAGGGACAGCCAGAATTAATGCAAGGAAAGTCTTCAGGGATTGGTCCTGCATGGGTTGGACTCAAAGTAAGGTCATAGATAGTGGTGAATCACATCAATGGGACAGCATAGTTGTGTAGCTCTCTGGCGCTGATCTGGAAATGAAACACGTTCCATTGGAACTAATTGTATGTTCATGAACTTTGACAGCCTTCTACTCTCATCTTGACACCACAAAATGTTAAAGATTGTATGGATATTTCCTTAAATACAGACTTTGATTGATTTAATTCTGGTGTGTTTTGATTCATGGTTGTTATCTTCTATTCACTTCCCTTTCCATTAATTATTACTGAAAGGTCTAAGTATTGTTGTTTGTTTTTATTGGTTATTACTCAGTAAACCAATCCATTCTGTACCTGACAGAACCAACATTTACCACATTACTGCTCCAACAAAGCCATACAACAAAAGCTTCTGTCGTTGCATAATCCTTCTTTGGAGGAGACTTTGCAAATAGCTAAAAGTATTGAAACCTCTCAGTTGTCTGTAAAAATAATTAGAGGAACGTAAATCTGAAGTCATAAACGCTGTTGGACAAAGAGTCAAAGGTTTTGTCAAAGATATCAACTCAAGATCAACCATTAAGATTTAAACGTGTTTTTTCAAGCAAGCTAATGTTTGTTTTAGGTGCAGAAACTTGCAACATTTTAAAACTGGTAGATTGTGTCCAGCAAGAAACTTTACTGTCGGAATCTGAAATAACATCGGACATTTTGCCAAGGTGTGCAGAGTCAAGGAAAATAGGCTAGTAAAAACATCCCCGTTGTAGCTAACCATGGAGAAGAGATTTTGAAGGACCAGTTAGATAAATTGCAAGAGGGTCTCCAGGACATGATAATGGTTGTCACCGACAACAAAGTAGAATCAGGTTATTCATCCACATGTGTTGATCCTTATATGGATATTTCCATTAGGGACATAGTTGTCAAACTTTTGGTTGATTATGGTGCAACTATAACGATGATCACTCAGGAGTTGTTTGACGATATTTGGCCTGGAAGAAAGCTTGAACCGCCGGACCGCGCTCCGGTGTCGTACGAGGGACGTCGCATTGATCTTTCCAAGTTTTTTGAAGATATTTTTTTTTCAGAGGAAGGAGGATGTTTGGCAAGGTTTATGTTGCCATCAAAGGTTTATGCATATTAGGTTGGTTTCACCAAGGGTTGTTCAAAATGGTTTTGAGACCGGGCACTGCTGACCAAGTCTCAGTAGTAGGAGTGTCTGATGTGAACACAGTATCTGACTGTTTTGTTAAAAATTGTGCTGTCTTTCCCAAACTGTTTTCTGATGAGGAACTATAAAGGGTTTCCAACATAATATAAAAGTTGAGGATGGGTTTATTTCAGTCAAGCACAAACTAAGAACTATACCTTTTTCTGTAAGAGGAGATTTAGAGAAAGAATTAGTAAAGCTATGTGATATAGGAGTTATCGAGCCTATTGAGTCATCGCTATGGTTGTCGCCTCTGGTGGTAGCCCGCAAGAAGAATGGGGAACTTCGAGTTTGTGTTGACCTACGGAACTTGAATAAGGCTATTTGGGTTGACTCACACCTGCTTCCGAAGATATCCGATTTTTTTGGCTTCTATAGCAGGTGAGAAATGGTTCAGCAAACTTGATCTTGCCTCAGCTTACCACCAGATAGTTTTAGAACTAGAGTCCAGACATTATACTGCTTTTGTTTCCCCAGTTGCTACCTTTCAATATCGCAGGATGCCATTTGGACCAGCGTCAATGGGGGAAACAACCTTTACAACACAGTCATTACATCGTACTACATTAACAAAGCAGTCATTAATCGCAACATCCTTTACAACGCATGTCACTACAACGCAGCCATTACATTGCATGTCACTGCAACGCATGACACTACAACGCATGACACTACAACGCAGGCATAACATCGCATGTTATTACAACGCATACGATTACAACGCATGTTACCCCTACACTATCCAACACTTACTCTACTGTTGCACCACCTGGAGTTAAAATAGTAATTTTTACCCCTACACTATCCAACACTTACCCTACTGTTGCACCCCCTGGAGTTAGAATAGTAATTTTTACCCCTACACTATCCAGCACTTACCTTAAATGCAATGTAATGGTATGCGTTGTAATGGTATGCATTGTAAAGGTATAATGCGATGTATTGGAATGCGTTGTAAATGTAGTTTTAAAAAATTTGTTTTAGTGGCATGCGATGTAAATGTATGCGTTGTAAAGGATGTTGCGATGTAAAAACTGCGTTGTAAAGGCATGCGTTGTAAATGTATGCATTGTAACATCATTAATTTGTCTACGACATCGGTCTTTCAAAGAATCATGTTTCACTTACTCAAGAGTATAGAGGGCATAGTTGTATTCCACGATGATGTACTTTGCTTGCTAAGACCAAGGAGGAGCATGATGTCATACTTAATCATGTCCTTTCTGTTTTCCAAAATAATGGGGTTGTTCTCAAAATTTCCAAATGTGAGTTTTGTAAAGAAAGAATTGAGTATTTGGGCCACGTTGTGTCAGTCGACAGAATTGAACCCAGACCAGATCTCGTTAGTGCCATATTCCAGGTTTATTCCAAAATATGCTTCACACATCTTAC
This sequence comes from Triturus cristatus, assembly GCF_964204655.1. Taxonomy (NCBI): domain Eukaryota; kingdom Metazoa; phylum Chordata; class Amphibia; order Caudata; family Salamandridae; genus Triturus; species Triturus cristatus. Next base: position 1,219,616,164 of record NC_140585.1, read on the forward strand.
CACTAACCAAACTGTTGAAGAAGGACTTTAAGTTTGTCTGGGATAATTTTTGCCAACTTTCCTTTGAGTTGGTCAAGAAACAATTGGCGAATTCCAAGATTTTGAAACCATTTGACCCTAACCTGCGGTGCTGTATAACTGTAGATGCGTCCAACTATGGTTTGGGAGCCATACTGACACAGGGTGATGGTGCGACAGAAAGCACCATCAGTTATGCTTCCAGGGTACTGCAGGGCACAGAAGTTGATTATTCTACCATAGAAAAAGAATTGTTAGCTTGTTGGTGGGCAATTCAAAAGTCCAAACCTTATATTTCGGGAACAAATTTTACTGTTAAGACAGATCATAAACCTTTGGTTTCCATATTGTCGGGTGAGAAAATTAAGGAACAGACTCCCAAAATTTCCAAGTTGTCGTCCAAACTGTTACAGTTCCATTTGAACATTTTGCATATCAAAGGTGGGAAGAATGTTCGAGCAGATTTTCTGTTCGTTTTGCCATTCCTGGTGTTGAAGGTGAGTGGGACAAAACTGTGGCTGAAAGTTGTTTCATTGCTACTCTCAATCTGGAAGAGTTGTGTGCTATTACCGAGTGTAAATGGAGCGATGAAATGGGTTCAGACAAAGACATGAAGGTGGTGTTGCAGTATGTTGTTACTAAGTGGCCAAGTGAAAAAACGTTGCCTCTTTCGTGTCAACCTTTTTGGAAAGTCTCCGAGGAGCTCTCAGTTGATGACCGTATTATTCTTAGGAGTGATAAGTTAGTTTCTCCTACTGGTTTGAGGTCCAGATTTATCAAGATGGCCCATGAAGATCACATGGGAGTTACATTCACTAAAAAAAAGGCTTAGACAAACGTTGTGGTGTCACTCTATGGATAGAGAAGTTGACGCTTCAGTTTCTGGGTGTGTGGTGTGCTTATCCTCAGAGAAGGGGTTGTGCAAAAGAAAACCCCCTCTTCAACCCATTGAGTACCCTGCAAAAGTTTGGGAGAAGATTGTTTTTGATTTAGTTGGTCCTTTCAACAGATTGACGAGACAGTATTGTTTTGCTTTAGATGCAGTTGATCTATATTCCAAGTGGCCAGGAATCAAATTTGTTTCAGAACCCAGTGCTGGTGCTGTCATCGAGTTTCTTAGAGAGATTTTCCTCAGGTTTTGTGATTTCGGACAATGGTATCCAATTTGCCAATGATGTTGTTGAGAAATTTCTTTAGGAGGGTGGTGTCAAACATTTGAAGACAGCTCTTTATCATCTCCAATCTAATGGTCAAATCGAGCGCATGAACCGCATTCTTGTGTATTGCATTCAGTGGGGGGTTGACAACAGGTGTGTTGTGGTTAATGCAGTTAGGTCCATGCTATGGTTTTACCGCACGTCTCCCCATTCTAGCACTCAGATTTCTCCATTTGAGATGCTGCGAGAAAGGAAGCCTGCTACTAAGCTGTGTCTGGGCTGGATGTCTAAGTGGGTCACGTTTGGTGTGGATTTGAATCTCTGGGATGAAAAAGCGAGGTTAAATGTAAGTAAAGCTCAATCCAAACAGAAAGAGAATTTTGACAGCTGCAATAGTCAAAGCTTGCCAGATTGCTGTGGGTGACAAGGTGTTTATCATAAAAGGAAATTTTGTTAACAAATGTGGGAAGAAATATGATGGTCCTTTTGTAGTTGACAGGGTGTGTGGGAGTGCAGTGAGAGTTTCTGGTAAAAATTGGTGGAATGTTTCTAAGGTGTTCAAAATTTCTCGAAGCTCAAGTCAGGATGGGGGTAGTTTTTTCAATCTTATTCCCCAGGGAATTGAGGTGACTTTTTCCGATCCGGATCAGATGTTGCATAGAAGTTATCACCCTAAATAAATTCCCCTGAGATTCAGACAATATTATTTGGGTTTATGATCTGTTCTTTTGTTCTTTCGTGCATCTATGGTATAGCTTGTATTGTCATGATAGCTATTTATGTTTAGTTTCCTTGTTATATAAAGTTATGTTGTTTTTATGTCCTTTGCATTTTTGTTTGTTCAAGGGAAAGAGTAAATGTAATATTCATTGATGTCGTTCTGGTCCTGGTTACTCCTCGTGCAGTGCCAGAACGACAGTAAGGAACCTAGAATGTTGCTGGTGGTTTATGACGCCGGGAGTTTTGGCAGTTGGAGTTTGTTGCCTGTGCAGAGGCTGTGTCTCGTTTACAGGCAGCTCTCCTACATTATATCCTAATAAATTCAACTTTACAGCTTTACCTGCGTGTGGTCGTTCCTCTAAATACCACAAAAACCTAATAGTCCTTTCGTCACCGGGAGGACCAAAGTGAAATGGGAGCAGATGATAAACAGGACTTTTCTGTTCACCAAAGGGGCTCCTAAAAGCAGACTGATAGAGCAGTCTTTGAGTAAATGTTCCTCTTAGATATTCTACTATGTCTCTCTGCCTCCATTTTGTGTGTTCATTGTTTTACTCTGTGATTTTTCTGCCTCTCAAGACATTGGGTCGTGTTTTATTGTTCCCTCAGCACAGTGCTGGAAGCATTAAAAGAGAAACCCCACTCAGCCATACTGTCGGTTGGTGGTAGCTGCATAGTTTTCAGGGGCATGGGGCTTTCCCCGGCCAGAAGAGATGTGTACTGAGCCTAACAATTAATTCTTGTTGGCTCCCATAACAGGTATTCAGCACGATCCTCTGATTTTGTATCATGAGTATGTGCTTGTGTGGTATATATGGTGACTGCTTGCAGCAAATGGTGTCCTCTGATCGGGCACTTTTCACACAGCACAAAAGGGCGGTTCTCTATTTCATGGTGAAGTCCAAGTCTCACAAACCGAGCATACAATCATCGCCCTTTAACCTTTATCACCTCTTCCTTAAGAGTGCTTTCTAGTCACACATTTTAGAACAAATTTAAACTAAGTTATCCTGATATACTAAACATGAAATAAATTAGTCAAGCCTGTAAAAGTTATTAAGAAAATCCTAACATTTGTAGCTCTTTAGATGGTATAAACAGTAAGGGCGACAAGGTTTGTTTGAGTTCTGCAATCCTTAGTACCGGACCAGTCCTATGAGTAGCTATGCATGGTATAAAACACTTTAATTCATACATTCATTCAAAGGTAATCAAGGTTATAAATAATATTTTAAAATACTGTAAGTGCCTCATGGTGGCTCATATATAAAAATCGTCATTTATATGTCCTCATACCGACACATGCATTCCCCATACATCATAAAAGAGACAGAAGGAAACAAGTATATCTAACTCTAAGTATTATAAGACAAGTGGAACATTACAAAACCCTACCAGTATATGCCCACAAGACATCTTATGACCCAGTTGTATTCCAGATTTGCCTGAGGGAGAAGTGGTTGTCTGTCAGATGACCGTGATTTTTCAAATGTAACAGTTGTAACAGTTGTCAGTTTGGGGTTGACAAAATAATTACCTTACAAAATTACCTTTAGGAGCAATTCTACGGTTACACACAGGGGTTCATTAATTAATTAACTGTAAGACTGGCTGGTTTATGTGGGCGGCACAAGAAGACAATTGACGGCAGGTTTCAATTCACAGTAAACACCATCATTGTCGTGATCTTTAATACCATCTAACAAAACAAAGAATGTATGGTAAATTTATCTTGTTAAAATTAGAATAGTTGTCACCATCCTATGTCATTGCACGTTTGTTTATTCTCTAAAAATGTTAATAACGACATAACAAACAAAACAATTGGAAATGTTGTCATGGGTGAGGAACTGCAAAGAATAAACATCATAGTATCTTTCTGTAAACTATATGTAATTTGAGATGAGGATTGACTTGGCTGTTTAACATATTGAGGTAATGCTTTGTATTTTATGTAATTTAAATGATGATTCTCAGAAGCAATACCAGAAGTCACCTTCAATACAGAAACATCACTCATTGAACAGTCTACCTCCACATGCCAGGAAACCATCCATGCACCCACGTGTCACAAAGCCAGCCCTTCTGATTTTCACATCATTAACAAAAGTGTTATTGGCAAAATTGAAGGATGTCTAGCTGTTATCCAAAAACAAACTACAAATAACAATAATTGAAAACCTTACCATGGATGACTATGAATCCTTGATGAAAAGATATCACCCCACTCCAACTAGTACCTATTCCTTCCTTTAAATATTTATGCTACCATGCAGCAATTTCAACCTTAAAGATGTCCTACTTGAGACAGTAACCAACACCCATCTGGACCTACCAAACCTATACATTCTGGGAGACCTCAGCATAGGGTTTGACAAGAAGAATCTAACCACAAGTACAACTATCACAACCAACCTTGATACCTTCAATGTATAACAAACCATTTCTGGCCCAACTTACTGCGCAGAACACTCACTAGATATCATATTGCACTCTTAGGACAAGCCACAATTACAGACAACTCCCCATAAGCTGGAGAGATCACAACATCCTCACCTCCAAAATCCACCCACCTATAAATAACAATGCTTCGAAGACAACAATATTAAACAACAAACGCTCATAGAGAAATGGAAAAACTAGACATCTAGCAACTCACCATCCACCTTGAAAAAATCCAATAAACATGCAGCCAAAAGACTTACACAACTTCTACAACTGGATCTTCACTGTACTGGACAAACAGATACCAACAAATACCTCATACATAGTTGACCACAAAAAGACACCACATGGGTTAATGACAACATCAAAACAATTAAAATACAACTCAAAATACTAGAACACAAATGGAGAAAATCCTAGAACCTCTAGAAAGAGCCTACAAAAGAGCCATTAGAACCACAACAAAAAAAATACCACTACTCCATGCGCACAACTAAAGCAGACTGCCCTTACAAAGGACAACATAAAATTCTAACAGAGTACCTAAACACAGAAACACTATGATAAATCTTGCCTCACCAGATCAAGCAAATTACAGGTCTGTATCAAATGGACCATTCTTAGGAAACATTTTGGAGAAAGCAGTGTTTACTCACCTCTAACATTACAAGCATTATAGCTTACTGTCAGACCAACAATCCGGTTTCAGACCAGGCAGAGGCACAGATTCAGCTATCATAGCCATCTGGAATGAGCTAAAACTCACAATGGAAAAAAACTGTGTAGCGGCCTTATTACTTCTGGATCTATCAGCTGCATTTGACACTGTCCACCACAACACACTACTGCAAAGACTTCACAATATTGGATTCCGTGAAAATGCTTTAAAATGGATAGCTTCTTATCTCACAGACAAAGAGTAGCCTACCTACCCCTTTCACATCACCTCCTCACACACAAAACTGTGGTTTTCTTCTGGTGTCCTTCACATCCCCTCTATTATTCAACATCTACCTAATCCTCTTACTAAATCGGATTAAATCATGCAACCTCTCCTGTTACAACTATGCAGATGACACTGAAATCGTTTATAAAATGTAATAGCTCCGAAGACCTCTACAATTGAAAACATGATGTCTGCCTTCGTGCCATAAACACTTGGATGATGAATAACAATCTAAAGCTCAAAACGACAGAGACAGAGATTATGACGTGTACAATAGCAAACTACCAGCATACTGCCTTTTGGCCTCAGGAACTTGAAGCACCTCCAACAAAATCAAGAGAAGTTAGAAACCTAGGAGTAACCAAGGATTCAGACCTATCTTTGATACTGCACGGTAACAATGTCACAAAAAATGCCTTCTACACAATGAAAACATTGAATGGTCCCGCACTTTGCATACGAACATCAGCTGCAAGCCATCCTCACGTTCGTAATCTCCAAGCTTAAAAATGCCAACAGCCTATACTCAGGACCGTTTCTACCATTGGGCAAGACTAGGTAGCCGCCTTGGGGGGCAAAAGGGGGAAAAAAAATCAATTGAAATCAAACAGCAAAACAAACGAGCAAATTAGAAGAAAAAAATCAAATAGAGGAAAAATTAAAACATTGAATTGTTTTCAGAAGCATACGGAACAATTACTTAATAAGTGTTTACTTTGACTAATGTAAACACTGCCTCTACCTACCTCAAAAGTAAGAAAGTAAAGAGCCGCTACTGAGTACAAAACATAAACAAACATGAGTTTGGGAATCCCATTGAACGGCCTTCGACCTCAAAAGCGCATTGGGTAGCGCCTTCTACAATTCGCCGTCACGACACGTTCAGCGCCACGGGTGGGGGCCGTGCGCGCCTCTATTAAATATGCGAGTCTCGCTGACAGGGAGGACTTTGGGCGAAAAGGACTTCTGAAATGGACTTTCGACTTCGGATACCGACTTACGATTTCGCTCTCGACCCGATGGGACCTCTGTGATGACATCATACAACACTCGCTGAATCGCCGCCTTCCACCGCATCATCACATGAAAAGACTCAGAGGCGCCTCTAGGACGAAGCATCGACGGGTCGAGAGCCGCCGCAAGAGACAGCGCCAGAAGTCCCAGGATCGAGGCGCACAACGACCGTGCCTCATTGTGCTAGAGCTAGGTTTTGTACTTCTCTTTCAACATATCTAAAAGGTAAGTGCAATTCATGTTTCATATAAAAGAGATATGTTTTACTATTAATGTTATAATTTTTCCTACAAACCTACCTATATTATAGTGAATAAGTGTGAGGGCTGCGAGAAAAAAAATGGCACCTGTTTAATAATTTAGATTTTGTGATGGCCGGGAGAAAACGAACAGCAAAAATAATGAATTTGTGAACAGTAAGCCGATTTGAAAAATTCTGTGTAGCAAGATGTAAAACGGGGAAACCCCGACTTTCAAAAGCACATTGTGTTCATAACAGACATATGTATGACTGTGTCTGTAAAGTGTAAGCATATTTAGCAGAGGTCGTTCGGAGCAACATTTTTTTGACTTGCTCTGCTCCACATCAAAATACTTTCTCCAGGTCCACTCCTTGTTCTGCTCTGGGCTCCGATTAAAAAGTTTTAATAGGATTTCCGTGCTCCGGGTAAAAATCAGCTGCTCCACTGCTCCGCGCTCCTGCTCCGAGCTCCGCTCCAACGCTCTGATATTTAGACCGCAAATGTGTTGGATATTTTTCGCATTTATTCGTACTACTTCATAAAATGGAGAAGGAATTTGGTTGAAATAAATCTTTGTTTAGCGAGAAAAAAACTACTCTCTTTTCTCAATCAAATTAGCTGTTGTTTTCTAAAAATGTGACGTATACGCAAAAATACCATCTTACTATTTGATATAATATTTGAAATTAGTTGAAATCATTAAATTGATCTTAAAATAGATTTACGAAAATCGTTTACATTAATGTTACTGGCTTCTTACATTTTTCAGTAATAATGTTGTTACAATTTTCTAATGCAATATACAGAATTATTATAAACAATATTCAGAGTTATTAGTGCCCTATATTTTTTCAGGTAGAAAGGATCAAAAATGGCACACAGGAAAAAAACTCTCAGGTGCTCAGTACAGAGAAAGAAAAGCGGATAGAGAAATAGAACTATCCAAATTGAACGGGTCTATTAAAAAATGTCGACATCCTCCAAAGAGTTCTCTTGAAATTGCTCGGGCATCAACTTCAACCTCAGAAAAAGATGACGATATAGGCCTACCAGACAAGGACATAGAAGTTAACAGCCGAGAGCAAGAAGAACACGCTGTATTGGATACTGCAAAGGATAACCTTGAAAATGAAGATGATGATCAAAGTAAACGCCCTAAAATAACTGAAGAAAGTGTAAAAATAGATTATTCAGATCCTGCTTCCTGGGAAGACTTACCAATAAGGGGAGACAAATTAAGAACTCTTTTGGTTGAAAATGGTCCAAAACAAGTGAGCAAAAAATGTCCTTTAGATTAAAAAAATCTGAAGTTTTCAGCTGTACATTATAACAGAAAACTTCCAAATGGAGAAGAGGTTTACCGTGAATACCTCCAGTATTTTGTATCAACCGATAAAGTTTTCTGTTTTTGCTGCAACGTATTTGGCAGAAATTCAAGTTCAAGTACGTCTCACTCAGAATGGATGCAACGATTAGCATAACATATCAGTGATTCTGTCTTCACACGAAAAAAGTGTTGAACATATTACCAACTTCCATAACTGGAAGGGCCTGTATACTAGTCTAAAACAAGACGCAACTATAGATAGTGTTAAAACAAAAAAGCTTAAAGAAGAAGAAAAGTACTGGCATCAGATCTTAGAGCGTGTAATGTCTCTTGTAAGAGTTCTAGGTGCACAAAATGTGTCCTTCCGTGGCAGCAGTGATGAACTTCATGCTCATGACAGTGGCAATTTTCTTAAAATTGTGCAATTGCTTGCCATCTTGTATCCTATTATGAATGAAAATCTCAGGAGAATACAAAATAAGGGTAGAAGACATGCTCACTATTTAGGCAACATTATTAAAAAAAAACTGATCCAAGTGCTATCAAATGGTATCAAAGAGAAAATCATTTCATTGGTTAAAAAGGCAAAGTATTTTTAAATCATTCTTGATTGCACCCCAGATATCAGCCGCACGGAACAAATGACCATGATCATAAGATTTGTGGACATCATGCAATCTTCAGGAACAGAGTCATTTCAGTCTTCTGATGAAGAATTCCAAGAAAACAGCCTCGTGCAAATAAAAGAACACTTTTTGGGCTTTGTACCACTAACCGAAACCACAGGTGAATAGATGAGTCATGTTCTGAGCAATCAGCTCAAAAGTTTGTCATTGTCAATTGAAGACCTGCGAGGTCAGGGTTATGATAACGGGAGCAATATGAAGGGCAAGGAATTAGGTCTGCAGAAGAAAATTCTGGATATTAACCTGTGTGCCTTCTATGTCCCCTGCAGTTCTCACACCCTGAACCTCGTGGTAAATGACGCTGCTTCGTGTTGCACTAAAGCAACAGCCTTTTTTGATGTTATACAATGATTGTATGTAATCTTTGTTGCGTCTCCACGTCGATAGGATATACTGAAACATCATATACCATCTTTGACTATAAAACCTCTGAGTGATACTCGGTGATCAAGCAGGATCGATGCCTTAACTCCCATCAGGTACCAGTTACCGCATGTGTATGATGCGTTGTTTGAAATTACTGAAGATTCAACTCTCAAAGGCTCTTCTGGTACCATGACTAAGGTTGAAGCTGAAGGTCTTCTAAACAGCATGTCTTTATTTAAGTTTGTTGTGGCAGTTGTAACATGGCACAGTATATTATTTCAAATCAATTTGACCAGTAAACTGCTGCAAGAGAAGCACTTTACTCTTTAGAAAACAGTAAATGAGCTTAAAAATACAGAGGAGTATTTAAAAAACATGAGGAGTGACATGGAATTTGAGAGAGTTTTGGTTGATGCTCGAGTGCTAGCTGAAGAAATCCATATTGAACCAATTTTTCAGCCAGAGATAAGAAGGAGGAAAAGGAATATTGTTCGCTTACGAATAAGAAGATGAACCCATCACTGACCCCAAAGAGAAGTTCAAAGTAAATTACTATTTTGTAATACTGGACACGGCAATTAGTTGTGTAAAAGAACGATTCACACAGTTGGATGAAATTACAAGATTATTTTGTTTTCTATACAATATAAGTGACCTCAAGATGAAAACTTTCAAAGAACTTATGGATTTGTGTATCAAATTGGAAACAGCTCTAACCCGGCATAGACCTGGAGAAACCCCATCTTTTCTAAAGGACATTGACACGGCAGTTCTCTGCTCTGAACTTTCAGGAATAAGTCATCGAATACAAAAAAATGCAAAACCCGAATATGTGCTGACTATCTGTGCCAAAACAAGTTAGAAAATGGTTTTCCTAATTTGTTCGTAGCTCTTCGTATCCTTTTTACTTTACCGATATCAGTGGCAAGTGTGGAGAGGAGTTTCTCAAAACTCAAACTAATAAAAACCATGAGAGACTCATGGGACTAGCCACAATGTCAGTAGAAAAAGACATGGCTTACCAGCTTTACATTAGTAATCTTCTTAAAGACTTTTTCTAAAATAAAAGCAAGGAAGGTACCATTGGATTAAGAGAAAGAACCCAAAACACCATTGAAGTTAGAAGGGAGAAATTTAAAAACGAAATAAAATATCATGAACAGTGCTTATTTAGTTATTTAATGTTTGATGTGTTTTATTGTTATTGTTTAATGTTGAATACAAGTTCTTTCATATCTAATGCATTCATTCTTCTAGCCTGGATGACAGGGGGAGAGAGTGATGGTAGTAAAAGGGAGGGAACTGCATTTTTCAATTCTCACCTAGTGCGGCAAAACACCTAGAAACGGCTTTGCCTCTACCTTGGTGCGCCCACGTTCATTGTACACAAAATACAAATCAGCTAAAGGATTCTTCTCACATCCGACCACTTCTTTACTTCTCAGAAGATTCCGATGTAGGATGATAATACAAATATCCATCGTTACAGATGTCTCCACTTCTCCCTTCGCCCAGCCATGCCAGCTGAGGACCCCAACTATATACAGAATCTCAGATTGGGCAACCAAGTGTGGTAACCAATTAAGCAGATTATATCATATGAAATATTATAAAGAGACCTGCAGTGCTGTTCAAAGCTACCAGCATACTGAAAACCATGAAACTGCATGTCTGCCTCTTACATTTCATCATCCAACACACTGCTACACGCTGCTGTCCATAATACGATAGCCAAACCTCGGTGGTCATCACGAATGTATGATGTTACAGCACATACATTTACAACGAATGCCTTTACAACGCAGTTTTACATCGCAACATCCTTTACAACGCATTCTTTTACATCGCATGCCATTACATCACATTTTCAGAAACTACCTTTACAACGCATTCCATTACATCACATTATACCTTTGCAACGCATACCATTACAATGCATACCATTACATCGCATTTAAGGTAAGTGTTGGATAGTATAGGGGTAATAATTACTATTGTAACTCCAGTGAGTGCAACAGTAGGGTAAGTGTTGGATAGTGTAGGGGTAAAAATTACTATTCTAACTCCAGTGAGTGCAACAGTAGGGTAAGTGTTGGATAGTGTAGGGGTAAAAATTACTATTCTAACTCCATTGAGAGCAACAGTAGGGTGTTGGATAGTGTAAGGGGACTATGCGTTGTAATGGTAGGCGTTGTAATGACTTGCGATGTAATGCCTGCGTTGTAGTGATATGCGTTGTAATGACATGCGTTATAGTGACATGCAATGTAATAGGTGCATTGTAAAGACATGTGATGTAATGACTGCTATGTAAAGGTAGTGCGATGTAATGACTGCGTTGTAAAGGTTGTTTCCCGGTCATCACGCATCACATAGAAACACTTCCCATATTCAATAAAAACAAAATCAACATCCTTCCAACCACACATCATATACGGAGTAGTGTGCTACTCATGTAGGCAAGCGCTTCACAGCCCCACATAGAAGTGCTATATAAATGTTGCAATACAATACAATGATGATGCCATTTTGAAATGATATCACCAATCTATACACCATCATCCACATGCCCCTTCCATTTACTTTGGTTAATTGTTTCTGCTCTTTCACAATTCTACATACTAACATTAATGTTCTCAGGGTGTAGAATATCTGTTCAGATGGCGAAATCATTAGATCTTTGACAATGACAGTGATGTAGTCACTTCCACTGACCATAAAATGTAGAAATTTGTAAATATGTATACGCTTGATTAACATATTTAATATGTTAGAATCGATCAGATATGATGAAGAAAGGTGTATTATGTAATGATGGCGATACCATTTAATACACTGCTTTTAGACGTTATTCATACTGATATTCATGTGCTACTCTGAAGAGTCATTCGAAGATGGCCGAACAATTGTCTATTGCACAGGGACTAAGTAAGGGACTGACGATGATAGAATTCCGCTTTACGTTGTTGGTACGCAATGTATGTGTCACCCTTAATGAGGACATCCAAAATGGCAACATATTTAGTGGGCCTCTGCCATTAGGACTTTTGTAATGTTCTGCATGTTTTATAATTCTTGGATTCATATATACTTGCTTCCCTCTTTCTTTTTTTTATATTTGGGGAATGCGGTATGAGGACATATAAAATGGCGATTCTTCAAATATGGGGCACACATGGGAAACGTACACTAAGTTTAAATAGGGGGTGAGAATATTGTTTTTAAACCCTGATAAACTTTGTCTATGGTACCTATGTAGCTAAAAATGTTAGGTTTTTCTTAATAACATATGGTTTACTAACTTATTTCACGTGTAAACATCAGAATAACTTATCTCGAATTTGTTCTAAGATAAGTGACTAGACAACAATTTTAAGGAAGGCGTGATGAAGGTTTAAGGACAATGTTTGTATGCTGGGTTTGACACAGTGCCTGTAATTCTTAAGCAGGGGCAAGTAAAGCGTACCCTACAACATTGTCAAATATGGCAACAACAATGGTGCAACCATGCCGCTCACCCTTGATACACCATACCCTTCAACACGCCTTTATTTTCCCTGATAATTGGTTTAAGTCTTTTGATTACGATTCAGATACGTACTGTGAGAATGAAAACTTGGGGCCTCATTTACTATATTTTGACGCAGGGCCACGCAGCAAGCCTTCCTGCTGTGCTGCCGTGCGTCAAAATAAAATGGCAGGAATGTGCGGTATCTACAAGATCTGGTGCATTACTGTCCACCTCCCCTGTGCCTGTGCTCATACAGCAACTGTGCGTCAATGCAGACACCCTTGCGCCATGGTGCAAGGATGCCTGCGTTGCTGGGATTATCGTTTATGTGCAGGAGGGAACACCTTCCTGCATATAAACAATCATTAAAGGTGCTTTGTGCCTTCTATCTGTGCTGCAGAATGTGGCACACTCAGAAAGAATAAAAAATTAGGAGAAATAAAAAAATATATTTCTCCTCATTGTGCCACTAAGTCATAGGACTCAGAGGCACAATTTTGTAACGCTGGGAATGGGTCAGGTTCCATGGATGTTACATGGGAACACCCACAGTAACACCAATGGAACGCCCCTTTCACGCACAATAATGCGTGAAAAGAGCCCATGTTTACACAGCCATAAAAAGTCACGCAGAGTGACTTTACGTGGCCTTGTAAATATGGGCAGACTCACTGTGCGCCCGATGCATCTACAGAAGTGACGCAACCGCAGCGCAATGGGCTTGTAAATGAGGCCTTTGGTGTTTAAGGGCATTGGTTAACTATTGGGTAATTAAGCTCACACGGTGCAATTTGATTTGCACATGTGGGACAAACTACACATGCCTTACCATTCGGCATTTCTTGCATGTGGTACCCCTGATAATTTAGTTAAGTCTTTTTGAGTAATTTTCAAATATGTACCCCAAGAAGGAAATGGTGGCCGTTTCTGAACATTGGTTAACTTTTGGATGATTAAAGTCAAATGGTGCAGTTTGACTTATACAAGTGGGATTACACCTGTGGCCTCAGAATCACCTTCAATTGTCATGAGACATATTACAAGTGACATTTCATGATTGCCTCTACAACTGTGGATCTACCGATGTTATGTAAGGTATGATTTACAGATTTATTCGAAATATATAAAATCTTACGTGAATTTAAATGTATAATAACTTCTCAGTGTTAGTGTGGGCATTAACATTACTAATATTAGACACTTATGAGTTTATAGGTATATTTCAAATACATTAACCTCTTTTGAGAAAACCTATATTTAACGATTCCATGTCTATACAGAAGATCCAGGAAGTTTAGGCCAGATGTAGAGTTTGGGAGGAACCCCTCCTCCCCCCAATTAGGGCAGAGGAGTGTCACCCCCTGCTGCCAATGCAGCAAAACTGAAAACTAAAATGGTAATCGAATGAATTACCATTTTATTTTTCACTGCTCCCAGCCCAAGCAGTGTTTGGGGGTGGGGCTGCTGCTGACTGGTAGCCGGGGAGTGACGCTCACTCCACCAGTTTACACTGCGCATGTCTCTTTGGCTGGCTGTCTTGCGACTGCCAGCCTGACTTGCAAAGTGCAAACCTCTCCACCTAGCTGTCTTAGACAGCAGGGTGGAGAGAAAGCACAGGCCCCAGGTGCCTGCTGGAGCATCGAGGCAGCCCGCTCCAGCCAATCCTTTCTCTGCTCTTGCTGCTCATCTGCAGCATGAAAGCAGTGTTGGGATTTGCAGAGGCAAGCTGGCTGAGGATTCGAGCGGACTGCAATCAAGACAAAAAGGGTACGTTTGTTTTTCATTTTATTTTTACCTTTTTCGTTCACTGACAGGCACTGTGAGGAACTCGCATTGCCTTCAGCCTTAATTCCAGAGTTCTCAGTCATGGCCCGTTATAAAATCTGTTAAGGAGCCATGATTGAGAGCTTTGGAATGTGAGCCTAAAGGTATTGTGATTTATCACAGTGCCTGCCACTGGGTTTGGCACTGGCTCGACGCCACTCCACCTTTGAGGGTCACCGACCGCCACTGGATTTTGGCGCACAAGCACTCTGTCACAAACCTGATGGATATCCGAGCCATCCTATTACAAGTGTATTAGGTTATCTTACATTTGTTATAGGGTGGGCAGGATATATGTCATGTTTGTGGCAAAGTACCCATCGGCCCAACTCTAAATCAGGCTGTTCATTCTGCACCACATTTTGGTAAAATTTGAGAGCTAGAATCACATATATAACAATGTTAATTATATATATATATATATATATATATATATATATATATATATATATATATATATATTAATATATATATATATATTTATATTTATTCAATCCCATAGGGAACATGTGGTTAGGCTGGCGATGGATAACATGATCTTTTATTTGATCTACAAATCCAAGTCATAGAAAGATTCACACAGACCTCACATTATGAATGTGATAACCGGGGTATGTGCACTTAGCATGACACTGAGACAATACAGACATTAACACCAACTGTTAAGAAAGAGTCTGCGATTAGTACAGACTGTCTCAAGCCAATATAACCCCGTAACGTCATCACCTTTTACACATATGCCAAATGATGAATGTGATAAATGGGGCATCTGCCCTTTTTTTCATTTTTTACTTTATACAGCGCAATCGAAAGGTATTAGAGCACGTTACATGAGCACCGGTTGCGTTACAGACGGGCACATTCATTTTTATTAGGCACTGGAGGCCTCATTTATGAAAAGCGACGCATCCCTTTTCATTGTGCCCTCCTTGCGACACCAATGATGCGTCATATTTACAGTATGACACATCATGTTGCAAGGAGTTATAGATACGTCACTATTTCTGACGTATCTGTAGGCGCACAAAATGACGCATTGCTGGAGCGTGTCACAAAAGTGACGCAACTCCAACAATGGGTCATTACACATGGGCAAGCCCATGTGAAATGTGCCTGCGTCAGTCTTGTGCCTGCCATGAGGCAGGCGTAAGATATTGACGCATTTGCATCCTAGAAGTGGCGAAGTGAAATCTTATAGATTTCACTGCGGCACTTCTACAACCATTTCTTGTGTCGGAACGCCCCCCTGCATACATTATACCTGGCGCAGGTATAATGTGGGCGCAGGTATAATAATTAACTGTGCAAAATGCTTTTGGAGGCCCACTGAAGGGTAAATATTTTCGAATTTTAATGATTTCAAATGGCGCAGATTCACGCAGGATACTACAAGTCCCAACATGCAGTTAAGGCAAAACCCACCTGAGAGGCCCACCGGAGGGTAATTGAAGTGCAATTGGCTTGTGGCTATCATGTTTCCTGCGCTCTGCAACACTTTTCATCAGCCTGTGAACAAGAAGCCTGCTGGCTTCGAAACGCGTAAGGCAGTCCCAATATCTCTGGATGCAAGTTGCCGGTTTTCTTAAGAATAAAGGGATTTGAACTTCCAACAGCAGACGAGTGCGCTTTCATTTCAAGGACCTCGTTGTTAAACAGTAATACTGGCTGTCCTGCCAGAGAAAGCTGCACCACCACCATCACACAAAAGGAGGGGCCGCAGGGTCAGAACCTTTCCAACCCACGAAGCGGTGACTGCTGTACTTGTAAGGGAACTGAAAATTAACTGTGCAAAATGCTTTTGGAGGCCCACTGAAGGGTAAATATTTTTGAATTTTAATGATTTCAAATGGCGCAGATTCACGCAGGATACTACAAGTCCCAACATGCAGTTAAGGCAAAACCCACTTGAGAGGCCCACCGGAGGGTAATTGAAGTGCAATTGGCTTGTGGCTATCATGTTTCCTGCGCTCTGCAACACTTTTCATCAGCCTGTGAACAAGAAGCCTGCTGGCTTCGAAACGCGTAAGGCAGTCCCAATATCTCTGGATGCAAGTTGCCGGTTTTCTTAAGAATAAAGGGATTTGAACTTCCAACAGCAGACGAGTGCGCTTTCATTTCAAGGACCTCGTTGTTAAACAGTAATACTGGCTGTCCTGCCAGAGAAAGCTGCACCACCACCATCACACAAAAGGAGGGGCCGCAGGGTCAGAACCTTTCCAACCCACGAAGCGGTGACTGCTGTACTTGTAAGGGAACTGAAAATTAACTGTGCAAAATGCTTTTGGAGGCCCACTGAAGGGTAAATATTTTTGAATTTTAATGATTTCAAATGGCGCAGATTCACGCAGGATACTACAAGTCCCAACATGCAGTTAAGGCAAAACCCACTTGAGAGGCCCACCGGAGGGTAATTGAAGTGCAATTGGCTTGTGGCTATCATGTTTCCTGCGCTCTGCAACACTTTTCATCAGCCTGTGAACAAGAAGCCTGCTGGCTTCGAAACGCGTAAGGCAGTCCCAATATCTCTGGATGCAAGTTGCCGGTTTTCTTAAGAATAAAGGGATTTGAACTTCCAACAGCAGACGAGTGCGCTTTCATTTCAAGGACCTCGTTGTTAAACAGTAATACTGGCTGTCCTGCCAGAGAAAGCTGCACCACCACCATCACACAAAAGGAGGGGCCGCAGGGTCAGAACCTTTCCAACCCACGAAGCGGTGACTGCTGTACTTGTAAGGGAACTGAAAATTAACTGTGCAAAATGCTTTTGGAGGCCCACTGAAGGATAAATATTTTCGAATTTTAATGATTTCAAATGGCGCAGATTCACGCAGGATACTACAAGTCCCAACATGCAGTTAAGGCAAAACCCACCTGAGAGGCCCACCGGAGGGTAATTGAAGTGCAATTGGCTTGTGGCTATCATGTTTCCTGCGCTCTGCAACACTTTTCATCAGCCTGTGAACAAGAAGCCTGCTGGCTTCGAAACGCGTAAGGCAGTCCCAATATCTCTGGATGCAAGTTGCCGGTTTTCTTAAGAATAAAGGGATTTGAACTTCCAACAGCAGACGAGTGCGCTTTCATTTCAAGGACCTCGTTGTTAAACAGTAATACTGGCTGTCCTGCCAGAGAAAGCTGCACCACCACCATCACACAAAAGGAGGGGCCGCAGGGTCAGAACCTTTCCAACCCACGAAGCGGTGACTGCTGTACTTGTAAGGGAACTGAAAATTAACTGTGCAAAATGCTTTTGGAGGCCCACTGAAGGGTAAATATTTTTGAATTTTAATGATTTCAAATGGCGCAGATTCACGCAGGATACTACAAGTCCCAACATGCAGTTAAGGCAAAACCCACCTGAGAGGCCCACCGGAGGGTAATTGAAGTGCAATTGGCTTGTGGCTATCATGTTTCCTGCGCTCTGCAACACTTTTCATCAGCCTGTGAACAAGAAGCCTGCTGGCTTCGAAACGCGTAAGGCAGCCCCAATATCTCTGGATGCAAGTTGCCGGTTTTCTTAAGAATAAAGGGATTTGAACTTCCAACAGCAGACGAGTGCGCTTTCATTTCAAGGACCTCGTTGTTAAACATATATATATATATATATATATTAATATATATATATATATTTATATTTATTCAATCCCATAGGGAACATGTGGTTAGGCTGGCGATGGATAACATGATCTTTTATTTGATCTACAAATCCAAGTCATAGAAAGATTCACACAGACCTCACATTATGAATGTGATAACCGGGGTATGTGCACTTAGCATGACACTGAGACAATACAGACATTAACACCAACTGTTAAGAAAGAGTCTGCGATTAGTACAGACTGTCTCAAGCCAATACAACCCCGTAACGTCATCACCTTTTACACATATGCCAAATGATGAATGTGATAAATGCCCTTTTTTTCATTTTTTACTTTATACAGCGCAATCGAAAGGTATTAGAGCACGTTACATGAGCACCGGTTGCATTACAGACGGGCACATTCATTTTTGTTAGGCACTGGAGGCCTCATTTATGAAAAGCGACGCATCGCTGTGAGAAAACAGTGATGCATCCCTTTTCATTGTGCCCTCCTTGCGACACCAATGATGCGTCATATTTACAGTATGACAAATCATGTTGCAAGGAGTTATAGATACGTCACTATTTCTGACGTATCTGTAGGCGCAAAAAATGACGCATTGCTGGAGCGTGTCACAAAAGTGACGCAACTCCAACAATGGGTCATTACACATGGGCAAGCCCATGTGAAATGTGCCTGCGTCAGTCTTGTGCCTGCCATGAGGCAGGCGTAAGATATTGACGCATTTGCATCCTAGAAGTGGCGAAGTGAAATCTTATAGATTTCACTGCGGCACTTCTACGACCATTTCTTGTGTCGGAACGCCCCCCTGCATACATTATACCTGGCGCAGGTATAATGTGGGCGCAGGTATAATGTGGGCGCAGGTATAATGTGGCGCAGGGGTTTACAAAGTGACGCATCTACCTATATGCTTCACTTTGTAAATATGGTGCAACAAGGCTTATTTTTTACGCTGCTGGTGCATCACAAAAAGTGACGCACCAGCGGCGCAAAAGTGACGCAGGGGCTCATAAATAAGCCCCTGGGAGATTAAGTGATCGGTCCACAATCACAGGATGTTGAGCGTCCCTGCCGAGACTTCAACCCAGTTATCCAGCTTCGAGGTCGACTGCTCTAGCCGTTATCGTAGACATGTTAAATAAGAACATTTATTGCTCAGAAACAGCTGGCGAACAGTAACTGTCTCAAACTGACACGGAGGAGGTGGCAGGAACAGACTCATTAACATGAAATCATTAAAATGAAATGTGAACCGGAACCTGAATTAATAATGTGCAAAGTAAAGGAGAATTGGAAGTGGTGGAGTAAATATGATGCAAATGTTGCTTCCATGCATACTTAAATTTATGAATTTTAACTTGGTCTGTAAAGTACAAAATGTGTTTCCATGTGTTAACTACAGTTCCCATAATGCTGCATAATGGCCAAACAGGGCGTCTGTATATAAATGGTAAGAAAAGAAGGACTCACTAACCGTGAACAAGACTTGTTGTCAAAACGCGTCCGTGTGAAACATAGACATGATTGCTTGTTGAATAAAAGTGATGTGAAAAGGAGAAATTCCTTGGAGTGCAATGTTTTCTTTTGAAAATCCATATATTTCGGAGATGGGTAAATCTGCGCCCTGTGCACCAGCCTGGGAGAGTGCACCACAATGGATCATTTTGTTTACCAATATATATACATTCACTGAAAAAAGACAAAGGTTACAAAGGTGTTACAGTTAGGAAATAGAGATGCGTTTGCAGAGTGGGGGTGAAAGGGGCGGGGCCTCCGCAACTTGCCACTTTTATTTATTTCTTTTTTATTAGAGGGGGAGGACCGCATGGTCCACTTCCTGGGCCAATTTCGGCCCCGGGAACTGCGACGAGAGCCTCAAGGACACTGTTGTCCCTGCTCGCCCCCCATCTCCTGCATGAGCCGGCATTGCTTTGACAGAGTGGGAGCTGCTGAACATGCAGCTCCCTCTCTTTAAGAGCAATTTTGCTCCGCTTCTAGCAAGCAAGCGCATTCTTAATGCACTTGCTTGCTTGAAGCGGATCACAGTTTGGCATGGCTTGGCGAGAGCAGTAAAGCTCCTGCCAAGTCATAGCAAACAGCTAAGTGCTGGGGTTGGGCACCCCGGGACATAGCAGGAGCCGGCCCTGGGGACCGCCCCCCTCCATGGTTAACTTTTGCCCCAGGGAGGTGGTGGTCCCCGGAGCTGCAGGAGGGCCGCGAGGTTCCCCCCAGTCAATTTGGCAAAAACACCAAGGAGGTGGCTGTCCCCGGGGCTTCGTGGAGCGGTCCACGCAGCTCCCTGTATTCTATAAAGATAAAGCCCTGGGGAGGTGGCAGTCCCCGGGGCTGGGGGCCCAAGAGGCCCCCATTTATAACTAAATAAGCCCTAGGGAGATGGTGGTCCCCGGGGCAGCACAGGAGGCCTTACGGGCATCCCCCGCATTCATTTGAAAAGAAACCCTGGGGAAATGGTGGTCCTGGTCCTCAGAGCATTAGTAAGCCCCAGGAGGGGGGCCCGAGTGCCCCGTATAATATGCAGATGCCCCCGAACCTGGCCCACCGGGGGGGCAATTGTTGGACAGGCCACGTGAAGGGCTTGCTCCCTCCCCGCATGACAGGGCCCGAGCCCCGGCCCTCCAGGTGTTACCCACAGAAACAACCCGCACCCCGTCCCCAGACGGGACTCCTGCCCCCGGACCTCTCTGTATCATGGGGCCGAACCACTACCGGCTCCCTCGCCCGGCCCGGCCGCCATCTTGGACACTGCACCACGAGGCCGCGTGGCCTCAGCTCGACCCTAACCCTGGGCCTGGCCAGGCCCCGACATCCCGGCACCACCATCCACCCAGGAGGTGAACGGACCACTTGGCAGGTCGATGGGAGAAAGAAGTGTCGATGGCTCTCCCCCGCCAGGTGCCGATCGCCCCCCAGCTCCCCCGGGCGCTGGCTCCACCCCCCTGCTGGGTGTCTGGACTCCCTCATCCCGGACCTCCCGATCTCCAAGTGCGAGGGTCCGGACATCAAAGGGCGCCAGACCTATAACTGGGGCAGCTCCAGAGCAGGAAGGCAGTTGTATCCTGGAGTCGAGAGACACCGAGAAGAACTCATCCTTGACGGACTACCGGCGCTGCCGTAGCCCTGCCTTGTGAACTATCATCCTGCCTGCTGGCGCTGCCGCGGCCTTCTGCATCCTCCATCCTCGTCGGGACCTGCTGGCGCTGCCGCGGACCGTTGTAACTACCACCTTCATTGGGACCTGCTGGCGCTGCCGCGGACCGTTGTAACTACCACCTTAGTTGGGACCTGCTGGCGCTGCCGCGGACCGTTGTAACCACCACCTTCATCGGGACCTGCTGGCGCTGCCGCGGACCGTGTAACGACCACCTTCACCGGGACCTGCTGGCGCTGCCGCGGCCCGTCCAGCTAGAACACCGAGCTCGAGGATTGTGAGCTATCCATCATATCATCGCATCTACCAGTTTGGTAACAAGACTGTCCCGCTACCCCCTTTCCCAACCAAGAGACTAGAATCGAGGGGACCCCTGAGTCCTGACCTCCTTGTACCCTTCTATCGTACCTAAAGATTGCTTATAAAGAACGTTAAACCTTATCCTTGTGTGGTGTACATCTGTGGGGGGGAAGTTACTCGTCTGTACGATCGCTGGAGACGGCTCTCCCCGGAGACCTCTCCCCTTGTCCTCGGCCGACCCTCCCGGTCCGTCTAACATTGGTGGCCAGCGGCGCGATCCGAATCAACACGTAATCGTACAGAGAGTAGCTCACCCCACGACGAAACCACAATGTCAACCAAAGAGAGCGGATCCACCGAGAAATTCCAGATGGAGAAATTGGAAGAGTACAACCATCGTGAATTGAAACAATTCTGCATTGAACTAGGTATTGCTACCACCGGCCTGAGCACCAAAGACGATTTCAAGCACGCCATTGAGTCGTGGGCAGAAACCGGGGCCGCGAGATCCCCGGACCAAAACATTGCAGCATCAGAGAGGAACACCACGGCTCCCGAGGAGCGAAGAACGGGTCTCTCGCAGGAAGAGATCCAAGAGAGAGAAAAAAGCAGACTACATGAGCTAGAAATGGCACGGCTCAAAATGGACGGTGAACTAAAATTAGCCGAACAAAAACTGAACCTAGAACATCTGCGGCTCCGAGAAGAACGGGAAGAAAAACAGAGGCAGAGAGAGCTCGAAGAAAAGAGATTAGCGTACGAACACGAGCGCAAACTGGCAGAAATAGACCTACGGAAGCAGAACAAAGAACTGGAGGTGCCCGAGCGACCGCGCACCCCGGGAGCGACAGAAAAGAAAGTCCACATCCCCAAGGATGTCGTTCGAGAGTATGTCCGAGAGGACGACATACAACAGTGGTTCAAGGCCTACGAGATCGCCATGACCTCCCACCGGATCGATCGAAGTGACTGGGGAGCCGGTCTATGGGGGAGGTTCGTCAATGAAGGCCGCGATGCCCTGTTACAGCTCCCAGACCATCTGATGTCATCCTATGACCACATGAAGGCTGCCCTCCTCACCCGATATGGGCTCACACCCGAAATGTACCGCCAGAGGTTCCGAGACTGCACCCGGATCCCGGGTACAACTTGGGTGGAATATGTCAACTATTTCAGCCGAGCCTTCGAGGGTTGGATCAAGGGAAGCCACGTAACGACCTACGAGCAACTTTTTAATCTCATGGTGTGGGAGCACCTCTCTAACAACTGCTTCGTCGAGCTCAGGCAGCACCTCCTCGACAGTAAATTGACTGACCCACGGCAACTCGCCGCCGAAGCTGACCGGTGGGAAAGCACCCGAGTGGGCCGGAGAGGGCCGCACGAACAGAACCGGAACAACCAAGGTCAGCACCGTCCCCGAGGAGGAGGAGGAGGCCAGGGATGAGGAAGAGACACCGTCCCGGCCGCTCCCGCTGCCAGCACCCCGCCCCCGGCCAGCCGGGGCAACCCCCCGATGCGCCCGGGGTTCCGAGCCAATGTCACGTGTCACCGATGCCAGCGAGTCGGCCACTACGCTAATGACCCGAACTGTCCACAGAACCAAACCCCGAGACCCCGCCAGGTAGCGGCCGCCGCCCTGGGGGGAGAACAAATCTCCGAAGAACAGGAAGAATACGAGCAGGAACAACACGAGTGGGAACCGGCCGCCATGGTTCTAGCGTGCCTAGGGGGAAGAGACATGGTCCCGCGGGCTCCCCTACCCGCCAACACCAGAAAATATAGTCAGTGGGTGAACATTAATGGACGCCGGGCCGAAGCACTACGTGACACGGGGGCCAGTGTGACGGCCGTCCGCTGTCACCTGGTAAAACCAGAGCAGATCCTGCCGAACATTCTCTGCCCCGTCCGTTCAGCCGACAATTCGGAGAGTCTATGTCGGATGGCCTGCGTCCCCTTCGAATGGGGAGGAGTCTCCGGCATGTTGAAGGTGACGGTCCGAGATGATGCCCCCGTGGACTGTCTCCTGGGGAATGATCTTGAGAGTTCCCCGTGGGCCGCCGTAGAAAGAAGAGAGCACCTGGGGATGTTGGGCCTCCCGGACTGGGCGTGCGTAACCACCCGGTCCATGGCCGCCCGTGCCATCCCCCGACCAGAAGAACCCGAATGGCCAGCACCTCCTCCCCCGATCGCTCCAGTAGAGGACACCGACCATACCGACCCCCCAGAGCAAACCCCCGAAGGGCTCGCTCAGCCCCAGGACCTTCCCAACCTGGCTCAGTGGCGTCAAGAAGGGGGGCCCACCCAGGAACAGTTCCGTCAAGAACAGAAGACCTGTCCTTCCCTCGAGGGACTCCGCCAGCAAGCCCTCGCCCAGAGCGCAGGGGACACCACCGGAGCCCATTGGATCTATTGGGACAACGACCTATTGTACAGTGAACAGAGAATCGCGGAGTTAGGGGCCAGTCGAGTGCTGGTGGTGCCCCTCCGTTTTAGAGACTTCCTGTTAAATTTGGCCCACGATGTCCCTCTGGATGGACACCTGGGCCAGGACAAAACCTACAGTCGCCTGGTGACCCACTTTTTCTGGCCAAAGATGAGAAACGATGTCCTCAACCACTGCCGGTCCTGCCCCACGTGCCAGGCCAGCGGGAAGAGCGGCCGCAAACTCAAAGCACCTCTGCAACCCTTCCCAGTTGTCACCACCCCGTTCGAGAGGGTGGGAATAGACATTGTGGGGCCCCTGGACCCCCGTACAGCACAAGGACATCGGTTCATCCTGGTACTGGTGGACCACGCCACCCGCTACCCCGAGGCTGTGCCCCTGCGAACTGTAACAGCCCCGGTGGTCGGCCGGGCCTTAATGGGGATCTTCTCCCGGGTGGGCTTCCCCCGAGAAGTCGTCAGCGACAGAGGCACAAACTTTATTTCGAAGTATATGAAGTCCCTCTGGCAACAGTGCGGGGTCACCTACCGATTCACGACCCCCTATCACCCTCAGGGAAACGGACTAGTCGAGCGGTTCAACCGCACGCTCAAGGGAATGATTGGGGGATTGGAAGAGCCCCTCCGTCGCCAGTGGGATGTACTACTTCCGTGCCTCCTCTTCGCCTATCGAGAAGTTCCCCAGAAGTCCCTCGGCTTTAGCCCTTTCGAACTCTTGTACGGGCACCCTGTGCGAGGGCCCCTCAGCCTAGTCAAAGAAGGTTGGGAGATGGCCCCCCTAAAGACCCCTCCAGACGTCTTCAAGTACCTCCTGACCCTACGCAATCAGACCAGGCGATTCAGAGAAATGGCGAAAGCGAACCTTGAGGCCAGTCAGGAGGACATGAAAAAATGGTACGATCAAAATGCCTCCTCCATCGAATTCGAACCTGGCCAACAAGTGTGGGTGATGTCCCCCACCGAACCATGTGCCTTGCAGGACAAGTGGACGGGGCCCTTCAAAGTGGTCGAACGCAAGAGCCCCGTCACCTATCTCATCGATATGGAATCTCCACGGAACCCCCTCCGGGTCCTCCACACCAACAGACTCAAACCCCACTTTGTGCGCTCGGAGCTCAGCCTCCTGATGGCTACAGACAGTGGAGCGGAAGAAGACTCCGAGCCTCTCCCTGATCTCCTGAAGACTCGTGAGAAAGATGGTTCCGTGGACGGGGTCCGGCTCTCCGATGCCCTCACCCCGGAACAGCGCCAAGGCTGCCGGGACCTCCTGCTGCAGTTTGCTACCTTGTTTTCCCTCACCCCAGGGGTCACCCCCTGGTGCTTGCACGACGTGGACACTGGGGACAGTCCCCCTATCAGACACCGGGCGTACCGCGTACCAGATCGGGTACGGGCCTGCATCCAAGAGGAGGTATCAAAGATGCTCACGCTCGGGGTCATCGAGCCCTCGGACAGCCCCTGGGCCAGCCCGGTCGTGCTGGTCCCCAAAGCTGCTGCCCCCGGCACCACTCCTGAGCTCCGATTCTGCGTCGACTATCGGGGCTTGAATGCTGTCACCAGAACCGACGCTCATCCCATCCCCCGAGCGGATGAACTGATCGACCGCATGGGGGCTGCCCGCTACCTCAGCATCTTCGACCTGACAGCGGGCTACTGGCAGATCGGTCTCACACCCCGGGCCCAAGAACGATCCGCTTTTTCTACCCCCGATGGCCACTACCACTTCAAAGTCATGCCCTTCGGCATGAAGAATGCCCCAGCTACCTTTCAGCGACTGGTGAACCAGGTCTTGGCGGGGCTCGAGGAGTTCAGCGCCGCCTACCTGGACGATATCGCTGTGTACAGCCGCCACTGGTCCGACCACCTCCACCACCTCCGAGAGGTCCTGCAGGCCCTCCAACGAGCCGGCCTTACAATCAAGGCCGGCAAGTGCCAAATTGGTCAGGGGTCCGTGACCTATCTCGGACACCAGGTGGGAAGCGGTCTGGTGGCCCCTCTACAACTCAAGATCGCTGCCATCCAGTCCTGGCAGCCTCCAGTCACGCAGACCGAGGTCCGAGCCTTCTTGGGGCTCACCGGCTACTACCGGCGGTTCGTGAGGGACTATGGCAGCATTGTGGGGCCCCTCACGGGACTCACATCCAAAAACCACCCGAAGAAGGTAAACTGGACCCCAGACTGTCAAGCGGCCTTCGAGAAGCTGAAAGCCGCCATGTGCACTGCCCCTGTGCTCCAGGCCCCCGACTACAGTCGGGAATTCATCGTACAAACAGATGCCTCCGACCATGGCATCGGGGCGGTCCTCTCCCAGCTGAACTCCGAGGGACTTGACCAACCGGTGGCCTTCATCAGCAGACGCCTCCTGGCCCGAGAACAGCGCTGGAGCACCATCGAGAGGGAGGCCTTCGCAGTGGTGTGGGCCCTCAAAAAGCTCCGGCCCTATCTCTTCGGTACCCACTTCCGGGTGCAAACAGATCATCGACCCCTGCAGTGGCTAATGCAGATGCGGGGGGAAAACCCCAAACTATTGCGTTGGTCCATCTCCCTGCAGGGGATGGACTTCACTGTGGAACATCGACCGGGCCAAGACCACGCCAACGCAGATGGCCTGTCACGCTTTTTCCGCCTCGACGAGGAGAGTCCCCAAGAGGATGGGTGACTCTCCCCGCCTTCAGCTGGGGGGGACGCATGTTGGACAGGCCACGTGAAGGGCTTGCTCCCTCCCCGCATGACAGGGCCCGAGCCCCGGCCCTCCAGGTGTTACCCACAGAAACAACCCGCACCCCGTCCCCAGACGGGACTCCTGCCCCCGGACCTCTCTGTATCATGGGGCCGAACCACTACCGGCTCCCTCGCCCGGCCCGGCCGCCATCTTGGACACTGCACCATGAGGCCGCGTGGCCTCAGCTCGACCCTAACCCTGGGCCTGGCCAGGCCCCGACATCCCGGCACCACCATCCACCCAGGAGGTGAACGGACCACTTGGCAGGTCGATGGGAGAAAGAAGTGTCGATGGCTCTCCCCCGCCAGGTGCCGATCGCCCCCCAGCTCCCCCGGGCGCTGGCTCCACCCCCCTGCTGGGTGTCTGGACTCCCTCATCCCGGACCTCCCAACCTCCAAGTGCGAGGGTCCGGACATCAAAGGGCGCCAGACCTATAACTGGGGCAGCTCCAGAGCAGGAAGGCAGTTGTATCCTGGAGTCGAGAGACACCGAGAAGAACTCATCCTTGACGGACTACCGGCGCTGCCGTAGCCCTGCCTTGTGAACTATCATCCTGCCTGCTGGCGCTGCCGCGGCCTTCTGCATCCTCCATCCTCGTCGGGACCTGCTGGCGCTGCCGCGGACCGTTGTAACTACCACCTTCATTGGGATCTGCTGGCGCTGCCGCGGACCGTTGTAACTACCACCTTAGTTGGGACCTGCTGGCGCTGCCGCGGACCGTTGTAACCACCACCTTCATCGGGACCTGCTGGCGCTGCCGCGGACCGTGTAACGACCACCTTCACCGGGACCTGCTGCCGCTGCCGCGGCCCGTCCAGCTAGAACACCGAGCTCGAGGATTGTGAGCTATCCATCATATCATCGCATCTACCAGTTTGGTAACAAGACTGTCCCGCTACCCCCTTTCCCAACCAAGAGACTAGAATCGAGGGGACCCCTGAGTCCTGACCTCCTTGTACCCTTCTATCGTACCTAAAGATTGCTTATAAAGAACGTTAAACCTTATCCTTGTGTGGTGTACATCTGTGGGGGGGAAGTTACTCGTCTGTACGATCGCTGGAGACGGCTCTCCCCGGAGACCTCTCCCCTTGTCCTCGGCCGACCCTCCCGGTCCGTCTAACAGCGATTAAAAACGAAGTGCGGTAGTCTGCGCTTCGTTTCTGTTTACGGATCCTGCCGTAATTTAAAAAAAATGCTTTTTGGCCCTGCGGGGTCCCGGTGGGACCCCCCCAGAAGGCCTGGGGGGTCGAAGTGTTTCTACCCTGCCCCTTTTGGGGGGTTTTTAACGATTTTTCTGTGACTCCGTTCAAGTCGAGTCACAAGATCGCTGCCAACACTTACTGGTTTGAAGTGTTGGCAGCCAATCAGATCTCAGCACAAGATCGGGAGGGGTCAGGGATCCTCCGGGTCCCTAGATATTTATCTGGATATTTCTTTAAACAACTTTGCAGCTACTGAATGGATTTACACCAGTTGACAAAAAGGCTACTTTCTGGACCAACAGCCACCTTTCTGCTAAATTTGGTGAAATTCTTATCAGCAGTTGGGCTGTATCCGTGTCTAAAGTTCCTATGGTAATTAACATGGGGAAAAAGCGTTTTGGGACCCCCCTTTTTCTCTGCCCTCACTATATATATATGTGCAAACCATTAAAATAACTTCATAAATGTTTGTATTTTGGGAATGGACACTGGTTAGAAGTGGTAGAACTTGTGGTATAATTTTGTCTTATGGTTTATTTACTTTCTTTGCAGAAAATAAACCACTGTTGGTAAAACTTCAAAGATTATTTTTTATATGTATACAGAAATTGCCCTGGTTATTCTTGGTGGCATATACATTTGGAACCTTATGTGGAGCAATTGAAATGTAAGTGTGACATTGGACAATTAGAGAGTGGAGTCCTACCTCCATTAGATGTATTGCTCTGCTTTCCCAGCAGCATTTTATGCAGCTGGACACTGAAGGACATGCACCAAAAATGATCAGGAAAGCTAAGGGTGTAAGGCATCAGATTAACCACTGCTGCTTTTTGTGAATTGTTTAGTATATCCCTTTTGTTTCACCGCTGAGCTATCCTTCAGGTTACGCAGCTCTCAGTAATGACTGAAACATTAGAGTTACCACTCAGGTGACTCAAACCCCTGTAAAGTCCAAGCGAGCAGAGCTGTCACTCAGGTTGCACAGCTCCCAGTATGGCCCAAGACATTAGACCTATTTCTCAAGTTACATGCATCTCAGTAACGAATGAGACGTCAAAGCTATATCTTTTGGTGCAGTGTTTAATGTACAGAAGAAATCAGTGCAGGAGCGCAAGGATTTTCTGAGGTGCCCATCAGTGGCGAAGGTGAATTTCGGTTTGCAGAATAGAAGACTCCCTTGTTTTCATTCCACCTCTTGTCTCCTACTTCCACCTCCCTACACTTCCTGTCTCTAGTCCTTAGCTCACTCTGGTAGTTTCTTTGTCACCTGTACTTTTTATGTCTCGCCTGACCCAGCGCATGCGCTGGTCTGGCGAGACATTTAGTAGGTGGGTTTTGAAAGTGATACCCACATTTTTGTGCTGGCTACAAGCTTGAGTGCACGATGGCGTGCACGCGCACAGCTGCTCCCCGCATTCCCCCCTCCCTTCTTGCCCAGCCATCTGCCTTTCCTGCGCCAGCCTTCAGCACCATCTCTGCCCCTCCCCCCGCTGCTGCGTGCGCATCCCTAGCGTGCTTTAGCGCGTCATCGTGATCGCGATCACTTTCGCTTTCAGAGTGATCGCGATGACTTTCGCTTTTACAGCCGATGCTTGTTCTACATCCGGTTCTGTAGTCAGCATCACTTGATCAGGATGGTTGGCCTCCAATACAATTCCCAAAGCCCGCTGTTCTCTCCATCCCAAGGAAGTTTTACTCCTCTTGACAACATACACCTTTCCACATGCACTCCTTATACTTCCTACAAACCAGAAAGCAGACGGTCACGCTGACTACAGCACCATTCTGCCCCACAGTAGCCCTCCGCAGCAAAAATGCCCTTGGCTGTGGTCTCTTTGGGGTGTCACACACAGCGCAGCATCCAGCGGCATATGTCTCCCTTCAGCAGTAGCCCAACGCAAAAACGCTCCCTGCGGTGGTCTCTTTGTGGTGTGACACACACACACGCATCCAGCGGCATTTGGTACCCCTCAGAGGTGCCCCACAGCAAAAAGTCGCTCGGCGGTGGTCTCTTCAGAGCGTCGCACACACTGCGGTGTCCAGTGGCATATGGCTCTCCTCAGCAGCACCCCACCGCAAAAAGGCACTCGGTGGCGGTCTCTTCGTGGTGTCACACACACACACACACACGCATCCAGTGGCATAAGGCTCTCCTCAGTAACTCCGCACCGCAAAACAGCCTCAGCGGGGGTCTCTTCGTGGTGTCAAACACACCGCAGCATCCAGCGGCATATGGCTCCCCTCAGCAGCACCCCACCGTAAAAACGCCTCAGCAGGGGTCTCTTTGTGGCGCCACACACACCGCAGCATCCTGCGGCATATGGCTCTCCTCAGCAGCACCCCACCTCAAAAACGCCTCAGCAGGGGTCTCTTCGTGGTGTCACACACACCGCAGTATCCAGCGGCATATGGCTCTCCTCAGCAGCATCCCACCGCAAAAACGCCTCAGCGGGGGTCTCTTTGTGGTGTCACAAACACCGCAGCATCCAGCGGCATATGGCTCCCCTCAGCAGCGCCCCACGAAAAACGCCCCAGCGGGGGTCTCTTCGGCGCATTGCACACACTGCAGCATCCAGCGGCATATGGCTCCCCTCAGCGGCACCCCAACGGAAAAACGCCCCCAGTGGTAGTCTCTTCTGGGTGTCCCACACACACCATAGTATCCAGCGGCATTTGGTTCCCCTCAGCAGTGCCCAATAGCAACAAGCAGTGGCATAGCCAATAGGTCTCGCCTTTGGGACCTTGTAAGTGTTTAGCCATGCAGCAGTTGATGTTGTTGCACCAAGGATATTGTGCTGGATAACTAAACACTTATAAGGTCCCTAACGCGAGACCTATTGGCTATGCCAATGCTTGTTCCCTTTGACACTGTCTTGGTTGGAATTGTGATACTGATGAAGGTTCACCTTGAGAATATGTCCAGCTGAGCTGTGGCTGCTGACGCTGTCCAGGAGCACCATGCCCCTAGTAGCTTAGTCACCTGGAAAGTGTAACTTTGAGTTTGGGGCCCTAAACCGGAGACTTTGTAGGGTGTGGTTGCAGTTCACTCTGGTTAGCACGCTTAGTGGGCTGTTTGAGCCCTTTGGTAAGCTTCCAGCTTCCTGAGGTCAAAGCCACTGTTTTGGTTCCTCTTGCTAAATAGGAACTCTTAGCTCCCAGTGGCAAGTGTGGTAGTACCCAATGCTGTGTGGCACCGCACCGGTGACAAATGATAACCCTGGTAACCTGTAGACGTTGACGGGCCTGGGGAAATGGTCTGACCGCTGCTACTGGTGGATGGAAGTGTGGAGGAAGCTTGGCCTGTCACAACCTAATTCCCTCTCAAACCAGCTCCAGAATTTCGAACCAGATGACATTGGTTACCCACCTGGGCACTTGATTTAAATGTGTGATTGTTGCAGTGTTAGAAGTGGGGGGGGGACGGAAGGGCACGGCGTGCCCCTACTTTTAAAAATTATGCTAGTCCGTTCCCCTACTTCTTGATTTAAAAAAAGCGTCCGGGACTGCCCTAATTCAGGCCCGGTTCGTAAGGCTTGAAGGCAGGCGCGAAACGCCATGGGGCTCAAAGTGCTTCAAAGCCCGGGCGCGCACACACAGACAGTTTCAGAGATTATCGCACCTGAGTAGTTCACAGGTCTATAAAAGACCATTTACATGTTAACAAGGCTTTGTTTATTTTTTCACCCCTTCATCTCCAACAGGGGCATGGCGAAAGGCGACAAATCCTTTCTTTGGCCGCGGTAACCTTTGCCGACTGTCCTGCTGCGTGGATATTCTTTTTCTATGCAGCGCAGGAGAAAAGAAGTTTGTTTATTTTGATTCACCTTTCCCAACCCCTGCAGCTGCTGATCACTTCAGGCTGCGACACTAAGATTGACTAATGGAGTAGGTAGGAGAATGTGTCACTATTTGTTTTTCTTTTTAAATTCTGCACAGGCGCAGCAGGACATGTACTTTGTGTGTGCTTCATTTAATCCGTTTTTATCATTATCATGGCTGATGCAGGACAACAATAGGACAATAAAAAAATGCCCAGATAACGCTGGGGATTAATGATCCTGCTGGAGAGCAATCATTTCTCTGTTAGTAGTTAAGTGCAGATGAACTGTATTTTATGTGGAAGCTCAGTGGGTTACTGTCATTGTGACAGAGATCCTTGTGTTACTTGCAGTTCAGAAGTTACAATGCTAACATAGGACAGTGACCAATGAACTGTCATCAAAGAGCTGTATGCAAACCTGAATGATATAGTTAGAACTTCGCGTTTTTTGTTTTGTGATATAGTTAGAACTTCCCCAGTCTTTCATTATTCTAATGTTGCTAAAATGAGTATCTTTGGGCAGATATACATTTTTATCAGTAAAGTCAACCCCTAACCACTGGAGTACTCTTTAAATCCTGAGTTTGTGCTTCTCCAGACCAAACCCTCTTAAAATAACTGCCCACCAGTATGGATGACATGTGATTCATACACCTTGTAATCCTCATTGGCTTATGTGACATTCCCTGTAGGCTGATTTACATACTTGTATGATTCGTTGTCTCTGTATAATGTGTGCATGGTCTAAAGTACTGACACACACTACACTGATATGAGTAGCGCTACACAACAAATGAAATGCATAAGAGAGAGGGGCTACATAAAGATGAGGGGCACTGTTGGAGGGTGGCAGTGAGGGAATCCGAGGAGGAGGTAGTGGGAGTGGCTATGGAGCGATGAGGGGCACTGTTGGAGGGTGGCAGTGAGGGAATCCGAGGAAGAGGTCATGGGGGGGGGGAGGGAGCTAGGGAGAGATGAGGGGCACTGCTGGAGGATGGTAGTGAGGGATTCTGAGGAGAAGGTCATGAGGGGGAGGGGCTACAGCGAAATGAGGGGCACTGGTGGAGGGTGGCAGTGAGGGAATCCGAGGAGGAGGTCATGAGGGGGAGGGGCTATGGGGAGATGAGGAGCACTTGTGGCGTATGGCAGTGATTATTGGTGTGGCGCCAAAAAAGACTTTCGCATCAGCGCTAAAGCCGGCCTTGTCATGGCCTTTCTGTTTTTGTTTATTTAATTAGCAGTCGGGTCATAAGGGCTACTGTGGAACATACTTTAAAGTGTGTGCTAATTATATTTACTGCTATATTCAATGTTTTAAGTTTGAAGTTGATTTTACTAATGTTTTTACTGGGAAAAATGAAAGTGGAGCCCGATGGTGCCTGATATGGGGCTGGGGCCCAAGGTCAGCAGTGAGGTAAGGTGCACTGGAGAGGAGTAGTGGATAATCAAGCCTGTAAGGGAGTGCGTTGCGGAGTCTGGGGTCAGGTGGAGGTAGCAATGAAGAGGGATCCTCCATGAAGGCTCGAACAGAGGGAGCCCAAGTAGTGTCACTTGCCTGATACTACCACCTCAGAAACCTCCTCTTCCCATCAAAGGAAAATTACATAGAAAAAACAGTTTTTGAGAGTGATAATATTTAGAAAGAGATTTGGAAAAGAGTGCGATTTACTGGGCCTTGTAAGACTAAGAAGAGATAAAGGAGGGCCCGGAGGATTTGCAGTCTGGGTGTTGCTACTCCCAAGATAATTTTGGAAAAAAAACTATAGGGTCAAATACTGCATTTTATTTTCAACACCCCATTTTTACACAAATTCTCTCCAAAGCCATTACTGTGCCAAGACAACATCCCCAGGAGTTGACCACATTTTTTTTCAAGATGCAAAATATGTTCCTCCCATAAGTAAATATTTACCTCCACTTTGCCAAGGCCTGTGTTTTGTCCTGCTTGCTCACGTTATCTCACTCAGGCTCACTACCTCCATTATTCATTCTCATTCACTTTCCCTTTTACTCAAAATTGCTCACTTGCACTCACTCTTCAACATTTGGTATCACATTCTCACTCACTCAGTCTCACCACTTTTTCCTACTCTGATTACCTCATTCTAACTTACAGTTTCACTTACTCTATGTGACTCCTTCTCACTCACTTTCTCTCACTT
This sequence comes from Triturus cristatus, assembly GCF_964204655.1. NCBI lineage: Eukaryota > Metazoa > Chordata > Amphibia > Caudata > Salamandridae > Triturus > Triturus cristatus. The sequence goes on from NC_140585.1 coordinate 1,219,649,839, forward strand.
TCATCGACATACACTCTTTCACTCATGCTCAGTTACATTCAGGCACTCAATCATTCACACCCACATTTACTTACTCGCACTCATTCTTCTTTGCAGGACACTTGAATACATATGTGCTATACTATGTTTGAGCAGCTAGCTGGCTTACATGAATAAGAATTATTTATTTATTTATCTCACTTGTAAAGCGCACTCTCACCTAACAGGCATCCTGGCGCTGACAATCAAGAGTGCACAATTTGTGGATAAGAAGGAGCCCTTGTGGGTTTCCGTGAGTCAGATCAGATTCTCTTGATGAGTTCCTTTGTCTCTGAGCCCTGCTTAACACATGTGTACAGGAGGAGCCCTATATTCATGTCCTCAATGTTTGAGACAAAAAATACTCATTGATTTCTGAACGAGAGTAAAAGCGTTAAGGTAACATGTCGTTCCTGCTTATATTTTGCATGCTTTACATAATCCTGCATTCCCTGAGTATTTGCTTTTCCCAGAATGTTGTTACTTTTTTTTCAGGCACTGCATAATTTGAAATGAGTCACATCCAGGTGCTTATAATGGGGCAGAATTGGGTTGTAGGTGAAGACAGTGCGAGTTTCACTCAGTGGGGCAGAAGGGTGTTTGGTGGGGATAGGATGTGGCATTATGGCCAGAGCTACCAAATTTGGAACTGGGGAACCTGGTTCAGCCTTCATGCCTTGTCCATCAGACCACTCCTGAGGGAGCACCCATGATAGACTTTAGAAGGCCCCACTAGACCTTAGAAGCCCTGGTCTCTTAGCACCAGCAGGTGAACCCTACCGGTGGCCAGTTGGGTAAACTTGAAGCCCTGTCCACCACAATTCATACCCAGGTTCACCACCAGTCATGCGGGCAGGTCTACAAAGCAGCACACCCTAGAGCAGCAGTGGCTTTGCCACGCAGTAGTTTTCCTGCAATAATAAAAGTCTCCCACACAACCCCCATGGTTTTTGACACATTCATAGATTTACAAGGACTTGTAATCCTGGGAATGCGGCAAAATCTTGTGCTGCCCCAGAGGAGGCATAACTAGGAGAAATATCTTTATTTCTCCTTGCTTTTTCCTCTTTCAAACTGTGCTTTATTCTGCAGCCCACATAGAAAGATTAAAAAGCCTCTCAAGATTGTTTTTGTACAGGAAGGTGCCCCTTCCTGCACAAAAACAATCCTGCATGCAAAGGAGGCACCCTTGCACCATGGGGCAAGTGTGCCTGCGTTGAAGCTAGGCTGTCGAAATGGCGCCAGTGCAGGGGGAAAAGACCGGAATGCACCATATTGGATAAATACGGCACATTCCCGCCCTTTCCCTGTGATGCAGGGCAGCGCAGCAAAGTAACTTGCTGTGCTGCCCTGCGCCACCATTCCCATAAATATGTCCCTAAGCTCACAAATAGTAAATTGACCACACTAATTATCTGTGTAAGAGCATGTATTGATAAACACAATGAGCCACGGACCTTGTTGAGTTGCCAAGCACAGCAGCAGATCTAATCTTAGATACCTTACTTGCATGCTTAGAGAGACACGGTTTTACTGATGAGTATTTAAAAAGTCATTTGGTTCAGCTTGTAACAGATGGATCTTCCAATATGATAGGTAGGAAATCCGGTGTGGCAACGCTTCTGAAACTGAAATATCCACAGTTGAGTGTATGGCACTGTGCTAACCACAAGCTGGAGCTTGCTGTGGGTGATGTTTGTAAAGAAGTCGCAGGCATTAATCAGCTCAAATTTTTTTTGATAAACTATATACCACCTACCATGCCTCTCCGAAAAATCAGAGAGAGCTTGGGGAATGTGCTCTGGAGGTAGAAGTAAGACTTCTGGCAATTGGAAAGGTGCTAGATGTACGTTGGGTGTCCTCAAGTGAAAGATCTGTGAGAGCTGTTTGGAATAACTACAAAACACTTAGTAAACATTTCATGGAATCTTCCGAAGACTCAATGAGGAGTGACATTGAGCAGAGGAAATATGCTGGTTTAAACCGTTTATTAACCTCCCTGGTGTTTGTTGAAAATATGGGCATTTTATATGATGCTCTCACAGAATTGGGTGACCTATCCAGAAGGCTGCAGCGGCGTGATATGACCATATATGAGGCAGATCGTTCAATACAGATGCAGATTTTAGTGTTTGAATCAATGGCTGATGCACCTGGGCCCTTTGTTTGCTACAACTGCATTAGATGCTGCTGAACGGATGCAGTTTGCTGGTGTAGGACTGCAACAGAACAAAGGCTGTGTTAGCATCAATAGGGCACAGTTCTTTAGGAGCTTAGCAAATAACCTGCGAAAAAGGATGACAATGTCTAATGCATCAAATGTTTCTAGATGCACAACCACAAACAATGATGAAATAGAATACAAAGAGTTAGTACATAGAATGAAACTCCTACAACCAGTTTATTGGCCAGATCCAGTAGACATCTTATACGGTGAGGGAGAATTACAAAACCTTTGTAGCAGGTTGCATGTATTTGATACCAGGCAGTACATCCTTGGTTTCAGAGAGCACAAACAAAATAAAAATTGCATCTCTGAAAGCCTGAAACCATTAATGCACATTATAAACACCTTTTGTACCTCAACTGCTGAATGTGAACGGGGCTTTAGTGTAATGAATGATGTGCTCACACCACTGCGGAACAGAATATCAATCAATCGTCTGTCTTCTACAATGTTCATAAATATCGTGGGGCCACCTGTCATAGAATTTAAACCTGAATTTTATGTTCAGAAATGGTTAGAAAAAGGGAGGAGAAGCACAGATGAAAGAAACTGCATGGCTCGGAGACAAATGGCTTATGATTCCACTTATAAGCGTATTTGGAATATTCTGTGATTGGAAACATGTCCCACATTGTAAATGAATTAAATATAAATAACTTATATATTAAACCTCAAATAAACATGTTTATTGATTCTTTGAATTAAATAACGTTATAAGCTGTAACTGGTCAGTGAAATGCCAAACGTTCAAAAATTGGTATGTTTTGCTATTTCTAGCCACACCTCCGACTCCGCCCACTAATCCAATCCTTGGGTTATTCCCGCCCCCTGAGTCTCCGCCCACAGTTCCCCTACTTTTTTTTCCCCACTTCGACCACTGGATTGTTGGCAAATTATCCTACCAGTGGCCCAGTCACCTTATCTGACAAAAACTGGAAGTGCCTGGAAGAGATTCAGCCTCAGTATGCGCTATACCAAAAAAATACATTCCCAGCGGGTCCAAGGGTGCCGGAAGGTCTTCTGTTTACAGTTGTCTGAGCCCTGCAACGTTCCCACGCACTCCGTCCACTTCCCACAGCTATGAAATGCTCCCTTGTTATTGCGCGAATATTAGGCATATAACAAGGCAGAAATGTTAGTTGGGAGAAAAATGCCCTGCTGTGTGGATGCTAGCGGTTTCTGCAGACACTTCGCCGTGTTGCACTTTCCTCCTGCTATAGCTCTGAAGTTACGGTAAATGGCGTGGGGGTTGGGGCTACCCACCCTCCCCTCAAAGGTCCCTCCCCCTGGTTCATATCACTGGAATCTGTTTCCTGCTCCCAGAGACACAACACATTCGATTTTGTTGCCAGCCAAAGTAAGAGAGCTGTCAGCAGGAGAGGGGAAAGAAATTCCAGCAAAATTAACCAAACGAAAACAACCCGCCCTTGTGCCCTCGCCCTTCTCCCTCCCTTTCTTCCTCCCTTCCCCTTTCCAATCAGCCTCACTCAATCCTATCTCAAAACTTTTCACATGGCTCGCGCCAAACGTTGTTTTACACCCCTCAGCATTGCTCAGAACGTTGGGCACAAGGAAAGGCAAAAGCATTTAAGTTACTACCGTATTTTTTATAGCGCGACATTAACGCACAGGGCGCACGCACAACAAACATGTGATGCTTACACTGCATGCTTCCCTGCTCTTGCCGCCTTTTCAATCGTAAATAATAGATGTCAGGACCCCACTCAATGAGAGCTATGTTATCGACCTCGGAAGGATGGCAAGTAGGTTAGGCATGATTTTAGCTGTGCTGTTTTCACACACAGCTCTGCAGCACGCACTTCAACCCAATCGGCTACCTCACGCGTGTATTGTACGTAATTAATACAGTGAAACATACGGCCCTTGTAATTAATTATAAAACGGAGCGCCATTAATACATTTTGTAATCTGGCACTAGCGGGCAAGTAGCACACATTTTCATCAAATGGAATTAAAAAGTGAATAAGGGCTTCGCGTTCGAACATTTATGGTTAGACAGGAGCTGGAGTCAGACGGAGGCATTTCACAAGTGAGACCATTATCTGCTTAGACTTAGAGACACTCCGCACACACCAGTGGACACATGTACCCGAACCGTGAGCACCGCACCGTGGACACGGGGAAAACCGCACCCAGGGAATTCAGAGGCGCACCTAGGAGAGGGGAGCTCTGGCAGTCAGGGCCACCGCACCTTGGGCACGTGGGTACTGCATCTAGTGCATTGGGGTGCTTCACCCATGACACTGGGTGACACACCTAGGTCACAGGGATGTCGCACCCAACATATACGGTGCTGCACCCGGGCATTGTGTACCCGTCATTTGGAACGTGAGTAACGAACCTAGGGGCATATCAGCAACAACCGGCGATAATTATCGCTAAGCGCTCTTAGCGTGATGATAATTATCGCTGGGTAACGTGGATTTTTATCGCTGAGATAGCGTGCTATTATCAACGCTTATCTCCTCAGCGATAAAAATCCTAGCGCTAACTGCCTAACGTGAGATTATCGCTGGCGATAATCTCACGTAGTGTGGCGTTAGCTTGCTGATAGGGCCTCACAAACTTAGCCATGATATCCACCTCCCATAGGATATCATGGCTAAGTCAGTCCGGAAGCAGGCGTAAGGAAAAGTAGCGATAACAGGGCTTATCGCTACTTTTCCTGCCGCTATGCTTCATAGCGTGGGGCTTGATGATAGGAGAAATGTCGCTTAGCGACATTTATCCTGTCATGTTAGGTCAGGAACGCCCACTTTGCATCTCATTAGAGATGCAAAGCTGGGCGTTAGGAATCCCCACGCTAAAGCAAGGTTTCACGCGTTAGCGCGGTCTTGCTAATTAGGCGATAAAATTATCGCCGCTTTTCGGCTGAAAACGGCCGCAAAAGCGGCGATAATTTTTTATCCCCAGCTTGTAAATATGCCCCATACTTAGCCATGATATCCACCTTCCATAGGATATCATGGCTAAGTCAGTCCTGAAGCAGGCGTAAGGAAAGCAGCGATAACAGGGCGTGGGGCTTGATGATAGGAGAAATGTCGCTTAGCGACATTTCTCCTGTCATGTCAGGTCAGGAACCCCCACTTTGCATCTCATTAGAGATGCAAAGCTGGGTGTTAGGAATTCCTGCGCTAACGCAAGGTTTCACGCGTTAGCGTGAGCTTGCTAATTAGGCGATAAAATTATCGCCGCTTTTCGGCCGAAAACAGCCGCAAAAGCTGAGGTAATTTTCTATTGCCGCGTTGTAGATATGCCCCCTAGTGCTGGGGTTAAGGCAGGGTGCCGCACCTAGGTCATGGGTAGCACCCATGGGAAACGGCCCGGGTGCTCTATCTGGTGCCCGGGCTGCGGAGCCCAGGGTCGAGAGTCCATTAGTCAAAGGGCGCCGCGCCTAGGGAACCTGCTGCCTCGAGTGTGAGCCTTGGGGCAGCAAGCGCGGCACCTGGAGCAGAGGCGCCGCCCCACGGCCTAGAGTGCCACACCCAGGGCATGCCCGACACCTGAGGCACGAAGTGTCACACCTGGAGCACGTGCTGCGGCTTCTAGAGCAAGGGGTGGTTTATATACTCAGGCAGCGGGGACGCGTTGGACATTGGGCATCGTGGCCAAGTCGACGTGTGCTGCATCTAGCACGTAGGACGCCCCGCCTAGGGAGGCCACGGCTGCTCAACGCAGTGACGCATCTGGGGCATAGCGTGCAACCCCTACTTAGGACACACGGTGCCAGTGTAGAGCTCGGGATGCCAGCCGCATTCAATTCATGGGGGGCCCTTCTTGGGAAAACGGGTGCATCATAACATATTGTCATTTTTGATATATGGGGATACCAATGGAATATGGGGGCACCCGTAACAAAATGTTGGCCCTAGCACAAAGGAGGTCGTTTTTGACATATTGGGGCATCCACACCCTATTTGTAGAAATATGGCATCAACATCAGGGAAACAGCATGCTTCATTGCCTAGGCACACCATGCAAGGATTTCAATATGTAATGGGTGCTCTGTCAGCGCCTGTGGCATTTTAGCAAATTTATGTTAAAATTGTACTTTACAGTGCACAATTTTATCCAATTCTTTTCTAATTTTTCTGGGGTCAGGGGGATGAAACCCCCTAAAAGAGGTCTGATTTACTTGCCTGGCTCACTCATTACAATTCAAGGCAAGCATTATGTCCAGAAAAACAAGGAGGGGAGTAGAGAGGTTCCACTCAATGAGTGGTGGAGGTGGATACTTCCTCCCAATAAAGCGTACATAAACAAAAGGATCCACCCGCAAGTACAATAGATCAAGAGACTCCCGTTCATACCATGTGTGTCCCACGGTCAATTGTGTAATTTTCCTTCATGCACTTGTCAATACCCTTCTTTGACCACAGCAGAGGCCCCCCTGTAGTGGCCTTCTTATTCGTGTGGGCATTGCCTATCTGATGTGTATGTGCCCCTGTTGGTTTAGCCATATACCAGCTGGGTATCTCTGGTACACAGGTTGGGACATATCTCCTACCTGTTTAACGCTTTTATTAATTTTCTTGGTCCCTATGTTATTCAGGCATCCTACATAGACACCTAGAGACACTTCTCTACCGATATATGGACATCTGAACCCTTTCCCAGTTTATCTGGTTTTCTTACACTTAAACCCCCTCTCCCGAAATCTGGGTGATTCTGCCTGTCTATTTACGCAGGTTGGGACATGTTTCCCGCTTTATAATTGTGTTTCGTCACCGTTTTATCAGGCATTCTACATAGACACCTCTCTCCCTCTAGGGGTCCTTTGCGATCTCACCACGGTGACCCGGCCGCTTTTAACTTCCGGTTCCGGGTCCCGTTAAGCAGCGCCTGCGGGGTTCAACTAACTTTGCCAGCCGGTTGCCTTCTATTGGTCCGTCACACGGGGCTGTTTGGCGCGTATTCCCTGATTGGTGTGGGTATTTAAACTACGAAGTCTCCAGTCTGATTTTATCGACGGAGCCGACCGGGGTGGTTATTTGGGCAGGACACTGATCCTTGGAGGCGTAAGTACGGCACAGCCGGCAGGTGAAGGATGTACCTTGATATTTTGTAATATTGACGATTGGATTACAGTCTCCTCTCTCCCGTTACTTAGGTAGCCTATTTTGGCACTCCAACCACTCGGTAATTGAGCTCATGAGGAAATTGTTCTTTTTGCAGCAAGTATGTTTTACCTTTTGCTTTGTTGGGCATGCAAACAACCACTATTATATTTCGCCCTACAGGAACCTCGTTTCCTTTCTGAGTAGAGTGTGTGTTTTATGTTGTGTTTTGTTATGTTGTGTTTTTGATGTAGTGTGTCACACAGTATTTTTATCACAGATCACGTGATAACGTTATGAATAGCGTTAAAAGACGATCATCGTTCACTTCCTTTTTCAGATCACTGTTCTAACACGACGGAATGAACCTCTATCCATATTACAAAAATGTGTTGTGTATCTCTCATTCATACCATTTTCTCCTTTTAGGTTAAAAGGAGTATGTAAGACCCATTGGGGCGTTACCAACTCTTGGAGGCTATTTACCTCCTCTTTGATTTTTTCACCTATTATTTTTTACCACATCACAGTGCGTCGTTGGAAGGGATCTTTTAGGTCCTGACGAAGAAGCATGGGGAAGCTTCGAAACATGTCGACACCAGGAGGTCAAGCTCATTGAGGCATACACCCTCCACCCCCACCTTTTTACTAATACCAGCTTAGATGGCAGAATACATTTTTTTTCCTAGTCCAGAGAGCCAGGTATTTTTTAAATCACTCTCCATTCACTCCTGACCCTTCCTTGCACACCCTTGCACTACACATAGTAGTCTCATTAAGAACAGTGCTCCCACGTATACGTTGGTCGTAGCACGCCCCGTCCCGTAGAGGGGCGGGAAGACCCCTATGATGAAGCATGACACCAAGGGCCCTTTTGGTGTGTGAGGGGTATTTTAACAACTGATGTGTATTCTCCACGACCGTGGGACACACATGGTATGAACGGGAGTCTCTTGATCTATTGTACTTGCGGGTGGATCCTTTTGTTTATGTAAGCATTATGTCCTACAGCTTTCAAAGATCAAGTCAGCACCTTACAGGTGAGGGACTGTCACAAGACCGGTGTGCTGAAAAGGGAAGACCGAGATTGCCCTCCCCAGACCAGAACAAAATGACAGCGGTACCCCTTATCTGAAATCACTTAAGACAACCATACTTGCATTAGAAAATGTAACCATTCTCTGGCCGTATTTATTACACTTCATAAACACGACATTCAAAATTCAGCTGTTGTCTTCATGTTGCATAACATTTCCATATATATATATACAAAATGAATACAAAGACATTTTTCACTAATACAACGAATCTCCTGCTCGCATATTCTCACACTCAATTAGGAGTCATGATTGACCACCTCTCGGTTCCTAGTGGCATCGTTTACAAGGCAAACTTTCCACTCCCTCAAGACAGAGAACCATGCCACAGCAACCGAGTAAAGGGACACCCCCTGGCAACCAATCGGGGGGATGAGCCTGGGCAACCGGGTCATACCTTGGTCCCCTGGCGGAGCCACCAACCCCCGCCACTCCCACGGGGCATATCACGGGTACCCTCTAGGGCCAGAGACAATTGCAGTAGGGGATGCCCCCAGCCCTTCACTAGTGACCATGTCACTCCTGATCCGGGTTATTCAAAATCAACAAAAAATTTGAATCCGCCTGCACTTTGATCTGTGATGCCGCACATTGGCAACCCGTTTTGTGGTCAAAACATGACTCCTTAATCGCCTCCCCCAAAAGTTTGTCGAAGCTAGAGGGATGGGAGGGTGGGCAAAAGAAGTATCCTTCGTGGTTGGGGGCAGCGTGCACCGGCAATCCTCAGGGACAGGCAGGCAGCAAGGTGCTCACTAGGCTGATCTGCAGCCTTTTAAGCTGTCCTGCTGCCCCCTGCAAGCCGCCCATGTAGCCCCGCTGCCCCCGACAACCAATCGTTGCCACCTATGGAAAAATTACCCGCATAAATTTGAGCCGCGTGGCAACCGGTCTATACCAGCCCGCACCTGTCTCTGGGGCCCTGCGAGGGTAGGGTGCGGCCCCTTTGTCCAATATAGCTGGTATCTAAAATTGTCATTTGTTTGTTTTATGCGTTTTTACTAATCATGCTGTGATAATGGAACTTAGCAATATCAGTTTTGATGTTAGGGTCATGTGACATGCCTTCCTGGAAAAAGTCAGGACCAAAAGTCATATGATGTCACATCCTGTGAAGTCATTAAGGTGAAACTGTATGTGATGTCACTTCCGCTATCCCTGGCATTTTGGTGAATCAACACCCATGGTGTACCCCTCCCCACCTCACAGCAATTTGCTTGGCACTCACACTATTACACGAAAGATCATCAGTGAACCAGGGGCGGCTCCTCCATGTGGGCGGAGGAGCGTCGCCCCACTGCTTTCTCGCAGTGCGAGAAGCAGAAACATAAACTGGGCGGGTGGGTGGTCCTGCTGCAGGACAGGGGAGGAGTGGCTTGTCCACTTTTGTGGGCGCTGACTGTTTGGTCGGCCCCTGGGCTGACTAAATCAGTCATACGCACTCTCCCATTTTCTCCATGAAGGCTGCATGCAACCTGCATGGAGAAAACGGCCTCCCTATAGACGTTTGTGCGGTCGGCGTCCCAGCCAATCACAATGCAGCCATTGCAGCGTTGTGATTGGCTTAGGGTGGGAGAGGGAGGCTGCCTGCTTCCTGGGACTCGGCGCAGAGAGAGAAGATGACGCGAGGCGGGACCGGAGGCAAAGGTAATTTGTACTTCTTTTTTTTTAATTAACCCCCCACTCCGTGCGACCACCCGCTCCCACCCGTAAGTCATGCCGGCTACGTCTGCAGTGAACATCCATGATTGTTGCGTTCACTGAGGCAAAAAGTTAAAACCTATAAGAAATTGCCACAAGTTGATCAGAGGACAGAGTTTCACACCTCCAGAGCCATGCGTGTGATCATTTTTGTCCCAACAGTCCACAAGTGCCAGAATCTTACACTGCTCATTATTGCTGGTTTTATCAATATCTGATTCTCACTCTATACCTCACTGCCAGCTACCCACATGAATGCTAGTGCCAGTTTTCGTCACTGTTCTCTGTATCATAATTTCACACAAGTACCACTTGCCCACCAGTTCCAGCTTGCCATACTGCCCATCACTGCCAGCTTTCTCAATGGAGTGCCAGTGAAAACGTCTTGCAATTTTCACCCCTGTCAGCATCCCACAGTGCCAGCTAGTTCTGAAGTCTGACACTGTCCGCCAATGCAAACCTCTCTTGCTTCTCAGCATTACCCACAGTGGGATGTTCTCACTGTGCCCAATAATAGTAGCTTTTTTGTGCTCTCTTGTAACAGGTTTTCAAAAAGTAATTTCTGCCTACCTTTCAACCAATTACTTGAGCACCATAACGCTAGATGAGGCACTTTTGTTGATAGAACAGTTGTGATACTTTTTTTTGACCAGGACTGATACTCAGAAATGACCCAAGCAATGTAATGAAACAAATGCTGCATTAAAATTAGTAACATAATTTTCCAAATTTTAGCAATCAATTACACTTGTGAGGATTCTAATGGGATACATTCTTGTAAGAATATAGTTTTGAAATATCCTTTTTCTGTCGAATGTGTTGGCTGGTTCTGTCAACTGGAGACAGATGTACCCCAAGACAGTGGTTAATTCGTAAAAAAATAAGTGCTGGAGCTCTCGTCAGGAGGCAGCTTGCACCAGCCCACTTCTCCTGTAAGCACTGCCTAAAACAGAACCAACTACTACCATGAAAGTTGAGAGAGGATATGGCGTAATATCCAGAGCTCTGACTTCGGAGTTAGCGTCGGCTCAACATCCTGTGATTCTGGGCAAATCATGTAATCTCTCCATGCCTACCATAAATGAATGTGTCATTAACTGGTGCTCATGAAAAGCTCCAATATTGATGATTAAGTGCCGGTGCTGAGCACCAGAAACCACCGGCTCAATTTAAGCACTGATCTCAGTGGTGGATCCAGAGAGACACCTCCCTACCCCCTTAAGCAATCAATGCTAACCAGTTAATAGACCAGACATGGGAAGGGAAATAGAGAGCAGTCAAACCTACGGAGCAAAAAACAGAAAAAGAAAATCATTAAGCTGTTCTCATGGTAAAATGTGAGTGTATGCTGTAGACAACACGCCAACTGCCACACTTCCCAAGTAAACTACCTGCTCTAGAAAGTTCTACCGTTGACAATCTGATTCTCTAGCAGCAAATTCAGAGACATGTTGATAAATGCCTGTGGAGAGTAATAAAAAGCTGATACAAGTACAATGATTGGAGCCAGTCAGAGTATAGTCCCTAAGAATAGTTCTGCTGTGCATTAATCACAATAAGTGGGGGGTAGAAGAGGGGTATTAAGAGGCGAAGTACTGGAACTATGGGAGCACTCTATCTGGAGCAAGGATGATAAGGCTGGAATGGAAACACTGTCAATACAAAGTCTAATTACCTGAACAATCAAGGAAAGAGAGTAGGGAAGGTCTGGTCAAACAGGAGCAGTCTTAGAAGACCATCTGTCATACTAAGGACACTGCCCTTTTGTTCCTTTTATAGGCCTTTCACAAATTTTTAATTGGTGCCAGGGATACTAGCTAAGTGGGAGAGAATGAGCAGGGTCCCACCAGAATGGCATACCCTAAAAGGGAGGAGCGTGCTTGCCAGCGGCTTGTAGCTCCCTGCACGGGGTCTGTGTTTCCTTAAGCCCTTTGCTGTGTGGGCTGCCATCCACTACAATGGCCACTGTCTTCATGGTCCTCTTAACGTCTGCTTCAGTATCCTGTGGCCACCTCTTCCTCTGAGACAAGGCTGTGATGGTGAGTGGGTATGTGCTGCCTGCAAAAGGGGGGTGGGGTTGGCAGGGCTTTAAGTGGGATGAAAAAACTGGGGGGTCTCTCAAATGGGCGTGGTCGATGTAATTAAGGGTGTGGCTTAAAAACACATTAACTAAAAATCTCTGCTTAGCATAGTGTGCCGCCCGGCTGGTATTTTGCTGCTTCAGTCATTGCATCCGGAAATATAATACAAGTAACATTACACCTACAACAAGCCAGGTCTATTGGCTTTATCAATGGCTGTTAGTTGCCTAAGATAAATAAACAACAACTCTGGCTTTGTTGTATAGAATATTGAAAATGCTTCCGTTCTAAAATGATGAGACTGTGAAAGAACTATACAGAGTCTCTTTGAAGTTACATCAAAGGCAGTGAAGGGTGGCACTGCTGCAGAGTTAAGATTTATTTTTCATGCTGAGAGTGAGGGCAAAAATGGAGAGCCCGATAGAGACCCCTCTCAGCACCTGCTTTTTAGAACTGCCGGTTCTGAGCACCGGCAGGACCCGGCCCACTTAAAACCCTGGGTGTTGGTCTTAGGACGAGTGCAATTACAATCAGTCCTAACAGGTGTATTGCCAGCAGATACAGTGACCACATTTGCAGAAACCTTTTGGTAAAATGAGTAGCCATGTTGTATTCAACAGTGCCACTCAGACACAAATGGGTTATGAGTGTTTGAGTGTTTGAGATGTCCAGGAAGTTACACTCGGTCTGTCAGGCAGACAGCTTGTTAAATATGTATACAGTATTAACACATTCTCATATCTTTTCAAGATATGAACAATTGGATTACTTTCTAAACAATATTTTGTAAGAATCTGTACTTCAGGGGCTAGTTTCCTCGTTCTGAATTGCTTATCTTGAACATCTACTGTTGCAGAATATTTTGAACCTGTTCATTGGGATGCCCAGCTCTGACAAGAAGGGCACTTCCACCATGCCTCTCAAGTACAGTTAATGGTGTTAAGTGTTGTGTTGCACATATAATTGAATATCAAGACACACAGTGCACTCATTATGATATTCTTGTGTCAGATGTATAATATGATCATTATTGCTGGGGTAAACATTGAGTACTGTAGGTTCCTGTGATGAATGTATCACTATCACAAGAATATCATCGATAGGATGGGAGGAGATGACATCACTCTCAGGGGGTGAAATCTTGAGATTTAAATACTATCAATTACACTCATGGTGGGCAACACAAGCTTGGCTTGAGGAGATATAGGGGACTTGGGAGAGCAGGACGAAGAGTAGTGAACTTGTAAAGATTGAAGATGCAACGTGGTATTGGGATCTCCTCGAGGCTAAAGACAAGCAACGCCCTGTGCCATCTTCCATCCGAGGGGAGGATATACCGGAGACAGAGGTGGCCCGGCTACGGCAAGTATCTCTAAGTACTCCGTAGTAAAATCTGCAGCACTCAAAAGGAATCACTTTCATACCATTCATAGGGCTTACTGGACTCAACGCAAACTGTCAAAAGTAGAAGGCAAGGCCCCCTCCTGCCCAACATGTGGATCATAGCAAGCACATGACATCCACATGTTCGTAGACTGCCCAGCACGGTCATCATATCGGAATGCCGCAAGTAAGACTCTCAGTGAAGTAAGTGGCCTTCAGGTCAAGGTAAGCCCTCAGCTGGCCTTTTTTGGTATAGACCACGCAACAGTGAAGACGAGGCTTGTCTTTTATCTGGTTTTACTTGCAAGGCGGGAGATTTACAGGAAATTGAAGTCTTCGGATTGGCCATCCATAGAGGGGCTATGGAAACATGTTCACTGTATTGCCCAAATAGATATCGCATGTGATATCATCCACGTAGTAATGGGAGGGTCCGGAAACTTTTTGTCGGAGGGCAATAAAATCGAACCTGTCCAATGATTACCCTGTACGTTGTCTCTGCTAAGCTGGGGCGCCAGTAAGGCCAGGACAGCTAACAGAGAAACAACATTTCGAGAAGTCGAGGGTGCAGTGAGGACAAAAAAATAGAATATCATCTATGAATTGGAGCCAGAGGGCTATCTTTTCATTATATTCCACTACCTTTTCACCCCAGGAAGGCTTCCTCTCCTCCCAACCTGCGGAGAGGTTAGAATAAGCAGGAGGAAACCTCAAGCTCGTGGCAGTCTCTTGTCCTTGATGGTAACTCACATTTTGGTAAAACAAGTCCTTATATAAGACAAACACGTTACATCAATAATTTTGAATGGAATACATAAATTGCAGACCTGGTATAAAGAAAGTTTTTGCGGGGTTTAATCAGTTATAGAGTTCAGTCAATTGTACAAATTTCTCTCATGGATATTCACCGAAATATACACATATTCCTGTGGTATGTCATACCTCTTTTCAACACGTCTTCAGTATCGACAACGTTAGCTGGTAGCGACTGAACAGATGTTGAGAAAAACATCAATATATTCCAATGTTTTCTCCATTAGTGAATCAATACCTGACATAATCGGGCGACATGGGGGAAAGAGTCCACTTTTATGAATTTTAATGGAATATTCGGGAATATACATTTTAAACATTGATATTTCTCATCACTCATAATATTAGAATACACTCATCTTAAGGACTGAAGTTCACTTTTTATGGCCTGTTTAAATGTCCTTTCACTACACTTTGCATATTTAAGTTGTTTCACTTTTTAAAGTGATAAACCTCTTTGGACATCTATATTGTGAGTGTGTCTATAAATTTAATTCCAATATGTGTATTCAAGAATCTATAATATTCTAATATTCTGTCTGTTCACCTAGATATGTCTATACAACTCAGGTAAGTCTATCATGTGTTTGATCATAGCATTGGCACCCTGTCTCAGTAGCTGTGCTCTAATTGGTGGAATTTGTGTGAGGCCTGCACATAACTGGTTTAGATCACAGCATGATCAATTTCACCTTCGATCCTTACAAGGTCAAATTAATGAGTGCCAATTTACATTGGGTGATAACAAGTGCACCCAAAACTGCTTTCTATGAAGAGCTAAGGGAATGTGTGCTGTGGGAACTGGTATGTGGGTCCCAGGGCAGTCAGGGTTTTCTGGGCTTCAATTCAAGTGTGTCCATTTGAGCTGGGTACCTCCGGTTTCCTGACATGATCTTCCTTTGGACCCAAAACTGAATATCACTTTCACCCCTTCAGCACTGGGCGCGCAGCCAGAGAGGCAGAGCAGTCCAGGGCTTACTCGGAGAGACGGCGTGGGTTCGAAACACAGAAATCAGCAGAGGCAGTCAAAACATCCAATAACACTACAATTAAGCAAAGGCTTTTACTTCAATATGAAAATATACTTTATTCTACATAAAATACGATTCATGAAATAGCAAGCAATGTAATAAAGACTTCATACCGAATTTCCATAATTAGTAAGAACAAACAGTTGTCATGATCAATTAAACCACTGTCTATTGGCTTTAACAAAGGGTTCATGCAATCAATAAGCTACTGCCTATTGGCTTTAAAAAAACAGTTTTAACAATAACTTATCCCTCTGGGACAATATCCACATAGGGGATTTCATAAAAAAGAAGTTGTTCTATATTGGCTTTTACAAGAGGTTCTTAACAATCAGTCACCCACTGCCTATGGGCTTTGACAACAGACAAGTAAAGGATTAGGGCTCGATTTAGAGATTGAGAGATGGGTATTCAGTCGCAAACGTGATGGATATCCTGTCTGACTTATTACAAGGGCCATAGGATATAATGCACTTGTAATAAGGTGGAAAGGATAGCCGCCACGTTTGTGATGGAGTAACCCGCCCACCATACTCTAAATGAAGCCCTTTGTGGTTCCTTTCCTAAAACTCTTCTCACACACAGATATAAAGAAGTTCCTGCGAAGCAGATATTTCAATTCAACTATGTACACTGCCTTCAATGGTTTTGGATGTGGTTTGAAAGCTTTCAACCTCACTGGGAGCCCCAAAAACACGGTTCAGTCAAAGAGCCAGGTCTTGAGGTCATTCCTGAATTGAGGCAGCGACGGTGATTGCCTGAGATGTAGAGGCAGGGAGTGCCAGGTCTTCACAGCGAGAGCTGGGTCCTTGGATCCTCTGCAAAGCTTCTTCAAATAGCAAGCCACCTGGCTGTGATCTCCTCTTCCAAAAAGTTTCTTCTCCTGCAGGAGTACACGTCTACTACCCCTCTCCACAGCAATTTGTTTCCTCCTTCAAAGCAGACATGCAGAACTTCTACCAGAGTACGGGACCCCAAGTTCCACACCCACCTCCTAGCCACCGGGTGAGCTGGGCTGATGACTCCATAATGTAGATGCTTCTCTGGGATGCAGCCCAGCAATTCCCTGGATTCAGAAGGCAGTCCTTCCTTCTTTCAAAAAGTGCTCCGGATTTCTTTGCAAGGCCTTGTTTCAGGTGTGTTCCTAACCGGAAACGGTGACTGATAATCAAATGTACCGCCCCTGGCACACAGATGTTCCCTCCCCATCACTGTTTGTAGGGCCTGGACTGGTTGGTGAGAATCCTTGGTAACAAGAGCAGAGCAACTGACCAGTATGTTCTCTTGGCTTAACCAAGCAGTTATCTGCTGTGTTAAACAATATGGGGGGTTCCTTCCAATCAGATTTCCCAGGCGTCAATGTAATTTCCAAAAACCCAATGGAACTGGTGTGGGCCAGTTCATCCTTTTTGTATTAGCTCCAGAGTGGTCTTTTGTCGCTCCAATGCACCTGGAAAAGGGGATGGAGCTGAGAGTGGAGTAATAAGAAACAAATGCACAGCAAAGTAAAATAAACCATTGGCCGTTAGGCGCTTGCCTTCTGACCACAGCGTGCCAAGGAGTAGGGATCTTCCAGTGGTCACTCTCAACTGAGACAAAAGACAGGACATTGCTCCACCACCCACCAGAGCTGGACCTGGTCAGAGACGACTCAACATGTCTTTTAACAGTAAACTCTCTCCATAGAAGGCAACAGGCAACAAGCATTTGCAATGCAATTGGCATTGTAAAATTACAATGCCTTTTGGTTTTAAAACAAATAAAAGGCATTGTCATTTACAATGTCAGTAGCATAAACTCGCATAAAAGCAGTGTGTGGAGTGCAGCAGTGTGCGGCTTGCAGCAGTGTGCGGCGTGCAGCAGTGTGTGGCGTGCAGCAGTGTGAGGCGTGCAGCAGTGTGAGGCGAGCAGCAGTGTGCGGCATGCAGCAGTGTGCGGCGTGCAGCAGTGTGCGGCGTGCAGCAGTGTGTGGCGTGCAGCAGTGTTTCGTGTAGCAGTGTGAGGCATGCAGCACTGTGTGGCGTGCAGAGGCGTGCAGCAGTGTGCAGCGTGCAGCAGTGTGCGGCATGCAGCAGTGTGCTGCATGCAGCAGTGTCGTGCAGCATGCAGCAGTGAGTAATGCAGCAGTGTGCAGTAGTGTGTGGCATGCAGCAGTGTGCGGCGTGCAGCAGTGTGTGCCGTGCAGCAGTGTGTGGCGTGCAGCAGTGTTTCGTGTAGCATTGTGCGGCGTGCAGCAGTGTGTGGCGTGCAGCAGTGTGTGGCGTGCAGCAGTGTGTGGCGTGCAGCAGTGTGTGTGGCGTGCAGCAGTGTGTGGCGTGCAGCAGTTTGTGGCGTGCAGCAGTGTGTGGCGTGCAGCAGTGTGTGGCGTGCAGCGGCATGCAGCAGTGTGTGGCGTGCAGCAGTGTGCGGCGTGCAGCAGTGTTTGGCGTGCAGCAGTGTGCGACGTGCAGAGTGTGAGGCGTGCAGCAGTGTGCGGCGTGCAACAGTGTGAGGCGTGCAGCAGTGTGAGGTGTGCAGCAGTGTGAGGCGTGCAGCAGTGTGTGGCGTGCAGCAGTGTGTGGCATGCAACAGTGTGTGGCGTGCAGCAGTGTGTGGCGTGCAGCAGTGTGAGGCGTGCAGCAGTGTTTCGTGTGGCAGTGTGAGGCGTGCAGCAGTGTGCTGTGTGCAGCAGTGTGTAATGCAGCAGTGTGCGCAGCAGTGTGTGGCGTGCGGTAGTGTGCGGCGTGCAGCAGTGTACGGTGTGCAGCAGTGTGTGGCGGGCAGCAGTGTGTGGCGTGCAGCAGTGTGTGGCGTGGTTTGTAAACAACAAGAAAAGCGGACATCAAAGGAAGGGTGGGAGGGAATGAGCATATGGGGTGTGAGTTATAACGAAAGTTAATTGTTGTAAGAGGGGATGCAGGAAGTGAGGCCGAGCGCACGCTGGCGAAAGCAGTCTGCTGCTTTCAAGTCCGATGCCAGATACCAGATTCGTGCTTGAATGCCTCACATGCACTGACCATAAACCGCATTCCTAAGGTCTTGTGCCCCATACTAAATCTCTCTGTGTGAGGCGGCGCATGCGCAGGAAGTAGCTGGTGGCAAATGGAATGTGCGTGGTTGTGCGCGTAACCGCCACCCTATCCGCCTGGGAAGCCTTTGGGAGCATTTTCTGAAGCCCCTACATAAGTCTCGCTGAGCAATCGCTTACGCGATAGCCAGGCGAGACCTAAAAAGGGCCTGTCCCTTCTAGTAACATGAATGCTACAGTCGCTACCAGTCTCCCTTGCCACATGGAGCGGAAAGCTGTCACTCTAAAAAGGAGGGCTGCACTTTAGATGGCCCTTTTGATGTCACAGCCACTTGCTCCATTACATGGGAAGCCCTCAGGGAACATGCATGATTGTTGTATGATATGAGCCGAAAATAAAAAAAACTTGTAGACACACTCAGTGGCCTTCCTGGCAGTGTAGCACAGAGCAGGGGCGCACTTTCTCCACAACCAGACAGGGTACATATCTGTCCCAAGTGCTATATAAAGAATAGACTTTAAAGAGTTTAATGGAATGAGTCACTCTTTATTCCTTGGAAGTGTGATGCTTTTATTTCTGCTGCAGTCAGTGAACAAAAGATTGCTTCTGAAACCAGTGGAGAGAATTATCACCTCTATGAGGTCTTAAAACAGTGGCAAAATGGAAAATTGTGTGCAGTCGCAAATGCAGATATTTAAGAGTTCCAGAGGCAGTCCCGCTGGGGCCTTCTGAGAGCTAAAGTGAGTGCTTCTAGAATGAGTTAACAAGCACTAGCAACCCCAATAGGTCTCACCTATGCAAGAGCTATTGACTTGGTCAAAGTTTTTTAGCCATGTTGCACACCAGCGTGGCTGCTTTTCAGTATGGCTAACATTTAGTGGTGTGGAGGAGAGTGGCATGGAGTGCAGTGTCATAGAGAAAAGTGTTGTGGAGTG
Source organism: Triturus cristatus (assembly GCF_964204655.1). Taxonomy (NCBI): domain Eukaryota; kingdom Metazoa; phylum Chordata; class Amphibia; order Caudata; family Salamandridae; genus Triturus; species Triturus cristatus. The sequence continues at coordinate 1,219,669,208 of NC_140585.1, forward strand.
GAGTAAAGTGTCGGAGAGTGGAGTATTGTAGAGTGTCATGGAGTGACGTAGCGTGAGTAGAGAGTTGTGGAGTGGCATAAAGTGGAGAGGAGTGTCGTAGTAGAGTGTCATAGAGTGAAGCGTTGTAGAGTAGACTGTCATGGAGTGAAGTTGAGTAAAGTGTGATCAGGTTGAGTGGAGTGGTTTAGAGAGGAGTAGAGCGGAGAAGTGTGTCATAAAGTGGAGTGGAGTAGAGTGGAGTGACTTAGGGCCAGATTTTCAAAAAAGGCATGCAACACAGTGCAGTCCCCAAAGAGGCGGCTCTGGGTGACGGGGAGGAAGCAGGAGAGTGCCGTATTTACAGAGATATGCCTCTCTACTCACCCTTCACTAGCTCCGGTGCTAATTTCAACTGCTGTGTGCTAGGCACACATCTTAGTGCTATAACGCTAAGGTGCGTGCCAGAGTCTAGCATTGGTTTTGAACAGGAAAGGTACACTTCCTGTACAAAATACTATGCCTAGACAAGTTCAAACACTTTTCCCACTTTGAATGTGTGCTGCACAGTGAGGCACGCTTGCAAAGTAGGAAAAGAAAGGAGAAATGAAAACATTTCTCCTCTGAATGCCTCCTTTCAGAAGGCGTTAACCTTTGGCGCTAAACCCTGTCTCCAATTGTTTGTAGATAGGATTTTGCGTCCAAAGGCATGGGTGGTTGCATGGAAACGCTCATGCACCACCCATGTTACGCCTCCTTGGCACTTAGTAACGCAAATCAATGCTTTGCACTGCTATGCGGTACTTGTAGGTTACTTTCCAATACAGAGCAAGTTTTGTGCTGGAAAGTAAATTAGTGATAAAACATTTTGTGCTGGTTAGCGTCACTGTGATGTTAACCCAGTGCCAAATGTTTGAAAATCTACCCCTTAGAGTGAAGTAAAATGTCCTGGAGTGGCATAGAACGAGTTACGTAGAGATGAGTAGAATGAAGTAGAGCGTTGCAAATTGTTGTTGAGTAGAGTAGCATAGAGAAGAGTAGAGTAGAGGGGAGAAATGTGGAGGGGTGTAGAGTTGGGGGTGTAGAGTGTTTTAGAGTAGAGTGGTATAGAGTGGAGTGTTGGAGAATGGAGTATAGTAGAGGATTGTAGAGATGATGGTTGTAGAGTGTCATGAAGTGGAGTGGTGTAGAGTGACATTGACTGGTGTAGACTGAAGTAAAGTAGGGTGGCGTAGAGTGGAGTGGAGTAGAGTGGCATGCCGTAGAGTGGAGGTGTGTAGAATGGAAGTGCATAGAGTGGAGGGGTGTAGAGTTGCGTAGAGTAAAGTGTTGTAGAGTGAAGTATGCATGATTTGGCAGTGCACTGCCATTAAAGACAACACATTTTCAATTGAAATGACAATTACATTTGCACAGACATACAGTTTTACTGAAACTATACAGTGCACAAACGATAATGTATGGAAATGGCATCACCTAGTGTATTGATTGGTTTTGATCGTATTAAAATATTTGTTTCCAACACACTTTTTTGTCCGAAATCTGACATATTTTGAAATATTTGTACAGTTAATTTACAGACATTTAAATTTTGTTGTGCACTAGAAAAAAGCTTTTCCTTTCACATACCCAGATTGTCACATAAATCCTCTGAATTTGAAGTCAGAGAAAGAAAAGTAAACACCAAGCTCCCTCGGATGACATAGCCTCACATTTGAACTCTGCCGTTCAATGCACAGCAAATGTGACCAGACAAGAACCAAATTTAAGGCCTGTTTACTGAAAGTGAGCACTTGTGGAAGAATAAGCTAAACAGGCTATGCTCCACAGAAGGGAGGGACAAAGACACACTGGACAGCCTAAAACAAATAAACGAGCATATAGAAAGCAAGCCAATGTGATTTACAAACCACAAAGCCAATGGTAAGCAATGGGCAGATGCATTATTAGGTCAGTTTTCAGAATGTCCCCAAGAAGTCTTTAGCAACCAAATTTCGGCCTAAAAAGCACCATGTGAAGCTACATGCTATTATCCATGGAGGCAGGACACAAGGTGACGCTACTGCTTTGCTGTAAGAGGACACCTTCCTGTCCTCCCTTCGCCTTGGACTAAAGGGGATGGGGCTCACTCTCTTAAAATAGTAGAGGGATTCACCATTCATGTTCACCCTTCACTTGTGCCTCGACCACCAGGCACCCACCTAGCAGGGCCGGACAGGCCTTTTATCCCACTAGGCTTTCCCCAGAGGACAGGAGCCCTTTGAAAGCCCACAGCCACTCCTGGTGCCTCTGTCACTTTCCCTAGCTCCCAAGGGTAATTGCAGCAGGAACAGGTAGGCTTCAAGAGGGGAAGAAAGAGAGGGAAGGACAGAAAAGGTAGATAGAGAAAGTGATCGGAGAGAGAGAAGAGAGAAAGAATGGATAGATGGAAAGAAAGAGATTGTGCGAGGAGACAAAGGGAGCGGGCTGGTTCGAAATTTCTTGCCAGGGCCGACTTTGGGCCCGTAGTCTGGCCCTGCCACCTTATAGCTAAAACAAGGTTTAAAATGGCATTCTAATTTCATTTTGAAGGTTCATGGACACAGATTCCCGTCTTGATACCATAGGTTGCAGCAAAGACAGAGGTGTACTTGTACAATACAGGAGATGGGCCACACCTGGGACACTATTACAGATAGGGCGCACTTTTTCTGTTTGCACCACACCGTACCTTTCAGCAGGTGCGCCGGGTGCAAACAGAAAAAGTGCCCCCTATCCGCGAACTCATGCTGCCTCCAGGGCAGCACATTCAAGAGAAATTCATAGAAAGGGTAATTTTAGTGTGGGTTTGAGTTTTTGGGTGAGAAGGGCAATTTAAAGTCCAGGGTGGTTTTGTTTTTTGGGTGGGAAGGGTAATTTTAGGGTTTATGGTGGCTTTGGGTTTTTGGGTGGGAAGGGTAATTTTAGGGTGGGTTTGGGTTGGGGGTTGGTAGGGCAATTTTATATTATATATATCAGATTATATATATATATATATATATTCACTGAAAAAACCATAGGTTTCACACACGTTATAGTTAGGAATTAGCATTTAAAAAACCTTGCAAATTCAGTGAAAAAACCATAGGTTTCACACATGTTATAGTTAGCTGGACATTTTACTGATAAAAAACCAATGAAATTCCCCCGTTATAGTTAGTGCAGGCAACTATAACTCACGCGACCGCAATCCTCTGCTGATGCTAATACTGTATTTAGACAATCATTTGCCCATGTCTTCTTCCATTAAATTTTAGCTATACATATATTACAAATATTTTTTTTTCATAAAGACACATATGTCATCAGCAGAGGATTGCGGTCGCGTGAGTTATAGTTGCCTGCACTAACTATAACGGGGGAATTTCATTGGTTTTTTATCAGTAAAATGTCCAGCTAACTATAACATGTGTGAAACCTATGGTTTTTTCTCTGAATTTGCAAGGTTTTTTAAATGCTAATTCCTAACTATAACGTGTGTGAAACCTATGGTTTTTTCAGTGAATTTGTACGGTTTTTTAAATGCTAAGTTACTTTACGCCATTCGTGGCGTGCGCGCCCACTTAACGCAGTTCGTTCCGTGCGCGCACGGTGTGCTTCGCGCACCGCGCGCCCACTTTACACAGTTAGTGCCGTGGATGGGCCATGTACGCACGATGCGCTTCGCGCACCGTGCGCACATGGAGGACATATTATGCGCTTCGTTGTGAAAGGTAAGCATTTAAATTTTTATATGTAAACAAAAAGTAAGGCCATGCACACATGGCGCCCTACGGGCACCATTGGCACACGGGGTGGGGAGAGTGTGGCTGATTTTTTTTTTTTTGTTTTTTACCGTACGAGTAATCGGCGATTTTTCGTAAAAAAAAAAAAATGATTTTTTGGCCTTGGGGGTGCTTTGGGGACATATATATCAAAGCTAGGTGGTTAGGATCTGTCTAAACAGTCCCTTTACAAGTTTTTGGCCTTTGTTTTTCCTCTCCTCGTCAGAGTGCGAGAGAGAAAATGGCGGACGCCGCTTCCTGGTTTCGAACGATTCGAATGTTTACTAAGATCTAACAGCCAATCAGAATCGCGCTCGCGCACGGCACCGTACGCGTACGGTAAGCTTACCGTAAGCGCACGGTAAGCGCACCGTAAGCTGCCACAGATATATATATTGATTTAAATGCTATTTTCTCAGGAACTACTGAACAGATTTACACCAGACCTACAAAAGGCACTTCCTTGACCTGAGGACTACCTCTCTGCCAAATTTCAAGTAACTCTGTTCAGCCGTTCGGGCTGTAGCTGTGTCTAAAGGTCCTATGGAAAAATGCATGGGAAAAACGCGTTTTGGGACCCCCCTTTTATCTCAGCCCCCTCTTGTCGAATCCCCCCGAGACTTTCAGGGTAGGAGCGGAGCGTAGCGCCCCACCTATTTTAAAAATTTCGCGAGGATTCGTCGACCGGCGCCAAAGTTATTCCAAATAGAATGTTGCGGATTTCCTATGGAAACAGGGTCCTAACTATAACTATCTACTTGCGACCGCCAGTAGATAATATATTACCTACTGGCGGTCGCCAGTAGGTAGTTATAGTTAGGACCACGTTTCCATAGGAAATCCGCAACATTCTATTTTGAATAACTTTTGCGCCGGTCGACGAATCTTTGTGAATTTTTCAAAATAGGTGGGGCGCTACGCTCCGCTCCTACCCTGAAACTCTCGGGGGGATTCGTCAAGCGGGGGCTGAGATAAAAGGGGGGTCCCAAAACGCGTTTTTCCCATGCATTTTTCCATAGGACCTTTAGACACAGCTACAGCCCGAACGGCTGAACAGAATTACTTGAAATTTGGCAGAGAGGTAGTCCTCAGGTCAAGGAAGTGCCTTTTGTAGGTTTGGTGTAAATCTGTTCAGTAGATTCTGAGAAAATAGCCTTTAAATCAATATATATATCTGAGCCAGCTTACGGTGCGCTTACCGTACGCGTACGGTGGCGTGCGCGAGCGAGATTCTGATTGGCCCTTACATCTTAGTAAACATTCGAATCGGTCGAAACCAGGAAGCGGCGGCCGCCATTTTCTCTCTCGCACTCTGAGGGGGGAGCTGATAAACAAATGCCAAAAACATATAAAGGGGCTGTTTAGACAGCGCCCATGCACATAACCATGTTAGTTGAGTCTTCAAAGATCCCCCAAGGCAAAAAACGGTAATTTTGTATTTTTCGAAAATTTCTCCGATTATGCTTACCGTACGCTTACCGTACGCGTACGGTAAAAAATGTTTTTAAAAAAAAATCCACACTCTCTCCACCCCGTGTGCAAATGGTGGCCGAAGGCCACCATTTGTGCATGACATATAGGAGCACAGCATTTCCCCAAAAAATTTCAACAGATTACCTATCACAAGGAAGCGCATAATATGTCCTCCATGTGCGCACGGTGCGCGAAGCGCATCGTGCGTACATGGCCCATCTAGCGTAACGTGGGCACGCGGTGCGCGTAGCGCACCGCGTGTGCACGGCACTAACTGCGTAAAGTGCGCACCGCGTGCTCACTGTGCGCGCACGGTGCGCGAAGCGCACCGTGCGCGCACGGAACGAACTGCGTTAAGTGGGCGCGCACGCCACGAATGGCGTAAAGTAACTTAGCATTTAAAAAAACGTACAAATTCACTGAAAAAACCATAGGTTTCACACACGTTATAGTTAGGAATTAGCATTTAAAAAACCTTGCAAATTCACTGAAAAAACCATAGGTTTCACACATGTTATAGTTATCGGAAATTTTACTGATAAAAAACCAATGAAATTCCCCCGTTATAGTTAGTGCAGGAAACTATAACTCACGCGACCGCAATCTTCTGCTGATGACATATGTGTCTTTATGAAAAAAAAATATTTGTAATATATGTATAGCTAAAAATTTATGGAAGAAGACATGGGCAAATAAGTGTCTAAATACAGTATTAGCATCAGCAGAAGATTGCGGTCGCGTGAGTTATAGTTTCCTGCACTAACTATAACGGGGGAATTTCATTGGTTTTTTATCAGTAAAATTTCCGATAACTATAACATGTGTGAAACCTATGGTTTTTTCAGTGAATATATATATAAATATATATATAAATATATATATATATATATATATATATATATATATATATATATTTGCAAGCACTCTAATACTCCGCGATTCTGCCACCAGCCACGGAAAAAGAGCACGGACCACAATCCTTAAAGATCGAAGTTTTTTAATGTCCTTAGGTTACATCCACAGAGTAGCAGCCATTACGCGTTTCGTCCCTGCTGGGGGACTTGATCACATATATATATATACATTATATGTATTATCTTCACAATCTGCTCCTTTCCGATCTCCTGGCCCATGGGTAGTTGGTGCATTGTGCCAGCGGAGCACACCTGACGTATTGATTAATTATATCCAAAAGCAAAGTATGACGCACTCTCAGGGAAGGTAAATTCTAAACTACCAAGTCCATTTACCCTGAGAGTGCGTCTTACTTTGCTTTTGGATAGAACTCATGCTGCATCCAGGGCAGCACATTCAAGAGAAATTCAGAGCAGCTGTGTATAAGCTGCTCAGTGTTTTTCTGTGCAGGAGGCAACCGCCTTCACTTTAAAGAGGGATTTGAGATCCCCTTGCAGGTGGGTACAGTGGATGACTGCACCCGTCTGGAAGAGGATGTCTGGGGGATCCTTTTATTCATCTAGATGACTTTCCTTTAAAAGGAGCATTGAAAGTGGGAAACAGCCATTGCAACAAAACTTTTTTAACGCATTCTATTACAACGCAAATGCCATCAAAATGCAATGCCATTATAACGCATGCCATTACAACGCATATGCCTTTACTACACATGCCTTTAGAACGAATTTCGTTGTGAAGGCATCAATGGTAAAGGCATATGTGTTTTACATGTAAGTATAAGGTAAGAATATATGGTTTAGGGTGGGTTTGGGTTTTTGGGTGAGAAGGGCAATTTTAGGGTTTAGGGTGGGTTTGGGTTTTTGGGTGGGAAGGTAAATCTTTGTGGTTGGGGTGGTTTGGGGATTTTGATTGGGAAAGGTACTTTTAGGGTTTGGGTTTTTGGGTGGTAAAGGTAATTTTAGGGTTTTAGATGGGTTTGAGATTTTGAGTGGGTAGGGCAATTTTAGGGCTTAGGGTGGGTTTAGGTTTTTGGGTGGGAAGGGTAATTTTAGGGTTCAGGGTGGGTTTGGGTTTTTGGATAGAAAGGGTAATTTTAGTGTGGGTTTGAGTTTTTGGGTGAGAAGGGCAATTTAAAGTCCAGGGTGGTTTTGTTTTTTGGGTGGGAAGGGTAATTTTAGGGTTTATGGTGGCTTTGGGTTTTTGGGTGGAAAGGGTAATTTTAGGGTGGGTTTGGGTTGGGGGTTGGTAGGGCAATTTTATATTATATATATCAGATTATATATATATATATATATATATATATATATATATATATATATATATATATATATATATATATATATATATATATACATTATATGTATTATCTTCACAATCTGCTCCTTTCCGATCTCCTGGCCCATGGGTAGTTGGTGCATTGTGCCAGCGGAGCACACCTGACGTATTGATTAATGACCTTTTGGTGCTCCCGTATCTGGCAGGACGCTACGCTGAACTCTGGGGGCAGGCTGCTGACATCGACGCCCACGGGACTGCGAGGACCACGGAGCATTGCGCTCCCTGAACTCAGCTCACCTGGTCACTCTTCCCGTTTGGCACCTCCTTCCACCACAGCGCCTCGCGGCCCCCGCTGCGCGGGAGCCGCTCGCCGGCCACAAAATCTTTAAAAGCTGGGCTGGTGTGCTCGGCGTGTGTGACCTTTTGGTGCTCCCGTATCTGGCAGGACGCTACGCTGAACTCTGGGGGCAGGCTGCTGACATCGACGCCCACGGGACTGCGAGGACCACGGAGCATTGCGCTCCCTGAACTCAGCTCACCTGGTCACTCTTCCCGTTTGGCACCTCCTTCCACCACAGCGCCTCGCGGCCCCCGCTGCGCGGGAGCCGCTCGCCGGCCACAAAATCTTTAAAAGCTGGGCTGATGTGCTCGGCGTGTGTGACCTTTTGGTGCTCCCGTATCTGGCAGGACGCTACGCTGAACTCTGGGGGCAGGCTGCTGACATCGACGCCCACGGGACTGCGAGGACCACGGAGCATTGCGCTCCCTGAACTCAGCTCACCTGGTCACTCTTCCCGTTTGGCACCTCCTTCCACCACAGCGCCTCGCGGCCCCCGCTGCGCGGGAGCCGCTCGCCGGCCACAAAATCTTTAAAAGCTGGGCTGGTGTGCTCGGCGTGTGTGACCTTTTGGTGCTCCCGTATCTGGCAGGACGCTATGCTGAACTCTGGGGGCAGGCTGCTGACATCGACGCCCACGGGACTGCGAGGACCATGGAGCATTGCGCTCCCTGAACTCAGCTCACCTGGTCACTCTTCCCGTTTGGCACCTCCTTCCACCACAGCGCCTCGCGGCCCCCGCTGCGCGGGAGCCGCTCGCCGGCCACAAAATCTTTAAAAGCTGGGCTGGTGTGCTCGGCGTGTGTGACCTTTTGGTGCTCCCGTATCTGGCAGGACGCTACGCTGAACTCTGGGGGCAGGCTGCTGACATCGACGCCCACGGGACTGCGAGGACCACGGAGCATTGCGCTCCCTGAACTCAGCTCGCCTGGTCACTCTTCCCGGTCACGCCCCTGCTGTCGCCTTGTGCTTAGATAGCCCACTTGTGAGCGCGCTAGCGGTACGCGCGCGGGACGACGCTCGGGGCGAAGACCGGGCAAAGAGCGGGCCGTTTGTGGCCGTTCGTGGACGACCGGGGACGGGACAGGCCTCCCCTCTTGGTATTTTGGTGAAAATATTGTTTCCCAGCTATTACTTTAGCTGTTCTGTTTGGTTGTAATACATCATATTCTGGGTCTTTGATTTATTACCTCGGTCATTTTTGTTTTTGATGTTTGAGCTCCTATTTCAAGTATGACTTCCCTAAGGTCTGGTAGGAAGGTTGTCCAGGCTAACCATGGGGGTAATATTACAGGGACCCTCGATAATTTCATCACAAGAGCGACTCGCGTTCTTGAACATGAAATTATCCTAACTGAAAAGAGACTGTCTTTGGATAGCCTAGCCAAAAGATCCTCCTTGGGCAACATTATGTCAGTTAAGTCCCCAGTAAGTAGACCACCACAAACTATCCTTGATTCATCATCTAGCTCTACCACAGCCTCGCTGATTTTAGCTGCTCAGGATTCATTGGTTATGGCACAAGAGCCAATACATATCCCTGGACTAAGTGCCTCACCCCCAACTATCAGCCCTTCTCATTCACAGTCCCCCTCTGAGATATTGTGCACTGCTGACCCATCTGTGAGTAACAATCTTATGTCTATTCCTGGTAAAAGAAAGCGTAAGGGAGTTATTCCTTTAGGCAAACGTGTAAAAAGGTCTAGATTGCCAAAATCGCATGACATTCCTATGCATCGTGAAGCTGTTGACTCCTTATTATCTTGTTGCACTACTTCCAAAACAGGAAGCCATAGGCCACCGCCTGTTATTACAGAATCAAGTGCCGAACCCTTGCCTCTCGATTTTCTGCCTCACATAGAGAAACTGTTTAAATCTCTTCTCTTACCTTTATATGAGAGAGTCAATCGACTCTCCACTTTGTTGGACAAAATTGAAGGCACGGTGCTCGGGAACTCGTCTATGTTGGAGAAAATCACACAGACATATACTGGGCCTAAGAAACCTTCTATTCCTGTAATTGTTGACAGTAATAGGTCTGTTTCTAATGGACACACTCATAGAGGTAGAGTCCCTTCGAATTCTCACGTTTGCAATTCCCCCATTATCGAAGGATCCGGCCCCCCCGCCAGTGTAGATACACCGACTGTACCAGGACGTAATATCAACAATGGTACAGCCATTACCAAGTGCGCTCCCATTGCTGGTAAGTCTAGTATAGAGAGTGTCGATCAAATTAATGAATTACCATGTATAAATCTCCCCCCTGAGTCTAAGCCGTATACTGTTATAATGGTAGGCGTGCCTCGGCCCACTCAGGCCAAACCCGAGACCCATTCAGAGTTGAAGAATAAAGTCATACATTGGCTAAATAGCAACAGGCCACTACCTTTAAGACTGAGTGCAGAGGTTATGACCGTTCGCAGGGTATGCTGGCTGGGTAATAGAGCCAAGAAAATGGAGGGAGACTGTGTGATCATTAATTTTCGGGACCCTAGGGTGGTGAGCCATATTTGTTCCTATCCCAATGACCTGAGAGCCACTGGAATATCTACTTTGGATCTGTCTTATTTTTATTCACTAGACTCTCATGTTTTTCCCTGCGAGGCGTCTGTTCCATGGGAAAGGGTCAATAAGACTTCCTATCGTCACACAGGATTCGACTTCCATCTTCCACTGTTTAATTCTTTTGCCCCGCTGCATACCCTAGATGGTGTGGATTGACTACCCTCAACTCCAACGATTGGGGATAGAGTGTGTAAGGCTAGATCAGGACCAGATATTACGGGACTAGTGGGGAGGGGTGAGTCAAGGAGGGAGCCCCTGGCCCCGGGCATGCTATCTCTTAATATCTCCCGGGTAACATCCATTAGGTCACATCTAACTACTAGTGATCCTGATATACCTGAGAGTGAGATTAATGGTCGTGAACACACCAGCACACATCCGGTTATATCAGGAGCTCCCCCCGCTTCTTTGATTTCCATCTCCACTGGTTCTCCCCTTTTGACATTGGTTTCATGGAACATCGCTGGCCTCTGTAGTAAAATAACTCTGGAAGACTGGTCTACCTGGGTAAACATGCATGATATCCTGGTATTCCAGGAAACTTGGGCTGTGGATCCTATTTATTTCCCTGGATATTTAAACTTTTTCAAAGGGGCTGTACGTGGAGCAAAAGGTCGTCCATCTGGTGGCCTTTGCATCTGGGTTAAGCAAACCCTTGGGTATAACCTTAGGGAATTGGCTATAGATAGTCTCGACCTATTGATCATTGCACTAGTCCGCAAAGATCTTCCTGAAATCCTGATTACAAATATTTACAACAGGGGTCTCCCGGGCGGTCGTGGTACAAATACATTCCTCCAATTAGATGGGTTTTTGGATAAAGTCAACACGGGCACTAACGTTGTAATATTGGGCGATTTGAACTGTTGTTTCGAGCCACTACCTATTGCCCCCGACTCGCTCACAGGGGAGGTGGACGCGGTTTTTAATATCCCACCCTTAGATCTCCCTCCTATCAAGAGGTGGTCCGAATCCGCTACCCAGTGGATGAGCCTTTGCATGGAGCGGGGCTATAGAGCTGCCAACGGTCGGACTCCATCAGATAAGGTTGGTAGGCCGACATTCTCCGATGGTAGACGCAGCAAGAGTCGAATCGACTATGCCCTAATTAAGGTGGAGCATTGGCCCATGCTATCCGATATGGTGGTCCTAGACCGACCCAAGAGCGACCATAACCCTCTGGTCTTGAGTTTATTACTATGCCCAGCACCTAGAATCAAACCTTCTGAAATAGTGACTGCTGAAACTTTATTAACTAACAACCAACGGCGAGTACGCTGGGACAAGGTAGCTATTGATAGTGTACTACTGTCAGAGATTAGCCAAAAGGTTTCTTGTGCTGTTGGGGATCTACAGCACCTACTGAGCGCAGAAGCCACACATACAGAGGCCACCCTAGTACATGACCATTTATTTTTAGATCTTAAGTCTATTTTTTCTAAACCATGTAAGGGTAATAAAATTGTTGCTCAAAAGTCTAAGTCCTGGTATAATAAAGCATGCCGAATCTCATACAGCAAATTGAAACATGCTATCATCTCTAAAGATCGGGTGGTTATTAAACAAACCAGAAAAGACTACTCCAAGGCTAAAGTAATAGCCAAACGAGAGTGGGATAATGACCACTGGAACGATCTTTTGGCTGCTAGCAAAAATAGGAATTTATCCCAGTTTTGGCATATTGTTAAGTGGGGCAACTGTTCTGACACTCAGATTCCCAGCAACCATGTTTCTCCGGACAACTGGGTCTCGCACTTTGAGTCCCAGTTTTCGGATGGAAGCTTGGTTGAGGGGTTTGCCCACACAGTAAGCAGGGACTTGACCATCTCCTCTACATTTAATTTTGACTGCGCTGAGGTTGCAGCGGCCCTGAGAAAGGTGCCTAGTGGTAAGGCCCCGGGAATCGATTGTGTCCCCGCGGACCTTTTCAAGTCTGACCCCGATAACTGGGTACCATATATTGCACATCTCGCTAACGCTATAGCTAGAGGGGCCGCCATTCCTGATTCCTGGAGGGGTGCAGAGATCCTTCCCATCTTTAAGAAGGGCGATCGTTCCTGCCCGGGGAACTATCGCCCGATCAGCCTTATTGACTGTTCAGAAGATAATTGCTAGGATGACCCTGGCTAGAATCCAGACCTGGATTGAACAGGAGGATATCATCTCTCCACTCCAGGCCGGTTTTAGACCCTGCACCAGTACCATCGACCAGGCATTCAAATTCCAACTGATTGTCTGGAAAACGGTTTATCTATGTGGTGGTACTTTATATGCTGCCTTTATTGATCTTCGGTCAGCATTTGACTTGGTCAATAGGACCAAGCTATGGGATGCCTTGGTGGAGCTAGGGATTCCGGGAGATCTTTTGAGCATTATCATCAGGCTGTATGATAACAACTTCGCCCAAGTTCGTTGGGGGAAACAGGGTCAGATTACTAAAAGATTTAGGGTCAATCGGGGTGTCAGGCAAGGGTGCGTCCTTGCGCCCACGTTGTTTCTATTGTTTATCAATAGAGTGGTCCAGTACTTTTCATCTACTCCCACCGACGCACCCATGTTGGGTGGAAGTAAACTCCCACTCCTCATGTTCGCCGATGACACCCTACTTCTTTCTCAGACACTTTCAGGGTTACAGTCGGCATTGAATGTTTTTTCTAGATTCTGCAATGATTTTGATTTGTCTGTGAATGTGTCCAAAACCAAATACATGGTATTCAACAAAGGGAAATGTGTGAAAGGCCAAGTGTTTATGAATAATGATTTGCTTGAGAGAACCAACGTCATGACCTATTTGGGGGTAGTATTTGAAAACAAGTTAGACTGGAGGCCGCAGATTGACGTCCTCACTCTTAAATTTGCCCAGCTTTCTGGATGTCTCGCCAAAGAACAAAAGCAATCCCAGTCGAAAATAATTGGCCCCCCAATGAAAATCCTTAATGTTAGGATTAACTCAGCGATCCTTTATGGAGCTGAACTCTGGGGTTTTGCCAATCTCTCTCCCCTGGTCAAAGTACAACATAAATTTTTTAGAATGCTTACGGGCCTCCCCAGCTCCACCCCATTGAAACCACTACTGCTGGATCTCGGCTCCCATTCATTCGATGACATCGCTAGGTTTAAGCCATTGGCCTTTTGGAGGCGACTTTGGACTGTTCCTGAACTTGGTCCCTATGCCAAAGCCTTTCTTGATGTCCGTTCTATTTTGGGAGCCGGTAACATCCCCTGGTTCAGACAGGTCAGACAACTTTTGGATTCCATGGGTTTAGGTAATTTGTGGACTGACCCGGCCAATAACTCATTTCCCTCTAAAAAAGATTTTAAAGATTTATACTGGTCTATGGTACTGCAAAAACAATTACCTTCCGTTTCAACCGACTCTTTGACTGGTAGGTTTCTCGAACAAAAGAATACCCCATTTCTTGAAGCCTATTGGGACACTATCACTAGGCCGAGAGATAGAAAACTTTACCACCAGTTTAGAGTCGGTACATTACCTACAAATTTATTCACCAAAAAATGGAAGGGTGTATCGTCTGATTCTTGTAACTGGTGTTCTGGTTGTGTCGACTCCGTGGGCCATATCTTTTTTGTCTGCCCTGTTTACGCAGCCCCTCGGGCTATATGGCTCAAACCCCTTTGTCGTACTCTGGGAACAAGGCAAGGGTCAGTAGCACTTGATTTCCTGCGCTTCGACACTAGCGAATATGTTGTAGTAGCAGTTGCCAAGTTTTTAGCTTGGGTGTGGCTTATTAGATTGAGGAGGCAATAAAATTATTGTACCCTGGATTTTTGAGATTTTAACATTTTGTTTATGTTGTAATAATTTTTAATGATAAAACATCTTGTTTATATTTTATTACATTCTGTAAATTGTCTTTTTATGATGAATTATCGATAAATAAAGACTCTTTGAAATGAAATGATTAATTATATCCAAAAGCAAAGTATGACGCACTCTCAGGGAAGGTAAATTCTAAACTACCGAGTCCATTTACCCTGAGAGTGCGTCTTACTTTGCTTTTGGATATAATAATTGTGTATATATATATATATATATATATATATATATATATTCACTTAAAAAACCATAGGTTTCACACATGTTATAGTTAGCTGTACATTTCACTCGTAAAAAACCAATGAAATTCCACGTTATAGTTAGATCAGGTAACTATAACTTGCGCGCCCACAATAAACTGCTGATGACGTCACATAGTACATCACTCATGACATGGTCAGTGACATCACTCATGACATTAATGATGACATCTGAAATTACACATTGTGGATTGCGGTCGCGCAAGTTATAGTTACCTGATCTAACTATAACGTGGAATTTCATTGGTTTTTTACGAGTGAAATGTACAGCTAACTATAACATGTGTGAAACCTATGGTTTGTTAAGTGAATTTGCAAGGTTTTGTAAATGATAATTCCTAACTATAACGTGTGTGAAACCTATGGTTTTTTCAGTGAATTTGTACGGTTTTTTAAATGCTAAGATATGTATTTATTTATTTTTTTTTTTTTCTGGTTTTTCACTATGCGCACACCCTGCGCGCACGGAGCGCGCTTACAGATATATATATTGATTTAAATGCTATTTTCTCAGGACCTACTGAACAGATTTACACCAGACCTACAAAAGGCACATCCTTGACCTGAGGACTACCTCTCTGCCAAATTTCAAGTAATTCTGTTCAGCCGTTCGGGCTGTAGCTGTGTCTAAAGGTCCTATGGAAAAATGCATGGGGAAAACGCGTTTTGGGACCCCCCTTTTTTCTCAGCCCCCGCTTGACGAATCCCCCCGAGACTTTCAGGGTAGGAGCGGAGCGTAGCGCCCCATTAGTTTTGAAAATTTCACGAGGATTCGTCGACCGGTGCCAAAGTTATTCCAAATAGAATGTTGCGGATTTCCTATGGAAACACGGTCCTAACTATAACTATCTACTGGCGACCGCCAGTAGATAATATATATATATATATATATATATATATATATATATATATTCACTGAAAAAACCATAGGTTTCACACATGTTATAGTTAGCGGAAATTTTACTGATAAAAAACCAATGAAATTCCCCCGTTATAGTTAGTGCAGGCAACTATAACTCACGCGACCGCAATCCTCTGCTGATGCTAATACTGTATTTAGACACTTATTTGCCCATGTCTTCTTCCATAAATTTTTAGCTATACATATATTACAAATATTTTTTTTTTCATAAAGACACATATGTCATCAGCAGAAGATTGCGGTCGCGTGAGTTATAGTTGCCTGCACTAACTATAACGGGGGAATTTCATTGGTTTTTTATCAGTAAAATTTCCGCTAACTATAACATGTGTGAAACCTATGGTTTTTTCAGTGAATTTGCAAGGTTTTTTAAATGCTAATTCCTAACTATAACGTGTGTGAAACCTATGGTTTTTTCAGTGAATTTGTATGTTTTTTAAAATGCTAAGTTACTTTACGCCATTCGTGGCGTGCGCGCCCACTTAACGCAGTTCGTTTTGTGCGCGCACGGTGCGCTTCGCGCACCGTGCGCGCACAGTGAGCACGCGGTGCGCTTCGCGCACTGCGCGCCCACTTTACTCAGTTAGTGCCATGCGCAGAGCATGCCCAGACGTGGGTCCCGGGCTCACTGTGCCACTGGATTCAAGCTATCCTGGCTGATGAGGGGTAAATACCTGAAACCGATCCTAGGATGCTTGTTTCCGGTCCAGGAAGGACCTGGTTTGGCAGTTCGGGCTGGACTGTTCCCATGAGGCACAGGGTCAAAACTGATTTGCATGGAGCCAGTTCTCAACTGGGGTGGCGTGATGAGCAAAAGAATGATGGATTTAACCCAGATCGCTTGACTGGGGATGAATGTTTTGATTTGTTCTGCATTCTGTCCATCAATTGTGTGTCTTTTGCTTTCTTGCCCTAAAGTGCGCCAGGCATGCCCAGACGTGGGTCCCGGGCTCACTGTGCTACTGGATTCAAGCTATCCTGGCTACTGAGAGGTGAAACCCCGAAACCAGTCCTAGGATGCTTGTTTTCGGTCCAGGGAGAACCTGGCTTGGCAGTTCGGGATGGACTGTTTCCATGAGGCACAGGGTCAAGACTGATTTGCATATGCCAGGTCTAAACTGGGGTGGCATGGTAAGCAAAAGAATGATGGATTTAACCCCGATTTCTTGACTAGGGGTTAATGTTTTGATTTGTTCTGTATTCCGTCCATCAATTGTGTGTCTTTTGCTTTGTTGCCCTAAGTGCGCGAGGCATGCCCAGACGTGGGTGCCGGGCTCACTGTGCCACTGGATTCAAGCTATCCTGGCTGATGAGGGGTGAAACCCCGGCACTGGTCCTATGATACTTGTTACTGGTCCAGGGAGGACCTGGCTTGGCAGTTCGGGCCAGTCTGATCCCTATTAATTACAGAGTCGAGCTGATTTGCATATGGCCAGGTCTAAACTGGGGTGGCATGGTGAGCAAAAGAATGATGGATTTAACCCAGATCTCTTGACTGAGGGCGAATGTTTTGATTGTTCTGCATTCCGTCCATCAATTGTGTTTCTTTTGCTTTCTCGCTCTAAGTGTGCATGGCATGCCCAGACTTGGGTCCCGGGCTCACTGTGCCACTGGATTCAAGCTATCCTGGCTGGTGAGGGGTGAAATCCTGAAACTGGTCCTACAATGCTTGTTTCCCGATCAGGGAGAACCTGGCTTGGCAGTTCGGGCTGGACTGTTCCCATGAGGCACAGGGTCAAGACTGATTTGCATATGGCCAGGTCTAAACTGGGCTGGCATGGTGAGCAAAAGAATGATGGATGTAACCCAGATCTCTTGACTGGGGGTGAGTGTTCTGATTTGTTCTACATTCCGTCCATCAATTGTGTGTCTTTCGCCTTCTCGCCCTAAGTGCGCCGGGCATGCCCAGATGTGGGTCCCATGCTCACTGTGTCACTGGATTCAAGCTATCCTGGCTGATGAGGGGTGAAACTCTGAAACTGGTCCTACAATGCTTGTTTTTGGTCCAGGGAGAACCTGGCTTGGCAGTTCGGGCTGGACTGTTCCCATGAGGCACAGGGTCAAGACTGATTTGTATATGGACAGGTCTAATCTGCGGTGGAAAGTTGAGCAAAAGAATGATGGATTTAACCCAGATCGCTTGACTAGGGGTGAATGTTTTGATTTGTTCTGCATTCTGTCCATCAATTGTGTGTCTTTTGCTTTCTTGCCCTAAGTGCGCCAGGCATGCCCAGACGTGGGTCCCGTGCTCACTGTGCTACTGGATTCAAGTTATCCTGGCTACTGAGAGGTGAAACCCCGAAACCAGTCCTAGGATGCTTGTTTTCGGTCCAGGGAGAACCTGGCTTGGCAGTTCGGGATGGACTGTTTCCATGAGTCACAGGGTCAAGACTGATTTGCATATGCCAGGTCTAAACTGGGGTGGCATGGTAAGCAAAAGAATGATGGATTTAACCCAGATTTCTTGACTAGGGGTTAATGTTTTGATTTGTTCTCTATTCCGTCCATCAATTGTGTGTCTTTTGCTTTGTCGCCCTAAGTGCGCGAGGCATGCCCAGACGTGGGTGCCGGGCTCACTGTGCCACTGGATTCAAGCTATCCTGGCTGATGAGGGGTGAAACCCCGGCACTGGTCCTAGGATACTTGTTACTGGTCCAGGGAGGACCTGGCTTGGCAGTTCGGGCCAGTCTGGTCCCTATTAATTACAGAGTCGAGCTGATTTGCATATGGCCAGGTCTAAACTGGGGTGGCATGGTGAGCAAAAGAATGATGGATTTAACCCAGATCTCTTGACTGAGGGCGAATGTTTTGATTGTTCTGCATTCCGTCCATCAATTGTGTTTCTTTTGCTTTCTCGCCCTAAGTGTGCATGGCATGCCCAGACGTGGGTCCCGGGCTCACTGTGCCACTGGATTCAAGCTATCCTGGCTGGTGAGGGGTGAAATCCTGAAACTGGTCCTACAATGCTTGTTTCCGGTTCAGGGAGAACCTGGCTTGGCAGTTCGGGCTGGACTGTTCCCATGAGGCACAGGGTCAAGACTGATTTGCATATGGCCAGGTCTAAACTGGGCTGGCATGGTGAGCAAAAGAATGATGGATGTAACCCAGATCTCTTGACTGGGGGTGAGTGTTCTGATTTGTTCTGCATTCCGTCCATCAATTGTGTGTCTTTCGCCTTCTCGCCCTAAGTGCGCCGGGCATGCCCAGATGTGGGTCCCATGCTCACTGTGTCACTGGATTCAAGCTATCCTGGCTACTGAGAGGTGAAACCCCGAAACCAGTCCTAGGATGCTTGTTTTCGGTCCAGGGAGAACCTGGCTTGGCAGTTCGGGATGGACTGTTTCCATGAGGCACAGGGTCAAGACTGATTTGCATATGCCAGGTCTAAACTGGGGTGGCATGGTAAGCAAAAGAATGATGGATTTAACCCAGATTTCTTGACTAGGGGTTAATGTTTTGATTTGTTCTGTATTCCGTCCATCAATTGTGTGTCTTTTGCTTTGTCGCCCTAAGTGCGCAAGGCATGCCCAGATGTGGGTGCCGGGCTCACTGTGCCACTGGATTCAAGCTATCCTGGCTGATGAGGGGTGAAACCCCGGCACTGGCCCTAGGATACTTGTTACCGGTCCAGGGAGGACCTGGCTTGGCAGTTCGGGCCAGACTGGTCCCTAATAATTACAGAGTCGAGCTGATTTGCATATGGCCAGGTCTCAACTGGGGTGGCATGGTGAGCAAAGGAATGATGGATTTGACCCAGATCTCTTGACTGAGGGCGAATGTTTTGATTGTTCTGCATTCCGTCCATCAATTGTGTTTCTTTTGCTTTCTCGCGCTAAGTGTGCAAGGCATGCCCAGACGTGGGTCCCGGGCTCACTGTGCCACTGGATTCAAGCTATCCTGGCTGGTGAGGGGTGAAATCCTGAAACTGGTCCTACAATGCTTGTTTCCGGTCCAGGGAGAACCTGGCTTGGCAGTTCGGGCTGGACTGTTCCCATGAGGCACAGGGTCAAGACTGATTTGCATATGGCCAGGTCTAAACTGGGGTGGCATGGTGAGCAAAAGAATGATGGATTTAACCCAGATCTCTTGACTGGGGGTGAGTGTTCTGATTTGTTCTGCATTCCGTCCATCAATTGTGTGTCTTTCGCTTTCTCGCCCTAAGTGCGCCGGGCATGCCCAGATGTGGGTCCCATGCTCACTGTGCCACTGGATTCAAGCTATCCTGGCTGATGAGGGGTGAAACCCTGAAACTGGTCCTACAATGCTTGTTTTTGGTCCAGGGAGAACCTGGCTTGGCAGTTCGGGCTGGACTGTTCCCATGAGGCACAGGGTCAAGACTGATTTGTATATGGCCAGGTCTAATCTGCGGTGGAATGTTGAGCAAAATGATGGATTTAACTCAGATCGCTTGACTGGGGGTGAATGTTTTGATTTGTTCTGCATTCTGTCCATCAATTGTGTGTCTTTTGCTTTCTTGCCCTAAGTGCGCCAGGCATGCCCAGACGTGGGTCCCGGGCTCACTGTGCTACTGGATTCAAGCTATCCTGGCTACTGAGAGGTAAAACCCCGAAACCAGTCCTAGGATGCTTGTTTTCGGTCCAGGGAGAACCTGGTTTGGCAGTTCGGGATGGACTGTTTCCATGAGGCACAGGGTCAAGACTGATTTGCATATGCCAGGTCTAAACTGGGGTGGCATGGTAAGCAAAAGAATGATGGATTTAACCCAGATTTCTTGACTAGGGGTTAATGTTTTGATTTGTTCTGTATTCCGTCCATCAATTGTGTGTCTTTTGCTTTGTCGCCCTAAGTGCACGAGGCATGCCCAGACGTGGGTGCCGGGCTCACTGTGCCACTGGATTCAAGCTATCCTGGCTGATGAGGGGTGAAACCCCGGCACTGGCCCTAGGATACTTGTTACTGGTCCAGGGAGGACCTGGCTTGGGAGTTCGGGCCAGACTGGTCCCTATTAATTACAGAGTCGAGCTGATTTGCATATGGCCAGGTCTAAACTGGGGTGGCATGGTGAGCAAAAGAATGATGGATTTAACCCAGATCTCTTGACTGAGGGCGAATGTTTTGATTGTTCTGCATTCCGTCCATCAATTGTGTTTCTTTTGCTCTCTCGCCCTAAGTGTGCAAGGCATGCACAGACGTGGGTCCCGGGCTCACTGTGCCACTGGATTCAAGCTATCCTGGCTGGTGAGGGGTGAAATCCTGAAACTGGTCCTACAATGCTTGTTTCCGGTCCAGGGAGAACCTGGCTTGGCAGTTCGGGCTGGACTGTTCCCATGAGGCACAGGGTCAAGACTGATTTGCATATGGCCAGGTCTAAACTGGGGTGGCATGGTGAGCAAAAGAATGATGGATTTAACCCAGATCTCTTGACTGGGGGTGAGTGTTCTGATTTGTTCTGCATTCCATCCATCAATTGTGTGTCTTTCGCTTTCTCGCCCTAAGTGCGCCGGGCATGCCCAGATGTGGGTCCCATGCTCACTGTGCCACTGGATTCAAGCTATCCTGGCTGATGAGGGGTGAATCCCTGAAACTGGTCCTACAATGCTTGTTTTTGGTCCAGGGAGAACCTGGCTTGGCAGTTCGGGCTGGACTGTTCCCATGAGGCACAGGGTCAAGACTGATTTGTATATGGCCAGGTCTAATCTGCGGTGGAATGTTGAGCAAAAGAATGATGGATTTAACCCAGATCGCTCGACTGGGGGTGAATGTTTTTGTTCTGCATTCCATCCATCAATTGTGTGTCTTTTGCTATGCAAATGAGGTCATGCCCTCTTGCGAAAGCGCTGGTGCTACATGTGTGCCAGCGCTATCTGTATTACAAAATGGGCCTCACAAGCATTTGTGATCTCTTTTGTAATACCAAGATGCTCAAAGGGCGCTCAAAGCAGTCGTAAACGCCTGTTGTGCTTCCGGGGAACTTTCATAATACGGCCCCAGAAGGAGGTTTTGGACATGGAATGGTGAGCTCAACTGAGGGAATGAGGCAAGGCAGTTGAGTAACCAGAGATTCCTGCTATCCCTCTGTCCAATGTCAGTAACTTATCGGGGTCTCTTTCCCCATTCTGGAACCTATAGTCCTACATTTTTAGCAGGAAAGTGTAAACGATAACAATCAAAATGCTAAGAGAAGACAGAACGCTAAGAGAAGCATTTACACCTGATCAGAGAGGGCTTGAGATCTCAGCTTGGCGCAGTGTAATAGTGACCCTCATTTTATCAACCTTAAAAGGAGCAGTGAATGAAAAGAAGAGTTGGGGATTCAAACCATACCTGACAGTGACCTCCCAGCACTCAGCTGACTGAGATTCCTTACCTGGTGCAAAAGACAAATACTTTGCATTTTACAATGCTTTTAGGGAGGAGGCTAGGGGACACAACAGGGTCAGAGGCACTTGGGCCAAGAAATGCACTTCCCCTCGCCAGTGCTGCAGTGGAGTACCCACTGTGTCATGTGCCCTTGTGCAAAGAAGGTAAATTAGCCACCTGTCAACAGTTTAAACTGTGAAATACAGCAATTGATAGGGCTCAGTGGGCCTCTCAGGCCTCTGGGCCTCAGTGCTACTGCACCTGCTGCACCAATGAAAGTTTCACTCCTGTCGCATCGGCGGCTCTTCCGCTAAGGGGGAGGAGTATCGCCCCACAGGAAAAATAAAATGATAATACCACCATGTTATTATCAGTTTATTTTTCACCACTGGCTCTGTAGGTGCAGGTGGGCTGGGCTGCCCATAGAGCAGTGGAAGGAGTGGTGGGCACTTTCTAAGTGCTCATGATGGGTGGAGAACATGCACACCTCCCACTCCCTCTCTCAGTGCTGAACCACAGAGCTCAGACCAATCACGACGCTGCTGTCATGTTGGTGACAGCAGCTTCGTCATTGACCAGGGAAGTCTGGGAGCCTATGTGCTTCCTGCGTCGACCGAAGAGAATGGAGTCCGGCAGGTAAGTGAAATCTTTTTAAAGTTTACATTTTTTTTAACACCCCCGCTTCACCACCATTGTCCTGCAGCAGCCGCTACTGCCCTGAAGTGCTGTCTAATCAGAGGAGAGTGAGTGGTACTTCTGCTTCTCTTTTGAAGGGAGCACCTGCACCCCTCTCCTCTACACCCTAGCATTTGGTCATAATTGCAATTTCAGGGCTTGTGCATTTTTTATAGCGCATACTATGTTACACCCGATAGCCAACAAAGCCGTTCTGGATGACTAGTAGATACGCATGGTACTTAGTGTTAGTTGATAGTCACATATGCAGATTGGGGTATTGGTGCTTTTTCAATACAGAGACATGTAATTTAATAGGTATCGCACACACGTTTGTGCAATAAGTGTCATTCATCGACTGCGGTAGGTTATGTGTGCAGAACTGTAAATCCCAGATTTAGGAACATAATCATGGGTGAACTTTCCGGACAAGTACCACATCACCCATGGGTGCCCAGCATAATAGCGACCAGTCACATAAGGAGAAAAGGATTATTCACGTTATTCCAATTTAGGGATATGCGATATAAACCTGTTTATCATGAAAAAAATGAATTAAATAAAATGACTTTGGTGTTATTAGTCAGTGCTGTAGTGACTGAGGTCATACTGACCCATGCACGTTTTTGCTACAAAATCTGTCTGTATTGCTGTGTGGTTACGACGCTGGTAGGTTTTCATCAAGAGGTATGCTGTGACGACATACTATGAAACGTATAATCATCATCATCATCAGTCTTTATTCGATTTTAAAAGATCATAAAAGACACAAACATAGAACAAGACATTACATCTGGTGCCCAATACAATTAATAAAATCCATCAATAAATATTTAAAAAGAGCATTGAACAAGTCGAAAAGACTACAGAAATAAAATCTACATAGTTAAGAATCAACTACATCTACTACAAAGTAAAAGAATATCAATTAAAAAAGAAAACCCACATCCCATTATTTAGATGTTTTAATAAGAGTACTTCAGATGTTCGCTTAGAGGCTTTTTTCCTTAGGATCCATGCCCACCCCAAAAATTTAGCTAATGCTATAGAGATAATTGGTAAAGTGCTTGTGCGTAAGATTCTTAGTGCAACAGCACTGCTCCTAGTGCCTAGAGTCTTGCATATTGGAGTCAACCAAACTCGTCTTGGGGTAGCAAATACAGGGCAAACAAACAGGAAATGGGCAGTTGATTCTGCTTGTAGCCCACAAGCGGGACATATTTCCTCGCATGCACTAGCCCATCTTCCTGTGAGAGACCTAAGTGGTAAAGAACCAGCTCTGAACTGAAAATAAAGTTTCCTATCACCAGGTTTGGTAACCAAGTCCCAATACGGTTCTAGAGCAGGTATAGTTTTTACCTCCAGATAACAACCGGTCATCCCAGAGGAATTTGCTCTGCTCCATACGTGATATGCAACTCGTTCCCAGGACATAATTTTCAAGGATTTCTTTGAAGGGAACAGAGCAGCCGCTGGGTCACTCCACAGCCCCTCCATACCCAGGTCAATCAAGGTCTCATGGAGGTTCCTCAACCATCCGATCTTGTGGAACACATCTAATTTTATAACATCCATGAGACGTATAATGTATTAGTAAGTTACGGTTTGTAGCCAGCATGCACTAGCCATGCTGGTATTTAGTATGCATTTATGATCCAAAAATTCTGATGTAGGTAAAGACGATTATTTTTTATTTAAATAGTAGTACTTGTTGTTTCATCAAGTATAACATTGATGGTTTTTGTAATGCTAACCGGTTTCAGAGATTGGTTATTAGGTCGAAAAAAGCCATGACTTCACCATCCTGATTCTCAATGGCATTTATCTGTGCTAGAGATGAGTTCGATTATTTGGCTACTTTGACCTAGAAGAATGAACCTCTGATAGTTTATTTTTGTTTTGTATGGTGATAAGGGCCACTGGAATGAAGCGATTCTGCAGCCGCAGCGTTTTCCGCATGATTATGGACTTGCCACATAATCCATCATCTTCTGCATAATATGCAGATTTTAACAACAAAAAATTAGTTTCTTGCTCAAAGCGATCACAAGTTACCAAAAACATGGCAACATGTGTTCCTGTGCAGTGGTAGGGCCTACGCAAAGGTTGACTGGTCCTTTTTCAGTTACCAATTCCTGTATTTGGTTGTTAAACTAGCCAAATGGGATGAAATATTTGTCCAGACAGTGTTGTTGTGTGTAAAAAAATGATAAAATAATGAAACAATAGTATCACAAAATGTGCTGTCTGCATAATTTGGTCCTCCCCTGCTACATAGTTGCAGTGGCCCTTGTAGGGAGCTAGTTGGGACCCGCAGTTGTGGACTAAATTAGATTCCTCTGCTATCCAGGGGTATGTGGCAGATCTCTTCAGTTATTCCATGCCTGTTCAGTTGGTAACAACAGGTTTATTGCTGTGGACTAATACAGTACTCAGTGATTTGTAGTGTTTCAGCTTTCTGTCAACGTAAGAGGGTCAAGCAGTATAAAGATGTTATCTTGGGCACTGAGTATGATGGTATTAGTAATATTGATATTTCTGTATTATACCCACTATGGACACTGGTCAGTCCTTCGTAACTTACCTGGACATAGAAGGTCGTGTGCTGGTCGGGCTATTTTATCGCTGTAGACAGTATTTGAAGGAATGGTTATTATTCTGAGTTCTATCCCAGGGTTATGGGGAGATGTAGTTATCTTGGAAATAGCCACGTTTTCATCTCTGTTCTGAAGTGTAAAGCCTTCTGAATGCTTCAAATCTTGGCTGTGGTGAGTTCCAGAGCTTCGTGGCTTGCACTGAGAACTAGTGTCTCCTATGGAATTCGTATAGAAAGTGTAAGAAATAAATATATCACTGTCACTTACTGATTTTGAGAAGGCTTGTGAAAGGAAAAACCAGGCCAATATAGAGTACAGTGGAGGGCTTATGGGTGGTGGGCATTGGATGATGTTGGTAAAGACCAAAAAAAGACTAAGGGGGACTTCAGTAAAACATATGAAAAGAGGGAACTGCCTGTCTGGAAGGCAACTATATCTACTTCAATTATGGTTCAGATTGAAGATAACATAGCAACATTAGGAAAGAAAGTAACATTGTGAACAAGCCTGTGATGAAATCTGACAGCAGCTAATAAACAATAGGCTGTAAATTTAGCCAAGCATTTTGATTCGGTAATGAGTTAAGATGCCCTCGGTTTTTGATGCATCCTTTACGGGGTTCCCCTGTGCGAGGGCTTCCTTGTGCTGGTTTAAAGTTGAAAGTGGCACTGTGATGTGACTGGGCTCATTCCATGCTGGGCGAATGCGAGGAGGCTGTACATCTGCTCTGATGTCCCTTCTTTTGGAACCTGCTTGTCATTGGTTCTCTCCGGTCAGTATTGCACGTGTACAGTAATAATTCTGCCGCTTTCAGTTCATAGTGGGTAAACCCCTATAAAAAAAGTGCGAATGGTTTTGAAAAACTGTCCCAGTGACGCTCTGGCCAGTCTGCCACTTTGACAACTCCCAGCTAGACCACAGGCCAGGGGGCTGCTTTCAGAGCTGGAGGCCCTGTCATGGCCCAGCCGTGCCCCCGTGCCCCGTTGTACCCCCGGTCTCCTGCAGTTAGACGCTGCTTTGAGGATTTTTGGCCAGGGCTGACTTTGGTTTCCAGGCCGGACCTGGCTGTGCGTGCGATTCCTTTAAGCGAGGCCCAGGCCGGACCTTCCCGAACAGCATTTCAAAGGGTGTTTGAAAAGCAGTCTGTCATCGAAGGCTGGTTTGGCTCCTGCGCTGATTTCCGGTCACGGAGACTGTCCCTGGAGAGAGATAAAAGGGCAGGCCTCGGGCGCTGGGCTCTGCTGAGGGTGAAGGGGGTGTGTGCACCCCTCACGGAGCAGGGCTGGGCGCCAGCCAGTGCTTGATTTGTATAAACAGAAGTGCCGGGGCCCTCACCAGAAGGCCACTGCAGCTTGCACCACACGTTGCACTGCCAGCACTGCCAGTGACAGTACTTACACAAGTATTAATCATCACTCTGCTACAAGTGCCACAATTCAGTCAGTTCGAAGCCCCCAATGCTATAAGAATGACGTGGTTGGCAATTAGTTCTTTTTAATGTATATTGAATTAATAAACAACTGTTGTTATTTCCATCTTTAAATTTAACAAACAGCACCACCGTGTGGCTGCTGTCATAAGTGCTGGTATTGACAATTAAGTGCTGGTGCTGACAATTAAGTGCCTGTACCAGGCACTGGAAACCCTGGCTCAAATTAAGAACTGATGACAGCAGTTAGTAAGTGTGCACTCGCCCTGTAATGAATTGAGTGAGTGCCCACAGACCACTGAGAGGAAGAAGGAGGAAACAAAGAAGTAACAGAGGATGCCTAAAAAGAGGTTGAAAAAAAGAAATAGAGGAAGAAAGAAGGGGAGACTGACATAAAAGGAGAAAAAGGGTGAGAGGAGTAGATGGAAAGAGGGTGAAACGGCAGAAAATAAAAATATACATTGGCAAAGCCAGTTGATCTCGCCTTTTCAACCTAGTGGTTTTGAAAATGATTTGCCGATGCTGTGCAGCATCGTGCGAACGAAATGTTTTTGCTGGTGCTGTACAAGATCTGTAAAAAAAAAAGAGTAGTCAAGGAACATAATGGCATCCATGAGTGCTTGCGTGTGCCCGTGATGTGACACTACAGAGGCCCAGGATGATGATACGTGTATGTGCATGCACCACCAACGCTTGTGGGTGCATACGGTATGACGCAGATGCCATATTTATTATTTTCTTTTATTAAGCATTTGAAGATGGCGGAATCCACTAGAGCGTTAAATAAAACAGACATTGTCAGAGCTAGTAGGTCTCACCTATGTGACCTATTGGTTTTGCCAATGGTGGTTAGCCACGGTGTGCAGCATTGCTAAAGTAAAACAAAAAAACTTTTCTGCAGCCACCGTGTCATTTTGTAGGTGCATGCACCATGCATGCATGCACCTACAAAAAGACACAGCCACTTTTTTGTTTAAGTTACCAGTCCAACTATGTTAAACACACAATAGCTATTTAAACATTTTTTTTAGGGGGCAAGGTGGAAGAGAAGCAACTGGTAGTGGAAGCAATAGGGGTTGAAGCAACAATGAGGTCAGAAGGAAAATGTGGGAGTGCAGCAGTAATGGAAGCAAAAGGGGCGGTGCGGGGGGACACAGAAGCAAAAAGGGGAGGGTGGGAGACGCGGAACCAACACAGAGGAAGACAGGAAA
This sequence comes from Triturus cristatus, assembly GCF_964204655.1. Taxonomy (NCBI): domain Eukaryota; kingdom Metazoa; phylum Chordata; class Amphibia; order Caudata; family Salamandridae; genus Triturus; species Triturus cristatus. The sequence continues at coordinate 1,219,696,790 of NC_140585.1, forward strand.
CACTGAAGCAACACAGTGAAGGACAATTGGGCAGATGCAACACAGAGAAGTGCATAACTATTTATCTACAAATGCTTCACTATTGAATTACACAAAACAAAAAAAACAAAATGATTTACTTGAAGTACAGTAACACTTGAAAGTCTGTGTTTATTAAATATAATTTAAATCTACATATATTACCTTCCTTATACATATATACGTTCCATGTACTTATTTATCTTTATATTTATTACTTTACTTCTAATTAAAGCATCTCCAATGTACTACCGTGTACCTCACCCTACACCTCTCTCAATATAACCTGTACCTCCACTCTCTGACTCATTCCGAAACCCCATACCACTACTATGATCCCCAAAATAACTCTTTATAAACTCTTCCCTCCTCTACCCCTCCTTGCATCATCTCATACCTCTTTTAATATTCAGATCTCCCAAACAAGCCATTATAACCCCTTCCCTCTGACACTTTTCCTCTCCACCTCCCCTTTACTCATCCAAACCTCCTCCTACTGCTATTAGCTCCAAAATAACACTTTCTAGACCCTTCCCTCTTCTATCCCTCCACTATCCTTTTCAATACAACTAACAGACCAACATGTCCACCACTCAAATTAATTTCCTATTTCCCTATTCTAATTCCCCACTAATACTCTTTGGGTTCCGGAGTAGTGTGCCACTTGCCGAAAAAGTGCTTTGATGCCTCATCAGGGGTAGTAAGTGCTATATAAATGTAATTACAATTAAAATTACAGCGGTGAGCGCAATAGGGAGGTGGGAGGAGAGAAGCATAAAAGGACAGGCAGGAGCACAAGTTGACCACTACTGTATACAGAAAACCAACTGACTGCAATAGTCTACTTCTATACAGCAGTCACCAACCTAAAGCTCAAAGGAACAACTTACCATATGGACAATTTTTACGGCTAAGCCGGAATTGTAGCACCATGCAGAACTACAATGTTCAGGCACAACACGTATCAGACAAGCTGGAAAAACAAGAGTACCCCACACACAGCAACAGAATAGCGCAAAACGGGCCAAAAATAACAATAGGGAGGCACTCTTGGAACAAAACAGAAGACAGCAAGAAGACACACTTACTTGCATAATAACAGATATACCAGACTCGAACAGAATTCATAAGATTATCAAAAAGCACTGGGGTATATTACAAACAGGCGAACTGCCTATACCACAACCCCGGTTCGCCATTAAACATACTATGAATAAGAAAGACATGCTAATGCATACAAGGCGCCGAATATCACTCAAGTCTAACCAGAGCTCCCTCTGGGACCTACCTCCAGTGATGGAGCATTTACCTTGCGGGTCCTTCACCATATGTGCATTAACCGATACGACTAAGGAAGTCCAATTGACAAGTAAATTGAACTTGATACAGAAGAGACACACTAACTGTAATACCAGTAACTGCATTTATACATTGACATGTCTTTGCAACAAAAAGGTATATCGGTATGACCACCAGACCAGTAAAGACATGCATCATGGAACACCGTAGTAACTTTCGGTGCCATAAAATATAGACCAAAATGTGAACACACTTTACAAACCAGGGGCACTTACCAGATGACATATGGTGGACCATCCTTGAGGCACATCCACACAAGTAAGACTGAGCTCTTCAGAAGAGAAATAAATTGGATTTGTTGCCTTTCCACACAGAGGGGGGTTCAATTAGGACATTCCATGTAATTAACAAAACAGATAAACAACTATACTCCATTCACCCAAGGAACATGTAGAACACTTCTGCTAATCATGGATAGATTGCCTTCGGAGTCAACCCCCTTTGACCTATCCTGGAACTTCGGGGCCAGGTCAGTGACCCTGCCTCATGTCTCTTCATTGCCACAGCACTTTGCTTGCCATAAGTCTCCCTACTTTGGCATTGCACCATCAGCAACTACAATTCCCATGGTTCCACTGGAATCAGTAGTTCTAGCTTCCACCTATCACCAGAAAATACACTTCCTATGATTCCCTGGAAATTCAGTAGTTCTGTCTCCCATGGCCCATCTGACTACCCGGTCTCACAATCCACCAGGACCCACACGACCAATGGCAAGTACAGCAGATGCCGGGAGTTGCACCTCTCTGTGGACGGCTTACACTGTATACTATTGGCCCTCTACATCTGCGGCGATAATACGGTGCCGGCAGTGCACATCCAGATTGATGGACTTTTGCTTCGGCCAGCATTTCACATTTCACACATTGATACACTGCTACCACATTCTGGGTCTGATGTTGAATTTCCGGATGCAATATACATGTTTACTCAACACTGCCAGGCCCCGGGGAAGCCGCCTCCACAGATCAGTGCCCACAGATATAGGGACCTGACCTATGCTATTTTACTGATCAGGAACGTCCAACATAGCGCTCTGTTTTCATAAGCATTTTCACCATGATCGAAACGTGGATTGAAACACCGGCGAAGGGAGCAAGCATTAACGCTTAAAACCCGCCTTCCCCCTGTTCCCACTCTTCTGAGGTCCAAGAGAGAGGGCAGGTTGTTCAGTGCAACCATCACAATGACAGAGTAAGTACATTTTGTACCTCCACAGATTACATCATTGTTTCCTGACGTATGGACAATTTTCACCATACTTTATTTTCTCTTTTAAGGATGCTAAAGTAGCATTCCTTTTGCCATTATCTGAGTAGGCCCGAGAGCCACACTAATTGGGTGAGTTTCCATGTCCCTCCCACCACAGTGTATGACATTTACCTGCTTGCTTTTGCCCTTAGATGTGTCACTTATCTGTCACCATTTCCTTCCCTCTCACTACACCTAGTGTACTTTAGTGTTAACAGCATGTTGAGGAATATGTTGCATGCTGGAAAAGAATGAGAATTTGACTAATGTATACTGATGCTTTTATTACAGGTCGGCATTCCTAAAGGTACACCACATTCAGGTTTTACTAGTGATTGGTTTACCCTTGCTACTAATCAGTATTCCAACCACGGTGTAGATGATAAAAATCTTTTTTTGGTCCTGATGACAGATCAGGCAAGAAACATGTTGACCTTTGACTTTGTTGAGCAAACAGAGAGCAATGTCTCACAGGTTATCCACAATTGTTTTTAACTAGAAAAACAGACTCACTTATTAAAACTTGCTTTGTAGTACTACTTAATCTATTTTAATTACACTACCTGATGTACTTTGCACTTCATCACATTCATCCACACTTCACGGCCCTGCACCCCCACTTCACGTGACTGCTTTGGAATAAAAGATCTCTGATAAAGAGCCCCTTTATGGGTGCCCTCTGGGCACTGCAGCGCCGGTCTGGCGAGGAGCAAGCCCAATGATGAAGCATGACACTCAGTTGGGTGTGAGAGGGCCCTAGTTCCTAAAGGAGCGGACTTTGGTACCATCCTGTGGATATTAGACCGACCAGTTACATATTCTCTCTATTTGACTCTTTCTGAAGGAACCACATACCTTGTTGATACAATCAATACTTATTAGGGGCTCATATGCTGGACCTTCAAGCGCCCCTGGTCCCCTTTGCTTTGATGATACAGGAGCACAAGGGAGACAACTGGAAAACACATAAACGCTCTGTGAGTGCTAACACAAAATTATGCACAGACACTGGGCAAAAACATGCATGGTAAAGAGTCAATGCTCCATTGGAAGGACAAACAGAAGGTTGACAAGCTTGGACACAAATACGACACAAATACGAATCAGGCAAATGAGAGTGACAAGGAAAGCCAACCAATGGTAAGCAATGGTTGAGCTCCAAGACCCTCTGTATGCCTGGTAAGCCACAATAGGCCTCGCAACTGACAGCGTATGCTGTGCCTAGTAAGCTCAGCCTAAAAATGTATTTAAAGGTGTTTGAAAGAGATCTGTGAAAACAAAGGAGCTCAGAGAAATGAGCAGCTATCTGGCTGTCCAAAAAAGTTACTTTTTTTTAAAAGGACCACAACAGGAGGGGTAGGGGAGCAACGAAGGACAGAGAAGGGAGCAATAGAGGACTGGGAAGTAGGAGCAGGTGGAGGAAAAACCAACCTGGCAGGGGGGTTGGATGGCAGATCAAGAAATGAGCTTGAGTTTGGGGTGTTGAAGAAAACAAAATCAATTAAGAAACAATAATAAAAAGCCAGGTAGAGGAAGCAATGGGCGATCTTGGAATGGGGGTGGAAGGAGCAATGAGGAGAACATGGGGTGGGGGCAGGTATTTGAGGGTGAAGCGGAATACGAAGCAGAAGCTGCGGAAGGATTCAAGTCATCAAATCAAAAGGCTGGTAAAGAAGGTATGCTCCAGCAGAGGGACAAGAAGAGAAGGGAAAGCCATCGAATAAGGAAAGCAAATGGGAGTGAGAACAAAGCCAACCAATTGTAAACAATAGCTCTAAGCTCACTACCAGTTTTTGGTATGGTTTGCAAGAGGTATTTTTATGGCAGACACTTGTCTGTCGGGGATACCTAAAAAGGGGGGAAGAAACGAGGAAGAAGTAGAAACGAGATAAGAAAGAGAAAAAAAAGGAAGAGGTAGAGATGAGAGCAGAGGAAAAGGAAAAAAAATAAGCAGAGACATACGGGTGAACGATGGAGGGAGCTAAAGTGATGAAAAGAGGTGAAGAGAGAAAGAATGGTAAGGAAGAACACAGAAATAGAGAATACGTGTAGAGAAATGGTCAATATGGAGACAAGAGAAAGGATGGTGAGTGAGTGGAGCTGGGTGGAGCAGAATGAGGAGGGAGTGGAGGAAATAAGACAAATTAGTAGGAGACAGGAGAGTGAGAAGGCAGATAGAGAAGAGTGGTAGGGCGAACGAAGAGAAGATATACTGAAAAGGAGGGCGTACGAGGGTGAAGAAACAAAAGAAGGGAAGAAAAGGGAGTGAGTGACAGGGCCAGATTTTCCACATTGTGTTGACTTGCATTTATAAAGTTCCATTTCCCTTTCCTCCTCTTTCCAGGTTCTTTTTGCATGAGTGAGAGAATGACAGAAAGAACAAAGAGAAAGAAGAGACAGAGGAATATACAGAAATGCTGAAAACAGGAAAATAAAAACACGCAGGGAGCCAGGTAGAGCGATACTACCACGTGAAGTCAAGTGTAGAGAGGGAACAATACAGAGAGAAAAAATGCGAAATGAAATCCGGTCAATAGTGTGCTGTGTAAAAAATTGCAGGTTTAAGTTGAAGCTAGTTGTAAGGGATTTCGGTATCTTTTTATGACCTCTTTTAAAAAGACGCGCAGAGAGAGAGAATGTTTGACGCATTTATCTAAACAGAGCATGCGCTAGGATATGTGAGATGTTGTGGGAGTCTGTGTCCTTCCGTGTGAAGACGCATCATGAAAACCCTGCAGTGTGGACTTCAGAAGTCTTTTAAACTTGCCATGCTCCATGCACAGGCGGGTAGGCAGAGGACGTTTATTCGAATGAAAGAGGGCAAGATACGAGAAGGATCTGCCACCAGATCTCCAGGTGCAGATTCGAAGAATCCGTAGCAGAGCTTTGTTTGTGGATCTAAGCAGTCTGGGGGTTGGGTGGGATGTGGGTGTAAAGGCAAAGCCTACTGTGCAGAATAAATGGGGTATTGCTGGCTAGCTCCTTGTAAGTGAGACAGCATGCCTTGAAGATAGAGCGCTTCCTCACTGGTAACCAATGCAAGGCATTCAAAATGGGTGCTGAGGGAAGATTGCAGACCAATTGGGCGGCTGTGTTCTGTGCAATGTGCAGCATAGACATCAGTGTGTCATTCGTTCCAACCAGCAGTCCATTTCTGTAGTCCAGGCCACTCGAAATCAAGGCCTGGACTCGGGTTTTCCTAGAGGTTGATGGAAGCCAAGGAAGAACTTTCCTCAACAGGCGCATAGTGACAAACCATGAGCCACAAGTAGCAATAACATGATCATTGATAGTGTCTGGTCCAACTTTATGCCGAGGTTTTTTACTACCTGCCTCGGAGACGGGACCAAACCTAGTACAGCGGGCAACCAGTCAGCAGACCAGAGCTCCTGAGCCTTTCCAAATAACTGTATCGCAGTCTTGTCACCATTTAATTGAAGACAGTTGCTTGTCATCCAGTTCACAATTTTTCTGATTCAGTCAGAGAATCGAGATTTGACCTTATCAGAAGCAAGTACTAAGGAGATGACAAGTTCAGTGTCACAAGCTTAGAATATATTCTCGAACCCGCATGATTTGACAATTTGTGCAAGGGGAGGCGGCATAGATGCTAAATAATGTGGCACTCAGGGAGGAGCCCTGTGCGACCCCTTTGGTAACAGGCCCTGTGCACAATTCAAAGGAGTCCAGAGAAATTGTCTGAGTCTGGTTTTCCAGAAAGTCCATAGGTAGCGATAGCAAGCAGTACATGCTTCTCAGGGAGTTAGTGAGGGGGTGCTTGATTCTCAGAACTCCAGTCTCCCAGCAGTAAAAAAATTGATTGTGCAGCCCAGTGCTTATTTTTGTTAAAAGGAAATGGTTTTAATATACTCAGAAAACATAATACTAACTACTACATTAAGCAGGTACTGATATCTTACTGGCCCGGGTGACTATACTCCATGATCTGTAAGCCCGTCTTTCCCTCAAATCCCTCCCCCCACCGTCTCCCCTGCTCCTTTGTTCAAGTCTGGAATGGCCAGGGGCAGGTATCAAACACAGACGCAGTGCTACCTCTTGCTAGGGTCCATGCGCTCAGTTACTTGTTGCATGTTCTTTTTATCTCGCCACTGCAAGGGTCTGTGGAGGCTTCGACCAGGGAAGGGACTGGCAGCACACGTCAGGCTCGCCCTCTCTCATCCAAAAGGAGATGCAGCAGATCAAGTTCGAAGGAGCAGTGGTGGCTGCCATTCAGAATTTGTGCGGGCGTACAGGTGTGCCTGCTCTGGGGCAGTCCACTCAAGTTCAGGCAGTCACTGCAGCACGGTCCTCGCAAGGCACAATTTCAGGAGTTTGCAGTAGCTATCGGCTCAGCACAGTTTCAAGTTCAAGGCGGCACAAATTCAGGATTTCCGAAACACAGTTTACTTGGGCACAACTTGAGGACAGTGCCATGGTGCAGACCACTCAGGCATACCTTCAGGATCACAGTGGCATAGTCCACTAAGGCAAAGCTTCAGAAGAGTTGCACGGTGCAGGCCACACAGGCTTAGCTTCAGGATCATAGCAACACAGTCCGCTCAGGCACAACTTCAGGACAATATCACAGTGCAGGCCGCACTGGTAGAGGAGAGACCGGTCTCCTGAGGTTTTCTGGGCAGACAGGCCCTCAACACCTGACTCAACTTATTCTGTTTGTCCAGGATGCTTGCTCCACTTGAAGGGTTGGCACACTCCGTCCCTCTCGTAGTAGGCAGGTCGACTTCCAGATGGATCAGGAGTTCTTCTTTTAAGGTCACACTGCAGGGGATATCTCCTCCCATCTGGAAAGCTAGCTGTCAGGCAGACACCAGGTCCAGCTGTACATCAATCCTCCAAGTACTCCGCAGAGCACTCCCTTCCTTGGTCAGATACAACCTGGAACTGGAGCCACAAGTGGAGCAGCAGCTCCCACCTTTATACAGTCAAAGCAGACAGAGGATGCAAAAGTCTGTCTGCACTCTTAGCAGGTTGGATCTTGTTTTATGTGTCATTTTTTGGCTGTGGTCCAGACGCAGCCTATGCATTGACTAATGGTCCTCATAGCATGGTCATCTCCAGTTTGGAGAACCCACAACAGCGCACAAAAAGATGTGAGTTACCTGTACCTGTCAATTGCCACACTGAACAGTCATCAGGAAAGGGACAAAAGGCTGCCTCGCGTAGCCGACCCTTCACACTCTGAACAACAGAAACTTCCAACTCACCTTCACCCCAACATCTACCAAATGACAGTGCTCAGAAAGACTAATCAGTAGCCGCTCGCAGCAAAAGGACTTAAGCAAATTACTAAAGGGAGCTCTGTCTTCTCTGTCGCCACTTCAGGATCTAGGCCTACTCTCTCCATCTTCGAGAATGTCAGCAATACACGTCAACTGGGAAAACAACCTCACCTCCATCTTGTACACATGGACAGAACAGTGGCTTCCAATATGGAACCTGCAGGCCTCCATTACTTTGGTTTACTCATACATATAATGCATCCAGCACGTAGGCTACACAGATATGCATGTGCTTTCCATGCACTGGAATGTTAGTACAAGCAGCTGAGTTAGCTCATATACGAGGAAATGTACGCAATTAGGCCATTATGCTTCCACTTCTGTGACACAGATAAAAGGGTCTGGTCACAACTACTGATTCACAATATACGGTTGTATGAAAAGGGATCTTTTTTCATGTTCACCCCCCATTTTTTGGGACTAATGTTGCTGTTCTCTTACTCTGAAGTTCAACGGGCCCTGCTGACCAGGCCCCAGTGCATGCGCTCTGACTCCTCAGAATGTATGTGTAATTGGCTAATCCCGACAGGCAAGTTTAACTTACCTATAGGTCTCTTGTATATGGTAAAAAGTGTACCCAGAGCTAGTAAGTCAAATGTCACCAGCGGACTGCAGCACGTATTGTGCCACCACTGTTGTGACAAAGTGAAAACATGGCTCTAGGTCTGCCATTGCTGCCTAGTTGGGCATCCTTCAAACATTACAAAAATCCCTTTTGCCATGCCCAGACCTTCCTTTTTAATATTTCTGAGTCACCCCTAATGCAGGCCTTAGTAGCCCACAAGGCAAGGTGCCAGATATTAAAAGTGACATATTGAATTTAAATGTTACATGTCCTGACAGTGAAAATTCGATATTGTCGCTTTATCTGTTGTAATGCTGGCAGACTCACAGGCTAAATTGGAGTTTCACTAGCCACCCGCTAAGTGCTAACTTCCATTTGGGACCCCTAAATATAGTACTTCTAGGTAGCAAAATAATTGTTACATTAATCCCAACTGATTGCTGAAGTCGGGTTTAAAGTAACTTTTAAGGCAAAGGTTACTTTGGAAAGTCACCACTTTCTTGCCCCAAAGTTCTAGTAGTCATTCATGATTAACTACAGTAGTTGTCACCTGAGACAGCCTGCTGTCCTCCTGCCAAGAGGTGTGAAGGGCTCTGAAGAATGGGGAACAAAAGGACGATTTATGGAAGGAGGTATGACCTCCTCCAGCAGGATGGCCAGAGGGGCTGTTGCTAAAGATGGCCCAGCTTCAACAGGGCTATTGCATCTGATGGGCAAATGTGAATTACACTGCCACCTGCCCTTCCCTTTTTGCAGGTAGACAGGTTGACATTTCTTCCAAGGGAGAAAACCCATTCCAGGACTGGTTTTCCAGGAGGGGTGCCTAATTATACCGGACATGCTTCAGGGGTGTGCCCATGGCTTTGTCCCAGGGAAGAAGGGTCACTGCATCTTGGATATAGGAAGAGAGATGTACTGTAAAACCCACAGAAAATTATATAAACGAGGATAGGGTTCATCCGTGTGAATAGTAGCACCACTGGCAAATAAGTCCTCCCCACCCACAAACTTAAAAGCGGCATGAAAGTTGTATTCCTGACCCTTAGCCTCAGAACACTGCTGGACAAGGAAAGAACAGAAGGACTGCACATGCTGAACCTTTGGACACCAGAAAGTCTGCACCAAAGAATAATGCACCTGCTGCGTCTACTGGATTAAGAGAGGACTTCAGAGAGAGAAGGGCTGCTCCTGATGTTTAACCCATGGAGACAGACCCCAAGGGCTGGGAAAGCTCACACTTGTGCCAAGAATCAATGAGTGGACTCCAATGGCTAGTTGGCTAACCTCCTGTTAAGCTTCAGGAAAGCAAAAGCTGAAGAAGCCTTCACCTGCAAAGTGTCCAGCTGACCAATATGTCCAGGACTTGCCCCAGACTCCGCTGAGGTAGCCAAGAGATCGAAGTCTACCCCCAAGAAGGTTCCTCTCAGGTCTTGGACTCTTCGCTAGTGCTGGAGTGGACTTTTTCTCTCCACAGAACAGAAACTTGCCAACTTAAAGCCAAAGATAACAGTTCTTGAGCCCAGAGTCCGAAACTCATAAACTACTGCTATTTGCTGGTTTGTAGATAACCTAGAACACTGCAGAGAACTGAGGCTTTTACTGGACCCCTGAACGTTGCAGATCTGTCGACATTGAGCACAAGGCCAGACTCAAGCTGCAGAGGGCCCTGCCGACCTCACCATCAACGAGAAAAAGAACCAGAAAAGTTTCACAGTGCAAAGTTAAAATCTTAACGAGGACCAACCCGGGACCCGCATCTGACCCTGAATTCCATTGTGGCTGGCCTGAAACTTTGACTTTGTTCATGGCTCTTAGACTACCACTAAAAGTGAAAAGCAGTGAGTTACCAACTTTTAAAAACTTTTCCAAAGTTTTTGGAGTGAAAAGAAGTAATTTATGATACCTTGTAAAAATCAAACCTCCGGTTCCCTTCATCTGATTTTTGTCATTGTGGTGTCTAATTAAAGTAAATCTATTTTTATAAATTGCAGTGGGATTTATGAACTGTTGGGTTTTGTACTTATTGGCTGTTTTGGTAGTGATAAATGCTTTACACTTGTTTTCCTTTGAGTTAAGACTGACTGCTCTTTGCCATGGGAACCCAAGACCGAGCTAAGGTTTATTTTAAAGAAACTTGTCTGGACCTGAAACAGAACAGTGACATTATTATCTAGTGAGGCCTCACAGCTTCTCAACTAATAGCCCACTTTCTCACATGGTTATGCTGCCACCATCATTGCACATGCGAAACCCATGACATGGATAATAGTCCACTGTCAACCAAATGACAGCATGCTTGGTGTACCCCTTCAGGTCCAGGACCTTATCCAGGGACAGTTCTAGGCCTTCACACACATGCTAGATTGGTGTGAGGCTGATGCTGAATACCAAAACACCATATATTCGAAGTTGAGCACTCAGGGCACAAAAACACAACTGTACATCATGCAGGGGACAATTGTGTCTCAGCACAGAGCCTGAAAGAATTGTACACATTTGTAGGAAGCTGGCTCTGTATATACTATACCAAAGTAAGGTATAGTGTGCACAGAGTCCAGTGGATCCCCAGAGGCTAAAGTAGATAATAACTTACTCTCTTTTGTGGTAGTGTGATTGAGCAGTCAGGCTTATCAGTGGGTTGTGTTAAGCATTTATTGTACACACACAGGCGAGAAATGATTACACACACTCAAACGTGAGTCCCTTGCTCACTTTGCCACTGGATTCAAGCAAGCCTGGCTGAAGACGGCTGAAATGCCAGAAACCGGTCCTAGGAAGCTTGTTTCCGGTCCAGGGAAGACATGGCTTGGCAGTTCAGGCTGGACTGTTCCCATGAGGCACAGGGTCAGACTGATTTGCATATGGCCATGTCTGAACTGGGGTGGCAGAGTGGGCTAAAGAACGGTGATGGATTAAACCCAGATCAGTTGACTGGGGGTGAGTGCTTGCAATGTTCAACACTCCGTCCATCATTTCCTTTGGTTTTTACACACACTCAAAGACAGAATCCAAGACCAATTGTTTTGTATCAAAAATATTACTTTATTACTTTTATTTCTAGAACCAAGAGAAACTCAGTTGCAGGTAAGTACCAGTTTTAAAATAGCGCTACTTTTCAGGTACTGTAAATAGTTTTTGTAAAAACAGTAAAAATACTTTACAGTGATACTGAAAATAAGTTGTGGTGTCAAATCAACAGTAGCAGTACTTAGTAATGCAGAAAATAGATAGTGCAATTTGAAGAAATGCAATGCAATCCCATGGACGGAAGATAGTTATGCACATTTACAGGTAAGTACTCGACTTACACATTCAGTCTTCAGGGGTTTAGACCAACACTGGTTGATCGCCAGGTCAAGATAGGTACTGTACCATCAGTGGTACTTGGGGCGGCCGGGTGCAGAGGTCACTGGGCCCAATGTTGCTCAATGGAGACTGGGGGCACCCGCAAGAGGTGCAGATTGTAGGTAAGTATCTGCAGTATCAGGGCACAGGTCCCAGGGGTTAAAGCAGGCACAGGGGGGGGGGGCACAAGGCAGCACTAACCATACACCACCAGTGGCACAGGGGCAGCCGGCTGCAGGGTGCAAATCAGCGTCGGAAGCAGCATCGATGCAAGTAAATGGGAATCTCGGTCCAGGAGGCTGGATGAAGGTGACCACCGGCTGGGCAGGTAAGTTGAGATGCCGAAGGAGGCCTGGACACCATCCGCTGGGCCTCCAAAAGTCCGGGGCTGAGGATGCAGGGGTGCCTTTTGGTGCTGGATTTCTTTACCGGAGCCGGTCGCGATCAGGGCAATCTTTTGTGATGAGGCTGCAGGCATCTTCGTGGAGTCCAGGAGAAGTCAGCCAATGCTGGATTCAAAGTCAGGATTGCTGGGGAGACTTCACTGGACAGGTGAGCCAGTCAGACTTGGTCTGTGGGCATCGGGTGCAGAGTGGGCAGGCGTCGCGGTTCCAGCTGGATCGGGAGTCCTTGAAGTTGGTTTCTTCTGGACAGGTCCGCTGTCCACAGGAGATTGGAGTCTTTTTCAAAGGCAACAGTCCTCCCATGGTTCTCAGAGGTCGCTGGCTGCAACACATTGGCTTTTTGTTGCAGGTTCGTTGAAGCTGGAGACATGCTGGTAGGGCTGGGGCCAAGGCATTCGTCATCTTCAGGCGTCTCTGGAGGGTCAGCATTTGGGGTGTCTTCTTTCTTCTAAGGTTGTCGCAGATTTGAGGATCAAGGTTAAGGAGTGCCCCTAAATACTGAATATAGGTGCGTAACAGAGAATGGCAGATAGCAGCAAATGAGCTACTTACCTTTAGAGTGACTACATCCTTTGTATGTCCCCTCCCTTTTGGATGAAGCCATCCCCTAACCTGATTGGCTAGAATTCTTCCATCCAACATGGAGGATTTTCTAAAGAGGGGGTCACTTCAGCTCAGGACACCTAAGGGGTGGTCCTGCTGAGAGGGGCCACACCTCTCCTGACTACTAATTTTCCAACCGACCTTGCCGCCAAAAATCGGGGCTAGGTCCGGGGAGGAGCATCTCCACTAGCTGGAGAGGCCCTGGCTAACATTACAAAGGGCAGTAAGCCTTTGAGGCTCATCACCCTGAATGCTGTTCCTGCTTGGGGGTAGCTGAGATGCACCTCAACCCCAAGCAGGTTTTGTTCCTGACCCACAAGTGCACAAGGGCTCCCACCTCAGGGGGTAGAAACATGTCTTTGTGAGGCAGGCTGGTGCAGACCAATCAGCTGTATTCTAGGAAGTTGGTTGTTTTTCAGGGGGCATCTCTAAGTAAAAGTCTAAGGCCAACATAGTGTCTTTCCATGCCCGAACCATGTGTACTGTCTTTTTGAGATAGTAGGAATAGACTGTTTCTTCGCCCAAGGCTGGATGACGTACATGATAGTGGCTCATGAATCCAGATTGCTGACGCTTGCAGACAATGCCTAAAATCTACTTGAAAACTTGAACAGACACCCTGAAAAGAAATATTTAGAAGCACCAGTAACATTCAAATATTCTCACACAACATCTCTTGATGATTTCTCAGATCTTACAGGATATGAATGACTAATGTTATGTAAATTGTAATGCAATTCTAGTTGTAGAGCGCTGTTATTGCTCAAAGGGTTTCTAGGCACTGTGATCTTAACAAAAGGAAGCTAAATGTTCAAATGGAGATAGGAACAGAACCAGCGAGCAGGACAAGGGGAAGGAAGGGCTTAGGTCTAGATTTGTTTAACAAACATTTTTTAAGGGCTTTCAGAAAAGGAGACTGGTCAGATGTCCCTCAAAGTATTAGAGGCAAATTATTCCATGATTTTACCCCTAGAACAGATGTGGAGCTACCTTCCCTCCCAATCACATGGAACTTAGGAGGGAGAATGTAGAAAGAGTTGGTGGGCCTCAATTGCCTTGTAGGAACATAAAACAAATAGGTTCTGAAGGCTAGAAGGGTCGTAAAGATGTACGACTCAATGGATCTGCACCAAGGTTTTAAATTGGAAACCTTTGGTTATATGGAGTCCATTCAGGTCTTTTAGTTAGGATGATATTGAAAAGTGCTGAGGAATATTGAGTAATAATCTATTTTGGACAAGCTGAAGTTTCTGGATATGTTTATCTGGCTGGCCTTGGTACAAAGAATTGAAGTAGTCCAGCCTGGAAGTTATGAATGCACGGATCACTATATTTGTGTTTTCCTACAGAGGTAGGACGGTAGGAATGTTACTGTGTCCTTGCTGAATACAACAAAGAGAAAGCACTTAGTGACATCTGGGAGTGCACTCTTCATCTGATAGGCTTTCCCTAGGGTATACTAATTCCATAGGTTCTTCAGCTGAAATTCAGGAAAGTCAGGGACTTTAGAAGGCTGGTTATTGAGGATCAAGATGGTTTTAGCTGGTTTGTTCATACTTTTCTACTTTTCTCTCACTGATTCTGTACTCTGCCTGTAAAATTAGGTCAGTCCCTTCGATCAAAGAAGAAGTATGTGAAACACATTCTAATACAGCCTTGATTTCTCCTTATAGACCTCTTCCGAGAAGTCTTGTCTTGGTCCTTTTAATCCAAATAGTCTCTTTGGCTCTTTGCTTGAACTGCATAACATACATTAGAGCAACCCTAGTGCCTTGCTAAAGATTACAAAGTATTACATCTACAGAAGCCCCAGCATCAGCGCAAACAAATATGAATCTAAACATTGCCTAGAAGATAGCATAATCATCCAGACAGTGCTCACCAGCAATCAATAGTGGTGTAGCACAAGCTCAGCATGAGCCTGTAAGGCTACTTATACATTAATCCACCTTGGAATGATCTGGATTGGAAGAAAGGTAAACTGAATTATGAGGGATTCCAGGAATTCTTTCACCTTTAGTGGATCCCCATTGAATGTGGGGTCCTCTGCACTGGCCGTAAGAAGCTCCAAAGACGCGCATGTACATAAGGTTTGCCTAGAAGCAGCATTTTCATTTGCCAGAGTCTGAATCTGAGTTTGCTGCTACTGGATGGTAGAACCCTGAATATATTGATCCATGGAGTCAGAGGGACCAGGAACTTTTTTGACGTCGCAACCTGTCAAGAACTGGATGTTTGGGTCCATCCTTCACCTCTTTGCTAGAGACTTTAAGAAAATGGCGACCCCTCTGTCTGTCCTGGATATAACATGGGTTACAGAGAGGATGGCCTTTGTGAAAGTAGTGCCTGGCAGCACAAGAAGGAAAACAACATAGGTACAACACTCCCTAACCCCACCCGCCCTAAAGTGTGTGTTTCACTTGTTGGAAAAATCTTCGAAGGCTGCAGTTCTGGATCTTTGTAAGACCAGGACTGGGGCAGAGCTGGAGCAGGAGCTGGCAGTACTTGAGCACAGCTGGAGTTGAAATTGATAGGACTTAAGCAGAGCAGAGCTGGAGCTGGTAGTGTGGACAGTATATCAGGGATGCCTCAAGAATGATCAGGGTTTTGGGCTCTTTTACTGTATCTCTGTGTCTCTTACTGTAGTGTTGATGTGCCTGTTATTATAGGTATTGTAGTTTAAATGCCTTACTACTCTGTTTAGTTTTGTGGCTTATTTTCTGTTTTGTGCAGCGAGCCGGCCCACCTTGCTGCTTGCTTCACGTCGATCACTATTCCCATCCCTGCTTTCTGCCTCCCATTGCCCCTTACCCCTCCCAGGACCTACTTAATGGAAGTCGCTGTGTGTCCCCATTGAGCAGGTCCGTATGCCAGCTCCTCCCTCGCTGCTTAGCTGAGTACTACTTTCCTGGTTTTGCCCTTTTGTGTTCTTTTACTGTATTTCTGTGCCTGTTATGTAGGTATTGTAGTTTTTTGCCCTATTACTCTGTTTAATTTTGTTCCTTATTTTCTGTTTTGGTGTAGCAAGCCAGCCCGCCTCACAGCTCATTTACCGCTGCTCCTGCCTTCCGCCTCCCAGCGCCACTCCCAGAACCTACTTAATGGAGGCAGCAGGCATGCCAAAGGCCAACCTATCTACGCCCGTCCACACAGGAACCCTGGATCTCCCGTCACCTGGAGCCACACCGGTGCCAAGTTATTATCCTTAGACCCCAGACTTCTCAACAATTGCTGTCATACCTCTCCACACTCGGACCTTTAACATGCCACCATTGCCTCTTCTCTTGCAACGCAGGAGCACCAGCACCTGCAACCACCACCACACCAACCACCACTGCTTCTTGACAACTTCACTGCCTCCTGCTCAACGCCCCATCGCTTTACAATCACGCCATAGAGATCTGGGCACCATTGCTTCCCTCACCCATGAAGTCATCTTCCTCACGGAGACCTGGCTCAACCCGGCATCCACAACCGACATCTCCACACACACGCCCAATGGCTACTAGATAACACACCAGGATCGCATCAACAAACACGGAGGCGGAATCGCCATCATCCACAAAGAAACCATCCACTGCACCACCGCCACAGATGACACCCCCGATCATAGAACACCTCAACATACAACTCAGAACAGACGGCAAAACCACCTTCAGAGGCACCCTGTCCTACAGACTTCTAGGACCATGCCCCGGCTTCTGTGACGCCATCCTCAAATTCATTGCACCACAAGCCATTGACACCAAACTCTACATCTTCATTGGAGACTTCAATTTTCACCTCGAAGACCCCAACAACGCCAACACACTCCCATGACATTGGATGATGTGCAACAGATGTGTAGTAAAATTTTACCAGCCGATTTATGGTAAAAATTGAGGAAGGAAGATAGCGCAGAATTTGAGATAGATTGGAACTCCTTAGCACAGAAAGAAAGGACAGGGAGGCCGGGACCGAATCCCATAAGAATATTCAGAAATTGGTTTGTCGCTTAGTGAAGCGACTAGAAATGATTACATTTTGCAAAAAGATGGATTGGCATAGCCTTACAGCATGCAAACAGGAACCAGAAGAGAAAATGTCAGCCTATTTTCTAGGATGCAAAAGGCTTTCGCCCTTGAGTAGCTGTTTTGGGAATGGCTTGAGAGACTGATATAAAGTGCCCATACAGATTTATGAACCTACATGGGGACATAAGACTTTGGCAGAGGTGCAGAGACTGGTTCAGCATTATAAGAAAATAGAGCAGGAGGAGGAGGAGATGAAGGAGAAGAAACATAGGGAGTTAAAACATAAAGTACTAATACAACAGATGCAACAATATCAAAACAGGGGAAGATGAGAGTGAGGGGAGTTTAGATGAGGAACACTTCAGTCCCTCTCCGACTAGAAAACAGCTTTCCTCCAGGTACATACCATATCTGTGGCAGGCATGACCATTGGATTGGAGAATGTCCACACCCCCTCAGGCAGAGAGGAATTTAAGGAAATGACCCAATTATGGTCAACCGGGTCACCTACGACCACCTCATAGCCTTCCAAACAAGTGAAGAGTCGGTCAGACAGTAGAGAATACAAACAATAGTTTAACTTGATAACTTGATAATGCATAATAAACCCTCCTAGAACCCCCTTGACCACGCCTTTCAGTGGAAAGTTACTAGCTTGAGCAGAACATGAACAAAGGATGCACAGAAGTATGGGCTACCACCTGCTGGATGGGTACACCCTATCGCTATCTCAAGGTTGCCGTGTCGGGCTAGGCTCCTCCAATGTGGGAGCAGAGCTACGAACAAAGATAGGCATGCATGGGCAGAATAGCCTGTTCATTAGTAAGTCAGAATCCAACCTTGAACACAATAGAAAAAATAGCTTAATACAGTCTTCTGCTGAGGCAAGCTATACAGATACATGAAGCTTAATTCAGTCACAGTATAATATGGCTCACAAAATACAAAATGGAGCCACAAACACTAACTTAAGCCTGCACATCATAGAGACAGCTCAGTGGGTTACAGTAAATGTGGCGGCTGCTACTAACTTAGCCTTATAATACTAACATAACATAGCACAAGACAGGCTGGAAAGGGCAAAGGGATTTTTCAATTCTAACAGGATGGGTAGCAGTAGGGGCAGAGGTAGATCTCCACCACCGTTTTCTGGCCATATACAACAAAGGGAAAATGTCTCTAGGCAGAATAATAATTACTTCGACACCATGCGACAACCACAAGCCAAATGACTGCAGAGACAATGCATGAAACACCAGGCTATGACGATTACTATGGAGAAGATGAGGACTAGGGAGACCCAGGAGGGCTAGGCAATAGAACTGTGTTGCCCCTAGATTTAAGCAGAACATATGTGATGGAGACAGTAGAGAGCACCCCCATTACATTTCTACTAGACACAGGGGCCACTACCTCTTCACTGACTAAACAGACCTTGCCCCAGGGCCCATTCTCTGGGAAAGTAAATGTGTCTGTGGGGTTTACCAATGTGCCAGTCACCAGAACCATCTCCCTGCCCTTGCGCAATATGATCGGTCCTATAACAAACAAACATGAATTTGTAATCTCAGACAAGTGTAGTTTTAACCTTTTAGGACTAGATTTGTTGATGAAACTGAATACGGTTATCAGGTGTACAGCAGATGGGATCTATTTAGAATAGGATTCTGACAATGTGACCATGATGACTAGATCTCTGTTATGCAGAGCATTGCACACTCTCCTGAGCATCTGTAGGAGAAAGACCACAGAATTTAGAGCATGCACACCAATGACACAGGAAGAATGAATATAGACACATACACACAACAGTCAAAGACAACATACACTTACCAAGGATACACGAATACACAATATCACAGGAGGGTTTGAAGGAATTGCATAAGACAGTCAGGGATTTAGTAAACGAGGACATAGTGAAAGAAATATCAGGGAGCCCTTGTAACAGAACCATACTCCCGGTCTTGAAAAAGGGGGACGGTAAGAAGAAAGGAGGTTCTTGAAGGTTCATAGGTGACCTGAGAGATTAAAAAGATAGTGGTAGCCCAGTTCCCTGTTGTGCCTAATATTGTTAGTATACTAGCTACATTGGCCCCTGAGAAGTCCTATTTTTCTGTGATAGATTTAAAGCATGTTTTCT
Organism: Triturus cristatus; assembly: GCF_964204655.1. Taxonomy (NCBI): domain Eukaryota; kingdom Metazoa; phylum Chordata; class Amphibia; order Caudata; family Salamandridae; genus Triturus; species Triturus cristatus. The sequence goes on from NC_140585.1 coordinate 1,219,715,788, forward strand.
TCTCTATCCCTCTTCATGAAGATAGCATGTATCCCTTTACCGTCAATCTAGGGGGTCACCCCTACTGTTTTAAAAAGATTCCCTAGGGCTACCCTGAAAGTCCCTCAATATACAATCAGATATGAAAAAAAAGGTATTGGAGGGGCCCCAGTGCAGCCCTGACATGATTTTGATACAGTATATTGATGACTTACTGTTGACCAGAGAGGATAAAAACACATACACAACAGACACTGTCAGACTGTTGAATTTCTTAGCTACTCATGGACATAAGGCTTCCCCAGACAAAATACAGTTTACTCAAACTGAGGTGGTCTATCTGGGTCACCTTTTGCCACAAGGCCAGCTGTGTCTGGGTCCCAAAAGGGTACAGGTCATCCTTGCGTTACCTCAGTTCACTACCCAGCAGCAGGTGCGTGCCTTTTTGGGCAAGGCCGGCTATTGTGGACGCAAGATCCCTTGGAATGAGAGGCATGCTACTAGTTTCTGGATTCTGAAGGACATATTGTGTAGTGCATCAGCTTTAGGTTTGCCGTACTAAGAAAAAGACTTTTACCTGTACACGAAAAGAATGTTTGTGTGTTGTCTGACCGTACCCAATAGAAGGGTGACCACAAGCATCCATGGGCCTATTTGTTTGCAACACTAGACATGGTAGCTCAGGCCCTTCCCCCGTGTCTAATGGCTGTCACAGCAGCTACAGTCTCCCTTCAACAAGCCAAGACTTTGTTTATGGGACATAGTGTACACATCTATGTACCTCACTCGGGGGATTTACAGTTGAATAGGACAAAGACGCAACATTTTACCAAAGCTCAACTGACTAATTATGAATTGTGTCTTTTAGCCCATGTGTAACTTTACACTGATGTAAGGCTCTTAATCCTGCTACCTTGTTGCCTTTAGGGTGCAATGTTTAGTGTGATGGAATGGATGAAGTGCATGACTGCATGTTCCAGACAGAAAAGCAAATGAAAGGTCAGATCGACTTGTCAGACGTACCTTTGGCAGGTAAGGACGGAGATCTCTGGGGGGATGGGTCCTGTTTTAAATTGCTGAATGGACGTACCATGGCAGCATATGCTATCGCCATGCTCAATACAGTAATAGAGTCATGCAAGATACCTGAGAACTCAGCCCAGGCAGTAGAGCGGATAGCACTAGTCAGAGCCTGTGAACTGGCCTTGGGGAAAAGGGTGAACATTTATACGGATAGTCAATATGCCTTTAGAGTCGCCCACAATTTTGGTAGAGTATGGACTGAGAGAGGGTTTATTACTTCATAAGGCACTAATAAACAACATGGGGGTGTTGATAACGAGATTACTGAATTCACTGTCTTACCTGCCAAAGTTTTGGTGATAAAATTTAGCGCTCACAAGAAAATAACTGATGATGTGGGGAGGGTAAATGATTTTGCAGATAAAACAGCCACTCTGACCCTGACATGACAAAGGGGTTACAATACTTTAGCCCTGAAGGAATAGCTGAAATTCAGAAACAAGTTATTGAGGATGAATTGGAGAATTGGGCCAAAACGGACATGCAGGTTCAAGGTTGTTGGATGACTATGGACAGAAAAAGATATCTCCTGCCCGATCCCCTGTTATATTCAATGACGTTGATGATGCACGGCCCCACTCATTTGGGTTAGGATGGCTGACCCATTGTATGTTACAGTTTTGGGAAAACACCAAGATACGGAGAATGGCTGAGCAGATATGCCAACCCTGTATGACCGGCACTCAGTACAATGTAGGCACAGGAACAAAGGTTCCAGCAGAACAGTTTACCCCTCCAAAGATGCGCTTCAAGGAGTTCCAGATGGATTACATTAAAATGACTCCTATTAACAAATTTTGGTATATCCTGGTGGTGGTTTGTGTTTTTTCAAAATGGGTGGAGGCATATCCATTAAAGGACAATGACGCATTAATGACAGTCAAATGTTGGGTAAAATACTTGATGCCCAGATTCGGGTTTGCCTGGACGATATGGAGTGCCAATGGATGTCATTTTGTGAATGCCATTATGGATAATGTATGTAAGGCCCTGGGTATACAGTAAAAATTCCATTCTGTTTATCATCCTGCAGCAGGAGAGGAGAAACAGGGTGCTAATGAACAAAAAATCAAAGATAGTGACATCCTCCTCCTTGACTTGGCTCAATGCTCTTCCGCTGGCCCTAATGAGCATGCGCCATACCCCAAACAGTAAGTCAAGTTGAGCCCCCATTAAATACTCACTGGTAGACCAGCAACTTGTTGGGGGGTCCCTCAAAAAGAATTGACTTCTGTCTTATCGGATGAGCTGTTGAGCCATTACTGTTGAGATCTAACACTACATGTTGCTTCCATCAATAAACAGGACACATACATGCTGAGTGTTTGGATAAAAAGGTCCTGAAGAACATGTATTGAAATGTTTATTTTTGAAGGTAGATATATCTTTTATCTTAGAATACCTTGTGTGATGTGTGCAACACTTTGAAACGAATTCTTAAAAATACTGAGAGTCTCTGGAATATGTCCTAGGCGGAGGTGATATGATGAAAAATATTGAAGGTCATGAGTTGTCATGTTATGGATCCTTTAAAATATTTGGACTTATGCAGGCCATCTGTTGGCCAGGTCAGAGCATTTTTACAGTTTTATTTAGAATGAAGAAGTGCTTAAAGAGAACAGGGTTTATATGGTCACAGTAAGCACGGAGCTCATTGGGCATCAATGTGTAGGTGCAGGGAAGTGAAACTCTCCGATGGGCCTCCAAACTGCCGTATCCCATATCAAAACACAAGGTTTTACAGGAAAGTGTAACTGCTTGGCATCAGAGCCAACTGTCATCAAGGCTGATCTGCATTCTTTGACCTAACAACAAGGCAGAGCCTGAGTGGTGTGAGTAGTGTTTGGGAAGGTAGTGGCCTTTGTGGGCACTAGACCAAACTTCAGCTGCAGTTTGGATCGCACAGGGTTTATCAGTATTCCAGCATGCCTCCCAACCTGTTGTAGGAATTTGGTGGATGAGACTCTCAGATTTGGCTGGACACTCTTGAATTTTTATTTTTAAATAAAGAATGGCATCATTTAACCTGTCAGTTCTATATTCTGACCTGTGTATTTAGAACACACTGGGTAAAGCATTGAAGTGCATGCCATGTTTAAACAAGCATTGGCATAGCCAATAGGTCTCGCCTTTGGGACCTTATAAGTATTTAGCCACGCAACAGTTGCATAACTAAATACTTATAAGGTCCCAAAAGCGAGACCTATTGTCTGAGCCAAGCGACCGTGCGGCCGCGAAAGTGAAATTAAACTTGGTCAAGCGTGGCGCGCGCGCCCGCGCACATGCACTGTAGCTCTAGGCTGGCCTGGTAGCACTTTTTGGAGCCCTCTCAATAAGTCTCGCCAGACCAGCGCATGCGCTGGGTCAGGCGAGACCTAAAAAGAACTATTTCTTTTCATAAATGGGACTGTTGTGATTCACTCTTTTCCCAGCTGTGAAACCACTATCAGCATCCTAGGGAATTAACACAATGAGTTCTTTGTTAATCTGCAGGTCATAAGTTCATATCTTGAATCATTGTATGAAAGACAAGGTATTGGAACCAGTTTCAACCAACAGCATGGTGGGTCAAGAATGGGAGGTTGTCATGTGAGTAGGTGCAGGATACCACAGAGGCGCATGACACCTGCCCAAGGGGGGCGAGTTGGGAGGTCTGTATAAGCCACCCATTTCACTCTGGCTCTTTGTGTTGCAGCCGACCCATCTGCTAATTGACAGCCAGAGAGTGACCTCTTCATCACTTGGGTAAATGTTCACCTCATTTTGAGACCTGCTCTTTACACTTGCCTCTGCTTAGAAATCTGCATTAAAAACTGAATCGAAGGTTTGCAGTGATCATATATGGATTTGTTGGCTTTGCTTCACAAGAAACAGGAGGATCCTCTCAACACAATGTCTAACATTCCCACCTACCCTTTCAGATGCACATGCAGGGATGAGTTTGTAGACAAAGATCAAAAGGCACTTTTTTGCAGGGCAATGCACACTCTTCTACAGAAGAGTGCACATCTCTTTACAGAATTGTGTGCAGCTCTAAAAAGGATTTTAAATAGTACTTTACGAGGTTATGCCCCCTCCTGGTCAGAATTGTGCACACTACTTATGTACAGATTTTACAATTGGAGGCGGAGAGTAGGAGCACTGCCATGAATCGGTAGTGCTCCTTTCCTGCCAATTTTGTGGTTCTCCCGCCCCTTATGAAGGAGGGGGAATTGCACAGTTCCCGCTGGCTAAGCTTCAGCTGGCTCCGCCTTCAGAAACCTCTGCTCTGATGGCCCTTGTGCTACTTGGCATCCACGCCATAGTAGGAGTTTCCAGGTCCTGTTTAGGACGGGGAGACCATTACTACATTTCCCTGCCTGGGAGCCCAAAGCCAGGCGCCAATGGTCAAAATTAGAGAAATAAAACTCAACTGTGTCAGCGCCATTGCTTCTGTAATTGTAAATTGTAATTGTAAATTGTATTTATATAGCACTTACTACTCCTGGAGAGGTGTTGAAGTAATTTGGGGAAAGAAGCACTCAACTCCAGAACCCAAGATTAGAGATTAGTGGTTAGTAGATTAGTAATTTTATTTTATTTCCGTTCTGCATTAGTTGTGTTAGGTTTGTGCTCTTGATTTCCTTTGTGTTTAGTAGAGTTTAGACTAGGGATAGAATGATGGGAATGGATCTGAGAGGGAAAGCAGTAAGTTGGTTTTGTAAATAGTGATCGTGTGTGCCTGTTAGTTGGGTGACATGGTTAAAAAGGGAGGTGAACATTTGAGAAGGATGTTTGGAAATTCATAGTAGGCAGAAAGGTTTGGGATGAGTCAGAGAGAGGAGGAGAAATGGGACAAAGGTTGACAGGAGGAGTTTCTTTATATCAAAAAGACTGAAATTAACGTATACATACACAAATGCACATGACACTTGGTAAGATTATATTGGCTGGCAAAAACACGTTATATAAATACCCATATGTGGCCAGAAGCAGCAATATTTACATGGTCTGATGTGCACAGTCATCATGCGAAGAAGTATGCAAATGTTTTCATGACATTTCTCAGAGTTTTAGTAGCAGGCATGAGCTATTTTATATATGCGCCTATTAGTACATAAAAGTAGCAATTATGACATTGTCTGATATGTACATCTCTGTGGTGTAATATTTTTAATGGATGTATCTGCTTATAACAGGAAGCATAGTTCAGTGTACAGTGACATATATATAGAAACACACACACACACACATATATGGACATTGCCAAGAGCATTGAGGACAATGGCTGTCTGACTCAGATGGGTGCAATGAGGATGAGCTTCATAGATGCTCGCCTAACTTGCCTCAGTATATATGCTGTCATCAGCAGTGGAGAAAACACATACACAAATATTCCTGACCAACTCGTCCATGTTGCACTGCCCAATGACTGGGTACCTGGAGGTAAAACTTTGGCATTTTGTGTTCTCTTAAGTAGCAAATGTGCCGACTTTTAGAGTGCCTCCTTCCGTTGATCAAATTACTGCGGAAGTATTTGTGCACTGAGCTCCCATTTGTACATCTGTTGATGTGTCCTGATGAGCAGGTCCGCATAGTCTCTGTCCTCTCTCGGTATGTGTTCTGCCTGGAGAAGAAGTTGATGCTACATGTCCCAATGCAAGATTGCCTGAGCCAGCTTGGACAACTGACGTGCCTGCATGCCCCTTTGCCTTCAGGTATAGTCCAAAGTGGTTATGATATCTGCAGAAATTAGGACTGTCCTGTTGCAAATTCGTTTGTAAACCACCCTGAATGCTAACTGGACTGTCATTAGCTCCAGGACACCGATGAGTAATGCCCTTTAACTGTGAAGGGGCCCAAATGTGCTCCTCACCCTGTAAAGGTGGTGGCTGTATTGATGGTCACCTGTGGGAGGGTGCTGGAAAACCTATCCGCCTAGTTTACAAGTTCTTGTTGCTCCACCATTGCAGTTTGTGCTGAACGCTGGGCTCCACTCACACTACATCTTCCCAACGTGCCCCCCCCATGTGACCATTATCGGGCCAGACACTCTTGATGGTGGTACAGGTGCTAAAACACATTTGGTGCTGCTACAATACAAAATGACATAATTCCTAACAGTTTAATGGTCCACCTGACTTATAAAATCAAGCACTGAGTAAGGGGGAAGCAGCCTTTGAAATGCCACAACTCTCCTGAGGTGGGCGTTAGTTGTAACCGCACTTATCGTCGTTCTTGGAAGCGATACTGTTTGCTATGGACAGGGGATGACATTATGGCACTGACTTTGGATCCTCCGGTGTGGAGGCCTGCTGCTTGTTCAGTGTGAGAGGCCTATAGCTGTTGACTGTTGCCTTTGACTAGTAAAGAATTTATGAAATTTTACTAAGGATTGTTTTTAAATATTGGAAACGTTTATGGTTTTACGCATGAAAACCGAATAAAGTTATTTTGATTGATTGATTGACTAGTCAGTCATCCTACTATAAAAAGACATGAATTGAATTTCAGCGAACTACTGTGTACCATTTTCTAAATACATGTTGAGGTATTGTAACCCCAAACTTTAATACTTTAAACTGCCAGTGTTTGCCACTTTTGACAAACCCCAAGTGGTGTACTGGGTGGATGGTGACGTGGGCCGGAGTATATGAAAGTAGGCGTCCTTGAGGTCAAGGGCCACCATGACATCCCATCGAAGAGCAGCAGAATAATATCTTCCAGGGATGTCGTTCTGCAATGCTTTGAGATGCTGTACTGGTTGAGCAGTTGTATATAGAGTATCACTCTCAGCATTCCATCTTTTTGCGACTGAAGCAGTACAGGGAGCAGGCTTATTTACTTATCTCTTTAATCTTGGAGTCTGCTCTTTATCAGACTCGGGCTTACTACTTTTGATGTTTTCGACTATTACCTTTTACCTACAGCGTGGGGATTATCACACTTAACATTACCTATGAGTACATTTTTCATACTTTTTCTTCTTTGTCAACTATTAGTGGTGAATGTATATTTACCATTACTTGTTACTTCTCAATTTTTCGGTGTCCATGACTTTCTTCCAGTAATATTTTACCCAGATTATGTAACAACTACGAAAAAAAAATTTAAGAACAGTTTCTGGTCGCACGCAATGATTGGCACAGAGGTATCGGATTGTGAACTTAACCCCTCAGGATTATACCTTCTTCCACTTGTTGTACTGTTAAATTAGACTACTATACAATGGGTGTCTTCCCTTCTGGTCATTTGATAGATTTGCAGCAAGAACACTACTTATTTTTTTCTAGGATATATTTGAGAACAGTTTACGCATTGGCGTTATGCATATATTCACCACGGACATGTGCAAGTTCACATAGGTAAATTTATCCTCTAATGCACACTGGGTTGAAACGTTAATGTTTTTTATCACTCCTTTCTACACGATATTCACAGGCATCATCTAAATTCAGGTGCACGCATGCTTGGGATCTTTTCCATCTGATATAAGTTGCCAACATTCCTATGTATGAGATGTAAGATGAGTTTATATATATTTATTCTTTCTTGAAAACTGTTGCATCCTTGAAAAAGTCGCCGTGTGACGAAACACATGTTGGCTGCCATTTGATGTGCAATAAACTTCATCATCAAGTTATATTTGCAATTTTGGACTGACGTTGGAATAAATACTTCTGGAACCTTTGACACCAAACAGCTTATGGACACTTACATATTGGACTTTGCGTTTGTGTGCTTTGGTATAATTGTTTTTCAGTGAGTAAACTCGCCGACACCTTTGGTGAGGTTGGACAGGTTCAATCACTGCTTTTAAAAACAAGCTTGCACCTCCCCCTAAGGCAGCCCTTGGTAAATGCCTACGGATTTCTTGTGCAAAATACCTTTTCCTTTGTGTGTGCACAACCGGAGAATCTGATGGAACATTCCCATACGGTCCTCTGATGTAGCCTTATATTTCTTCACTGAGTCCTTAACATTCTTTATTGAGCAATTAGCCATGCTTTCTACTAGGAAGTCTTTTTCCTCTATTATAGGAGGCTTTACTTTATGGTGGTTAGCTGTTCTTTGGATTTGGATGCAGTGGTTAATTTGTAAAAAAAAAAACAAGTGCCGGGGCCTCTCATCAGGGGGGAAGCTTTCACTGGCCCATTTATGCTTTTAGCGCCGCATAACACAGAACCAACTACTAACCATGAACGTGGTGAGAGGATGTGGTGTAATGGCCAGAGCTGCCGACTGCAGAGCTAGGGAACCAGGTTTGAGTCTATGCGTTAGCTCAACATCCTGTGACACTGGGCAAATCACTTAATTTTCCTGTGCCTAACGTAAATTAATGTGGCCTTAACTGGTGCTCATGAAAAGCACCTGTGTTGTTGTTTAAGTGCTGGTGCTCAGCTCCGGAAACCACCGTCTCAAATTAACCAATGTTTGGATGACGGTGTGGTAAGGGAAATCATCTGGGGGTGGATAGCCTTACTTTATAAGGCTACAAAGACAGGTTGCCTTGAGGGGCAACATAATAATTATGCCATATGTCATCCACATTAGCCGTGGGGATGTGCTCTTCATACGTACAGTTCTCCAGTCCCGGGCTCCAGACTCCTCCGAGCGAGAGGTGACTTCATAAAGCCAACTACTTTATGCAATCCAGACACTGCTCTCATGCAGTATGAGTGAAGAATCTAGATTGGCTGGATCAGGCTGCCTCAGCACTCCTAAAGGCATTGGAGCCCTGTGCCTGCTCTCCAACCCAGCTGTCTGCGACAGCTAGGTTAGAGAGTTTGAATTGCGAATGTCTGCTTGGACGTAGCAAGGTAGCCGGCCAAACCGACATGCACAATTCACGCTGAAGGAGCCACTCATCTCTGATGCCAATCAGCAGAAGAATGTACACTTTTATCTAAAAATGCACAAGTATGTTAACATAATTATGTGCACTTCTTTTCATGATTAGGTACTTATTTTTAATTTTTTATTTTTTTTATTTTACAGAGTTTTATATAGCACTAACTTGACCCGAATCGGGTATCAGAGCGCTTTACATAGGGTACATTAAATGAGGACACATTCATTTTTAGGTCTCGCCTAGGCAGGGCGCGTGCGCTGCCCTAGGAGGGCATTTAGCCTTCGGTCTGCTCATTTTCAAGCACACACTCGTGCTTGTAGCGGCATCCACCTTGCGGGAGCGAACAGCAGAGAGCCACAAGCACGAGTGCAGTGCTTGAAAATGAGCAGACTGCTCTCCCAAGCGCGCGCGTGCCTCTCTCACGGGCTCACCTCCTGCTCCCCCTCTCTCTCACACGCGGACCACTCGAGAGCTGTGTATTTTCAGCAAGCGCTGTGTATTTTCACTGCTCCTTTATTTTGCATCGCTCATTTTATGAGAAGACATTTTAATTATTGGCCTTGTATAACACAATGGCCCGAGTCTCTGCAAATATTGGCAGAGCAATGCTTCAACCCCATAAATGTGCGAGGCGCTGTACAGGCTAGAAGGCAGGGTAAAATAAATTAATTTCAGTTTGTAAGCCAGTGTGGATGTCTTGTAAAGAGCTCGTTTTTTCCGCTTTTGTAAACGCTCCTATGTCAGCTTTTGAGCAGCAGCTTTTTTACATCCAGCATGTACAAGTAAACACGAGGAAGTGGCGAGCCCCATGTAGCTTGGTGTTTCAAAAGGGGAACCTTTAATGTGAGGCGCTTGACCTGCTGTCCCCAAAGCGGAGTCACCGTGCACACGAGGTAGCTTGTTTGGAAGTATTTGGTTTGTACCTCGGCGTTTATCGGGTTTCTGCTATTTTGAAGGACCAGAATCCAGACCCACATGTAGTGTAGGTCATGGTCTGACGAGTGCTTAATTTGTAGAAGAAGTGCCGATGCCTACACGTTTGCTAAGCTATCACCGGCACTGCAGAAGGTTGTGGTGCTAAATAACATGGCTGTGTAGTCTTGATTAACCCTCATGCATCTTTAATCCATCACCAGACACTCCTTACCCCTGCAACTCAGTCCTGCGCTTTCTTTTTCATCCCTCCTTTTTCTCTTTGTCGTTTATGCCTTTCACTTCCTCCTCCTCCTTTCACCCTTTTGAGATTTTCTCTCTTGTAGTTCAAAGTCTGAAGAGGAAAGAAATGTGCACGTGCCCAAAAATAAGTGTTAGTGGGCCCCACCGGCAACAACGGCATCAATTTAGCACTAGTCTGATGTATTTAAGGCCTTTGTGGCTTTTACTGTAGTTCTGCAGATTAACTGGTTCTTCAGTGAAACCAGTGTTTCTGCCCCTTGTTAGCATTCACTGCAGCCGCTAACCATGCTATGTCCAATAACTGAGGGACATTGTTGCTCTCTCAACCTTGTACAGGGGCAGGAATATCCCCTGCATGGTTTTACAGACAGGCACCCATGCCCGAATTAACTAAACTGTAGTTTTCACTGGTATTGACTTTTTTTGTGAGCCCAGCATGCAGAAGCAGCTATGCATGATCACTGAGGCCTAAGCTGTGTGAAAGGTTCTGGGACCCAGGCCCTTGGCTCTGTGGTCTGGAGGGGCACTGTCCAAAGCTACTTAGTGAATCTCAAGACAACCAGCCCAAAGACGTTGCCCCTGTGTTGAACCATGATCTGCTGATCAGGAACACACACAGAGCAGTGAGTACGCCAGTCCTTAAGAAACACAACAAGCATTGGCATAGCCAATAGGTCTCGCCTTTGGGACCTTATAAGTGTTTAGCCATGCAACAGTTGATGTTGTTGCACCAAGGATATTGTGCTGGATAACTAAACATTTATAAGGTCCCAAAGGGGAGACCTATTGGCTATGCCAATGCTTGTTTGTTAGGCACGGGGAGATTAAGTGATTTGCCCAGAATCACAGGATGTTCACCCAGTTCCCCAGATTCGAGGTCGACCGCCCTAGCCGTTAGGCCAACTCCTCTCCCCACTACAAGGTACACTTTTAAAATAACTGGATGCATTTCTTTACTGGTTTATGTGGCATATTTTACACAAGTGTTGCTCTTCTTTACTGCATTAGAAGTCGTTTTGACAACATTTTACAGACTTCTTCACAGAACTGTACTTTTCCACTGTCCAGGTTTATGTACATTGTGTATGCATCTGTATAGATTTGCATGCACTTTCTTACAGAAATAATTACACTTATTCACACAATTCTGCATACTTCTTCATCTTGGACATTTTAGATAACACCCTCCTGAACACAGATGAAAATAACCTCTGCCTTCTGATGCTATTGGACCTCTTAGCTGCCTTCAACACAGTCAAGCAACCCCCCGCCCCACCACACCCTGAAGTCCTGAATAAGATTCACTGCTGATATCTTTCAGTGGTTCTCCTACTATCTTTCTAAACAACAACATTTTGCTCACATGGGCACCTCCATGTCCCAGAAAATTCCTATCATCGGCCACATCATCTTCAACCTCTACAGGGAGTCTCTTGGGACTCTACTCACAAATATCGGCATCAATATTCAGCATTTTTCAACCTAGTCACAACTCCTCCCCTGCAGAGATCCAATGCCTCAAACACTGCTTGCACCTATTCAGACCTAGATGTCCAGCAGCTGCTTGACCTTCCCCACCAGTCCAGAGGATTGTCAGCCTATTTTGTGGGCTGTTTTGGCCAGCAGGGGAGGGTCTTTAGTGTCAAGTTGGGGGATTTTGAGCTACCAGCCCCTAACTTATGGTAGGGAGAAAAGATGGCTGGCAGCCCTCTGGGTCAGGAATTGTTTTGTCTTTAGTGGGGCGGTAAACAGCTGCAGTTCACTTAGGATATGGAAGACACCAGGATAGTCAAAGTGCTTCACCTCCTTCCTGAGGTGGGGCATGAAGATTTCATTATTGGAAGCGTGAGGGCCAGCGGCTTAGGCAGAGGAAGGGCCCAGTTGGCCTGTCACGCATAAGAAGGTGTGGCAGTAGTGGCAATCTTGGCCTGTTCACCACCACGCCCCAAGCTTCCATGGGACACTGATGAAGATCTTGGGAGCAGGGAGCCTACTGGCAGTGAGGTGCCATCAGCCGGGTTGCCCACACAGGCCACCTGAACACGGGGGAGGGGGCTGTGGGGGTAGGTGCTCGAGTTTCAGAATTGTGTGATGGGGGAACGAGAAGGGGTTTGGAATGGACAGATGTGGAGGTACAGGAGGAGAGCGCAGCAATTGTCCTTAGAAAGTAAAAAAACAGACCAAAGACCAGACGGGAAGAGTGTAAGGCTGGCAGCTTATCTGGTGCAGTATTTATACCCAGTTTACTGGTGTTGCTGTTTTGGGCAGCAGGTCGAGTATGGTTTTTAGTCATCATCATCATCATGATGGGATTGAGGCCTTTCCAGCTTTTAGCAGTGTTGAGGAAAGTGCCTGTCCACTTGGGGCTTCTGGCAGTGGATTATGGACCACGGGGCATATCAACAAGGTGGCGATAAAAAATTCTCGCCGTTATCGCAAAGTCACTCTATCGCGTGAATCCTTGCCTTAACGCCCGCCTTCGCATTTCTAATGAGATGCAAAGTGGGCGTTCCTTCCCAAAATAACTGGAGATATGTCGCTAACCGACATTTCTCCAATTATCAATGGGCATGCTAACAAGCTAGCGATAAGAAAAGTAGCGCTAACCTTGTTTAGCGCTACTTTCCTTACGCCTGCTTTTAGTTTGACTTAGCCATGATATCCAGTGGAAGGTGGATATCATGGCTGAGTCTGCCCTGCCCTATCAGCAAGCTATCGCCAAACGTTGTGCGATTATCGCTGTATTTCCAGCGATAATCGCACAATTGGCAGCTTGCGCCTAGAATTTGATCGCTTTTGAGATAAGCGTTGCTAATAGTACGCTATCTCAGCGATAAAATTCGGCGATAGCCGACGATAATTATCCTAGCGCTAAGTGCGCTTAGTGATAACTATTGCTGGTTGTTGCTGATATGCCCCCACATTCTTTTAGAACTGGTGTGGCAACGGGAGCAGGCAGGAGGGGTTGGTCAGGGGACAGAATAGGGCTGTTAGAGACATGGTTGCGAGATTGCAACAGGAGATAAGTGATGTAAGGGGATGAGATGCATGTTAGGGAGAGATTTAATATTTTACTGTTGTTTTTGTAGGTTCTGTTGCAGGTGCGGATCGGGTGAGATATGAACATCTTGATAGTGGGCCATTCGGCGGTATGCTATGGAAAGAGCTGTCACCGGTATTGAATAATTTGCTTGAGACCGAGAGCTTCCTGGATGTGCTGGTCATTTACATGGGCAGAACAATTTGGGGAGAGAGAAAGGTTAAATTCTGCTGAAGTCATGAAGGTGAATTTAAAAGCGCTAAAAAGGAGTTGGGCAGGTACTTTTCTCTTGCGGATGGAGTTGATTTCCAGGAGGGAGTGGCGTGAGGAGGAGAGACCAGCAGCCATAGATACAGCTAGATGTAAAACTAATAGGGAACTTCTGAAGTTTTGTAGGGAAGAAGGGGTAGGAAGAGTTGTGCGTTCGGATCAAAGGTAAGAGGAAGTACAGTTCTTTAGGGGTGATGGGGTACATATATCCACCATGGGGATGGATTTGTACCCGTTAGGGCTGTGGGCGACATTGGCAGGAGCACTAGGAGTACAGTTGTGAATGGGATTTTTGGCCAGGTGAGGAGCTCGTAGAAGGCGGACACATTGAGGTGGGCAGAATAACACCAGGAGGTGGTCTTTTCTGAATGGTGCTTTGCCGAGATGTTTTCATGGTTTGAGGCCTGGCAGTGGGCGAAGCAGTTTGAAGGGGGGAAGTAAGTTGACACCTGCCAAAGGTAATATGTTAAAGGGTTACAGTGTTATAATTAAAGTCAGTTCAGGATGTAGAGTACTGCTCCAGTGATAGGTAATCGGGTTGCAGGAATTGTGGGGAGGGGAGGCATTTAGGATTGGGATTAGGCCGAGCGGTAGGGGAATAATGATGCATAGCGAGGGACACAGGTTTGTACGGTGGTTTGCATAGGTGTGTGTAGCTATTGTGATGTTCACCAGCTCCATTGAAGTAGCCTTTTCCATACTACAGGTTGTCAGTTGTCTGTGCTGTGCCCTCTTGCCCACATGTAAATCAATGCCGATCCGCTGTCTGGCTGGCGGTTCAAGGGTGGCTTCACACAGTGACAGAAACCGGCTTTCATCGTGACAAGCATTTTTATGGTTTAAGGAACAGAAAATTATTTTAACAGATTGTCCAATTTTAAATGCACATGATTTAATTGGTCATTAGCAGCTCCCCATATGCCTACCTTGTGTTGTTATTTCTATATATAATACCACTCCTAAACCTAGCATTCTTAATGCAGATGTTAATGTAGATGCTGCAATGTAGAAATCATCCGATGCTGAATATTCTGTGCAAACCACTGACCAATTCTAAATTGGATCCCTCAATTTAATTTTACATGACGGTTCTATTAATTCGGCCAGCTCTCTTGCTTTGGATAAATACATTTAGAATGATATTAACGTGTAATCTAATCCGAGCAAGTAATTCTATTGGGATTTGACACTGAGCTATCAGCTACCGGCCAACAGCTGTTTCTGGCCAAATTATCTTAATTGTACTTTTGAGGACTTGAGTTACCACGTCAATGTCTTTTTCTTTTAGTTAATTTCTTTATTTAAATGTTTTGTAGCAACTAGCAATTGGAGAGGGAGAACTCGAGCCTGCCAAAGCGTACCACAAATTCTGTGTATCATACACCCAGGACAGTGACCCAGGAACGCCAGATCCATTTCATATTTTCAGGAAGATTTAGTTAACTACCTTTGGTAGTGATTTTTCTGAAGGAGATATTGTCTTTACGTCAATTACTCATATCAGAAAGTATCCCAAAGCATCAGGCTTGAGCTGGACTTTTTGAAAATCTCCCTCTGGGTGCCAGGCAGCACCACCAAGATCCATGGAGCAGCAGGAGGTGATGCTGCACCACCATCAAAGAAATGCCCGTCTACGCGACTTCAATGCCATCCTAATTCTCCATACCCCAGAACCAAGATACAAAGAGTTAAAACTAAAAACAAAAAATACATTACCAGGCCTATACTTAAACCGCACATAGTACCATCATCAGAAAGATAGGAAGGTGGCATTCACTAATTAGCAGTAAAACGGATTAGCTCTCAGAAAAAAAGGGTTTCTGTATACTCCCTATATGGGAAAAGCACCACAAATCTGTGCACGTGAATATCAGGGGCAGGTTTGAGGATTTTCAATAAATTACAAAAGAAGCTGCTGAATCACAGCCCAGCAAACCCTGCCAACATTGCCTCGTGATAGTGTGAATCAGGACCAAGTTGATGAATTCCAAATGTCAAGAATAGAATTCACTCTCCAAGGGCGGAAGTAATAGTCACATCCTTGGATGAATAAGGCCTGGTGCCATTTGAGGGCTGCTTTCCAGCTAGCTAGTAGCACCCCCTAACGCATCCTATGGGGACTGGTCTGTTTTGTTGCTCCTTTCCATTTCTAGGTGCCAGAGAAACTGTAAACAACTGTCTCTTTCCCTCTCTCTCTCTCTCTCTCTCTCTCTCAGTGTAACTTTTGCCTGGAACAAATACAAAAGCAGAGAGTCCAGGCAGTACGGCCCCTCTTCCATTTTGCTTATAACATACAATATTTCACTGCCATACCCACTTTATGTTCTAGAAGATGAAAAGGGACTCTCATAAAATTCTTGGAATTCCCTCACCTGCCTCTCTGAAGCGGTACCTTTCAACAATATAGTTTCAAGGGTAAAAAGCTTATGTCACAAGAATGTAGGGGTTCAAATGGGCACTCATCAAACCATGAACAATTTAGGAGGAAAGGAATTAATCAAACCTCTCAAGAGCCCGCAATCCATAATCATCCGAAGCAAACCTTCGTTGATGAATGAAAAAAAGTTGAAATCGGGAAAAGATATCCCTGACAGTTTTCACATTCAGACCATCCCAAATGAAGGGGTGGAAAACTCCTGCATTTTCGGGTTCAGGCAAGAGGAGGGTCACAAGTCTCTCTCTCTATCGCAGGTTTCAGCTCACACACGTAAAGGTAAAATGTTTGTTGAGACAGGAGATCCATTCTTTGTGATAAGCTGATTGGAGGGTAAAAGTCATGCTGGGATGGAAATGTCCTCTGCATGTCTCTGGAGAACATAGGGGCATATCAGCAAGCAGGCGATAAAAAATTATCGCTGCTTTTGCGTCCGTTTTCGGACGAAAAGCGGCGATAATTCTATCGCCTTATCAGCAAGGTCACGCTATCGCGTGAAACCTTGCCTTATCACCAATTCTCTTAACGCCCATCTTTGCATCTCTAATGAGATGCAAAGTGGGCGTTCCTCCCCAGGATAACGGGAGAAATGTCGCTAAGCGACATTTCTCCTATTATCAAGCCTCACGCAAAGCAGCATAGCGACAAGAAAAGTAGCGATAACCTCTGTTATCGCTACTTTCCTTATGCCTGCTTTGAAACTGACTTAGCCATGATATCCTATGGAAGGTGGATATCATGGCTAAGTATGTGAGGCCCTATCAGCAAGCTATCGCCAAACTTCCTGGGATTATCGCTGGGTTTCCAGCGATAATTTCCTCATCTGTGTGTGCACCGAATAAAGATGAGCCGGAGAAGGGAAGATTGAGGATCAGAGACTGCGCTTCTGGTTTAAGCGTTGTGAGACGAAGCCAGAAAGCTCTCCTAGCGCATATCCCATGGGCATAGGCATGAGCTGAAAGAGTAGCTCTATCGGCCGCGGCGCTGATCACTTGGTTTGCCACCAAGCTGCCTTCTTGCAAGATTTCTTCAAAATCTTTGCGATCTTCCTTGGGCAGCTTTTTCGTAAATCTTTGAAGGGAGTCCCACAAAAACCTGTCGTAGCGACCCAAAAGAGCCGATGCACTTGAGACCTTGAGCACAGAGGTTGATGTGCCGCAGACCTTCCTTCCCCACGAATCCTGTGCTTTACTCTCCTTATCTGGTGGAACAGTAGAGGAGGAGGCAACTGAGTGAATCTTTTTGCTGCAGCGATTATAACAGAATCTGGTGGGGGGTCAGATCTAAGGAATAACGGGTCCTCCCCCGGTGGACGATATTTCTTCAGAATCCTAGCCGGCGCGGTCTTGAGGGTCGCCGGCGTAAGGAAAATGTCCATGACCGGTTGGAGTAGGCCCGGCATCAATGGCAACAGCGGTCTAGATGTAGCCCTCTGGTGTAAAGTCACAAAGATAACTGAAGACAAGCTCTGCCGAGTCGGCATAGGGATGTTCAGTTTAGCTGCCCCTCTGGAAAGTACGTCCTGGAAAGTGCCAACGTCATCCACCGGAGAGCCCCTTGACGGTGGGGTGTCAGGAAGAGTTGGTGAATAGTCTCTCTGTGATGTGTGTGTGGAAGAGGAGATCTGTGACTTCTACTCACGCTTCTGGATCTGGACCTCCTTCTGTGAGAGTGTGCAGGAGGGCGACTGCGATCTCTGCCTCTCAATGGCGGACGATCTCCATCCACAGCCTCCACCAGTCGAGCCAACGGAGACCTGTGGAGAGGGCTTGAGTAGTGCTGTGCCCCTGTTGCTGGAGTTGTGGTCCAGTCATGCAGAGGCCGGTTCCATCTCGGTGAGAGATGGATAGAAGCCGATCTTTGCCCTTCACATCCCTCAGGAGAGCGTGGAGGAGGAGATTGCCCTCCCTCTGTTTGTGCAGGCCTGTCCACTGAATCAGGATGCCCCGTGGACACTGGACTGCTAGACGTCGAGATCACAACCTCCGGAGATCTGGACGATGAAAATCTGTGAGGGGAGCAGTGAGAACCTGCTCTTGACATCGGTGATGGTGACGTAGACTGTCTTACCGGATGTGAGGCCCCTTTGGACTGCTGCCTCGACTACGATATTGAATGTCCCCTCTGGACAGACTGCCTTCTCGACATCAACCGTCGTCTTGGAGACGGTGATGCTTGCCTCAATGTTGAGCTTCTCCTTTTCGAAGGAGGACTCAGTCTTGAAGTCGATCGGTGTCTCGACGTCGAGCGTCTGCCTGACGCCGACTGAGTACCTTGCTTCGACGTCAACCACCTCTACTCTGACGACCGGTGTCTTGACGTCAACCTCCGGTGTGCTGACGTCGATGGAGACTTTTGCTTCGGCGTCAGTGAAGGAGTCTTGTGTCTCGACGTCGAAGATCTCTGCACCGATCTCGACGGAGACTTCTGCCTCGACGTCGGTGACGGAGTCTTGTGCCTCGACATCGAAGATCTCTGTACTGATCTCGACGGAGACTTTTGCCTCGACGTCGAGGTGGCAACCACGGAGTGATTTGTCTTGACGTTGAACGCCTAGCCAGCGTCGACGGAGATTTGCTCCTTGACGTTGAACGTCGCCTGGTTGAGGACAACGGAGGCCCCTTTACCTTTGTCGACGTTGAGAGCGCCGTTCTCGACTTCGTAGAAGTGTGATGCGCCTGCACCACTGTAGTCTTCGACAACGACTGCTGCTGCGCGGTTGGTAGCTTCAACGCCGATCCCGATGCTGAAGGAGAACAGGTCGGAACCTTGCCTCTCAACGTCGACCGTGTTCTCCTTTTCTGTTGCCTCTTTCAGAGAGGCCATAAAGTCGAATTCTCTCCCTGTCCTTGATGGTTCTTCTCAACAACTTCTTGCAGTGATGACAGGTGGCAGAAGAGTGAGAATCAGGGAGGCAGAGTATACACACAGAGTGTGTATCTGATCTTGCCTTCTTTTTGCCACAGGCAGGGCAAGGATCAAATAAGGAAGGCATTTCTGACAGAAATAAACCTTTTCTGGAACTCCAAAAAGGTTTAACCTCCACTCTGAAGCTAAAAGACGTCGAGTGAAAGTAAAAAATCCACAAAAAATTAGACAATTTTTGACAGGAAAGTCAAAAAAGGAAGAGCTGTGAATCCAGGGTCCTGTCTGAAGGAGCCGGAAAGAACAACTGACCTAACTGTCACCCCTGAATCATGATGGGAAGCTGGGGGTCATGGCTGCCTTAAAGGCACGGTGCCAATCTTTGTGTGAAAATGCTTTCATTTTCTATGCTATTGGTATACAATGCAGCCTGTAGGCTAACAATGTCTGCTTTTTTTGCAGCTTTTTTCATGAGGTTTACTCATTAAAAAATAGTTTAAGTGGTACTTGCTCTCCTGTGTTTTTATACATACATTATGTGTTTGCAAAAGCAGTTTATTTGTTATTGCATCGTTTAGCCTCCTAGATGGGGGCTGCATTGGTATGAGAAAAAATGATATATGTATATATATATATAGAGCTGTATATATATGTGTTTTTCATATATAATTTTTATTATTTACGGGGTCCCTGCACATGGGCGGGAATAATAGATGCTTATGACTATTGTTGAGGATCCCCTGAAAGAGAACCACCTCAAACTCAATTCCCTCAAAACAGAATTCCTATTGACCTCACCAACCAATTTTACCCATAATATCAAAGACTGGCTTCTACATCTTAGTGTCTTGAATTGTACCCCCCACTTCACTGACTCAGCTAAATCCCTCTGAATAATTTTGGATAATACCCTCTCCATGCAAAAGCACGTCAGTGCCGCCTCCAGAGATGCTAACGATCAACTTCATGCACTAAAGAAATTAAAATCTTTACTTCCCATGGCAGATCTCAAAACAGTGGTTCAAGCATTTGTAATATCCAAATTAGACTATGGTAGTGCCACCCTCGCAAGACTCCCAATAAGCAAACTTGCACCGCTGAAGGCTACCTTCAACGCAGCACCAAGGCTCATCACTGGCTCCAAATAAAGAGACCATATCTCCCCTGACCTCCTCTCTCTTAAATGGTTACCCTTTGACGGCAGGATCCATCTCAAAATTGCCTGTATGACCCATAATGAACTGCTTCACAACATCCCTTCTTAGCTGTTCCAGAAACTGACCCTATCTCTTTTTACCTGAACTCCCATAAGCATACAAGTTTCTTACTACTTAGGCCACAAAAATTCAACAAAAAGAAAATCTACAATCGATCCTTTTATGGAATGGCCCCTAAAATTTGGAACTCACTTCTCCCGGAGACCAGGTGCAACCCCTCCTTCTCCTTCTTCAAAAAAGAAGTTAAACTTCGACTAGCCAGCATATTCTTCTCACATTGAGGCCATACCTCCATCTCGCCAAGTGTAATGCCTACCTGCCCGTGTGAGGCTCCATTTCTCACCCCGTCCACATCTCCAAGATAGGCGCCATCTGTCTGTTGCCCAACCTTCCACACACCACCCTGACACCTATTGGACTTGGCTTTTCAGATTACTATATGGGTCTGTTTCTGTTTTCTTTTTAATATTTTGACTTTATTATTTGCCTATGTAACCTTGGCCGCATGACCTACTCCACTTATATGTACATTGCATATTGTGTGCTGTATAACATTATTTTGCTATTATTATAAAGCACTCTGTCACCTGAAAGGGTCTTGTTTGCACTATATAAAATTCTCATTTAAACAATTTCCAGATCCTATGCCCAATAAAAGATGTTCATCACCTTCACACACAATAGTAAACAGCTTCTTTTGTTTGAACAGTGCAAGGCGTTAGCACTGTCTGTAAGAGTCAAAATAGCTCTGCCAAAGACAGGAGGCAAAAGAGGTGCGCAGACAAAAATTCAGAGGAAAAATATTGTGTGGACAAAACATTGTGTCAAGAATATCGAGGACAAAAATATTGTGAAGGTAAGTTTCTATACGTGAACAAGGTTTTACTATATATAACTGCACATGTATGTACCTTGACGGTATATATATCTATAGATAGATATATATAGATATGTATATATATATATATCTTCATGGGATGTAGATGTCGAGTTAAGAATAGTAAATCTATACTTACCTATTTCCACTTACCTTCTTGATATTTTGGTCCTTGATATTTTTGGCATGATATTCTGTCCACAAGACATTTGTGTTTCCGATATTCTGTCAGCGATCAAGCGAAAGAGCAGACTGGAAATGCCAGAACACTAGTAGTTCTCGTAGATTCATAGGCTACTGTTAGTCTACCCAAGCGCACACTGCTCTGTGGGGTCTTGCTATAGCAGGAGCACACTGCCGCAGTTGAATGTCATTTAGGTGGGATTTCCAGCCAGACAAAAAAGCATTCTTCACCAGCAGGTTTGCAGTTCAACAAAGCCTGAAGTGGCCGCCCCGCAGAGGGTTGCCTTGTGCTGACCTAGAACCATGCATTCAGATACTGAGGCATGATTTGACAACTCTGCTCAGTACTGACTCCCTTGTGAATTTTTTCCATTTGGAAAAATTCACTGGAAGTCTCTGATCAGCAATCTGTCCGGCCTTTGGCATTTGAAAAATACACAATGTGAACAAGCTTGACAGGCTCGAGGTGTTCAATGTCGGAAAGTCATATGCCTGCTTCAACACTCGACCTGCTGTTAAATGCTTCCCTCCCATGTTATCAAGTTGCGGCTCCTCCGCTAAGGCGCGTCGCCACACTGCTTTTAGGCAGTGCAAAGAAGGTAAAATAAAATGATAACGATACACGATTTTGTTATCATTTTATGTTACCACGCTGAAGCAGGTTTGGGGCGTGGCGGGGCTTGGCTGCCGTCGCAGCCAGCAGGGGAGGAGGAAATATGCGCACTTTGCATGTTCCCCACCAGGCTGCATTACACAGCCTTGTGGGGATCATGGCCAGATTCCCTGTCCTCGTCTGAGCGCCGAACCATGGTTCTCAGACCAATCACAATGCTGTATTGCAATGCAGATCAATTTACTGCAAGACTTCCTGGTCGATAAGTGGAATTATGGCCCTATAGCTCTATAGAATCCATCGCTTCCTTCATTTCCAGGGCTTGGTGGATTAGATACCTTGGAGTTGGAGCAACACGCTCTTGTGATTGCTGAGAATGCAGTGAATCTCACTGATTCCGACATTGATGTTTTGACAAAGTGGAACTTCAGGAACTGATGGAGGTCACTTTGTCAAGTCATCCTCAAGTGACTGATTTGCTTTTGATTGGTACCCCATGCGCAGGTTAGGCTTCAACGGCTCTGAGCTATTGGTCCAATGCCAGTTGAAACTCTTTCTGTAAATGATCAGGAAAAAATTCTTCAGCCACATTGGCTATTTTCAACAGATTGTGGCTATAACAAGCCTAAAGGCAGATACCCTGTTTGATCTAAGGAAAAGACTGCCTGACATTAAAACTCTTCCATCCCAGGATGTCTAAACTTTTAAACATGTGTAAGGATAGGAATTTCTAAAAAACTAGAAGGTTTACACACCTCGAATCTGGCAAATGAAAGGAACCCTGAGAAACCAGTAAAGTATTCATTTTTGTTAAAAAATGTATTGCCTTTTATTTTAGCGCAATCATAGGCCCACAAAAAAGAGCACAACGTGTGATTTGGTATATTTATGGAAAAACATAATTGCCAAGTTCTTACTGAAATTATGTTTTGCTAGGAAAATATCAACGGAATATGACTGTTTAATTCTTATCTTGAACAATCTCATTTCATTATTTCTGTTTGGTCAGACGCCAATGTTAATGATAGAGGGGGGGATAGAACGACGTGGAAAAGCGAAAAAAGACAATAGTATTTTTCTGGAAAGGACAGCACGAAGAAACAGCAGTCTCCTGGTTTTCTCACTTTAATCTCTCGCGAGCAGTGGGCTCTACGGGTAAATGTACCTTTCGGGCCAGGATGGGCATACAACTCTGGCCTTCTCAATGAGAGTACTGGCTGTAAAACTGGAAGGGGGAAACAGGGCTTGGGAAACTCTTGGGAAACTCTAACACAGTGCAACAACAAGCCAGCCAGGAAATAGCAGACGTACAACACAAGCACAAGAGACTAAGGGGCATATCAACAACAACCGGCGATAATTATCGCTAAGCGCACTTAGCGCTAGGATAATTATCGCCGGCTAGCATGGATTTTTATCGCTGAGATAGCGTGCTATTAGCAACGCTTTTCTCAAAAGCGATAAAAATCCTAGCGCTAACTGCCTAATGTGAAATTATCGCTGGAAACCCAGCAATAATCTCACGAAATGTGGCGTTAGCTTGCTGATAGGGACTCACAAACTTAGCCATGATATCCACCTTCCATAGGATATCATGGCTAAGTCAGTCCTGAAGCAGGCGTAAGGAAAGTAGCGATAACAGGGGTTATCGCTTCTTTTCCTGCCGCTATGCTTCATAGCGTGGGGCATGATGATAGGAGAAATGTCGCTTAGCGACATTCTCCTGTCAAGGCAGGTCAGGAACGCCCACTTTGCATCTCATTAGAGATGCAAAGCTGGGCGTTAAGATTTCGTGCGCTAAAGCAAGGTTTCACGCGTCAGCGTGACCTTGCTAATTAGGCGATAAAATGATCGGCGCTTTTCGACCGTGATAATTTTCTATCGCCTCGTTGTTGATATGCCCCTAAACACCTCAGAAACGGGGTAAGAAGAGGCAGACCTTGTTCAAATTACAAGGAGACAAGGAGCACATAAAACACGAGATCCAGCAGAATCAAACCTAGAACAAAACACCAAGATTAAAGAGGCGAAGAGTCATAATCGGTGCTCTGAAAAACTCTGACGTGCACCCATAAAGATTGCCAGCAGCGCACAGGACTCCTTAAATGACAGACACTGTCATAGATCACATGTGGAGAGCCACGAAACTCCCACACAGGGGCCTGTTGTTTTTGGCCAGAGGACAGTACCTTACAAGTATGTTCAGAAAACAAAGGGTCTGATTCACCAACCTCTTCCCCATGTGTAACTGTGACTTACGACTGGGAATTCAGGGGCCGGTCATGAGTAATATTGTAGTGTATTGTCCCTAGGTCACACTTGCAAGATTGCTGAGAAGCTCAAGCAAATTCTGGATTGCTGGGTGAGTAATTAGCTGCTTCCCATGTATAATTCATATAGGGCTTACGAGGTCAGGGAGCGCTCCACTTTGCATCTAGTTCCTGGGTTCCGGGTTGGAAAGGTGTTGATTGTGTTTTGACCTATATGGGAGCAGTTCGGCGCTGTTTGTGAAGTCTGAAGGCGTGATAGGGTGTGGTGAACAGATTTTTACTGCCCAAGCGCTGGAGTTCAAACACCCAGTGTAGGAAAAGATGCAGCCGCACGTGCAGGCACTTAACCATTTTAGTGTGTTGAGAGTAGTACACAGAAGGGGCGTTTATGGCTTTGGTGTGGTCCACACTGTTCCTTCTATTTGTGCTGCGCCCAGTAGTGAATTACAAGAACCTTCAATGAATATCAGGTCCGCCCGGGTGGTGCTAGGAGCTGTAGTATACGGTGTGTCCCCATTTCCTGTATGTGAACGCTGGTGCTGGAAGGGTGGCAGCGAATGATGACTTTAAAAGTGCATAGATGGCGGGCTTCCTCTTTGGAAATGAATATTATTTTTAATTAATAGTTAATTTATTTGGATTTGAATGTTCGGAATGGTGCAAGAGTATAAGTGTCATGGGCACTCTAGAGTTTTAGCACTGGCTGTAGAATGAGTTCTGATTCAGGTGGCTGGAAGTTTATCTTTGGGACTGTATAGCA
This sequence comes from Triturus cristatus, assembly GCF_964204655.1. Lineage (NCBI taxonomy): Eukaryota > Metazoa > Chordata > Amphibia > Caudata > Salamandridae > Triturus > Triturus cristatus. Next base: position 1,219,740,386 of record NC_140585.1, read on the forward strand.
TTTATTGGAGTAAACTTGGTGGAATTTGAGATGTTTTCCTGATGTTTGAGATGTTTCTGTCTTCATGTTTGAGTACTTATATGAGTTCTGATGATGTGTTCGGATGTATGTTGTATATATAAAGACTGCTAACAGGTTCTAGGTTTGTGGTATACATAAGGAACTTGTCGACAGGTTAAACATGTGTTTATATTTGGAGATTGCGATTCAATCGTGAGGTGTTGATCACATTTACGTTTGTGACACTCATGTGACAGTGTGATGTGGTTGTACGGTAGTCAACAGATCAGTGTTGTGGTGACAGGTTCTGAGTTGGGGGCTGGTCATGAATGCTTCCCCATGAACTATAGTTACACTCTCTCACTGGGTAGTGCTCGGAATGGTCACACTTGAAAAACAGGGAAACCCTTTGTTGAAGCGGTATGTGGGCTCCGTGCCATGGTCATTGCGTGACTAGGAGTCTGACTGTTATTTGTTGTCTTTGTGTGTCTGTGTGAGAAGTGGAGTGTGGAGCAGGCTTGTTAGTTTGGCAAACGTGTAGCCTACATGTACTGGAGACTGAGTGGCTCTGATTGGCTGCTCCAGTACTGTATATGCAGTGAAATGACTGTTCTTTCTTAGTGAGAAAGGGACATGTGTAGTAGCTTGTGTGTCCCCATTGCCTGTATGTGATAGCTGGTGTCTGGTATGGTAAGAGGGAATGATGGCACAATAGAATGGGCATGTGTGCGGTCAGTGGAAGTCTAAGGAAAGAAGTAGTTGGTGGGAGGATTAAGCCCTCTGTGAACCGGAAGCTTTCCCCTCGGACCTAACTTGTAAACTCAGAAGGTACCACCCTCTATCTGACAGCCTCCTAGCTCATCGCTGAAGAACCTTCCTCAAGACTTACCAGAAGCCTTACCCGCTAGGTCATATAGAAAGTAAAAAGGTAGCATTTGAATGCCTCTAGCATGGAGAGGAGGTGTCCAGGCCTACAGGGGGCACTGCCAAGCTGCCAGACAGTACCCCTTGGATCCCTGTAGGAATTGCACACTGATCATAGCATCGTTTTATGCAATGTACAGACTGATATACTGGAGGTATTACTAAAATTATAGTGAATTGAGGTAATATTTTTAGAAAAAGTCAACTTTTATGGCTTTTCTAAATTCCAAGTGGTTGCTGTTTGTCATTGTTTTGTGGGTTCCATAGGTCGCATCTACTCACAGAAGCATCTTTGTGAATCGCGTTATATCAGACATGGAATTGTTGATGTTAGGTTCTAGTTATCATTTTCGGGAGCATGTGAAACAACAACGCTGTTCATGTCTTGTATAATTAACTGGGTTTCGACACAGAATTGCAAAGGTTGTGTGGCCAATCCGTGCGGATGGTGCGCGCGCGATCAGCTTTTCACCCGTCCAGCAATGACGTTTCCCTAATGTCGTGGGCTCTGCCCCCAACCCTGTTCGCCTTTCCTAATAGCCGCCACTTTAAGGAAACTCGTCTTTTTTAAGCCTAACCCGGCTCTACCTATCCCCGTGAAAGAAGATTCCTGCTTCTAACATCCCCACCCCCAGGCCTCAGCCCCCAGAACAGCCTGTACTTTTCCAGAAAGTTGATTTCTGCACATCTGGAACAGTTCAGAAGTAACTGAATCCCGGTTTGGACCGAGCTCCACTCCGTGGCTGCCCAAACGAGAGAGAGGGAAATGTGAGTTTCCTTTGCTGCAATCAGAAAGAGTTCGTTAAAAAAAAAAATGTTTACAGCGAGGATAGTAGATTTTGTCACCGCGTGACCCTCACACGATAAGCTTCTCTAGATGTATTGCAGCGCCACACCACCAAAAAAGCAACATTAGTTTCAACATGCATATCATATAATAACATATAGAAATATAGATGGGTGACAGTGTATTACAGGGATTTTTTTCACCAAGGGGTTCTGAGAGACATCAAAAAGACATCAAGAGCTAAGCTCGAGTTGTCTATAATGTCACACAGAACCCTGAGGTGAAAAACATAGTTGTAATTCACTTTCTACTCATCTATTTTTTTCTGTTAAGTATGGCCCCCAGAATCATCGGCCCCTGCTTTCAAATGCCACACAGTGGAAGAGGAGTAAGCAGGAGCCATACATAACTTTACCTGTTATGTATCCCTGTCCCAAAGGTCTAAAAAAAAAAAAGCTTATCCGCCATCTTTGACCAACCCCAACCACTTTCCCTTCCTTCCTTCCCACTCCTGCAGCTGTGCTTTCTCCTTTCAGTCAAGCAGACAAGCCGCTGTGGTGACAGGCAGGGGCGGCGCTAGCGATGGTCAGTGTGGGCAGCTACCCAGGGCCCCGCGCACAGCTCATGAGCATGAAGCCCAGCTTTGGTGTAAAAGGCCACGCGAAGACAGTGGGTCCAGTCTGCCCACCTGCTCCTCCTGTGCTCCCTCCACCATCCGATCGCATCAAGGTGTCTTCACCTGCTGGTCCAAGGTCGTGGCATTACTTGGGGTGGAGGGCGAAGGAAGGGGGGGGTGGAAAGAGTGGTGTGGGATGTGGAGCAGTAGCAATGCCAACTATAGTTTTGACTCACAAGGTCAGGGGTGGGGCAGGACCTCTGACAAAAAACTGCCTTGAAGCCTTGTCTGCCCTTTTGTTTGGAGTTTCTAGGAAATGGAAGGCCCCTTCGTTTCCAGGACAAGTGGGACATCATCAGGTGAGTAGAGGTGGGACATTGGAGGAGGGCGCAGCCAGCTCATCCTGGCAAGTCGGGGCTCGCTCTAGTGCCACTAGTACAGCTTCGAGGTCCGGGCTGGGCGCTGGATCAGGAGCAAGGTCCAGGTGTGGGGCCCCCTTCCTTGGGCCTTGCAGCCATTATCCGGTGCTGAGAGGCCCAGGGCAATGGCTCTCTCTTCTGGGCTTCATAGCGTTACTCTATGGCAACGAAGCCCAGGGAATGAAACTCCCGCTGCTGGGCCCCGCAGCTCATGGAGTAGCCTAACGTTTAGAGTAACTTTGAGATATCAATAATTTCCTAGGCATTCTCTGTCCTAACAAATCTCAAAGCATAATTGAAAACTTGATGCAATGTGGCCACATAAAGACGACCCATTTCAGTTGCAAGGGTTTGCCCTGTCCAGAATGTATCTACAAACGTCTCTGTGTCGCCCACACTGAATTTTTAACCTGTTTGTGTTCTCCTGCACCATAGATGTTTTACTTATAAGAGCTAAAGTTCATAGCTGCCAAGTTTCCCAGGTCCATCAGTGATGGGCTGGTCAAGTCCAGGATTTTTCTTTCAATTCTAGGACTTCAAGCCCTGTTTTATAATGGAATAAACAAGACTACAAGTCCCAGAAAAAACCTGGACTGGACCAGCACATCGTACATGGACCTGGGAAATTCTCATCCAGTCCCATTTTTTTCACTGTGGATTCTGGTACATATAGTTTTGTATCGCTAATGGTAAAGAAACAAATACTGGAATTGATGTGCTACACACCCCTGACAAAGGACAACTTGAGATCTTTGCATGCCATCATTACTGATGGTGCTTTATAACACTGACTTCACTGAAAGGTCCCTTGTTTTAATTACTACCTGATTTGGGGTCCCTGGGGAATACCAGACTTTCCATTTGTCAAGGACAAATCAACCCTCTCAAATCCAACTTAGTAACCAAAATATCTGATCGCCACTACTTTCCTTGCACTCTAACAAACTTTAAAAGTACAAACAACCAGCAGGGGTAGCGACACACTAAGGGTAGAGGAGCACCCTCAGCGTTGAGATTGTGGCATTAGGGCCAGAGTTGCCACCTTTGGAACTGGAGAACCAGGTTTGAGTCCCGGCGTCAGCTGGCCACGTGTGATTCTGGGCAAATCATTTAATTTCCCTGTGCCTAAAAAAAATCTGAAGTTGTGTAATATCACTAGTGCTCATGTAGAACACTCCGATGGCTTGGGAAGAGTTTGCACTATATAAAACAGAAAAGATTAAAAAATAAACACCATGTCACAATCACTTCACTTCCTGGAACTATGTGTCATGAGTGACATTGCTTCCACAGTCCATGATCAGTGGTAGCTGGAAAGCGCAGCAGAGCCTTGAATGTGTGCGCTCTGTGCAGGCAGTGCAGGGGAGTTACTCACAGACAGTGAACGCGGGCAGGCTGTCAGGAGAAAGGGAAGCTGGAGGCAGACTTGCTTTGGGGCCTCAAAGGCAGTGAGAACTGGAATAATGGCTCTGAAATTAGAGGAGGCTTCTAAAGAAGGTGCAGTGGGCAAGTTGATAGTATCGGGGGTTGCAAGTGTCAAATGGTCACTGGAGACTAGAACAGAGTTCTCAAGGGTTACAAGAACAGGGTGGGTTGGAGGTCGGTTGATGGTTACTGAGGGGCCAGCCTTGTCAAGTTTCCCAGCTCCATGCACAATGTGCTGTTCCAGTCCAGGTTTTCTCTTTGAATTCTGAGACTTATACTTGTGTTTTTCCATTATAACACAGGACTACAAATTTCAGACTTCAAAGAAAAAAACCTGGTCCGGAGCAGCTCATCATGTATAGGCATGGCAAACCTGTCAGCTATGGGGGTCTGGAAAAGTTGTATGCGTCTTAGTAGAAAGTATCTTACTAACTCTGATGACTGTATGAAGGAGCTGAGGACAAATATATTGTAATATATATTGTAATTGTATACGGGCCATCTCTCTGTCATCAGTGCTTAGATGCGACCATGTTGTACTCTCATTGCGTAAATACCTGCTTGCCCATGTATCTTGATATTGATTGTATTGACTTGTTTTGAAATAATAAAAATATATATATAAAAAATAATAATAACATGAAGGAGCTAAGGGCCGACTACCAGGGAGTCCACTGAGCCATAGCCACAAACATATTACCCATTTACTCAGTCTGCAAAAATGTGGGCGAGTTGGCTGCGCTATTTGTTTTGTGGCAGGCCCCCTTCGGTCAGGGACGGCAAGGGTTCTTATAATTGTTCCTTGTTTGCCTTAGTGCTTTGCCCTGGACAGGACATCAGTACAGAGCCCATACTGATGTTCATAGGTGCTGAGCCTGAGACCTGGAGTGACTTGCCTCACTGGAAGCCCTGGCCGTGGGTTTGTACTGCTCACCTTGTTTTGGTTCAGCCCTACCCTTTTCTCAATGTTTTGCCTTGCCCTGGGCCTTACAGACATAATGTAGCACTATGAAGCACGGGAGATTGGTACCCTCCCCTGGGCCTCACAGGCCTGAACCATGTCTCCAATGTGGCCCAGTGTCGGAGGCCCCTCCTCTCCTAGGTTAGGCACCCATTATTCAGTGCTGCAAGTCCCAGGAGAAGGCCTTGTAGCACTATGACGACTCGAGGCCCGGGGCAGGGAAAACATTCATTACATGGCAGTGATGAGTCAAAGGAAGGTGCGCGGCATAAACCCAGGACCAGGGCTTTCAGTGAGGCCAGTCACTCCAGGGCTCCGGCCCAGCAGTACTTATAATCTGACTTCGAGATAGGTCTCTGCCGTGCTCTATAATGATGTCCTGCACAACGCGAAACATTCATAAATGTCTCAACAATGACTGTAAAAATATTACCGTAATCCACGTCAGCGAGCATCTCCTACTGACAATTCACACACTTTGCTTAATTTACTTCCCCAAGAGCATTTGTTTCCCTTGGATTTTGTCTTTCTATATTTTTCATCCAAAATGTCAATCATGATTTGTACATGCTGTGAAATGACTCATCTATAGGTGTCTGTGTAAGTTCAGGTTGTCAGTGGGTGACTATTATAACCAGCCATGGTTGAGAGCACTGGAGTTCAGTCTAAAGAGATGGGAGGTTCTCACGGTGGCTGCCAGTGGGTCACAAACATGCTCAGAATGCCTGCTCATCCAATCATGCTTGGCCCTTCTGTAGAGGGCATAGAGTAATGGTGGCATGTGCCAATTTCACTTCTAATTATATGCAAAAGTGTGTGAAGGAGGTAAAAGTTCCTGTTGAAATATTGACTGGGCCCAATTAAAAGGAAACATAGTGCTCACATGTACATGAGTGCTAACAGTCAAATAAAAATTTATTGCAAAACAAAAAGAGAGAGAGGGCAAGGGAATCAACAAAGAACCACTCTTAGTCCCCCTAACTATTTATAATCAAACAACGAAAGAGTGTCTCCACATACAAAGGTTTGTAGAAAGGGAAGAAGTCACTCTAGGTAAAAGAATGGAACCCTCACTCACCAACCTGGTTGGTGACATGCTTCATCATAGGGTCCCCACCAGGAATGCGCTGTAAATATAGCAGAGCGTGTTGTATCTTATAACCTCTAGTGGGGAAAAGGGTGATTTAAAATGGGGCCTTTTCTCAATCCAATTTTTTTTTTAATGGTAGGCAAGAAATGGCACCAGTTAAAATAAAGTGAGATGGATGTCGCTAACTGGTAATTAATTGACCAGATACATCCTAAAGAAATGCGGTCCCCACTAGAGGTAATAAGATACAACACGCTCCGCTATATTTACAGCGTTGTAGCACACCAGGAATACACGTCGTATTCCTGGTGGGGACCCTAGGATGAAGCATGTCACCAACCAGGTTGGTGAGTGAGGGTTCCATTCTTTTACCTAGAGTGACTGCTTCCCTTTCTACAAACCTTTGTATGTGGAGACACTCTTTCGTTGTTAAATAAAAATGTATCTCAACTCAACTTTATCTCATTAAACCTTTTGCAAATTTTTTACAGTGAACTGAGTCATGCCATTCCATTTATTTTCCACAATGTTCTGGAATTTATATCATGCACTAATGTGGAAACAGTTAGCATGGAGTAACTAAATACATTTTTGTGAGAGCTGCACCTAGCTTTTCCATCTATTGTACCTAATGTTATCGGCTAAATACAGATTTAAAATATATGTCCGCAGTAGGTCACCTAGCGATGCCAAATAGCATTAATAGTCCTGTGGTCACTTTCTGTGAAGTCACTTTGCATGTAAATTAGAAGGGCCCCACGATCTTCCATTTTGCCCAGGGACCCAAAAGTCCTAGGACCGGCCCTATTGATAGGTTCTCATGGAGGCCTGTCAGCCTGGCCTGGAAGCCCTTTATGGCATCACAACAGTGGGTCACCAGTTTTGTTATCAACGGATATTATGTCACAGCAGTGGGCTATGAGATTCAGAAACTGAAAAAGATTATAGAGGCTCTCGGCGCGAGCCATGAATAACACATAGAATTATAGATGGGTAACAGTGAATTATGGGGATGTTTTTTACCGAGGGGTTCTGAGTGACGTCAAATAGACAACGAGAACGATGCTTGAGTTGCCTATGATGTCAGTCAGAACCCTGAGGTAAAAACCATGCCCGTAAGTCACTTTTTACCCACCTATAATCTGCCCCTGCCTTGAACTACTGCACATTAGCCATTTGATAATGGGAGAGCCATACATTACTGCCCTTTCCTCCCTGACGCAAATTGAAAATTAAATATCTTACTTGCTATCCTTAGCCAAAACACACTATCCTCCCCCTCCAGCAGCTAAGCTTTCTGCTTTCAGTCAAAGCAGAAAACCAGAGCTGCCTGTCACCTGGCCTGGAAGCACTTTATGACATCATAACAGTTGATAACTAGTTTTGTTGTCAACGTTTGTGATGTCATAGCAGGGAATTATGACTTTCAGAAACTTAAATAAATGATAGAGGCTCTCTTTGCATACATAACAAGAATATTAAAACAGATTTTAATATGAATATTGTAGTGTCCATGTTATCTGTGGTCATGTTCTATTATGGAGTGTTATTGTATCACTAGGGTTCTAGGTTCCATGATGTGTTGAGAGCTCATTAGCAGTTAGAGTCTGTCCTGTGTGGTTGTATAAGTTGTCCTCTCTGATGGTAATAAATCTACCTGGAATCCACCTGATGTGAATTCTGTGCTTACTTCACACTGGCGACGACTGGGAGTCAGAGGAGGACAGCGTTCACTAGTGAAGACGCGTTCAAGGTATTTTTTTTTCTGGTTGTGCATGAATGCACCTGCGGCTGTTTAAATGGTATGTGCTTCTGATTGCACCTGCGGCTGTTTGATACTGCTGTTCAATCGTTTATTGAAGTGGCGTTTTGGAGCGGTCGATACTTGTGCCTATGACACTTTCTTAGAGGTCTGCACTTTGATTGTGCCTGCGGCAGTGTGTGAAACCGTCTTGCGCTTTGATCGCGCCTGAGGCAGTGTGTGAAACCGTCTTGCGCTTTGATCGCGCCTGCGGCAGTGTGTGAAACCGTCTTGCACTTTGATCGCGCCTACGGCAGAGTGTTTCACCAAAATCGGAAAGTTTCAGCGTATGGAAATACTGGCGTGCGTATGCTGGGGAGATCGTAGCGGTTACGTGGTTATGTTTTGAAAAAGCCACACTCACCCGCTCGAGCTGTATGCAGCGTTCTTGTCAGGAACCATCTTCAGCATTCTCTTGTTTACGCGCTTCCCTTCTCACAGAAGATCCCAAATCAGCAAAGCATGCTGGGAGCGTGATGATGTCACGCGTTTTAGCCGCCATTTTGGATTGGTCTAGTTTCGGATACAGTGGTTAATATTGGCAACTTTACTCGTGTGGCAAACAGTATTACCTGACTTATACAATTTTGCTTAATTTAAGAAAAAAAAAAAGAGAAGTCACGTTACTCATTTTCATTCAAATTTTTATTTTTCATATTTTTTTCTTCTTTTTCCTCTTCAATCAAATTATATTCTTAAAAAAAAGAAAAACAAGACTCTAAGCAATAACTATGGTGGTATCTGTGTTTTACTCAGTTTAATTACGCCTATATTTTTTTTTTTTGTAAAGGCAACTAAAAGTTTTTATTAAAATGTCTAACATTTCGGCACCACCACATTTTTTGCCTACAGCTGGAGAACCTAAAATGGAATGGGATTTATGGTATCCCATGTTTCTAGCCTATGTTGAGGTTTTAGAGGAGGAAAGTTGTTCCCCAAAAAGGAAATTGGATTTGTTAAGACATTGTTTAGGTGGTCAAGGGATCAAAGAATTTGATAATTTGCCTCCTCTCGAGAGCACTGAAGGCGTAAATGTGTTTGAGGTAGCAGTTAAAAAGATGAGCACCAGATTCGGGAAGAAAATAAACATTGTGATGGAAAGATTTAAATTTTATTCCCGTGCTCAAAAAGAGGACGAATCCATTGAAAACTATGTGTCAGCTTTACGTTCTCTTGCCGGTTCTTGTGCGTTTGATACCATCAATTACGAGCAAGTGCTTAGAGACCAAATAATGATGAAAACCAAAAGTAAAAAGATACAAGAGAGGTTATGGTTGGGTACTGAATCTTCTTTGAATGCTGTGGTCAATATCGCTAAAGGCATAGAACAATCAGAAAAGTTTGTAAGTGAGATCAGAGGTCAACCTTCAATTGTCAACGTTAAAGCACAAGACCCTGTAGCTGAAGTTTCAGTAGTGAAGCCTCAGGTTTTTCAAAAGAAAACTCCTTCTGTTTTTATTAGAAGAGATCCAAGTTTCAAGGACAATAAATTTAGCAACAGGAGAAATCCTGTGATCTGCTATAGGTGTGGCAGTTTTGAACATGTTGGAAACTATAAGGGATGCCCAGCATGGACTAAAATTTGTATTAAATGTAAAAAGCCAGGTCATTTTGGAAAAATGTGCAGATCTCAACAAAAAGTCAATTGTATTACCTGTGATGAAGAGGAGATTGCAACAGAGTTTAATGAATTTAATTGCATTGCTTGTGTTTCTGAAAACAATTGTAAAGGGTTTCCATCTGGTTCCATATTAATAGATGGAAAAGAAGTCATGATGATGATAGATTCGTGTGCGTGGTACTCCATTATAGGTAGGGATCTATTCATAAAACTATGGGAGAACAGAGAATTATTACCTCCGGACATTAAACCTGGTAGTTACTCAGGGCACAAAATTGCATTGGAAGGTTATTTTTGGACAGATCTGTCTTTCAAAGGGAAGTCAACTAAAGGGAAATTATACGTAGCAACCAAAGGGGTATCTATACTTGGGTGGCCCCATCAACAAGAATTGGGCATAAAATTAGATCCCAATGCGTCTCCACCAGTATACAGTATTTTCAGTGGGGATTGCGTGGATGACATTAAAAAAATGTTTCCTAAAGTATTCAGTGATCAGCTTGGGGAATATGCAAACTTTAAACACAAAATAATATTAAAGGACTCTGCTATTCCTGTAAGACATAGGGTTCGTAATGTTCCCTTAGCATATCGTGATAAGTTGAAAGACATGTTGGAGGATCTAGTTTCAAGGAATATTATCGAACCTATAGAATCATCCCCATGGGTTTCTCCGGTGGTTCTTTCCCTTAAAGGCAACGGAGATCTTAGGTTGTGTGTTGATCTCCTTAGCTTAAATAAGGAGATTTGGATTGATAGGCATCCTTTACCCAACATTCATGAATTGATATCAACTTTATCTGGTGCGTGTGTGTTTTCCACAGTTGATTTGGCAAGTGCATACCACCAGATTATGTTACATGAACAATCCAAATGCTTGACAGCTTTCATTACTCCGGAGGGCATGTATCAATATAAGAGGATGCCATTTGGATTGGCTAGTGCCGCTTCGGTCTTTCAGAGAATCATGAAGGATGTCCTGGAAGGTTGCCCTGGTGCCATAGCCTTTCAGGATGATATTCTGATTTTTGGGAAAGACTTTGAAGACCATGATAGTAACCTAAAAAAGGTGTTGAATAACATACAGTGTAAAGGCTTAACGCTTAAACTTTCCAAATGCAAATTCAGAAAAGATAATGTGGAATATTTAGGCCACGAGATTTCAAGAGAGGGTATTAAACCAAAAATGGATCATGTAGCTAGTATTACTAAGGCTCCGTCTCCTACTTCTAAAGATCAATTGTTGTCATTCTTAGGTTTAACGGAATTTTACAGAAAGTTTGTCAAGAACTATGCCTCGAAAGTGTTTCCGTTGCGCAATCTACTGAAGAAAAACGCTAAATTTATCTGGGGAAGTGAGCAAAAGTTAGCTTTTGAAACACTTAAAAACGAGATTTGTGTGGCTCCGTTTTTGAGACCTTTTACTATTGGTGGGGAATGTATGGTAGCGGTAGACGCTAGCAACACTGGTTTAGGCGCTGTGCTTTTACAAAAGAAATTTGGGGAGGAGTATGTTGTTTCGTATGCCTCAAGAACTTTAAGAGGAGCGGAGGTTAATTACTCCACTATTGAAAAGGAATTACTTGCGTGTACCTGGGCTGCTCAGCATTTTAGGCAATTTTTATGGGGGACAAAGTTTCAATTAAGGACTGACCATAAACCTCTGATAAACATGTTAGCGGCTGGTGGTGGTAGAACTTTGACTGCTCGGTTAGCCAGGTTAGCTGCTAAATTGCAGGAATACCAGTGCTCAGTTGTGTATATTCCTGGCCATTTGAATGTTCATGCGGATTGCATGTCTCGATTGTCTTTAGATGAGAGTTCTGGTGTAAGTATTACCTCTGAGGAATGTGACGTAGCTTATACTATGGAAGATGTGAAGGAAAGTGTAAGTTCGGGTGCCATCTCGGAGGAGACTTGGATTAAGGCAATGTCGGAAGATGACATTTTACAAAATGTTGTAAAGTATTTACAAGGAGAATGGCCGGAAGAAAGGAAGTTGAGTGGTGAGTTGAGTTCGTTTTGGAAAGTTAATGATGAACTTATGTTTTTGCATGGGTTCGTAATTAGAGGCGATAAGATTGTTCCACCTCAAAGTGTCAGAGAACAGTTAGTAAAGTTGTCACATGAAGGACATTTGGGAATGTCCTCCACCAAACGTCGCTTGAGAGAGTTCTATTGGTGGCCAAGCATGGATGGCATGGTGGACAGGTGGGTTAGAGATTGTATTCAATGTTCTAAGAGTGACAAATCGGTCAAACCTTTATCTGTGGGGATTTCACCTATTGAGTATTCCCTGTGTCCCTGGAGTAAATTAGGGATTGATATTATCGGGCCTTTGAATTTTCCTTCTGCTAAACAGGTCTTTGCGGTGGTTTTAGTGGATTATTTTTCGAAATGGCCAGAAGTCAAGGTGGTGGATAAAATAACCTCTAACCATGTGATAGAATTTTTAGACAACATTTTTAGTAGAGAAGGTATTCCATCTGAATTGGTTTCTGATAATGGGCCACAATTTATCAGTCATGAATTTGAAATGTTTCTAAACAAATGCGGGGTCACGCATAAAAGAGTTTCTAACTATAACCCAATGGCTAATGGCCAGGTTGAGCGTTTCAATAGGGTTGTGAAAGAATCTATACAGCTAGCTATTAAAAGTAATATTGATTGGAGGAAGGCTTTACGGGCCACTTTGCACACATATCGGATGTCTCCTCATTCTGTTACAGGTTGTTCTCCATTTGAGATGTTAAGAGGAAGAAAACCGTCCTCAAAGCTCATGCCATGTTGGTTGAGAAAAAACAAGTGTCCTGATCCCATGGTGGATTTCAAAATAGTTAGAGAGCGGATTCAAAGATATCAAGATAGGATGCAAAACACGAAGAACAACAACTCTTCAAAAGTTTGTAAAATCAAAGTGGGTGATTTAGTTCGTGTTAAATTGGGTGGTATTGACAAAAGATGGTCTAGATGGTCTGACCCGGTGAAAGTAATTGAGGTTTTCAGCAGAGCTGTTAGGGTACATGGTGGCAAAATATGGAATTTCAGACGGATATCCATATTTAGATCCAAAGATTTTTGTGATGATTCACCTGTTTCTCCAGTAAAGGAGTCTTTGGACACTGAGGAGAATGGGGACTTTCAAAATTTTCTGGATACATTGAATGGTTCTAATTCTGAGTTTGAAGGGGTGTTTCCTTCTTCAAATATTGACATTTTGGATAATGTTGGGAATGCTGCTGAACCTTGTTTGACTCAATGTTCCTCTGCAACATCTAATGTGGTCCCTGTTGAGAACCAACTTGTTAGTTCTCCTGTTGAAGTGTCCATTCCACCTGTTCCAAGGAAAAGTTCTCGGGTGAGAAAACCACCTGTTAAAATGAATGATTTTGTTATGTTTTAGTTTTTTTTGTGTGTTTTTTTTGTTTTTTTGGGGGGGAAGGTGTGTAGTGTCCATGTTATCTGTGGTCATGTTCTATTATGGAGTGTTATTGTATCACTAGGGTTCAGGGTTCCATGATGTGTTGAGAGCTCATTAGCAGTTAGAGTCTGTCCTGTGTGGTTGTATAAGTTGTCCTCTCTGATGGTAATAAATCTACCTGGAATCCACCTGATGTGAATTCTGTGCTTACTTCAAATATATTAACATTTGCAGATAGCCGCCCTCTTAGAGGTATTCTATGCAAGTATCAAGGTGCAGGCATAAGGCATGTAGATACAATTTCAGAAAGCAATGCCTCCTTTACAGCTTCAGCGAAGCTATACACTTTAGAATGTTGTCCTAATGTAGTGATGACATTCCTGCACAAACCTGACTCCCGCAGAGTCTTAAGCTGAAAGCGCTATCTGCAGGGTAAAGTGGGGATTTAATAAACTAGAGACTGCGAAACACGTGTCAGAATATTACTCCTCTATGTTGTCCACAACGACTGTGATGAAAAATGGAACTTCAAATGTAAAGAGCACATGTAGCTGAATGCACCGCATTCGCATTAGTCCCAGCACCTCTAACTGTTCAAGTGTTGTCGAACGAGAATGTAACCAGCAGCTTGATAGAAACAGCATGCGTATTGGCTTTGTTGGGCCAGTGTGTTTGCATCAGTTCTTGGTGAGAACCGAAATCAGCATGGGAGTACGCCTTGGAAAAAGGAAATACTCTGATTATCAATAGAGACTGAGAAACGTGCTGGGAGCATATCATTTATACTGTTCAGAATGACTGTGAAAAATCATGAAAATGCACATTTTAAGGCTGCCCAGTAGTAACACGAGTTCCAATCCATGTGAACTGTTTGGGCAGGCAGCCCTTGTATGAGAACACAACTGACAATTTCAAAGTCAGTATGAGTCGGGAGTGTGACTCTCAAAGTTTTTAAATGAAAAAAGCAGTAGGCTGCATGGTGGAGGGGTGAGATGACCAAGGCTCGGGATGGACTGTTCCCATGAGGAACAGGGCCGGGAATGATGTGCATTAGGTGGGCCTCTGTCCAGGGTGGAACAGTGGGCGATAAACAATGGGTTGCAATGCTACCCAAAGTGATTGCAACTGGTTAGTCTATTTGCTGCATTCATCCCATCGCCTTTTGGGTGTCTGATTGCCAGTAGTATGCATGGAAACTTGAGATTGACAGAGTTATTTGCAACTTTTTAGGTACACCAGACACTATATCTCTCAAACTGTTAGAATTGAAACCTCGGCTCAATGAAAGCTGCTGTTAAACTAATCAGCTGAAAAGTAAACTCTTTATCTTTGCACCATACGACGTGGCATCCGGAGACAGTTGACACAGACCCTCAGTGCAGACCCCTTACATCTTCCACATACATCTTAGACTGCAGATGACTGTGGGGGGTGCCGTATCAAAGTGACAGCAAGAGCTTTGAAAACACTCTCTTAAGAAATGACATGGGGCAGCTCGTGCTGTCTGCACTAACGGCAAAGCACAAGAAAACGTAACCCCTGCAGCATGAGATAGTCGAAGTCTGTGGGTTAATGCACCTGCTGTGACAAACAGTGAACAGCTTCCGGGCAGACCATAACGTGATTACCGAAGATGTGGCTATTGATCAAATTTCGATAACTGCGAGATAGTAGCAGTAAGCACCATGCCTCAGTCGAGGCTTCACAAGAGAAAGCTCTTTCACCATGTGGCAGTCACAAAGCAGGGCGCTGTGCTTGGTGGGCAGTGTTAGAGAACACGTCTCGATCTCTCGATCTAACAGTGAGAAGTGATGACTGTGTGGCAAATATTGAGGCACTGACCTGGCAGCTCCGATTACTACCGAACCGCGTCAGAGCCCATGGCGGCCGCCGGACAACACATTAATAAATACAGAATGTCGACGGCCAGGAAATAATTTTTAAAAAAAACAAGCGAGCACAGGTCTGTCAGTAATAAAAACAAGTTGGCTTCCGGGACAGTCCCAGCCCCTCCTAGGCCTGGCAAATGCTTCTCCGTCGGGCTGAATCTCACGGCCAAGCAACCTGACTACCTAAACCCCCGGGACGATCCGTGCCATACAGTAAGCGTGGACTTGAATCACCTAGGGGGTTAGGGGCATCTACCCCAAAAGGCTGTGTAGGGAGGGGCTCGCTGTGGAGGTTGTGGATTGCAGGGGGGGGTTTGGGAGCGCATTGTTGTGAAGTGGGTGTTGGTGTGCGGTGTAGGGGGCCCTGCAGGGAGCGCCGCCCTGAGTGAGGGGGTGACCGCAATTAAAATCAAGCATTGAAGACAAGGGATGGCTGAATTCCAAAGAAAAACAAGCCGCACCAGAGAAATGAAAGGCGCATCAGCCATCCTTGAAGATAATACAAGAAAAAAGTGCTTAGCGGCGAATTAAGAGGCACTGTCTCCCGCCGCAAGTAAAAGATCCAGTCCCGGTGGGCGTGGCCGAAAGAGGACAATCAACAAACTATGTTTAGCATAATCACTGACAACAAACAACGCACACCAATGAAACTTACAGGTGGAGACACGACTTCTGGAACTGTATTGATTCCAAGAAGCTCTCGCAGAGCAAGCAACGCATGGGCCCTGCAACGCCAGGAGAGACCTCAAAAAATGACACTGAGATAGCAGACCAGACTCAGGGCCCTAGAACCAACTACCTAGCCAAGAATGCATTTATTTGAAGAGTATCACACCCCAAGCACACCCTTTGATGCTATGCCACAGGTTGTATGGGGAGAGAGCAAAAGAAGAGAGGCGGATCAGAACTTAACGTTTGCACAACTGAGGTACATTTAAAATTCTTAAAGGCACATCCCAAAAAAAAATTCAATTGCACAACAATAATTTTATGTAATTAATTACAACAAATCAGGTACCTAAAGCGATAGAAAAATGCACATGTTTTGCAAGAATCCAAAAACACATGACGCAAATTTGCAATAATAAACACTACAAGAGTTTCCAATAGTTTCATCTCTTGCGGGAAAAATAATTATATCCTCTACAGGCAGCAAATGACCAAATGGCATAAGGTATAAAATCAAGGACCTTCAAAATGGCTGCTTCTTCAATGGACCATAAAATAGAGCACTGGTACAATGACTGGAAGGGTTCCTCTTTTCCAAAACACAAAAGGACTTTAAAATTGGTCACGCTGTGTGCTTATAAGGGGCCTGGATAGTCTCTGAAGTCTAGACTAATAAGAGCATGATGTGGTCTAGATTGTCCACCAGCCTTAGTAATGATGCTCATTTCGCGGTTACTACTTCCCAAGCTACTACGATTGGCCAAAATTCCAAACCAAGAATCCCATTCTACATTGGCCCATACTCTCTCAGGGTCTTCTTCCACCTGGGGGAAAAAAGGACGAAGCGGTGGCTTATTTCTTCTCGATGTAGGTCCCCCAAACTCCAAAGGCACAACGCTTGCCTATCAAGTTCTTTCAAAAGTGAAGGGGTTCTTCGGAGAAAGGCTGATGTCTGAGACCCAGCACCATGACAAGCTGCCTCGGGTGTCAGTAGAATGCTGCTCCTGCCAGCACTGCGCACTAGAGGAAATAGGCAGGTTCTGCATTGCTTACTCTACTTCTCCACTCCCATCACTGCTCTGCTCTAAATTAGCACCAAATGACAACCTGAGACCTTCTAGAGCAGGAGACGGAGTCAGCCTCATCTGGACTTTATCACGGCTTCCTGTGTCTAATTAGGCCATCTCAGGATGAGGCTGTTGATCTCCTGGAAGAAGTCTTATGATTAACTTTCCCCATTTCTAGTGTTCCTCTGTAACTTTAGCTTAGAAGATGCTTTGAGGCAGACCCTAGTCCAGTCTACTTGAATTGCAGGGTTGCCCATAAACCATACCTAGAGCAAGCCTAGTCAGTAGCGGCCGGCATTGCTCGCGGGTGGGTGAGGTGGGCACGAGGGGTTGCGGGCAGGTGGGGATTTGTGGGGGTGTCACAGGAGGGATCGCTGGTGAATAAAAAAAAAAAAAAAAAAAACTAAACTTACCTTTCCACCGGGCCCACCTCTTCTCTGCTCCTGCTCTCCTGCCCCACAGGAACAGGAAGCAGGCAGCCAAGCTCCATCCCCTAAATCAATCACAACGCTTCAATGACAGCATTGTGATTGGTCGGGACAGCGCCCAGCCAGGGGCTAGTGGGGTGGACTTGTTCTACTTGCAGGTTGTACTGCAGCCTGTATGGAGAAGGGCAGAGTGCGCATGACTGGTTTGGACAGCCCGAGAGGGCCGACCAAACAGTCTTTGCGCACTCAGGAGCGGGCAAACAACTCCTCCCCTGCCCTGTTAAAGAGCAGGGCATCCCCGTCCACACACAATGCGCAAAGAAAACATAGAATGGTAATAACTATAAGTTATTACCATTTTATGTTTTGGCTTTCTCTTACTGCGGGAAAGCAGTGGGGCGACGCTCCTCCACCCTAGTGGAGGAGCCGCCTATCTGCCTAGTGCTCAAAAGCCTCTCCAGGATTTGATGCTAATAAGCCTGCAGAGATATGGTTAATGCAATCTATCACTCTGTGCTGAACATTTGTAAAGAAAGAGTGACCCGCTGGGGTTGGGGTTGGGTGAGGCGGGGCGATAGGTTGCTCAACTAACAAAAACAAACCTAAAAATTCTGCGATCACTCAACAAGCAAATGCTCCAGCCAATCACTGTCACCCCCTGTGAGTAAAGTGGTTTATTATATGCATTGGTTGTGCAACCTCACCATGTAATACACTCATAGATCTGTGTTGGGTCCAGTCAGACTTGTTTTCAAAACTTTGCTCAACCCTGGGTAGATGTGGCTTCGAGCAGCCAGCATTTGTCAATGGAATAAATGCAACACATTTAGAAGTGCCAACGCAGTTGAACAAGAAAGAAACATCACACAAAGAAAATCCAACACCAATTTATAAAAATAGCTCTTATTTTTATGAATATTTAGACACCAAAATGAACAAAATCCACTAAAGTGTTCTAGAGATATAAATTATCAAGCAGCTAGTAAATGACTACTTTTTATTACGATCACAAACAAGCATTGGCTACTCCCATGGTTAGCGGTTACACAGAAATACACAGAAAACATATGAAAAGTTGTAAATGACTAGCCTGACCCACTTTGGGCAACCAACTCCAATGAGTGAGTCACAGGGGCCAATGGGAATTGGCAGGACAGTTACCTTGCAGTCAAAGCAGTGTCCAGGCCAGTTCTAGGCTCTAGGGGCAAACGCCATAGACATCAATGGAGTGGTCCTGAAGCAAGGGATACAGGATGCTGAAGATGCTGACGGATGCTGAGGATGCTGATCTGGTAATGGGGGTCTCCCTGAGGCTGGCCTCAGGTGTTGATATACCTGGAAGTCCATCCCAAAAACAGTAGCCACTGGTCTACTGGTCTCCGGTTACAGCAAAACCAGCTGTTCCCTTTAACTGAGGTCAGTCTCCATTTTGGGAGTTCAGATTGCACTTTGATGTCTCTTCTGGGTCCAGCACACTTGGGTGCAACTTTTAAGGTTTGGGACTTGGTCTCCCAGGCTGCACTTCAGTGGTCAGCAGTGGTCAAGCAATTGTGGCTACCAACTCACCAAGGCAGACATCTTCAGATTTTGTGGCCCTGTAGCTGGAACAGAAAGTCAGCCAACTGACTCTTTGAATCACTCCTTTTGTCTGGAGCTCGGGGACCACTTTTCCTCTAGTAGTGCACCACACGTACAGTTCTCTCTTTGCTAGCCAAGGATCAGGTGTAGTCCAGTCTTTGGTGCAGGGAGCAGTTACATAAAATTCGACTTGGGCATCAAGTTGGGTTTAATGTAAGGATTCCTTTGATAACATCAACTAGGGGTGGGCAGAGCTAGCGGAGTTGCACTACATGGAATTCGGCGGAGTTGCATAAAAACTCTGTGGAATTCCGCGGAGTTCCACTCCACTCTAATATTGATACATGAACAAAAACTACAGACAAAGTTCTCCTGGTCGATTCACTGTGCCAATTTCTCTGCAAGTTTCAACACTGAAAACTCATTGCTCTTACATTATGACTACACCTCTATGTCTCCTGGGACATCTTTGAATGTTGTTACTCATTTTCCTCAACACACTTGCTGGAAGTTCGTCACAAATGCGGTTTGCGCCCTTTCTGTGCATTGATACATGCCTATGTTGCATCTAAACTTTCCTCCAGACTAGCAAATACCTTGATTGACAGTGGCCTAAGGGAATTACCAGGTGCGTTACTCATTTGCGCCCCCTCCATGAGGCCCCCGTGGGTTAGCGGGTTCAGGGAGCGCAGCTCTTGTTCACCTCCGTCTCCTCGCCTGTTGCTACTAAATCACCCAGTCCAATACACTTCAATGAGACGTTCAAGAAAGGACCGGCCGTTCTAAATCTGAAGGACCCCCACAACCCTCCCCCTCCTTTGCAACTTTGATAACTTTGCATGACAATGAAGAAACAAGTAACTAACAACCTACCAAGTGCGTGCTGGCTGAAGCCCGTCCTCACAGCCCCAATGTTCTGAAGGAGGTCCCAGGCGGTGCTAGGTGGCAGTGGCAGAACTTAGCAGGAGGGCCTGATGTGAGTACCTGCAGCATTCACCTCTATCTCACCGCCACTATTAGCAGCCCCATCCACAGCAGCATCCGCTGCACCCGACACCACCGCCATCTTGCTGTGCTATGACGCAAACGCGAGCAACAGAAGATGAACTGCGGCAAGGGAGCATCATAAAGTCACTACTTGCTACCATTTCCTCATGACAGACAGGCCAGGCATTCCTACTGCGCATGGGCAATAGGTGGCGGCCATTGGAGAGACAGGCAGCAATGATGCTTACACCACGCCGAGGCCAGTGCTTTTCTTTATTTCAGTAGTAGTACATGATGCAGAGAATATATATGTGGGTTGGGCCGGTGCCGGTAAACTCAGCTGCGCAAACGCAAGAAGCCGGAGTTTTTGCTGAACTCCACACTCCAAGCAGAGTGGAAAAAACTTTGCAAGCTCCACCAGTGGAGCTGAGTTCACCTCCCACTCTAGTTTCAAAGTGAGTAGTTCCATCCAGACGTTAGCACAGCTGAGTTGTCACAATGTAACCCTGTGCTCGCCAATGGGTCTCCTAACCTTTTACAGCAAAAAGGTCAATTTGAGGTTTTTACTGTTAAGGACTCTTAGGACTTTTAAAAACACATGTTCCACTTTTTAATAGACAGCACCCTGCCTCAGGTTTCAATAGGCTTGCTTTAGGGGTGACATATATTAAAAAGGAAGGTCTGGACTTTGTCATTAGTTTAAATGACAAAGTTGAGTTAGCAGTTTGAAAACTGCTCAACCTGTCAGCAATTGCAGGCTGGAGTCTGGCCTTGCTTTGTCACACTCCTGGTGGCACAATAAGTGCCGCAGTCCACGAGAGACACTTTAACTTACATGCCCTGGGTACCCCTGCTACCAGATAATTGGCACTTATAAGTAAGTTAATTTAGGCCAATTGTGGGTGAACCTATCTGACATACACATTTTAAGGATCGGAGCACTGTCAGTGAAGACTGTCTGGTAGGGCTCAGTGCACTCTCAGAGTCGAAAAACCAGCAGCATCAGTCCAAAACTTTGGGGGTGATCATGCAAAAAGAGGCATTTCCTTACACCCTCTAAAACAACGGCGTATACATAGTTCAAAAGATGACAGAGGTAGCTGCTGCATAATGCAATAAGAGTCCAGTGAGTGAGGTGGAAACGCCCAGCTATCCAGCACTCCCAGGCAATACCCTGGAACCTTGCATCACGGAAGCAATTACAAGTAGAGGTTGCCACCACCAATAACACAAGTAAGATACACCCACGCAGCAACTGTCAAGAGTTGGGCATAGAGGCTGATCCTTTAGCTCTGGTTTCTTGATAAAATGGTGAGCCTTTCTAGAAGTTACACTGTCACCCCAAAAACATTAGCTACGGACAGATGTTTCCTGGAAAGCAGTGCCTAACCGACCACAGGGAAAAGGCAACAAGAGCATAACAACCTTGAGGGTGCTAATACTTACAACTGGGACAATTCTCCTCAGGGTCTTTTCTTGCTTGGGAAATCTGGGCAATATTAGCTGAATGGGATCACAGTGTTCAGACTTGAGCTTACCAGACTGGAGTAGCTGAGAAGAGACCTCCCTTTAGGCTGCAGGTTCTACACAAGAATGCCAAGGCAGAAACAAACAACACGGAGTAGCCAGGGCTCCTACAAGAAGTAACAGCAGCACTTGCTAAGCAAGGACTTGGATCAAGCCAACATGACTGGAGCCTTACCACTTGTAGCCTACATGGTTCCGTTTTAAACTACAACTACGACCTGCCTAAAGACTTTGACGGCCTCTTTGCATTTGGTTTCCAACTTCTGCCAGCCAGTATTTTGCATTTGAATAGGTGTGAACGAGGTGTGAACTTGCTCCAAGGGCCGGGACAAAAGGCCTTGAGTGTGGGGAGGTGTTGTGCCCCTGACCGAGTGGCTTGTGGGATGAGCCCAAGAACTTGATTAAATTCAAAAAGACCTACCATGTCACAAGCATATGTAGTTAACATCCAGGCCTGTCCTCTCCTTTTGTCCCCCCAGCCAGACCAGCCCCAGTCACAATTGGCCTCTTGTTGACATCATAGTGTCAAATTGTGCTGGAGTGTCAAGATCTGTTTGACGGGTCTGCTAGGGTGTTATATATTACACTTCGCGCATACTTCAAAGGGCGAGAGATGGATGCCAAATGAAATCTTGTATATCTACTGTCTGGTTCCTGGTGAACCCTGCTTTACTTTACCAGACTTCTCTCTCTGGGTTTCTTGAGGTTTTAGTGACTACCTCAAGCTGGATTTTGGTGTATGTGGGAGGACAATAGAATTACCATAGTACACTCCCCACACACACACACCCAGCCCTTGAAGTCCATGTTTAGTGTGATTGGAGACTACCACAATCTCGAAAATTTTCAAAGTGGGTAGAGTTAGTCCCGGGAACCTTTACCTTATTGGTTAATGCGTTCCCATGTGTCATTCTTGCCAACTAGCTCTCTCCAGACATAAATGTAGCATCTCCAGGCAGCTATTTCAGAACACTCCTGGAACTGTGGAAGATCAGAAGAAGACTCAACCTGCTGTATGAGCCCTGAGAAGAGGCTAGAAGACTGGACCTGTTCCTGTCTGACTCAGTAGAGAGAAGTGGACTCCAAGGGTCATAAGGCTGACCCCTGTTAAAGCTACTGGGACACAACAAGCTACAAGATGCCTTTCCCTGCAAATGCCCAGCTGGCCAATGGCTACTGAATGCGAGTTGGACACTCCTGTGGGCTTCTGCCTGCCACCCAGTGAGTCCCTAATCGCCTCCCCCGAGGTCCTTGTGGGCTTTAGAAGTGTACTGTGGAAATATGGATTTTTCTGGTCAGTTATGTCCCCTATCTTGGACCCCAACGGTTCTATGTGCATGTTACAAGTACATGTATGTTCCCTCCAGTTCCAGTTATGAAGACGCAAACACATGTGTGTCCACCGTCAACATGTCCTCTGTCAGATCCGCCATGAATAGGCCGGATATTCCATTCCTAAGTATGAAAAGCCACCGGCTTTATATGGTTTACCTATGCCATTTTACAGTCCAGGCAAGTAGGCCCTGATTCTGTCATCAAACTCTTCTTGCCTTCTGGCTCTGAAAACTCCAGTCTGAGCCTGCAACCATGACCATGAACTTTGTCCCATTCTCTGCGCGGCTCACGAAGCCTGACATCAGCCTATTCTCTGCCAAGAACTGTATTTCACCTTCGAGTTATCTGCTTCACCCCTCAGCCGATGCATTCCTGTCTAGTAGTTTAAGTAAACATTCTTCCAGCTACCGAGCAAAAGGCCCGGCTTCTCTGTCTTTATGCAAGTAATTCATAGCCCTGTTACCATGGAATATTCCTACCCCCTCGCATTTAGTGTAGACACTTAGACGCTTGTACACGCACACACAGTCAGTATAGAATAGATTCTGTCCGAGAGTCCTTCTTTTGTGGATAACATAGTTCTTTAAACATAGGATGTTAGATATGATTTGGGATTAGGTTGACTTGACCCCCCAGACTTTTCGTCTCCACATGTAGAGCTAAATGTCAAGTCCCCTTCAACCCCTAGTTGCACGTCAATCACACGTCATGCTGCTGCGCGCGCATCTATGCCAAGTATTATCTTATAGATCCACCTATATATGACATCATAACCAATTATGTTCCTTTTTACTCCTTATTACACCCATTTTCGGTTACGCATATGAATCGTCATTTTCCTTATCAATTGTTACGCCTACTGCATTCGCTTCATTGTAATGTATGTACTATAAAAGTCATTTCTTGTCAATAAAGTATGTACTTCACTTCCTGAACCCCCGTGGTGATGGAACTTGGAGCAACCGATTATAATCGTCCATTGGAATAAAGCCCATTCCGAACCTCTAATACCACGGATCCTGCCTCTCATTTTACTGAGCTATTTTTATTATGTTTCTGTATCAAATTAAGTCCCGGTAAAGGAATTTTATTTACCACATGAATGGCGCCCGAATAGGGACACTTTCTCATCTCACGCGCCGGCGGTGAGTTGCAGGCCCGGTCTCCTTCCACAGCTGGACGGACAATAACGCGTACCAGCAGGATTTCCTGTATCTCCCTCCGGTCAAGCGGGGGCGACTGAGGCTGCGATCAACACCCAGACGAGGCGGTGAGAAGTGCGAAGTATCCCGACCAGAGCCTAGCTGAGAGAGCAAGATCCGAGGTATACAGAGGCCCACCAGTTCGAAGTCGAGTCCAGTTTCCGACGAGTCGAGTCGAGTCCAGTCCGGTCCAAGTTCAGTCTCCGAGGCCTTCCGTTTCCGAAGCTACCCGGTGAGTACCATTACTGGGGAGGCATTTCTGACGTGCACATAGGTTGTGCCGGTCAAGACGGGTTTGGGTACACAAATCCGGTCTGCACTGTTTTAGCAGTGTATATGTACTGTTTAGCAGTATATCAAGTATTCCGAAGTATCTAGTTATTGTCAAAGAATTATGCTTGGTGATTAGTTATGCAGACGATCATCATTGTTGGTTATTTTAAAGGTTAAAAAAATGTTTAATGTTTAATGTTTAATGTGTTAAACGTCCTGCATATTGTGGTATGAATGGTTGTTCATTATTGTGCTTTTGTACTAAGTGTGTTCAAGATTAAGTATCAGATCAGTTCTCAATATGCCGCTCTTTTCGAAATTAAGACAGATCACTACAAGAAAAGGGGTACTCGAAGAAGCCGTTCCTATTCCTCCTAGGGACACTCCAGGGTACTTCATGTATCATAAACATGGCTTAGACGCTATATTATTTCTTGATTTATGGGTAGACTACACCAAGGAATTACCAGAAAGTCAGAGGTGGCCCGCAGCGGGGACCTGGGATGCAGAGTGCATCATGAAAGTCGAGGAAGAGTTATGGAAAAGGAAAGTCAGACAGTCACAGAAAGATGCCGTTGAGTTATGGCGTAAAGAATCTCATAGACGTACAGAAAAAGCACGTAGACAGGAGGAGAAGAGTAAAGAGAATTCCAATAAAGTTCGAGAAAATCTATTAATTGAGGAAGGTATCCGAGTGAAATCAGAACAAGTAGACAGACAAAGGAATGCCCTTATGAATGGTATGTATCCCCTTCTGGCCGAAGGATTACCTAAAGCTACTCCAGAAACACCGAAAGACTTGCCGCCCCCATTATTTCCAATAAAGGTACATCCTAAGGGGCATCCTAGAACCGCAGAAGATGTTTTTCTTTCCTCATATTTAGATGACGCAGCTCCCGAGTATGCTAATTCCGCCCCACATAGACCGCATACCAGGGAGGTCCAACGCCAAGATCCAGTACCCGTATCCCTACAGCAACCGATCGTGTCACAAGTTCCGGCAAACACATCTGTTTCTACATCTGTTCCTACAGCTGCTTCTATAGCTGTGTCCACACCTATAGTTGCTGTGTCACGTTCAACGAATCCTTTCACACCCGACACCCCAGATGGGGCTGCGGGAGGTGCTAGCAACATTTTTTCTACGCCACCCAGAATAAATAAACTTACTTTTCAAGAGTCAGCACATTCACGTACCCCCAAACTCATAAATGCCCGTACGCTTAAGGAACTTCTTGTAGATTGTAGATATGACCCTGTGCCCGGCAAAGAGGACGAAATGACCCTAACATCATTACGTATCAGACGAGCCGCAGTGTATTTAGGGAAATTACCAGGAATGACTGCGCATCTAGATAAAATATACCATTTTGTCCAAACAGGGCGAGATCCAGAATGTATTAACAGAGCTATGGAATACCAGAAAGTGGAGATACAGGGGGAACTGTTACGTTTCCTCATAAATTGTGTGATCAGAAATGAAGACCGATCGGGGGTAGACCCGGAAGCAATGCAAATTCTTACCCGATGGAGCCAGAATATATCAGAAGGTAGACATGATAAACAAAATTGTATAATAGCCATGTGCCGAAAGATCCGTAAAGAAATAGAACGCCTACACGAAGAAAGATTAGCGGTAGACGAGTTCGAACAAAACGAGGAGGAAAGGTCAGGACTGCCCGCAGGACAGTCAGACACCATAGCCTATGTAGGTAAAGGAAGATCTTGTAATAGTAATAGATGTCCTATTGATCCGGTACGTCCGATATGTCCAGATAATAACAGGAATTTCCAAATACCTATAATTAACATCAGGTCTAACGAGCATTCGTTCCAAGCCGCCGACAAACTACTCCGAGAACGAAGGGGTTATCATTTCCTCGATTCTATGGATGAACAAGATTTAGCTAGGGCAGCTGTCCATTGGGTTGACAGTCCCGGAAAATATAGTGATGATACAGTAGCACGCGCATTCTTGAATCTCACCCCAGATGAACAGCGGTTAGCTGGGATTTATATGATTCAACAACTCATTATACTATATCAGAGTCAGCATTCGGACCCTGGTCCCTTACCCGATATATTGACTGAATTGCTTATGAATAGATGGAAAGGTTCAGGTACTAAATTAATTAAAGAAATTCTAGAATCAAGAAAGCAGTATATTCTTTTTGTATGTTCAGACCGTGTCTCATTGCCCATCAAGGAAAGAACCACGTATTACATGGATAGACAGAATCCTTTACGAGAAGTGCACCCAATAAAAGGCGAGGACAATGAGTTTAAGCGCGTATTTGTATATACGCCCATATCAAAAATAGAATTGTTAGAAATGAAGAAAGTGGTACCCAGTCATGACAAAGATCCAGCGGGTTTTCACCGAGAAATTAAAGACATGTTACTCATGGGAGAGTATACCTATCCCGACATTATGACAATATTAAAGGTATTGATGCCTGCTGGCATTTATGAGAAACTCAGGGAAAAAGAGTGGGAGGTAGGAGACCAAAAGATAGAATGGTCAGTATTAGAAGCAGAAGAAAAGGCCCGAACTGCAGGAGCAGGACTTGGGGATAAAACTAAAGCACTACCAGGTTTATTAGTACAGGTACTGCCACGTTTATTAACTACGAAAAAGGAAGATTGGGGTACAATTTCAGCCTGTAAACAGAAGCAAGATGAAGACACTAGTGATTACTATGCCCGATTTGAAAAATGTTTTGGTATAAATAGTGGCCTAAAAGCAAGTAGCGAATCATACCCACATCTGTTTGTAACAAAATTAGTAGAAAATGCTCTGCCCCAAGTAAAGAATAGAGTATTAAAATTCGAGAGTACCTGGCAAGGTAACACTCCATCACAAATGTTACAAATGTTACAGTACCATCACAATAGAATTAGAGAGGAACAAGAACATGAACACAGACGCATGAAAGACACAAAAATGAAAATGTTAGTTTCTCAGACAGTTCCAGCTGAAGGACATAAAAAGGGTATGACACATTCCGGTGACTCAGCCGGACCTGTAAAAGGGACATGCAATTATTGTAAAAAGCCAGGTCATTACGTACACGATTGTCCAGTTTTGAAACATAATATCACCATAGGTAAAACACAAGAAAGACCACGGCCACCTAGACAGGACCAGAATGAACAAGGAGCTCCGCAGCATGCACAGTCCATGCCAGCTTCACAACAGTCTATACAGTTTGTGCCAGCTGCACCAGCGCTGCCTGTTGCTGCCACACAAACCACGACACGACAACTGTACCAGACCGCACAGTACGACTATCCTGATTATCAACGATACGCATGAACCAGCCTAGAGAGGGAAGTTGACTTACCCCTTATCGAGATCCCTGTAGATCAAGAAGGACCTTATGTACATAGTGAATTATTAGGCCAAGACAGAAAATTTTTACTCGATACAGGGGCAAGTCGAACGACCATAAAACGTAGTGAAGTTCCAGGGGCACCCCTCTCAGGCTCACAGAATATTTCCCTTGGTTTTTCAGGAAAACCTATTGTTAATGAAGTGTCACAACCTCTTCCACTTACGATAGGACCTCTGACCCGAACTACAGATTTATTGCTTACTAAATCATGTCCAGAAAACTTGTTAGGAATAAAAACACTGAAAGCTCTAGGAGCCATAATATGTTGTTCTCCGGAAGGAGTAAGGTTGTTTTTACGTGATTTTAAAGGTCATTATGTGTCTAGAGACATGGATCCCCGACTGCAGACTTTACCTACACATCTATGGGCACAAGGCCCTACTGATGTTGGATGCATGAATATTACACCATATCGAGTCACATTAAAGGCAGGAGTGGTGCTACCACGAATGCGACAATACAAGTTACCACCAGATGCTGTAGTGGCTTTACTACAAATCATTGACGAGCTCATTGCCCAAGGAGTAGTTGTAGAAACAGACTCCAATGTATGTAATTCACCGATAATTCCGATTCTTAAACGAACAGATCCAAAGGCCCCGCCAGTATATCGATTGGTTATTGATCTGCGCGAATTAAACAAATGCATTGTGCCACAATTTCCTGTGGTCCCAGATATCTCGTCATTACTGACAGCTATTGATTCCGAAGCGACATTCTTTACTGTAATCGATCTCAAGAATGCCTTTTTCAGCGTCCCAATAGATCCGGAAAGCCAATATTTGTTCGGATTTAGTTTAAATGGACGTAGCTTTAAATTCTCACGCGCACCTCAAGGATTTACAGAAAGCCCCAGCATCTATAGCCAAGCACTGAAACGAGAACTTGACAGTATCCACATGCCAGTTAACACTGCCTTGCTTCAATATGTCGATGATCTGTTGATCACCGCGAGAAGTGAACCGGAATGTGAAAAAGCATCACTGACAGTTTTACAATTTCTAGCCGAAAAGGGGCACAAGGTGTCCCCTTCTAAGCTGCAATTCTGTGTCCAGCGAGTTATTTATCTTGGACACTCGCTGTCCAAGGAGGGAAGGCAGCTTACACCCGACCGCATTCAGTTAATAGCTAACATGCCAATACCCAAGACACAAAAGGAGGTGCGGGCTTTCATAGGCCTCACTTCATACTGTAGACAGTGGATCCCTCAATATGCATTTCTAGCAAAATCACTCATTCAGTTGACAACACAGGAGGCAGCCACATCGACTGTTCTCCCTTGGACCCAGGAACATACACAAGCTTTTGAAAGCCTAAAGAAAGCTTTATGTCAAGCACCTGTTTTAGCAACGCCATGTTACAGAAAACAGTTTACACTCTTTGTTACAGAACGCGAAGGTACTGCCTTGTCAGTACTCACACAGGAACAAGCAGGAGCACACAAACCATGTGCTTATTTTTCTAGTACATTAGATCCCGTAGCCCAGGCTTTGCCTGCGTGTCTAAAATCAGTGGCAGCGACAGCTTTAGCAATCAGACAAAGCGATGCCATAGTGTTAGGACATCCATTGACAGTTCAAGTACCACACGCAGTAGAGGTTCTTGTAAATAGAACGCAAACACAACACCTGACTATAGCGCGACTTACAGGGTACGAACTTACATTGTTTCAGCCACACATAGAAATCAGACGCTGTAACACATTGAATCCTGCCACACTTTTGCCAGTAACCGGAACAGACCCACTAGCCCATGACTGTATTGAAGTTATTACAATAACGACGAAACCCAGACAAGACTTAACCGATGTCCCATTGTCAGACCCAGACCTGACATTGTATGTAGATGGTTCATGTATGAGAACAAATACAGGAGAGTTGGTGGCTGCTTACGCAGTCACAACAGATACTGAAGTCATTGAAACTAATCGTATAAATACTTTGTCAGCTCAAGCCGCAGAGCTTATTGCTCTGACACAAGCCTGTATTCAAGCCACAAATAAAAAAGTCAACATATACACTGATTCACGTTATGCATTCGGAGTTGTACATGACTTCGGCGTGCTGTGGCGAGAGAGAGGTTATTTAACTTCCCACGGTGCCCACATTCAGCACGGACCCCTCATTCATGCCTTATTAGATGCAATACATCTACCTACTGCAATATCAATTATGAAATGTAAGGCTCATACGAAGGTTACTGATATCATTTCTCAAGGCAATGATCTAGCCGACAGAACAGCTAAACAGACTGCTCAAACCCAAACATCCGACATGACAAAGACAATAGTCCCGATGCCGACACATTGTATGACAGTTAAAGATCCTACCCTTGACGTAATTGACATCCAGACACATGCTACACCAGACGAAATAAAGAAATGGACTGAATTAGGAGGGATCCAAACGGACCAAGGATGGATGATGAAGGAAAAGTCTGTATGGTTCCTTCCTGATTCAATGGTCCAAGTTATAATTAACACTATACATAGTCCAGCACATCTAGGAGAAAAAGCTATGCTAGATAGCATTCAACACATTTGGTTCAATAAACATTTACGAGCAGCAGCCAAACAAAAGGTCCGTACCTGTATGATCTGTTGCCAGTTCAACCCAGGAAAAAGTGTTCCCGTAGAACAAGGTGGATTTCATCCTCCTAATCACCCTTTTGAAGTCCTCCAGATGGATTATATCCAGATGGAACGATGTCGAGGATTCAAATATGTTCTCGTAGTTGTCTGCGCTCTGTCCCGCTGGACGGAGGCATACCCAGTTTCAGATTACACTGCCCCGACTACTGCCAAACAGTTAGTTCGAGAATTCTTCCCACGATACGGTTTACCACGTGTTGTTCACTCAGATAACGGCCAGCCGTTCTCATCCGAATTAATGAAACATGTTTCACTTTTGTTAGGTTATCAGTGGAAATTCCACTGTGTCCGACACCCTGAGGCAGCAGGTCTCGTAGAAAGACATAATCAGACCCTGAAAATTAGATTGTCCAAAATATGCAGGGAGAAAGGTGTCGACTGGGTAGTAGCACTACCAGTTGCACTCTTTTTCACAAGAATGGTAGCACACTCTCGAACAGGGCTATCCCCGTATGAGGTGATCTTCGGCAGACCACCAAATATGTGGGGGACGCCTATACCACGCAAAATAACTGATATTGACTGTAATATGCTGACAGATTACTTGGCTTCCTTGATGTCTGCACTACAATCTTGTCGTTCACAGGTAGCTGCAGCCTTTCCCGACAACACTGAGGTGAAACCCCATGACGTAATTCCGGGGGACCTCGTCCTTGTGAGGAATTTCGACCGAAAGACTCAGCTGGAGCCCAGGTGGAAATCACCCAAGTTGGTCCTGCTGACCACAAGAACAGCCGTGAAGATTGAAAGCAGGAAAGGCTGGATTCATTCAAGTCATATCAAGAAATTTCATGGACTTCCTGCAGATGTAAACAGCCCACCTCGTGTGTCTTCACCCATTGACTCAAAACTTCCTTTTGTTGAACAGAGCAACTCTGAACACTATAAACTAAAGCTTAGGCCCAACCAGTCGAGCAATTTGATTGTTTAAGTCCTCTCCAAGGTGAAGCGGTTGAATTGTCTCTGACATGTATCCCTTGGACCTGAGTAGAGAAAGCACCCGGAAAATGTTGAAACGACAGGCGTATTGTAAATCACTGCGTAGCCACTGCATAGTGACATTATTAATCTTGTTTTTCTTGAGTCTTTTAATAATTACTGCAAGTATATTGTTGCACATATATTACCCTATTGCCAGAAATGTTTACAATGTTACTGCTGAACATTCTTTTAGTGACTTACCTCCACATGAATTGTCTTATAGACTTGCGCTGCGCAATAACACTTTCATTAGTATGTTACATCATTCCCATCAGACTAGTAATGCAACTAATTGTTGGGTGTGTGGCCGACTCCCTCCCTATCAGAATTATGAAGGAGTCCTGCCTTTCTTTCCACATCCGTTTACACATAATGGCTCCTGTGGAGCATGGTTTAGTTTAATCAATTCCATAGACTCAGATACAGCCGTTTACCAAGACCAGTGGGTGTGGGGAAATCTGAACCTAGTTTTATTCAAAGTCTGTTACCCTGACAAGGAGGGTCGCCCCAAAGGAACAGGAACTGATCTAGAAAATGAAGTATATGGATTAGGTAACTTCACTCCTAATCTCATGGTTCTAAATGTCGAATCCGAAGTTGAACTAGTTTTACCAACCATGTCAGTATTCCCAGCGAAAGGTGAATTGTGTGTAAGAAAAGTTGGTTCCATACATATGGGCCATAGTAAATGCACTACTACAGTAGAATTCAGTGATCAAGGCAAATCTTCATTTAGAGCTTATCGCCACTCCTACTTTATATGTGGTCAGACTGCATATATGCGTCTACCTCTAGATTAGGATGGTACCTGCTACATTGCATTCCTTTTGCCACCTGTTTTCCTAGCTCCTCCTGATTATTATAGAAATATTCATTTAGTACACAACAGAGAGCGGAGAGATCTCCCAATTGTCGATTACACTGAAACAGCATGGGAAAAATACACAGATTTCAATAAAGGCATCTTTCCCTATATAGGTACTGTTACTAATAGTAAGCTGATACGTAGATTAACTAGAACCCTTGAAGCGGTAGTGAATGAAACTATTTCCGCCTTAGGCAATTTAACAGAAGAGCAGTCTGCTATGCGGATTGTTGTGCTTCAAAATCGTCTTGTCCTTGACGTCATCCTGGCTGATAGGGGCGGAGCTTGTAGGGTCATCGGATCAAGCTGCTGCGTATTCATACCAGAAAATTCGCCATCTGTATATAAAGCTATAACTCGCCTTCATAAGATTGTAAGCCAGATACACCAGAA
Source organism: Triturus cristatus (assembly GCF_964204655.1). NCBI lineage: Eukaryota > Metazoa > Chordata > Amphibia > Caudata > Salamandridae > Triturus > Triturus cristatus. Next base: position 1,219,772,690 of record NC_140585.1, read on the forward strand.
CCCAGGCCCTTGGACTTGGTCCGGTTGGTTTTGGAGTGTGATATCAGCTTGGGGATGGAGAGTTCTATCCTTTCTAGGTATTGGCCTTCTCATACTATTCAGTTGCTGTCTATGCCTGCAATGTGGACCAGCGATTTGTGGTCTGTGTGCCACATCGTGCATTCCACATCAAGATTTTCATTCAAGATCCCGGAAGAAGAAAGAAGAACAAATGATGCTATATGAACAGATCAATGGATTAATGAAGATTGATATCTCTTGACGGGCAAGTAGGGGACAAGGAGGGAATGTGGAAATATGGATTTTTCTGGTCAGTTATGTCCCCTATCTTGGACCCCAACGGTTCTATGTGCATGTTACAAGTACATGTATGTTCCCTCCAGTTCCAGTTATGAAGACGCAAACACATGTGTGTCCACCGTCAACATGTCCTCTGTCAGATCCGCCATGAATAGGCCGGATATTCCATTCCTAAGTATGAAAAGCCACCGGCTTTATATGGTTTACCTATGCCATTTTACAGTCCAGGCAAGTAGGCCCTGATTCTGTCATCAAACTCTTCTTGCCTTCTGGCTCTGAAAACTCCAGTCTGAGCCTGCAACCATGACCATGAACTTTGTCCCATTCTCTGCGCGGCTCACGAAGCCTGACATCAGCCTATTCTCTGCCAAGAACTGTATTTCACCTTCGAGTTATCTGCTTCACCCCTCAGCCGATGCATTCCTGTCTAGTAGTTTAAGTAAACATTCTTCCAGCTACCGAGCAAAAGGCCCGGCTTCTCTGTCTTTATGCAAGTAATTCATAGCCCTGTTACCATGGAATATTCCTACCCCCTCGCATTTAGTGTAGACACTTAGACGCTTGTACACGCACACACAGTCAGTATAGAATAGATTCTGTCCGAGAGTCCTTCTTTTGTGGATAACATAGTTCTTTAAACATAGGATGTTAGATATGATTTGGGATTAGGTTGACTTGACCCCCCAGACTTTTCGTCTCCACATGTAGAGCTAAATGTCAAGTCCCCTTCAACCCCTAGTTGCACGTCAATCACACGTCATGCTGCTGCGCGCGCATCTATGCCAAGTATTATCTTATAGATCCACCTATATATGACATCATAACCAATTATGTTCCTTTTTACTCCTTATTACACCCATTTTCGGTTACGCATATGAATCGTCATTTTCCTTATCAATTGTTACGCCTACTGCATTCGCTTCATTGTAATGTATGTACTATAAAAGTCATTTCTTGTCAATAAAGTATGTACTTCACTTCCTGAACCCCCGTGGTGATGGAACTTGGAGCAACCGATTATAATCGTCCATTGGAATAAAGCCCATTCCGAACCTCTAATACCACGGATTCTGCCTCTCATTTTACTGAGCTATTTTTATTATGTTTCTGTATCAAATTAAGTCCCGGTAAAGGAATTTTATTTACCACAGTACTCCTCAGGTGGATTGTGACATAAAGGACTAAAATCGGAAGGTAAAATCTTTGACCAGGGCGAACCTAGTTAGTGTATCCAGCCTGTGCTTCATCACAGTCAGCGTCAATTTGGGGCAGAATAAGGCAACGTAAAGTCTTTCTGGGAAACATGAGTTGACGCACTAACCCCACAGATGCTAGAAGCCAAGACCTGTATATCCCAATGGCTGGCCTACCAACACTGTGAGTGGAAACTCTGAAAGAAGGATATGAACTGCACATACCAATGTAGCCACCGGACCAAAGCATGTATGTAATGTTAGTGACATTTGTATGGCACACATTCAATCATTAATTGGTTATGGTGGTTCAGTGGACTATCTCCTGGAATCTAGGTCTAACCTCATGCTCAAAGGTTTCAAACTGGTGGGTTTCCTAAGTCGTTCATCTTTCTGAGGTAGATGAAATGAGTACCATCAATATACGTAACAATAAGCACTTATTTTTGAGTGCCAAGATGCTCCAAGGGTTAAACATGTATTTTAGAAATACATCTGTTATGATACCACTGATGTGCCTAAAAAGAGCTATTTGAAGTCTGGTGCAGGTCAACATGGATCTGAGGGTTCAAGCTGAGCCTGGTGGCTCAAACCCTCCACACCGGATAAGAGCTCATGAAACCAGTAGCTCTGTTTAACAGTGGTGTATAAAGTAAAAGTCTCAAAGTGAGTATGGCAATCAATACCAAGCAAGTTAAAATGAGCATTCACATCAGCCACATTGGTACCAAGGCAAGGTGGTGAGGGCCTTCCCTCTTTCAGACACTTGGTGAGCTCTTTCATTAAAACCCAAACTTAAGGCCTCAGTTTATTGTCCTAGGAACAAACCAGGTAGAGTCTGGGGCATCTATTCATGCGTATAGCCTGAACCAGAACCAGCAACTACCTCAAGATCTCAAAAAAAGGCATAATATTAGAATTACGGACTGGTTACAGAACCCACGGCCTAAGAGACTTTCAAGTTCTCAGTCAACAGGATATCTAGGATTATGGCCTGTTAATGCCTAAAATCTCTACCCATAGGTAAAGAGGGTCGAGGATCGGGGACTGTTTGAAACCTTTGTCCACGTATAAGAGTTCAAAACCCGAGGTGGACTAAAACCTGCACCTTCAGTTGTATGGGCAGGATAAGGAACTGTTTAATGTTTCAGCACATAGGGCCAGAGGCGATCTAAGACCCCAGCACCTGGATACATGACCAGAACCAGGGTCTGCCTAAGACCGCAGCTTAAGGATACGGGACTAGCTAAGACCTCATCACATTGTGAAAGAAATCTGCACCACGCTGATCTATATGTCTGAATTGATTTTTAACAAAATAAAATAATCTGTGAATGACATTACTTAGAATACAGTAGATACTGCCTACCTGCTGGCATAGTGCCGGTTGTTCGGTTATTCCGGGCTGCTGTTAGTCAGTAATATTAGACCCACTGTAGTGGAGTAGAACCTTTCTATATCCCTGTTCTTTGTTACTATACGATTGCGCAAACGTGGGAGAGTAGTTCTCCCCTGAGACGCCGTAGCATCTCTAACTGATCCTTTGCGCAGCCTCAGTATCATTCAGGGTGTCTGTAGGTTCCGGAAGAAGGTGCCGCCCTGGCTCCTCCCCTGACAGTATTTAACCTTGTGGCCCGGTTTGAGTGCTTCTCCCTGGCAGACGTGAGGACGGGGTAGGTTCTTTGTATCCCGCATCCAGAGAGGACCGTGAGTACAGCAGGGGCAGTTCTCTGTGATCGAGTGCTCAGCCCGTATACAGCTATCGGACCTAACCGGTCCCTCTCTGTTTTTTACTTGTTTTTGAACTACTTTCCCCACTATGCTCTCCTTTATAGTCCAAGAAGGAGCGGGTGACCCGCGTTGCTGGCCAGAGGAGTTTTGTTCCCCGATAATGTCGGGTAAGGCCGTTCTTTAGATACTGTCATCTTCGTGCACATGCCCAATGACTATCCATGCATGCGAAGTCTCCTGATTTTGTGCACTCCTTTGCACTGGTTTTAGCCTTTACATCCACACCCTATGTGTTCAATGTCTGTAGGGATTGTGATGAAGGATAGTGTCAACTAATATGGACACCCCAGGCCCCTTAGATTGACAACTTTGAGAATTTATAATTTATGGGCAAGCATACATGGGCCCGAGTCTGGGGGCGATGGTGACATTAGGGGTATACTAGGTGTTCCCTATTTTCTGGTTTTGTGTGTCTTTTTGATTGTGGCAGGTCGTGCACACGATTGTGGCACGTATTGATGCACCAAGTTTTACTGATGCTCATACTGTGTGTCCTCTATTTTGTGTTTCTCTCCTAGGTTACTTATCAGGAGTGTCTACAAATTCTTACTACCCGATTGGGAAACAATATGGTAGCCCGCCCTGACTAACTATGAGGGTATTTACTTTTAATTATTCGCCTCACGTGCACTTCACTACACCTGTTTTTTGATCCTGAAGAAGCGCCAACGACCCTGGTGGCAATAGGGGCGCGAAACATGTTGATCTACGACAGGCATAATATGCCTGCTAGGGTAACTTTATACCCGAGGGGTGCTAATCTATTTATTTTGGCAATATCCTTGCTTGAGCTTTTTGATTTAGTAACCCCGGAATACAATTTTTTACTTATCTTGCACGCACTCTGTTTTACCCTCTTTTAGGGATCCGCACCCCACACACCCACATGCACCATCCGGCATTTCCCCAAAAGATCTCCGCTAAAGTGACCCTTCGGGGGACCCGTAGGGCATTGCAGCGCCGGGCCAGACGAGGAGCAAATGCCCGATGATGAAGCATGACACCTTCGGGTGTGTGAGGGCAACAGAGGACAAGCTTCGTTCTTTATCCTTTGTGCCGGGTCCCATCCTATACCTAGGACTTTCTCTCCCTTTTTGCTTTCTGGTAGGGGCTATTTAGCACCCTTCCTTTGGAACAGTGTCTTCTGTTGGTTTAACTAAAACCTGCACCTTCAGTTGTATGGGCAGGATAAGGAACTGTTTAATGTTTCAGCACATAGGGCCAGAGGCGATCTAAGACCCCAGCACCTGGATACATGACCAGAACCAGGGTCTGCCTAAGACCGCAGCTTAAGGATACGGGACTAGCTAAGACCTCATCACATTGTGAAAGAAATCTGCACCACGCTGATCTATATGTCTGAATTGATTTTTAACAAAATAAAATAATCTGTGAATCACAGATACTGGCAATAAGGGGCTGCCCATGTGTCGGGCGAGCATAAAAGCTAAAACTTATATATTTTCACACAATGGTCTCTAGTGGATATTGTAGAGTACTGGGCGCTAGGCCCACATGCTGCTGAATAATGCGCACACACAGTGGTAAGGTACTGATAACTGGCCTAGGGCATGTGAGCCTGGCCCCTTTTATTTGCAGGGTCACCTGACTGGTGACGCCTGTGATGGGTGGATGTTCAGAGTGGGTACAACAGGAAGCTAAACACTACATCCCTCCCAAACTTTAATGAAAAGAATCAAACAAGTCCAACCTACGAAGAAAACAACCAAACAACACACAGCACCAATGAGTCTCTTCAGGCCATCTGCCGGGCAGTGCTGGAGCGCTGGACCCCATGATCAGGATGCTTGAGCCCACCTCGGCGATGTAGTTCAGACCAGCCTGGTCTTATGGTATTGGAGTCTATTTACATAGTTCCAATGGTGGTGCATCTGGAGCGGTAGTGGGGTCCACTTTGGAGATCTTCTTGCAGGCGCTCAGGCTCTGGTGGATAGCCAACTTGCAAACATGGAGGATGACCTCGGTGGATGAGGGCTTTCCTTGGAGGCGATGATGCTTTCCAGTTCCCGATAGCCGAGCAGTTTCAGACTTGCCTCTCTTGCCTGGACTCCACTCTCACAGGAGTATCCTGGCGGGCCTTCCTGCCGGGCTGCCATGGGACCGTGTGGCCTTTCGTGGGCCGCGCGAAGGCGTTGCTGAGGAACTGCACACAGGACCGCAGCCAAATAGCTCATGAAGCCTCAAAGGGTGGTGTCTCAGAGTCTAAGTGCTCTTGCCGTCAGGACCCAGGTTCTATGCCTTTTTCAGATGGTCTTTGTGTGACCAGTCTCCATCTGAGACCTCCATGCTTCCAGGTGCCTGTCGTGGATTGGCTGCCGACGCATCTCTCCGGTTTGGATTCCCCTCTCACAGGAACTCTGTTGAGCCCTTGCCTCTGGATTGCCACATGACCGCGTGGGCTGTGCGGGTCTTTCGTAGGCCGTGCTGAGGGGTTGCTGCAGAACTCTCAACAGGACCACGGCCAAGCCTCATGTAACCCCAAGGGTGGATAGTCCAATGGTCGGGTATGCTCTTCTTCGGCAGGCTTCAGGATTATGGGGGCACACAGAAAGTTCCTGGGTAGCTAGCCTCCGCAATGCCAGGAGTGTCTTGTTGAACTCCGGATGTATTGAGCGTTTGGATCCACTCTGCTGGTATGACCCTCCTTATTTGTTCTTGGTGATGCTGATGCACCTGGATGATAAATGAAATCATTTTCTTTCAGTTGGGCAACATGTGGCGATCTCTTGCTTTCGGTGACCTTGTGGAGTGAGGAGGACTGGCGGGACTTTGTGCCCATTTACGTTTATCTTCTGGCAGGTGCACTTGCTAGATGTGGCGCCATTGATGTCAAGCAGCTAGTGACAGGTGAGTGGTCAGTCGCACTGTGAAGCGTGGGGCCAGGACGCAGATCGTGCTTGCTAGCGGCTTACGGCGGGTCCTCCCACGAAGCTGTCTCCAGTGATGTCTCTGCACCCTGGTGGCTGGCTTGTGCTGATGAACACCTTCTCCAGTGCTGACACTAGTCCTCTGTCCTGTCGCTCTTCTCCTTTTCCCTCTAGCGTGCCTGTGGTGGTTGTTTGCCCTGTGGCGTCGTGCCACTCTCCTCTCTTCCTTCGCGGAGTGGCATCCTGCCATGATCTTCTCCTTTGCTAAGTAGTGTCCAGCCACACTCTTCTCCTCCTTCTGACCAGGTTCCTCACTCGGATGTGACGTCCTGTCACATGTCTCATGATTGCGCCACATGAACATCTCTTTGGTTGTGTCCGGTTCTTGGGACTGTCTTTACTTTGTTGTGGGTCTGTCGCAGGTCTGTCCTGTCGTTAGGACATGCTTCCACTCCTTGTGGACCTTTCGTGGGCCCCATACCCTCCTCAGGGATTTTCGCAGTGCTCCTCTGCCGAGATGCCAGGTTACCTCTTCGCTCAAGGGCGTTGTGCTTGCGCCTTGAGCCATCACTGTCATGGCGCCTGCTCCTGCTTCCGTTCAGGCATGCTTGGCTAGGTTGATTACTTTGTGTGACATGTTCAGGACCGGACTGGCCGTGGCGGGCACCGGGTGTTTTGCCGGTGAACCGCTAGGGTGTGGGCCAGTTTTGGCCCCCTGGGGGTCGTTTTTGTTACCGGGGGTGGGCAATATCAGCCCCCTGTAACAAAATAGGCAAATACCGGCTCTAGCAAACAGCTCGGCCCCACCCCCCTCTCCCCCAAGGGGCGACGGCCGTGCAGTTTGCAGGGCCTGTTTCGGTGTCCAGTCCAGCCCTGGTGGGGGGAGGGTGGAGGGGAGTCTGGTGGTTAACATAATAATAAGGACATATCAGGTAACGGACCGGGATGTCTCTATCCTTACCCTGCACAAGTTATCGAATTGTGTGATCCTGGGCATATCGCTTTAATGATCATGGGCTTTGGTTCTCTGATCTACCAAAGCTAGGTGGATGAAAGAAATAAGCTAACCACTTACAAAGAACTGACTTTCTATAAACATTGGATATTAAGGGCTGAGCAGAACGCATCCACTGAGATAGTTAATTCAATACATAGCGTTCTGTGCACAACTGCATCAATTTCTAAGTAGTGAGGGGTGGTTGGTACATATTTGGGACATGATAGATGCACAATTAATAATCATTCAAAGGCCATTGAGTATAATTCGAAACATGCATTCCCAGGCTTTAGAAAGCGGTTTCATTGCCAAGATTACCTGGCTGCCACTGTCAGATTAGTGCGGTGAGCCGAGTATCCCTCCAGGCGTCAGCGCCGCAAGTGGCATCCATTAATGAGCTAATGGCAGGCATTCTAAGAGTCCAAATTTGGAAGCACGGTCTTTTCCTGAAACTGGACAGAAGGTGGCTCTCACGGCTTAACTAATTGAGGCAAGAAACAGGCTACTACGTGCAGTACCATGGGTTTGTTTTTCCACAGTGAGCTTGGTCACTGACAGATAACACAAAATAAAACCTTGAACCCATCGAAGAAACTGCACTGTACCGCAGACTTACAAATGAATGTAAGTTAAAGAAACTAAAACAGGAGGAAACTGTAATGCTCACTTTGGTATCAAAGCAAGGAGAAAGCTGAAGCGGGTAATAATGCAGGTGCACAGGTAGTCACCTACCTTCTTTACTCACCCCCCACCCCCCCAGAAAAAATACACAGGCCACCAGTCTTAAGTTGTCCATATTGGGTGTATACGGCTACTGTTCCTTTTTGCTTTGCATTCAGGTACTTGTTGTTTTGTTTCCCGTCCGTATACATGTAGGACTGCAGTTACCAGAATGCAAAGTGTGAGCGAGCAATGAGAAAGGCATTCACACGTGATATGCGGCAACTTGCTAGCAGTGTTTTAGTGCCCAAGTAGAGAAGCCTAAGGGCACTGCCATGATTCTGCCACACAGCCAGCTGTACCCCACTGCCCCGGATGCAGAACAGTCATTTGTACCGGTCTCAGCGTTTCTTACTTCACTGCACACACCTCGCTCGTCCTTCTCTGCTCAAAAGCTGCAGGAATATGAGGTGGGTTCCCGTATCTGTACGGCACTCGTGGCCCTGCCATAAAGGCCCCGAGATGATGTCAGTGTTTAATCAGTAGACAAAGCTGCCCCTAGGAATTATGTCTTATACTTTACTGTGGAGATCAGGTCGGACTGGCAGTAGCGGGCACCGTGTGTTTCCCTGGTTAGCCACCAGGGTGGGGGCTGGTTTTGGGCCCCTGGGAGGCCGTTTTTGTTACCGGGGCCAGCAATATCGGCCCTTGTAACAAAATCGTCCGCAACCGGCCCTAACAAACAGCTCGGCCGCACCCCCTCTACACCCCCCCCCCCCAGGGGGGCCGGCCGAGCAGTTTGCCAGGGTCAGTTTCGGTTCCCAGTATGACCCTGGACATGTTCCTTGCATCCGGTGCAATGTGGTATTGGGCCACGTGTTATGTGTCCTTGGAGCACATGTCGCGGTGGCAGCTTGCCACGTGGAGTGTGCAACTCCTCTCCTCTGGTGCCACTGACGACTCTGTCTTGAGGAAGTGTGAAGGAGGAGGACACTCTATTCCTGTCTTTTGGCCCACTGCAGGCCTGTGCTTCTGCAGTGGAGATGTAAAGGCTCTCCCTCCTGTATCAGGGTCATGCTAGGTGCTTAGTCCCTTCTCCTCTGTGGGGGAAAGCTGGTGGCGCTTGGCATTGTGCCCAGTCTATTTTGCGGGTGCCTGGCAGGCAACCAGACCCTTTGTGCAACTTGCTTGGTGTCTGTGAGGGTGCCTTGCTCTCCTTACTTGTGTTGGTGGCCATTCACCACTTGAGGTGTGCAGCGCTATCTCCCTCCTTGCAGTGGCGTGAGACAGCCACTGGCGGCATGTGCACCACTCATGTCCTTCTTGCAGCTTTCGTGGGGCTTGCTTGGTGCCTCTGGTCCCATTATGTTTGCTGGACCTCCCTTGGCCAGTTGACGCTTCTCTTGGCGGGGGTGGCTCTTTCCTGTGTTAAGGTGATTCCGATGCTGTTGGAAGGGTGTCAGTGTAGAGGGGCCTCGCTGTCAACCTCGGAGGTTGCTAGGCACCATAAAATGTATCTGGAGGCCAACCAGTGTTTTCTTCTGGCAGTATCAGCAGGTGGCCACTGGGGCGTATAGTGTAGTCATCGCCGGTCCTGACTGTTCCTCATGACCTCTGGTGAATGTGTGTTTTAGAGAGTCATTATGGTAGCTCTCACGTGCAGGAGCTGCAGTGTAAAGCTGGGTACAGTCTCATCTCTTTTCGCAGGGACACTGTAATCCAGGGATGAAAGTATGCAGGGGGTCACTGCAGACTATTTAGACATGCCGAGCAGCATGTTCCTTTGAAAATCTTTAGCTGCGTTGGGGCTGCTCCATTTTAGTAATTCACTGGTGCAGTTCAAATGAGCTGCAGCTAGGTGGCAGTGGAGCCACCTCCACTCTCCGGCAGTCCTTCCTTGTGGGTCACAAGTTACTTCTTCAGTTTTGCACTTGGGCCCCAGTAGCCTTGCTAGTGCTGCGGGCCATGCCTTTAGGGCGGGTTCTGTGTAAACGGCTGCGGGCCGATTGGCGTTCCTCTCCTGTCTCCTGTGTATCAAGTTAGGTGTAGTCTTTCCACCCATGCAGACGCTACAGGGGGTGGGCAAGGTGAATCAGGGCAGGTGCATTGCCGTTTTGTGCTGGGAGCTCTGTGCCCGGGGCGTGAGCACCGGCATGCGGGAGCTGCTTGCTGGGAAGGCTTTTACTCTTTCCTTTGTTTTTCACGCCAGGACTGCCGCTGCCCGCGTCCCACGCAGTGGGACATCAGCAGGGCAGCCCCCTTAGTGGCCGCCCGTCGCAGCCTTTCCCCCTCCTCCTGCCTCGTGCGCGAGGCCACGCCCAGGGAGGGTATCTCCCAATGTGTGTAAGGTGGAGGTGGGCCGTTAGGTGGGGGGGCGAGGCTTGCCCCCCTACATAGGTGTCTCCCCTCGCCCAGTTCCTCCTCTGCTTCCTGTGCGCCGCTCCTGCCCGGACACGCGTTCTACCGGTCGTCCGCGTTACGTTACTTGGATCGAGGCCCCCCCCCCCTCCAGCTTCGTCGAACTCTTCAACAGCTTCGGTGAGTCTTGCTAACCTCTCCCACCCCGGGCCTGTCCCTGGGCATGACCAGGTGGACGGGGCCCTGTGGCCTGGGAGGCCATGGGTGTGGGGGGCGCAAGCTGGCCCCGTGTCCTGCGGGGCAATGCGGGTGTTGCTGGTGGACATCCTCGTGGCGCGAACGCGTGGTGTCAGGGTGGCGGGGGTCCAGTATCGGGCGGGAGGGGGCTGCGATTCGTAGCGGCAGGGTGTGTTCACTCGTCTCATTAGGGGGTCTGAGTGGTGCCGGGGTCAATGCGCAGCGCGAATGGGAATGCCCCCTTCCCCGCGATGTGGAAAAGTGCCCACGTGGATAGCTAGAAAACTGTGTTTTGCCCCCATGCAACAGCAGCTCTCCATTGCGGCGCCTGAGCAGTGTGCCATTTCCCTGCGAGGCGCGTAGTCAGGGATCGTGTGGTGGGCTCCAGACTTCCCGGTCGCAGGTAGGCGGGTTTCGTGCCCCCCGGGGTCGCGGCCATTTTGCGAGGGGCGGGGAAGGGCTTCGGCGCCTCCTGGTCGGTTTCGCGCCATAACAAGCTAGGCAGCTGTTTGCCCCGCTCTGCGGTTCTCCTGCCAGCGCCACAATATCCCATCAGTCTGTATTTGACAATTAATTTAAAACTTAACGGTTATGCACCACTTGCTTCGCCTTTCGGCGCCCGGTGCATCCGGGTCGAGTCGCGCTAACGGTAGGCGGCCTACTCCTCCACCAACCCGCAGAACTGTCCCAGAACATTGGGGGCATACACGCACATGTGCATGTGTAGAGAGGTTGGTTAGTGTCAGACGCAAAATGAAGAGAGGTCTGTGTTTGAGGTCCATAGTCGGGAGGTAAGGTTGCACAAGGGAAGGTATGCAAGCTTCTGCCCACGCACCAATAGGGAGGAGGGCCGGTTTTACCCGCTTTACGGTGCTCGTGTGGAGCGCCCCAGGGCCCTTCGGTCTGGGTTGCCCCCCCCCCCCTGCATCTTCGAGTGTCGGGCGGTGCACTCTCGACGGGTCCGCGCCTCCTTGCTGCACACCGCCCTCCAGGGTATGCGTCAATCGAATTGTGTTCACGCTATGCCGCTCGGTGGGGGCCCCGGGTGGGGGGTGTTCTCCGAGGCTCCCGGGCAGTGCCCCCCCCCCCGCATTCACCGGACGGTAAAGCACGGCCTCCTCAATAACTGGTATGCAATTATTGCATGAATTTGGTTCTCGTCAGGCTGCGTGGTGTGGCTCCAGCGGGGGGTGTGTTCTCCGAGGCTGTCTGGCAACACACACCCCCCCCCCTAACATTTAAAAAAAAAAAAACAGTTTTTGATGACTAGTATGCATGGGGGGCACACTGTAATATATATTTTATAAATCACGCGCTTGCGCGCACTGCTTCCCAGGGATACACATCAACACCTCGGAAGCACGCGCACAGTGCACAACTGGTACTACCGCCCTGCGCACACGGTACTAGCCCACACTGCTGCCCTCCCAATACATAGCCTCCGTTATTACACGCGCGCACTAAGATGGTATATTCCTGCCGGCCTTCGAAATGTCCAACTGGGGGGGGAATCAGGCGTCGTGGCGCACGAGTTTGCCGGTTGCCGGCTGTGTGGTTATGTATATATTGAGTGCATTGCTTCTCCCACCGTTCTAACTCCGCTCCTTTTCCCATCTACAGATCAGGTGAGGGGCAGCCCGCAACCGTAGGGCCAGGTACCGAGGAGAGGGCGCAAGGGAAACGCACGCTAACAGTGAGCTCGGAGTAGCTACCGCAATGGAGAATATCGGGACACCGGGTCCACTGTTCTCACAAGAGACGTCGGTCGAGGAGACGCAGTCGAGCACACCGCCAGAAGGGGTGTGGGAGGACTTTATGGCGTTCGCTCGTGAGAAGGGCACGGCGTGGGCCCAAGGTTTCCTCGAAGGTCGTAGGGTGGAGGATTCGGGCGTGGTCGTAACCCCCCCCCATCCGAGGGCGTCCAAGGCCTATCGGGGTCAGAGCCCTGGAGGTCCACCAGGGTGCGTAAGCCCACATCAAAAGACATGCCCGAGGCCCCGCCGGCCAGGAAACGACAAGCGACCGCATCACGTACTGTCCCCACGGCAGTCGCCACACCACCGGTGCACGACTTGGCAACAGGAATCACTGACATGGCCCAGATGGGCAAAGCCATGGACCAGATGCTTAGCCTTATGTCCGTCTTTCAGAACCGCTTGGATGCATTAGCTGCACCGCCGCAGTTGCCCACAGCGCCGGTGCCCGCACCAGCCCAGGCTCCGGTGCTCCAAGTCTGGGCCGGGCAGAGTACGGCCGTGGAACAGCGTAATGGTGAGCCTGGGGGAGCCCAGGGGTTTACACCTTCAGGGGAAACAGGTCCCGCCACTATTACCGCAGCAAGTTCACCCCCGGCTATAGCATTGGCCCCACCCCACACACCGGCGGCTGCTATGCCCGCCATCCCGGTAGCTGCAGAGTCTACACCCACCGTGTCACCGGGTGGTGCTGTTTTAGGAGGGGAGGGCGTTGGTCAGGTTACAAAACCCCTTGTCACCCAAGCGCCATTGGCATCAGGCCGCTGTTCCCTGGCATGGTTGGTACCGCAGGCCGCTAAAGAAGGAATATGGAGGCGAGAGTATATAGACATTCTAACATTACTTATGCATGGGTCAGCAGGGGTGGACACAAGGAGGATGGGGCGTAAGGAAGAGGAAAGGGTCAGATATCAGCGATGGCCGGATAAGACGATCGAAAATTGGACGTCTGCATTTAATATATTAGCAGCTGTAGTGGTACAAAAATTTCCGGAACAGAGCGAGGCCCTCATGCAGTACGCCAGCACGATCCAAGAAGAGGCGAGGCTCTCTGTGGGGTTGGGTTGGTTTTATTACGACCAGGATTTCAGAAAAAGAATGGCCATATGCCCGGACCTGGGGTGGGATCAGAAGGAGATTCAACTCTGGGTAGAACACATGTGCCGACCCACTCGGGACAAGAAGGATCAGGCATATAAGGGCCAGGGGGAGACAGTCGACGGAAAGAGGGATCAGTTCCCCAGGCGCCCCTTTAAGCAGCCCTTTCGGGGGGGCAGGGGGCGGGGCCAGCGACAGGGCAAGCGCTTTAATTCCGGCACATGCCGCCTTTACAACGGGGGAAACTGCACCTGGGGGAGGTCCTGCAAATTCGCCCACAGTTGCAGCAAGTGCGGCGCACAACACCCTGCTATTGCTTGTCCCCCCAGCCAGGGCGCACCACAGCCTGCCGCGCCCAACAGGACAGATTCCCAACGGCAGTGAGATCACACACGTACCACCCCCCCCCGCCATCCCTCCCCACCACCTCCACCGCCCCCTGCTTTTCTGAGTTCACCGCACAGCGCTCCACCCCCGCGAAGGGTCCTTCCCCCATCATCCTGGGAAATATCCTCCCGCTAATTAGGCGTTATCCACTGGTGCAGGACGGGGCCTTGCTGGCGGGTGGGTTCATTGATGGATTTAGGATTCCCTACAAGGGGCCGCTGGAGTCCAGGGATGCCCAGAACTTGAAGTCAGCTAGGGACATGCCCGGGGTGGTGGACCAAAAGGTACGGAAGGAGTTATCAGCAGGAAGGGTAGCTGGACCGTTTAGCAGCCCGCCCCTGGACCATTTCCTGGTGTCCCCGCTGGGAGTGGTTCCAAAAAAACAACAGGGCGCCTACCGCTTAATTCACCACCTATCGTACCCCGAGGGTAATTCTGTGAACCACTGGCTGGATGAGGGGATTTGCTCCGTGTCATACTGCTCCCTGGACATGGCCATTGATATGGTCAGGAGAGTAGGGAAGGGGGCGTGGCTGGCTAAGGCGGACATTGAATCCGCGTTCCGCCTGCTGCCGGTGCATCCAGCCAGTCAGCATCTACTAGGCTTCAAGTGGGCGGGACAGTTCTTCTATGATCGCTGCATGCCGATGGGTTGTGCTGTCTCCTGCGCCTACTTTGAAGCCTTCAGCTCGTTCCTGCAGTGGGCCTTGGGGGACCGCCACGGGGTCACGCAGGTGACCCACTACCTGGACGACTTCCTATTCTTCGGCCCGGCTGGGACTGACGAGTGTGCGGTTGGTTTGGGTCGTTTTGAGGAGCTGGCGGAGTTTCTAGGAGTTCCCCTTGCCCCAGGTAAGACCGAGGGGCCGGCGCAGGTCTTGACCTTTTTAGGCGTGGAGCTAGATACGGTAAAAGGCGAGTCAAGGTTCCCCGCCGATAAGGTACTGGGCTTGTTGCAGGACATCCAGGCGCTGCTGGGCAAGGACAAAGCGACCCTAGGGGCTGTCCAGAGCTTGATTGGCAAATTGAACTTTGCAGCACGAGTGATTCCAGCGGGTAGGGTATTCTCTAGGAGGCTGGCAGGGGCCACGGCAAACGTAACTCAGAAGCACCACTTTGTACGTTTGACCGCCGGTTTGAAGGCTGATCTCGCAATGTGGGCAGAATTCCTCATTGGTTTTAATGGGACGGTGATTTGGAGGGCCCCGTGGATAGCCAGCCAGGAGCTTTGCTTGTTTTCTGATGCGTCTGGAAGGGAAGGTTTTGGAGTGATCCTGGGGGAAGAGTGGTGCGCCATGAGGTGGCCCAACGCGTGGCGTAGAAAGAGGGTGACACAGAACATTGCCGTGTTGGAACTCTTTCCAATTTTGGTAGCGCTGCATCTCTGGCGGGCCACACTGAGCAACATGAAGGTGGTCTTCTGGTCAGACAACATGGCGGTGGTGCACGCCATCAACGGCCTGACTGCCTCGTGCCCGCAAGTCCTGAGTCTGCTGAGGGAGTTAGTCAAAGAGGGTCTGCGCAGCAACGTTGAGTTTAGGGCGCGGCACATCGCGGGTGTACGGAATGTGGCAGCTGACGCTCTTTCTCGCTTTCAGTGGCTCCGGTTCCGAGAGGCCTGGCCGCGGGCAAGGGCGGAGATGACACCATTTCCCGACCACCTGTGGCGCTTGCTTCAGTGGGGGAAAAACTGAGGAAGATGGGGGAGAGGTCCCTGGCGCCAGCAACGCGGAGGAAGTACGACTCTCAACTAGCCACGTTCAGAGCGGTAGTGGATGCGCTGGGTGGCCTGGCGTTGGGGGCAGAGGATCAGGTGGAGGCCTTTGTGGTGTGGGCCAAGGAGAACGGCAGATCACACTCATGGATTTGTGGTCACCTGGCTGCCGTGTGCCATGACGCCAGGTTAGATGGGAGTGCCGACCCAATGAGGTCATCCAAGATTAGGGCGGCCCTGAAGGGCTGGGCCAGGGAGGAGGTTAGGCAACCTGACACCAGGGCACCCATTGAATTCCCAGACCTTCAGCTCCTCCTGGACACGTTACCGCTGATTACTTTCTCCCCGTTCGAAGCTAGGCTGTTTTCAACGGCGTTCTGCCTGGCATTCTTTGGTGCATTTAGGGTTAGCGAGCTAGTGGCACAATCTAAGGCTGACCTGTCTGACACAGCACTGGGGATTGCGGATGTGGCCCTCAATGTATCGCTGGAGCTCCGGATTCGCCGATCAAAGACTGACCAGGCGGGGAGGGGGAAGACAGTTGTTCTGCAGGCCCTAGGGGACAACAGGTACTGCCCGGTTCACATGGTCAGGGAATACCTGGCCTTACGCCCCGCGACCCCGGGTCCCTTCTTGATTCATGCAGATGGTTCCCCCCTCACCAAATTTCAGTTCAACCGTATTCTGGGTGCCACTCTGTCCAAGGCTGGCCTTTTGGGGAGGGGGCGCAGATTCTCCTCGCACTCCTTTAGAATTGGCGCTGCCACTTCAGCGGCAAAAGCTGGCCTGGGCCCAGAGGGGGTGAAAGGGGTGGGGCGTTGGGAGTCCGATTGTTTTAAAAGGTATGTTCGCACTTGATGCTGTGTGGGCAGATGAGACCCTTCCTACCCTAGGTCTGTTCCTTTTCGCTGAACGTATCTAAGTTTTGTGTGTAATAAAGATACAACTACCTAAAAGCTGCTTCATCGTTTCATTGACAGGTCACCAGGTTTGGTTGATGGGACACTCCTACATCACGAGGCTGGAACGATGGGCAACACACAGGAACTGGTCGCAGAATTTTGCTAACACACATTTCGTGTGGCTGGGCTCCCCGGGGATGAAATGGAGTGAGGCCCGGGGCATGATTGAACAGCGTCTGGCTGTTGTGGGGGTTCTGCCATCGATTATTATCTTACACCTAGGGGGCAATGACCTGGTCTCCAGGGGAAGGAGGGCCCTGCTCTTGTCCATGCAAACTGACTTGCTAGCCGTTAGCCAGGCTGCGGGGTCATGCGAAGTCTGGTGGTCGGAAATTGTACTCCGCAGGATTTGGAGGGGGGCCAGGTCCCCGGCAGCAGTAGAGCGGTCACGTAGAAGGGTCAATAGGTCCATGCAAAAATTCATGGAGGGCAGGGGCATGGGCTTCATCAGACATGCATTGATCCAGGAGAAGGTCGAGGGGTACTACGAGAAGGACGGGGTGCACTTGTCCAGGGTAGGGATGGACATATTCCTGCTTGACGTGCAAGAGGCGCTAGCTAACAGGGGACATCAGTAGCACCTATGGAGGGAAGGGGGGGCTCTGGCAGCGACGGTAGCCTCCCCAGAGCTGTGGCGGAGTTACAGGGCGATCTGGATGCAGACGGGTACAGTAAGGGTACCTCTGCGACAGGCGGTACAGTAAGGGTACCCCTGTCCGGCACAGTAAGGGTGCCCGAGCCAAGGTCCACGAGCCGAAGGGGGTTCTGGGAAGACCGCGACGGCGCCCCGTTAGTCCTTCGGGCGGTTGGGGGGCCTGACCAACCGGGGGTGTGCCACAACACGCTCCGCCTCTGTCAGAAGGGGCGGGAGTAGGAGACAGATCACGTGACCCAGTGGATGATCTGAAATAAATATGTGCCGCACTGCCGGGCATCGACCCACCGTGCGTGCTGGCTCACCAGGCGGGCGGAGCAGCGAGGGGCTGCTTGCCCTGGATCGCCCGTAAGATAACCCATTTATCGTCATACTTATGTTGTATGCAATAAACCTGCAGCAGTTCTTCACCCACAAGTAAAGTGTCAGTGTAATCCTTGGGTGACGTCTGTGCATGCGTGTTGAATAAAGCGGATGACGGTGTGGTCACTATGCCGCTGCCCGCGTCCCACGCAGTGGGACATCAGCAGGGCAGCCCCCTTAGTGGCCGCCCGTCGCAGCCTTTCCCCCTCCTCCTGCCTCGTGCGCGAGGCCACGCCCAGGGAGGGTATCTCCCAATGTGTGTAAGGTGGAGGCGGGCCGTTAGGGGGGGGGGGGGCGAGGCTTGCCCCCCTACATAGGTGTCTCCCCTCGCCCAGTTCCTCCTCTGCTTCCTGTGCGCCGCTCCTGCCCGGACACGCGTTCCCACCCTTCCGCTTACCCTGTGTGGCAGAGCAGCGCGTTATTGGAATGTTTTAATGTTTTTCTTTTGCGTTGCAGGCGGAGTTACAGGGCGATCTGGATGCAGACGGGTACAGTAAGGGTACCTCTGCGACAGGCGGTACAGTAAGGGTACCCCTGTCCGGCACAGTAAGGGTGCCCGAGCCAAGGTCCACGAGCCGAAGGGGGTTCTGGGAAGACCGCGACGGCGCCCCGTTAGTCCTTCGGGCGGTTGGGAGGCCTGACCAACCGGGGGTGTGCCACAACACGCTCCGCCCCTGTCAGAAGGGGCGGGAGTAGGAGACAGATCACGTGACCCAGTGGATGATCTGAAATAAATATGTGCCGCACTGCCGGGCATCGACCCACCGTGCGTGCTGGCTCACCAGGCGGGCGGAGCAGCGAGGGGCTGCTTGCCCTGGATCGCCCGTAAGATAACCCATTTATCGTCATACTTATGTTGTATGCAATAAACCTGCAGCAGTTCTTCACCCACAAGTAAAGTGTCAGTGTAATCCTTGGGTGACGTCTGTGCATGCGTGTTGAATAAAGCGGATGACGGTGTGGTCACTAAGTTTTTGAGGCATGTGCAGGTACCATGTGGACAGAGGAGGCACGGGGTCACTCGCCACTTTTATTGTGTCGCCGGGCCACACAAGAGTTTTGAAAGAGTGGTAGGATCCTAGACGTGCTGCTTTGCATAAGTCACTGTTGCGGTGCAGTGTGCGGTCACTAGAAGGCGCTAGAGTTCCTTCAGGAGGCCGTGGCAGCTTTCATTACGCTACTGGCCTTGTGGTGCACTGGAGATGCTGGTTCCTGTCTGTGGGTGCCTCCGCTCGCAGCACGTCTTTGCCACGATAGCTGTCAGCAGGGATGGCTTATTTTGGGCACCTCAACCGGTAGGTTGGCATGCCATGTCAGCCGACTGTCGGGGTACATGGGTCCACTTGATGCGAACTCTAGCCTGAGTCAGGGCCGCGGCGCTCACTTGGCTCAAATGTTGATGTCCCTTTAAGTGCGGGGGCCACGTTAGATACTTTCTTTTTAGAGACGGAGGGCCCATTTTGGCTTATTAGAATGCCGTGTGAGGAAACCGTTGAGGGGCACAGATACGGTGTTAGCGTCGGGCACGAACTGCCGAGTTCACCCGCCCATTTATTTTTATACTACACGCCCACGTCGGAGGACGTGAGCGCAATGTGCGCAATGTCACTCGGGCTCTAGCCGGAGGCTAGAGCGCTGACTCCAACATCCAGAACTGCAAAGACAATATTTCTAAAATCTACAACATTCACATAAGTTCTGAACCAGACGCTATTCAAGGACTCTGCCAGTAGATATAGGCCCAAACCAGGCGCTGCCAATGACCTCTGCTGTAAGTACTGGGACTATTAGCAACCTTTTTCTGCAGGCATAGCCTGAATCAGCATTACAGACGGTGTACAGCACTGGACGACGGGTGCATTCTGGGCTAGGACTGCGGACTGACTGAGGCCTGCAGCTGGCATTTCAATCAGAGACAGTATTTTTCTAAAGTAAATCAACATTTACACGGCAAAAGGGCTAACTACCATTCTCTTTCACATAAATGTAAAAAACATACACACAGAAGTAGTAAAACGCTATGTGTGCAAAAGGCAGCTTCTAGAGCAGGAGACATAAATCATTCTGGTGTCCTCTAGCCACACAGGAAATTGCACTCGTGCTGAAAGTTAAAAGAGCTTCAATATTAAACCACAAAAGCAAAAAAAAAGTGCTCATATGCAGCAGATGTTCGCAACGTGTCAGTCTCTTTATTAGAAGCACATGAGAAACCGCCCAAGATAGACGTTTTCAGAGCATTTTTTGGTTTTTTTCGACCTCAGAATCGACGGCACACCAGAACCACATTAATGGATCGATGTGTTCTCTCTGAATCCACCTCAGAGCTCTAAAGACCATGCCTGCTGTGTACATGGAGCCATGGTTCTCTTTATCACCGCTGCGGTTTCACATTAGAGGGTCTGTTACAGACAGAAACCCTAACCACATTTTTTTAAAAATGCGCAGTGTAACTCTCCCTTATTTTTCCATATGCACACAATTCTCCTGAGATTATGCTGTGTTCTCTCACTTGTTTCTCCACTCGTGGAATTGCCTGCATTACTGAAATCACATGGTGAAGGAACAACAGAGAATCTTTGGCATCTACCTCTAAATCTCACCCACCTTAGCCAGCGATTCTTAACTTGTGGTCTGCAAGGCCTGCGGGTCTGCGACGCCTCCTTAGGGGTCCGCAACTGTTTAGAACATTAAATAGTATTAGCAGATTTATAAAGTACAATAAATGAAACTAGAAAGTATTAAAACGCTCTGTAAATGTGAACGGATGTGAAATTGGAAGCTAAAAATTTAGTTGGCGTCCTTATCTCATTTCAATTTATTTGTTATGTTAATATATTTATTAAGTGCACGAATACCCGAAGGTGTCTTGGCACTGAAAGGCAGTGTAAGCAAGTAACTGTAAGACGTAGGTCTCTATTTCTCAAATAGCCAGGTTTTCAAGGCCTTCCTAAAGGCAAATAGAGTTGGAAGTGTTCGGAGAAAGGGAATGCATTCCAAAGATTGGGGGCAGTTGCCCTGAAGCTACAACTGTCTAGAATTGCTGCTATTATGATATATGCTTAATTGTGTCTGTTGTTTTAATACATATTTTAACACCTGGGTATTTTATCTCTGTACATCAAGTTTTTCTTTTGTGCATTATTTTTTATCTGTCATTGTGCTTTTATGGTTCTTTCTGTCTGAAAAACCGAATAAAGATATCTATCTATCTATCTATCTATCTATCTATCTATCTATCTATCTATCTATCTATCTGTCTACTACCACCCCAACTAGATTTGAAGACTCTCGGAATTGTTAGCAATTTAGCTCCTTCAGAGCGCAAGTGCCTTTTTGGGACATACCAGTAAAGTAGGCGTCTCAGGAACATGGGGCCAGTATCCTGAAGTGCTCTATAGGTGATGCAGATTGCCTTAAAGATGATGTGGTTCTTGACTGGGAGTCAGTGCAGTTTATTCAGATGGTTTTGAACTGATAAGTGCCTAGGAATGCCTAGTAAAAGCCTCGCAGCCACATTTTGGATCATTTGCAACTTATTGAGTTGTTTTTTTCAGGCATGCCAATATAGAGGCCATTGCAATAATCCAGCTTTGCAAGAATTAATGAAGAAATCACTGTTTTCCTGCTATCCACGGGGATAAAAGGAAGTCTTTTTTTGATTGTTTTCAGCAAGAAAAAGCTAGATGAGGCATTAACCTGTGCTTTGAAATTCAGTTTGTTATCAATAATCACACCAAGGTTCTTTGCCTTTTTAGCTGGGATAGGTGCCGATCCAAGTTCGTCCGGCCACCAGTTCTGTGACCAGTTTGGCAAAAAGTTGCCGAATGTGATTACTTGTGTTTTGTCTGAGTTCAATCTCAGACAATGAGAGTTCATCCAGGAGCTGACGGCCAACATACAATCTTTAAAGTTTTGCATTGGTGATGCAGACATTTTTTATACCCACAGTACAATTTGTGTATCATCTGCATAAGATGTCAGCGCCAATCCGAAAGATCTTATAAGTTTTGCCATATCTGATACATAAATGTTAAAAAGTGTGGGGCTCAAGGATGGACCCTGAGGGACTCCACACGGGAGGACGAAAGGAGGAGACTCATAGCTGCCCAGGGCTACTGATAGTATTCTGCCTGACAGAAAAGATGAAAACAGTGGTTTGTCAGAAACGCCGATGTAATTTAGACAATTTAGCAGAAGGTCATGGTCGACAGTATCGGAAGCTGCAGATAGATGGAGCAAAATCAGAGCAGCAGCTCCCCCTGTGTCCAGAGTTGCTCTGATTTCATCTGTGGCTTTGAATAGGGCAGATTCCGTACTATATTCTGCTCAAAATCCAAACTGTGTTTCATCTAGATAGTTGTGTTTTTGTAAATAGTCAGTTAGCTGTTCATTCGTGACTTTCTCCACTAGTTTGGCCGGTAGAGGAAGACTGGAGTTGGCCTGTAATTATTAGGTTGAGTAGAGTTTAATATGATTTGGAGCTCCTAAGAGTTCCACATAAAAAATATATATATACAAAAATGCTCTGATTTAACAAATCATCCAGAGCTATAGTAACAGTAATAAATTAAAATGCATGCAAAACTATAAATTCATCAATTTTGTTGAGCAATGCGAGATACTAGCAGCTTGCTACAACTAAATTTGCAAGAACGCAGATATTAGGCCAGTTTCACAGTTGTGATGGAATACTGATAAAACAGTTTGGGTCAACCTTTACCCTTAAATACTCTAAAAACTTTAACTTCATTATACAGCAACTTAAAATTCGAAATATAATATAAGTACAAGGTATATACAGAGACCTAACTGTTACAGTTCTCATTATACATACTAAATACATAAGTGCATACCAGATAAATGAAAGTGCAAATGCGAAAACATCCTGCAACAAGATCTTTTAAAATGAATAATAAATTGAGCTCCGACGGACCTCAGGGGTAAAATACAAACAGTAGCCTAAGAGATGCAAAGTGCATCCAATATACAATGCAGTTTACATAGCAGCATACATGGTATCAAAGAGTGCAAGTGCGTAAGTGCTATACCAATTCCATTAATCCTTTGATCCTTTATGGAGCCAACTAACTGATGAGGTGTAATTCACATTGTACCATGACATCATCAAATATATAATACGAGGACCCTGCAATTCTAATTATAATATGCAGTGAATATTATCCACCAAGGACTATCTTCAGCATACAACAACCTACTTCTTCACATCAGTTCTTATCTAAAATATATGTAATTTTTTTTTTTAAAGATAAAAGTTTTAAAACACACTTGTACGGGGGAGGGGGCAAAAAGAAATTTCGGGCCTCCTCGGCTGGGGTGATGTTATATTTCAAATACAATGGCCTCAGCAAACGACTTTGTAATGGTTGTAATAGGAGACAGACAAATAAGACATGATTTAAATCCTGTACCCAGCTTCCAAATAGGTGGCAAAGTCTGTTCTACCTGGCTAATCCCTCACATGCTCCGGTTATAATTCGTAGGGGCAGCTGATTCATCCTTAACAACAGGATCCTTATCTCGATTCGTGGTAGCAGCTCAATTACTGCAAACTGGAACCTAGTGTGGACGATTGGAGGCCTCAATTGAAGGAGTGGTCTGTGCCTACAAAAAGAGAGCATTCATTAGGAGGAGAAACAACAGTAATATGCTAGAATCAAAAATACTACTTCATCTTTTAAAACTAAATCCATTTTGAATGTAGCCACAAAAAATAGAATTTCGATCTTTGCATTTTTTGTGTGAATAAAATACGATATTTCATAAGTTGTGTATTTGTTTGATGTATACCTGCTTCTGTATTTTTGTGTAGTGGGTTTGGGGTTCCGATTGTAGAAATTGATTAGGTGGGGTTCCCCTGCTTTGAGCAGAAATTCAGTGGGGGTCCACAGACATCAAAACTTAAAGAATCGCTTCTCTAAGAACTTTCTGTCATATATCAAGCATAACACTGCTGAAATTCTGTCAAGCACTAGAGCTTATATTTCTTAAACTATCAATATCCAGTTTATATGTTATTCACAAACCTCCCTCAAGACCCACTGAAAGTGCATTACATGAATAAAAAAAGTAGCCATCAGAAAGGGAGTGCCACTCATGGGCAGACTGCAGATTGGGACAGGTTCCCAAAGTGTAAAATGGTGGCCAACCAAACTGCAAATTCTCATATCCTAGACGAATCGCCTGTTTGGCTCTTAATTTTCAGTCTCCAAAGAAACTGAGAGTCCTCTTTGGGTTTAAAGTAGTTGAAGGAGTCCTTTTCAATGGAAGAGTGATGAAAGCATTGAAAAATATATATATTTCAGACAGATTAAACACAGATAACACTTTTGAACAAGCATTGGTAATTCATTGGTTTTCATATATATGTGATAAGGGCTGTTTTCATCAGTCATCGCCCAGGACAAAGTAAAGAGCTCCCTGACAAATAGCACAGGAGTGGAGAGGATGTGGTGCAGTGGCCAGAGCTGCTGACTCGAGAGCTGGGGATCCCGGTTTGAGTCTCCGCGGTGCAACATCCTGTGATTCTATGCAAATCACTGAATCTCTACGGGTGATAAATTGCGGTACAAATATGCTGCAAAACCAGAAAAGAGGCAAAACTTTATGAAAAAATAGTTCCAAAGCGGATGTTGACAGTATTTCAGCTACAGGTAACTGATAAGAGAAACAGACAAGGAACAAGCATTGGTATATGCAGGAAAATATGCTACCTCCAGCAAAAATGGAGGAAAAGTAAGTGCCGCACGCAGGAACCAATGAGAAGCCAGGAAAGAGAGGAGGCGGGATGTAAGCTCCTTTTAAGTTTATATTAAAAACAATAGATTTCTCAAGCACAGCACAAGCGCTGTGCAGGTGAAACCTAAAAATGGGGCATCCATGTAAGTCCAGAAGATTAAGGCAAGTGTGGTAAATATTTCTCCTTTACCGGGACTGAATTTGATACAGGAACATAGTAAAATAGCTCAATAAAATGAGAGGCAGAATCCGTGGTATTAGAGGTTCGGAATGGGCTTTATTCCATTAATTCGATTATAATCGGTTGCTCCCAATGTTCCGTCACCACGAAGGTTCAGGAAGTGAAGCACACACTTTATTGACAAGAAATGACTTTTATAGTACATACATGACAATGAAGTAAATGCAGTAGGCGTAACAATTGATAAGGAAAATGACGAGTTGTTCTGCGTAACCAGAAATGGGTGTAATAAGGCGAAAAAAGGAACATAATTGGTTGTGATGTCATGTATAGGTGGATCTATAAGATAATACTTGGCATGGATGCGCGCGCAGCGGTCTGACGTGTAATTGACGTGTAACTAGGGGGTGAAGGGGACTTGACATTTAGCTCTACGTGTGGAGACAAGAAGTCTGGGGGGTCAAGTCAACCTAATCCCAAATCATATCTAACATCCTATGTTTAAAGAACTATGTTATCCATAAAAGAAGGACTCTCGGACAGAATCTATTCTATACTGACTGTGCGTGCATGTACAAGCGTCTAAGTGTCTACACTAAATGCGAGGGGGTAGGAATATTCCATGGTAACAGGGCTATGAATTACTTGCATGAGGACAGAGAAGATGGGCCTTTTTGCTTGGTAACTGGAAGAATGTTTACTTAAGCTACTAGGCAGGAATGCATCGGCTGAGGGGGAAGCAGATAATTCGAAGGTGAAATACAGTTCTTGGCAGAGAATAGGCTGATGTCAGGCTTCGTGAGCCGCGCAGAGAATGAGACAAAGTTCATGGTCACAGATGCAGGCTCAGACTGGAGCTTTCAGAGGCAGAAGGCAAGAAGAGTTTGATGACAGAATCAGGGCCTACTTGCCTGGACTGTAAAATGGCATAAGTGAACCATATAAAGCCGGTGGCTTATCATACTTAGGAATGGAATATCCGGCCTATTCATGGCGGATCTGACAGAGGACATGTTGACGGTGGACGCACATGTGTTTGCGTCTTTATAACTGGAACTGGAGGGAACACACAGGTACTTGTGACATGCACATAGAACTGTTGGGGTCCAAGATAGGGGACATAACTGACCAGAAAAATCCATATTTCCACATTCCCTCCTTGTCCCCTACTTGCCCGTTAAGAGATATCAATCTTCATTAATCCATTGATCTGTTCATATAGCATCATTTGTTCTTCTTTCTTCTTCCGTGACGAATGAAATCTTGGTGGTGGAATACACGATGTGGCACACAGACCACAGATCGCTGGTCCACATTGTAGACATAGACAGCAACTGAATAGTAGGAGAAGGCCAATACCTAGTGATGAATAGAAGCCCCAGCTAGGCCCGCAAGAGACAAGGGTTCGCTCTTCTGTAACAAGATCTATAAGGAAGTTGGCACGGAAACTGCAAAGTACAAAAACAACGTTTATTAACCCTTAAGGGTGGTCCTACAATCCACACAACACTCTTCAGTATTGCAAGGAGTAGCACAAAGAACTTGCGTACACAGTCCCCTTTTATACACAGCGAAGGGGCTCATGAGTGGGTGGATACCACTAAGTTGAAGAACATTACCATTTAGGGTCATTCTCGATACCAAATCAATACATGGGCGGAGCTGACACACTCCTTGAGCCCGCGAAAACACATGGTCAAGCAAAGCTAATTATAACAGATGTGGTCAAGTCTGGGCATGCGCCAGATGGACAAGGAGTAGCTATTTATAACTGTTGCTAGGCAGATTACAAGAGCAACTAACACAGAGGTCGGACTCTCCTCGTGGTGAGCACATGGCAGCATGTCAATACAAAATGGAGTCCGGACTTCGGCCAACATAACGAGGAAAACACGATAAAAGGGAAACACTAATGTTTTCAGTGAATGCTTAATCACATTCTGCCTTAATTTACAACAGACGACCCTTTCAGCATTTACTGAAGACATCCGGTTTCCAAGAATAATCATCGTATATGTCAATTATCATCATTCCTTTAACCTCTTTAGCTAGACCCTTCTGGCGGGCAACATCGGCAATAGCTTTCTTATCTGGAGTGCAAAATGAAATGCATACGGAACAACACAATGGTCCACATTGAATACACATACAGAGAAGGAACAGAATTGCTACAATAATGCAGAGACCAGTTAAAACCTTCCAACCCCAGGCAGTAACCAACGCCCAAAACCATCCAGAAAAGGACCAAGTGCCGTTTTCCGTGTGAATTTCAGCTGCTATTTTATGCAGCTTATTAATGGCGCTATAAACGGATGGCGTATGATCAGGGATGAACACACAGCAGCTACTTCCAATAATTTTACAGGCTCCTCCTCGATCAGCTAGCATCACATCCAATACCATACGATTCTGTAATGCAACAATCCTGGTAATTTGTAATTCTTCCGTAAGATTCCCAAGAGCAGCAGCAGTCTGATTAGTCACAGCTTCTACCACTCTTGTTAATCTTCGGATCTTCCTACTATTCAAAGCGGCTCCGACAAAGAAAAACAGTCCTAAATTGAAATCAATATACTGTTGCAAACTAGTGTCAGTTTGATCTACCTCATTAATAGATAAAGTACGTTTATATCTATTTACAGTCACATTATTCAATAGTTTCAAGTCTTTATGATACGATGCAGGTGCTAGGAATACAGGAGGTAATAGGAATGATACATAGCATACCCCAGACCACCCAGCCGGCAAACGGTAATAACCTTTATTTCCACATACGAAATAGGTATTATGGGATGCTAGGAAGGTGCTGTTGTTCAGCCCATCGATGTTTAATATGGTTATACAATCACTGACACTGACAGGGATAAAACCCACACTCTGGACACACAGGTCCGCTTGGGCTTGTGCCACTTGGATTACAAATTTCTCCTTTCCCACAGTGTCTCTGGTATTCGTGAAGATATAGGGAATGGATTCATTGTCCGGTCGGTACTCTTCCCATTCCCAAATTGTCCCATTCGCTTGTGGATATCCACTCTTGTCCTGATGGCATTCTTTATTAAGTCTGAAAAGCAATCGTCCCACTGTCGGTTTTCGAGTGGCAAACAGCAGAGTGTACCATGCTCTACAAGAGCCATTGTGAGAGAAAGGAAGGGGTATGAATGGCGTACCTCCTTTCTTCTGATGGGCTGGCATCATCCCACATATCCAACAGTTCGTAGCATTTGTAGCAACGTGGGTGTGGTGCAGCATCTGAATGAAAGTGTTATTCAAATAGGATTGTCGATGCTTCAACTCTTGGTATGGCAATGTATAAAAGTAGTGCTCCGCAGGCACTGGAGTCGTCAACACAAGTGTCTCTCGGGCAGGAGTTGCCTCCTCCACAAACCATGTGGTTGTACCAATGATAGCTACTGTTAGCATGAACCCTAGTGCACAAAGAATTTTCTTCTTCTCCATGTCAAAGGAAACAATACCCTGGTATCTTCCTGAAACTAAAAGTCTGTCAGAACTCTTCCCCTTGGGCAGCGGTTGATTTCTTCACCAGCGGGCCAAGACGGGTGTCGCTACACTAATGCAGGGCTGATCCCCCCCCCTTGCCTCATCGGCTCTCCGTTTCACTAACCCAAGGGCCGTTCTGACAGTATGTCCCGGTACTGGAAACCTCACTTCCTTGGTCGCAGATGATATCGCCTTCCTCCAGAAGTCGTGTGGTCCGAAAAGAGCTCCTCAGTGTCGTTTGGCTCTGCAGCACGGCCTGTCTCTGCTGCTAGGATGTCTCGTTGATCGGTCAGCACGGCAGATTCCACCAATCCGGGCGGTACCTTTCGACAGTGCAAGGAATGGATCCAATTCTTCTTGTTCGAGACTCGCACAGCCGTCCTCGTTGCAAGAAGGACTTGCTCAGGTCCGACCCATCTCGGCTCCAAACTGTTCGATCTGTCGAAAACCTTCAGCATGACATGATCCCCAGGCCGGAGACCATGTCCTTCACCGGTAGACCGATCAGGGAGCGCCTCTCGGACCTGTTGATGAATAGAAACCAAGTTATCCGTTAACTGTGCCAGATAATCACTCATCATCACACAAGGTACATCATACACAGCCTTAGGTCTTGGTGGACCCCAAATATTCATTGGGCGTCCAAATACAATCTCGTAGGGTGTAAGGCCGGTTCGGGAGTGTGGCACCGACCTAATTGACAATAACGCCAGTGGCAAAGCGTCTGGCCAAGTCAAAGACGTTGAAGCCTGAATTTTGGCGATCTTAAGCTTCAGTGTACCATTATATTTCTCGACTAGTCCTGCAGACTGAGGGTGGAACACGGCGTGAAACTTCTGGGTGATGCCTAGGCCCTTCAAGACATACTTTATAACATCCGCTACAAAGTGAGGGCCATTATCACTCCACAGAAGTCTACAGACGCCGTATCGGGGAAAAAACTCTTTCAGCAATAGCTTCGCTGTAGTCATTGCAGTGTTGTCTTTCGCGGGGTACGCCTCGACCCATTTACTAAAGGCGCAAACCACTACTAGAACATACTTCAAATTGTTACAGCGCTCAAGCTGGATGTAATCCATCTGCAGAACCTCAAAGGGTGCAGTGGGTGTCGCAAATCCTCCTGCTGGGGTTCGCGTGCCTTTCCCTGGGTTATACTTCAGACAGATCATACAGGTCTGCACCACCCTCTTTGCCGTGCTAGCAATCTCTGGATGCTCCCAGACTTGGGTAAGCAATTTCACAATCGCGGAAGCTCCAACATGTGCTAGCCCATGTGCCATCTGGACCATAGGTTGTACAAAAGCCGTGGGTAATTTCCATCTATCCATCTGCTTATTTCTCCAGCAACCCTCATCATCCAGTTCTCCTTCGCTAGCCCATTGTTCCCGCTCTTTGTCAGAAGCGGTCTTCTGTATTTCTCGCACTTCCTCCTTCGCATCATGCCATCTCTCCACCTGTGACTTCACTACATACATGGCAGTAGCACCGGGCTGCATCGCAGTCTCCCGTGCTACTCGATCCGCTAACGCGTTCCCTTCTCCAACCTTATCAACTACTTTCCTGTGGGCACTACACTTAACAATGGCAATTTTCTTTGGGTATGTCAATGCAGTTAAAAGATTGTGGACTAATTCCCCATGCATTATCTGCACCCCATGTGACGTTAGAAACCCTCTCTCCTTCCAGAGCAGGCCGAAATCGTGCGCTACTCCGAAGGCATAGCGGCTGTCTGTGTAAACATTCACACACAATCCTGTACTAAGCTCACACGCTCGTGTTAACGCTATCAGTTCCGCTGCTTGAGCTGATTTTTGTGGTATGCGTGCTGTCTCCACTATCGTCTGCAACGTGGTAATTGCATATGCTGCTGAAGTCGTACCATCTGGTAGCTTCAGGCATGATCCATCTACCCACAACTCTCCATCTACATCTGAAAAGGGCGTATCCTGGAGATCAATACGACCCTTTGTTTGTTCCTCAGTCACAAGAATACAATCATGCGCTTTCTGTGCCTCAGGCTGTGTCTCGGGGTATGGCAACAATGTGGCCGGGTTTAATGTCACGCACCTTTTTAACGTAATGTGAGGAGCTAAAAGCGTCAACTCATATCCCGTTAAACGGGCACTGGTCAAATGCTGCGTCTTTGTTTGATTAAGCAGGGCATCAACAGCGTGGGGAACTAACACCAACAGTTTATGGGACAACACAATTCCTTCACTCTGCCGTATTGACACAGCTGTCGCCGCTACCGAGCGAAAACACCCTGGTAATGCTCGGGCGACAGGATCAAGTACAGCCGAAAAGTATGCACAAGGGCGCTGCTTATCACCATGCATCTGTACTAAAACTGATAATGCACATCCATCTTTCTCATGCACATACAACGAAAAGGGTTTTGTATAATCAGGGGTCCCTAACACTGGTGCTGAACAAAGGGCCTGTCGCAATTGCTGAAAAGCAGCATCACACTCATCTGACCAAGGGATTGGGATAGGCGTATCTTTTGTCAAGAGGGCTAGTAATGGCTTAGCCGTGTGTGAAAACCCCAATATCCACTGTCTACAAAAAGAAACGAGGCCCAAAAATGCACGCACATCCTTCTGCGTGGATGGCCTCGGTGTGTCCAAGATTACTTGGATACGATCTGGTGTGAGTGCACGCCCCTCCTTAGACAAAAGGTGACCCAAATAAGTCACCTTTGGTCTACAGAATTGCAATTTCTTCCTAGAGACCTTATGATTGTGGGATGCTAAAAAGGAAAGTAGGGATAGCGTGCTTGTCTCGCACAACTCCAGGGTGTCAGCCGCCAACAAGATGTCATCGACATATTGAATGAGGGCGACCCCCTCGAGTAAAACAAAGGAATCCAACTGTCGCTTCAAGGCCTGACTATAAATACTAGGGCTTTCTGTATAGCCTTGGGGAATTCTACAAAAACGATAAGATCTATTGTTTAATGTGAACCCAAAAAGAAATCGGCTATCAGGGTGAATGGGAATAGAAAAGAAGGCATTTTTCAAATCAATCACTGAGAACACGGTCGCCGTAGGCGGGACCAAGGTAAGCAACGTCGTGATATCGGAAACCACCGGGTACTGAGGTATCACGATCCTGTTTACCTCCCTCAAATCAATTATAAACCGATAGACCTTTGCATCTGTGTCCTTTTTCAAAATCGGGAGAATCGGACTGTTACAGATATTATAGGGAACTTCTTCCACTACTCCCACTGCGATCAAATCCTGCACAATCTGTATGAGAGCTTCCTCGCCCTCCTGGGAAATACGATACTGTGGGAGGCGTGGTAGCACCGCCCCCTCCTGGACACTAATGTGGACCGGAGGAATCACCATTTGTCCCACATCTGTGTCCGAAGTCGCCCATAAAGCTTGGGGGAGGGTAGCCAACAACACATCCTCTGAGATCGTACACATCCGCCCAGATCGGGGGTAGTTGTCATTTAGAATCACCCTCACACCCTCAGGAGAACAACGAATTGTAGCCCTAAAGTACTTTAACATATCAAGGCCCATAATGTTATCCGGTGTGTACGGAGCAAGCAGAAACGGACAAGGCGCAGAAAAACAATCAACTTTAAATGCAAGGGGCTGTGAAAGAGGGCTTCGGGAAAGTGTACCGTCAAACCCTACCGATGTAACTGTTGAGCCGGATGGGGGAGCCCCCGGAACCAAGTACCTAGACAATGCACTACGTGTCGCTCCTGTATCCACTAGGAACTGATCAGTAGAACCTAAAACCTCAGCCGATACATAAGGACCCGTCTGATCGACCGGCACCTCAACTGATTCGGACCCCCATCCTACGCATTCCTATGCATGCTGAGAATCATGATATCCCGATCGATCGATGTCCGATACGTGATACTGATGCTGGCGATCGAAAACGTTTGAGCTATCTCGATGCTGGCCAGCAGTGTCGAAACGGGCATTATCGTTAGAATTCCCTCGAAAGGTCGAGAAGCCCCCTCTACCTCTCTGGCCACCCGGAGCGTGCCCCTGCCGCGAAGCACGCAATGCTGGGCACTCCCTGGCCCAATGGCCCAACTGCTTACAGTACGCACATTGGTTCTTATTCAAATCAGATCGGCCCGAAGGGGGACCATAAGATCCGCCCCTTCCCCTATTATTATTACCCCGGCGGGGCGGGCCATATACTTGTGCTAACATCACTTTGGTTTTGAGATCTTTCGATTTCTTTTCCTCCTGGCCCTTCGCCTCGTGCTCCTGACGCTCATAATACTGAGCGATGGTCAGAAGGGCCGTCGGTGTCGCGGAGGACCAAGAACTCTCACTCGCTTTTAACCGGGCCGCAACTGCCGGCAGCAGATTGGCCACATATTTGTCCGCGAAAAGGTGGCGGCCTGTATCGTCGGTAAGCGACTGGCCACTAAAATCATGGAACGTTTCTTCGAAGCGCGTGAAGAAATCTGCAACTGACTCATCAATTTTCTGCTTACATGCCGCTAACATATTCCAGTCAATCTTTTTAGGGGGGATTATTGTTTTCAATTTAGCCACAATAGCAGCAGGGAGATCTAGAATATTCTGGGGTGGTTTCTGTGCGGGCTTCCGTTCCCTATCCTCATCCTCAAGCTCAGACCACCGGGCCTTAAAAGCAACTGCATCATCCACCTTCCGGACAGACCGCCACGTGTCCGGTGGTAGAATAAGGCCAAAGAACAGATCTATATCCGCTAAGGTCATAATGCAAGAATTCAAGGCCCCCTCGACTTCTTCATAGAAGGCCGCTGGATTCTTGCGGGGGTCAGGCAATGCATTCTTTAATGCCATAACATCGGCCCTATGCCAAGGAGTATAAACCCAATTATACACAAAATATCCCCTAGCATCGGCGGAGTTAATGTCCGAGCTAGTCCCTGCTCCTTTCGGAGGGACATACAAAGGTGCCGCCTCTCGCATCGGTTTAGCATGCACTACATTATCCTTATCTGACTGGGAGGCGGATGGGTGGCCCCCTGCCGCAACTGAATCCGACCGCTTCTCCTCCTCCGCTCGTTGGCGTGCTTTCTCTCGAAGGGCCAGCACCTCGTCCCGCAAGGCGAACAGCCGCCGAGCCGCCTCAGGAGCCTTAGAGGGAGAAAAAGCACCGTTACGTATTGCTCTGGCATCCGAAGACACTTCGTCAGGTTCAAAAACATGAGAATATTTTCGGAAAGCATTAATCACTTCATCCGCGAAATGACCCAGAAAATACACTTTATCTCTCTCCTGCCATGGCCCCCAAATTTGAAATAAGTCCTCCATGGATACCTTGCCCTTAAGCGCACGGAAGGAAATTTGCCGAAGCTCAGCCATTTGCTCGGCCGGCAGCATGGACCGTGTGTCTACCTTACCCGAAGCCGGGTCAGAATCTTGCGGCCGCGGAGCGGATGCGCCAACATAAGGGGGCGGAGAGCGATCTAGCAAATAAAAATCATCATCAGGATTATTAAGGACAGGATAAAGCGGCTGGCGAACAACATATTGACCCGAAACTTGTAGCCTACGCTCTTTCTCTTGTCTGTCCGTTTGCTCTTTGTCCTCCCGATGCTTCGCTTCCTGCGCTCGCATATGATCATTCTTCCGTTGCTCTTTATCAAACAGCGCTTTCTCACGCTTCTCTCGCTCACGCACTTCCTTCACCCATAATCGCACACACTCAAACATATCCTGACGAGCACGTCGCTTACACATACACTGTTCCACATACTCAATCTTACGTATATCAAACGATCCATACAAAGGCCATCGCAACTCAGGATCCTTCCTAGTATATTTCCTCCATAACGTGCTGTACATTATGGAAGAAAGACCATGCTTCACGTACATATCCCTATTAGGAGTCCCCTCTGGGGGAGCTGGAGCAGATTCCTCGAGGTTCAACCGGTTACCCAAACAGCAGCACCACTTACGGAGTGCGCTAAAAGCAGGCATGCTGGGAATAATGCAAAATATGCAGTATTATCAAGAAAAATGGCACTTAATCGTTGCGCCGTTCCAAATTTACACAGCTCCGGAGAAATTTCTCCACATTACCTGCCTATATGTGTTGCAACGCATATATTTTCACAAAGACAAATTCAAAATATGACTAGTCACCATCAATCAAACTCAAATAGCCAGACCAGGCTTCAAAACTCGGAGCAAGTACCGTACAACGGTTCTTACCAATCAAGAGTCCAGGTTCCAACTGCCAAGCTCCACAATCGCCCAAACGGCTCTCACGGCGGGACCGACAGAAGAGGTCTCAGTCGATGACCGGCGCCACCCAGATGGTCAGCTCGGAAGGGAAGGAAGAAAAACCTCGGGATGCCAGGGCTAAGACGCCGCTGGCAGTGATCACGTCCCCGGCCAAACTCCTCACCTTCGTCGCGACCAGTCCTTCGAGCATCCGAGTCGCCGATGAGCCCCACGTGACGGGCGCCAATTGATGAATAGAAGCCCCAGCTAGGCCCGCAAGAGACAAGGGTTCGCTCTTCTGTAACAAGATCTATAAGGAAGTTGGCACGGAAACTGCAAAGTACAAAAACAACGTTTATTAACCCTTAAGGGTGGTCCTACAATCCACACAACACTCTTCAGTATTGCAAGGAGTAGCACAAAGAACTTGCGTACACAGTCCCCTTTTATACACAGCGAAGGGGCTCATGAGTGGGTGGATACCACTAAGTTGAAGAACATTACCATTTAGGGTCATTCTCGATACCAAATCAATACATGGGCGGAGCTGACACACTCCTTGAGCCCGCGAAAACACATGGTCAAGCAAAGCTAATTATAACAGATGTGGTCAAGTCTGGGCATGCGCCAGATGGACAAGGAGTAGCTATTTATAACTGTTGCTAGGCAGATTACAAGAGCAACTAACACAGAGGTCGGACTCTCCTCGTGGTGAGCACGTGGCAGCATGTCAATACAAAATGGAGTCCGGACTTCGGCCAACATAACGAGGAAAACACGATAAAAGGGAAACACTAATGTTTTCAGTGAATGCTTAATCACATTCTGCCTTAATTTACAACACTAGGAAGGATAGAACTCTCCATCCCCAGGCTGATATCACATTCCAAAACCAACTGGACCAAGTCCAAGTGCCTGGGTTCTGGTGCATCTGGCTTACAATCTTGTGAAGGCGAGTTATAGCTTTATATACAGATGGCGAATTTTCTGGTATGAATACGCAGCAGCTTGATCCGATGACCCTACAAGCTCCGCCTCTATCAGCCAGGATGACGTCAAGGACAAGACGATTTTGAAGCACAACAATCCGCATAGCAGACTGCTCTTCTGTTAAATTGCCTAAGGCGGAAATAGTTTCATTCACTACTGCTTCAAGGGTTCTAGTTAATCTACGTATCAGCTTACTATTGGTAACTGTACCTATATAGGGAAAGATGCCTTTATTGAAATCTACATACTTGTCCCATGCCGTCTCAGTATAATCGACAATTGGGAGATCTCTCCGCTCTCTATTGTGTACTAAATGAACATTTCTATAATAATCAGGAGGAGCTAGGAAAACAGGTGGCAAAAGGAATGCTATGTAGCAGGTACCATCCCAATCTAGAGGTAGACGCATATATGCAGTCTGACCACATATAAAGTAGGAGTGGCGATAAGCTCTGAATGAAGATTTGCCTTGATCACTGAATTCTACTGTAGTAGTGCATTGACTATGGCCCATATGTATGGAACCAACCTTTCTTACACATAATTCACCTTTTGCTGGGAATACTGACATGGTGGGTAAGACTAGCTCAACTTCGGATACGACATTTAGAATCATGAGATTAGGTGTAAAATTACCTAATCCATACACTTCATTTTCTAGATCAGTTCCTGTTCTTTTGGGGCGACCCTCCTTGTCAGGGTAGCAGACTTTGAGTAAAACTAGGTTCAGGTTTCCCCATATCCAATGATCTTGGTAAACTGCTGTGTCTGAGTCTATGGAATTGATTAAACTGAACCATGCTCCACAGGAGCCATTGTGTGTAAATGGGTGTGGAAAGAATGGCAGGACTCCTTCATAATTCTGATAGGGAGGGAGTCGGCCACACACCCAACAATTAGTAGCATTACTAGTCTGATGGGAATGATGTAACATACTAATGAAAGTGTTATTGCGCAGCGCAAGTCTATAGGACAATTCATGCGGGGGTAAGTCACTAAAAGAATGTTCTGCAATAACATTGTGAACATTTCTGGCAATAGGGTAATATATGTGCAACAACATACTGGTAATAATTATTAAAAGACTTAAGGAAAACAAAATTAATAATGTCCCTATACAATGGCTACGCAGTGATTTACAATACGCCTGTCGTTTCATCATTTTTCGCGACTGTTCATGATTCAGGTCTAGAGGATACATGTCAGAGACAGATTCAACCGCTTCACCTAGGAGAGGACTTAAACAATCAAACCGTCTGACGTCCTAGGCCTTAACTTAACTTTGTAAAGTTCGCTTTCAGTTTTTTCCACCAAAGGAAGTTTTGAATCAGTCTGTGAGGGAGTGCAGGGCACAATGTCTATATCCGAGGATTGTCCATGAAATTTTTTTATATGGCTTGAATGAATCCAGCCCTTGCGGCCCTCGATCTTCACGGCTGTTCTTGTGGTCAGCAGAACCAACTTGGGTGTCTTCCACCTGGGCTCCAGCTGAGTCTTTCGGTCGAAATTCCTCACAAAGACGAGATCCCCCGGAACTACGTCATGGGGTTTCACCTCAGTGTTGTCAGGAAATGCTGCAGCTACCTGTGAACGACAAGATTGTAGTGCAGACATCAAGGAAGCCAAGTAATCTGTCAGCATATTACAGTCAATATCAGTTATTTTGCGTGGTATAGGCGTCCCCCACATATTTGGTGGTCTACCGAAGATCACCTCATACGGGGATAGCCCTGTTCGTGAATGTGCTACCATTCTCATGTAAAAGAGTGCAACGGGTAACGCTACTACCCAGTCGATACCTTTTTCTCTGCATATTTTGGACATTCTGATTTTCAGTATCTGGTTATGTCTTTCTACGAGACCTGCTGCTTCGGGGTGTCGGACACAGTGGAATTTCCACTGATAACCTAACAGAAGTGAAACGTGTTTCATTAATTCGGATGAGAACGGCTGGCCGTTATCTGAGTGAACAACACGTGGTAAACCGTATCGTGGGAAGAATTCTCGAACCAACTGTTTGGCAGTAGTCGGGGCAGTGTAATCTGAAACCGGGTACGCCTCTGTCCAACGGGACAGAGCGCAGACAACTACGAGAACATATTTGAATCCTCGACATCGTTCCATCTGGATATAATCCATCTGTAGGACTTCAAAAGGGTGATCAGGAGGATGAAATCCACCCTGTTCTACGGGAACACTTTTTCCTGGGTTGAACTGGCAACAGATCATACAGGTACGGACCTTTTGTTTGGCTGCTGCTCGTAAATGTTTATTAAACCAAATGTGTTGAATGCTGTCTAGCATAGCTTTTTCTCCTAGATGTGCCGGACTATGTATAGTGTTAATTATAACTTGGACCATTGAATCAGGAAGGAACCATACAGACTTTTCCTTCATCATCCATCCTTGGTCCGTTTGGATCCCTCCTAATTCAGTCCATTTCTTTATTTCGTCTGGTGTAGCATGTGTCTGTATGTCAATTACGTCAAGAGTAGGATCTTTAACTGTCATACAATGTGTCGGCATCGGGACTATTGTCTTTGTCATGTCGGGAGTTTGAGTTTGAGCAGTCTGTTTAGCCGTTCTGTCGGCTAGATCATTGCCTTGGGAAATGATATCAGTAATTTTCGTATGAGCTTTACATTTCATAATTGATATTGCAGTAGGTAGATGTATTGCATCTAATAAGGCATGAATGAGGGGTCCGTGCTGAATGTGGGCACCGTGGGAAGTTAAATAACCTCTCTCTCGCCACAGCACGCCGAAGTCATGTACAACTCCGAATGCATAACGTGAATCAGTGTATATGTTGACTTTTTTATTCGTGGCTTGAATACAGGCTTGTGTCAGAGCGATGAGCTCTGCGGCTTGAGCTGACAAAGTATTTATACGATTAGTTTCAATGACTTCAGTATCTGTTGTGACTGCATAAGCGGCCACTAATTCTCCTGTACTTGTTCTCATACATGAACCATCGACATAATTCGATATGGGCGTATATACAAATACGCGTTTAAACTGATTGTCCTCACCCTTTATTGGGTGCACTTCTCGTAAGGGATTCTGTCTATCTATGTGATACGTAGTTCTTTCCTTGACGGACAATGGAACATGTTCTGAACATACAAAAAGAATATACTGCTTTCTTGAT
This sequence comes from Triturus cristatus, assembly GCF_964204655.1. Classification (NCBI taxonomy): domain Eukaryota; kingdom Metazoa; phylum Chordata; class Amphibia; order Caudata; family Salamandridae; genus Triturus; species Triturus cristatus. The sequence continues at coordinate 1,219,810,826 of NC_140585.1, forward strand.
TCTAGAATTTCTTTAATTAATTCAGTACCTGGACCTCTCCATTTATTCATAAGTAATTCAGTCAGTATGTCAGGCAAGGGACCAGGGTCCGAATGCTGACTCCGATATAGTATAATGAGTTGTTGAATCATATAAATCCCAGCTAACCTTTGTTCATCTGGGGTAAGATTCAAAAATGTGCGTACTACTGTATCATCACTATATTTTCCGGGACTGTCCACCCAATGGACAGCTGCCCTGGCTAAATCTTGTTCATCCATAGAATCGAGGAAATGATAACCCCTTCGTTCTCGGAGTAGTTTGTCGGCGGTTTGGAACGAATGCTCGTTAGACCTTATATTAATTATAGGTATTTGAAAATTCCTGTTATTATCTGGACATATCGGATGTATTGAGTCAGTATGATATCTAGTCTGATTCCTATTACAAGATCTTCCTCTACCTACATAGGCTATGGTGTCCGACTGTCCTGTGGGCAGTCCTGACCCTTCTTCCTCGTTTTGTTCGAACTCGTCTACCTCTAATCGCTCTTCGTGTAGGCGTTCTATTTCTTTACGGATCTTTCGGCACATGGCTATTATACAATTTTGTTTATCATGTCTCCCTTCTGATATATTCTGGCTCCATCTTGTAAGAATTTTCATTGCTTCCGGGTCTACCCCCGGTCGGTCTTGATTTCTGATCACACAGTTTATGAGGAAACGTAACAGTTCCCCCTGTATCTCTACTTTCTGGTATTCCATAGCTCTGTAAATACATTCTGGATCTCGCCCTGTTTGGACAAAATGATATATATTATCTAGATGCGCAGTCATTCCTGGTAACTTCGCTAAATACACTGCGGCTCGTCTGATACGCAATGATGCTAGGGTCATTTCGTCCTCCTTTCCAGGCACCGGGTCATATCTACAATCTATAAGAAGTTCCTTAAGCGCACGGGCACTAAGGAGTTTGGGTGTACGTGAATGCGCTGACTCTTGAAAAGTAAGTTTATTTATTCTGGGTGGCGTAGAAAAGATATTGGTAGCTCCTCCCGCGGCCCCATCTGGGGCGTCGGGTGTAAAAGGATTCGTCGAACGTGACACAGCAACTACAGGTGTGGACACAGCCATAGAAGTAGCTGTAGGAGCGGATACAGAAACAGATGTGCTTGCCGGAACTTGTGACTCGATTTGTTGCTGTAGGGATACGGGCACTGGATCTTGGCGTTGAACCTCCCTGGTATGCGGTCTATGTGGGGCGGAATTAGCATACTCGGGAGCTGCGTCATCTAAATATGAGGAAAGAAAAACATCTTCTGCGGTTCTAGGATGCCCCTTAGGATGTACCTTTATTGGGAACAATGGGGTTGGCAAGTCTTTTGGTGTTTCTGGAGTAGCCTTAGGTAATCCTTCGGCCAGAAGGGGATACATACCATTCATAAGGGCATTTCTCTGTCTGTCTACTTGTTCTGATATCACTCGGATACCTTCCTCAATTAATAGATTCTCTCGAACTTTATTGGAATTCTCTTTACTCTTCTCTTCCTGTCTACGTGCTTTTTCTGTTCGTCTATGTGATTCTGTACGCCATAATTCAACGGCGTCTTTCTGTGACTGTCTGACTTTCCTTTTCCATAACTCTTCCTCGACTTTCATGATGCACTCTGCATCCCAGGTCCCCGCTGTGGGCCACCTCTGACTTTCTGGTAATCCCTTGGTATAGTCTACCCATAAATCAAGAAATAATATAGCGTCTAAGCCATGTTTGTGATACATAAAGTGCCCTGGGGAGTCCCTAGGAGGAATAGGGACGGCTTCTTCGAGAACCCCTTTTCTGGTAGTGATCTGTCTTAATTTCGAAAAGAGCGGCATATTGAGAACTGACCTTATACTTGATTTTGACCTGATACTTGAATTTGAACAGACTTAATACAATAAACACGATAATGAACAGTCATTCATACCACGATATACAGAACATACTTAAACACTTTAAACATTAAACATTAAACCTTTAACTGAAACAACAAAGATGATCGTCTGCATAACTAATCACCAAGCTTAATTCTCGACAATAACTAGACAATAACTAGACACTTCGGAATACTTCGGAATACTTGATATACTGCTAAACAGTACAGATACACTGCTAAAACAGTGCAGACCGGATTTGTGTACCCAAACCCGTCTTGACCGGCACAACCTATGTGCACGTCAGAAATGCCTCCCCAGCAATGGTACTCACCGGGTAGCTTCGGAAACGGAAGGCCTCAGTAACTTGAACTTGAACCGGACTGGACTCGACTCGACTCGACTCGTCGGACACTGGGCTTGACTTCGGACTGGTGGGTCTCTGTATACCTCGGATCTTGCTCTCTCAGCTAGGCTCTGGTCGGGATACTTCGCACTTCTCACCGCCTCGTCTGGGTGTTGATCGCAGTCTCAGTCGCCCCCGCTTGACCGGAGGGAGATACAGGAAATCCTGCTGGTACGCGTTATTGTCCGTCCAGCTGTGGCAGGAGACCGGGCCTGCAACGCACCGCCGGCGCGTGAGATGAGAAAGTGTCCCTATTCGGGCGCCATCATGTGGTAAATATTTCTCCTTTACCGGGACTGAATTTGATACAGGAACATAGTAAAATAGCTCAATAAAATGAGAGGCAGAATCCGTGGTATTAGAGGTTCGGAATGGGCTTTATTCCATTAATTCGATTATAATCGGTTGCTCCCAATGTTCCGTCACCACGAAGGTTCAGGAAGTGAAGCACACACTTTATTGACAAGAAATGACTTTTATAGTACATACATGACAATGAAGTAAATGCAGTAGGCGTAACAATTGATAAGGAAAATGACGAGTTGTTCTGCGTAACCAGAAATGGGTGTAATAAGGCGAAAAAAGGAACATAATTGGTTGTGATGTCATGTATAGGTGGATCTATAAGATAATACTTGGCATGGATGCGCGCGCAGCGGTCTGACGTGTAATTGACGTGTAACTAGGGGGTGAAGGGGACTTGACATTTAGCTCTACGTGTGGAGACAAGAAGTCTGGGGGGTCAAGTCAACCTAATCCCAAATCATATCTAACATCCTATGTTTAAAGAACTATGTTATCCATAAAAGAAGGACTCTCGGACAGAATCTATTCTATACTGACTGTGCGTGCATGTACAAGCGTCTAAGTGTCTACACTAAATGCGAGGGGGTAGGAATATTCCATGGTAACAGGGCTATGAATTACTTGCATGAGGACAGAGAAGATGGGCCTTTTTGCTTGGTAACTGGAAGAATGTTTACTTAAGCTACTAGGCAGGAATGCATCGGCTGAGGGGGAAGCAGATAATTCGAAGGTGAAATACAGTTCTTGGCAGAGAATAGGCTGATGTCAGGCTTCGTGAGCCGCGCAGAGAATGAGACAAAGTTCATGGTCACAGATGCAGGCTCAGACTGGAGCTTTCAGAGGCAGAAGGCAAGAAGAGTTTGATGACAGAATCAGGGCCTACTTGCCTGGACTGTAAAATGGCATAAGTGAACCATATAAAGCCGGTGGCTTTTCATACTTAGGAATGGAATATCCGGCCTATTCATGGCGGATCTGACAGAGGACATGTTGACGGTGGACGCACATGTGTTTGCGTCTTTATAACTGGAACTGGAGGGAACACACAGGTACTTGTGACATGCACATAGAACTGTTGGGGTCCAAGATAGGGGACATAACTGACCAGAAAAATCCATATTTCCACACAAGCATTACCAGAAAAGTGGAAGGCGTCTTTGCAAAGTACCAGCATCCCACAAACATGGGATTAAAGTAAAAGAAAAACGTGGTTTTAATATAAAAATGTACAATAAAAACATCTGAATGGACACCAATAGCACGACAATGATTGATGTAACAATTGAGGTATCAAGGGGTAGGATCAAACACCTTGGGTAGGAAAGAAGCATGGTGGTTGTGCTAGAAGCTCGAGACCAGAACAAGATGAACAAAGAGCCGTCCGCTAAGATTGAAAGCCAAAGATGGTGGCCAGATTGCCCTGTACACCTAAGAGACATCAAATCATAAATAACCTGGAGAATTCCAGTGTAAGCATCCACACAATAAAAGAGAATCTCTTTGATAGGTATGCACGCATAAATGTGGTGAAAAGGTGCACAGCTTCAAGAACCATGTATGCTACTTCCTCCGAGAGGGCCAGTCACTCAGGGTATGCTCCTCCTACTTCACTATTGCAGGGGTAGCATGTAGACAGCGGTATACTACATCCTGCCACCCTGCAGGAAACAAGCTGATGTATAGCACGTTCTGTTATCATGTTCCCCTCAGTCCGGTGCTAGGAGTATCAATTCCCCATGATTAAATCTTAGCTCCCTCATTATTAGAGGAAGAAGAGGGATAGGAGTGCCTTCTACAAACAGAAATATCCCTTACTCATGAAAGCCTCTTTAATGATCCTCAGATAGGAGACCATACTTGTACTTTAACCTGAAGGCACTAGGACTCCACTACCATCATGCATATAGCATCACTCAACTAATGTCCCTTCCAGCTAGGAGAGCAGCCATGACACACGCCCTGTAACATATCATCCATGACAATAGAACTTCATTGCATACCTCTGCACCTATACTACATTTTTTCTGGATGTAATGAATGGCGTGATTTTGCCCTTTAAGCTATTTACCACCTTTGAATGCACTGAAGAGAGGAAACCAGTCAATGCAACATAGAAGAATAAAGCTCAAAGAGGGCGATATATCAGCTCTCCATAGGATTCCACAGCTCACTGATGGACAGGCCTCTGAGAAAGATCTCCAGTCCAGGTGGCATCTACGCCTGCGCTCATAGTAATGTGGGACATGGTTGATTGAAGTATTCATCCACAAGCAGGCTGACCTCCAAGGGCTAACAATGCAGGTCTGCACCAAACCACTTGGACATATTGACCACAACTCCACAAATTGTCCCAAGCCTAATTGAAAAGGCATTTCATACTCAATTGCAAGGACCTCACCCTCAGGTAATGTAGAGAGACCAGAAAAAAGGATAAAGCTAGGAGACGCAGAAGGTGGAAGAAGAGTGTTAATATGGAAAAAGTTGATGCTAATATTAACAGCAATACATTCATGTATGAGAACAAAATTGCATCTTTATTAATGAATTTGCCCATTGTGAACTCCACATCAACCTCGACTCGCAAATACATGGTCAGGCAGGCTCTGAGACCTAGGCCCGAGGTCACTGTTAGGTCACAGTTGGGGTGGTACGTAACCGGCAGACAAATGCATAAACAGGAAACCCTAAATCAATCCCACAGATAGGCGTAGGCACACTACAATGGTCCGAGCCATTGGCCCCAATAAAGCACACATGGCCACAGGGGTATGCGTGCTCCTAAAACACCATAAAGTCAGATGCCATATGAGTTAGGAACATATAGACAATCATGACACAGCACATGCAGTGATCTCATGCCTCCCATGCCAGACATCTGGACACCTTACCCACTGGCCACATTGTGTCCACGCAAGGTTGAGGCCCATCTGTACTTTCCATTAGACAATTAATTTATAACTTCAAAGGCAGCAGCTTACATTCCTTACCGTACATGGACTACCGTAAATACTTTATTGTCCATGATGAACTGTATGAAAAGAGACCGCAGACCGATTGTAAATTGAGACAGTCCTCAGACCCTGCGCCTGTAACTGTTCTCCCGGCAGCTCTGTTTAATTAAACAAACTGTTCCTGTATTGTCAAACACCTCTTGTTTTTTCAAGGTATTTCATGTTCAAGCAACAGGAGTCCCTCTCCTGGCCAAAATAGATTCACCATGAGGCAAAGGACTGACACCTTTTCCAGATTTCGAAAATAATTCTCCTAAAACATGTCTACATTTGCTAAGAATCACTGGAGGGAATAAGAAGTATTTGTTTACACTGATGTACAACCTGAATCTGGCAGCAGACCAACAAGAATACCTTTCTACAGGACTACCAGCAAACAGACTGCTATCAGAACACGCACACAAATTGTCAGAATATATTCACATGCTGGCACACAAAAGCCGACATATGGATGGTATAATCACATGCGTAAACGTAGGCAAATGGCCCACACACAGCATAGCACACTTAAGTTCGCAAGAATGTATGACTGGAGAGTCAGAATCATTGGTTTGGGCCTCAGTATTGACCAGAAGCCAAAGTGCTGTGCAACTACCAGCTTTAATGTCAACCCCAGGGCCATCTGTCCTCCTCTGAGGGCTTGGACATCAAAATGGACTTCAAGAAAAGTACTGGCAAAAGGACGGGAGACACATCCCTTAGTAATGTGCAGGTGTAGCAGCACATACTCTGTATCCAGTACATCCCAGTTAAACTCTTGCAGACCTTTCAGGTTACCCTGCACGACCTCACAGTGTCACGGGAATTGAACAATCATCATGGGTGGGATCTCTCTACAAGGACCTATGCAAATAGTGTCACTTCACTTCCTAATGTGAATCTCATGTGAAGCTGAGTAGCTAGTCACCCACAAAGTTGCAGTTGCAAGGACAGCACCCTCTGATGCCACTTAGAGCTTCTTGTAAGAACAACTTCTTCTTAGTTTTATGTTTATCTTCTTGCAGGAAGAGGAGCTTTGAGCTGACTGAAAGTAGGCTTTTGTGGGCACCAGCAACCAGTCACAACAGACAGGCCCTCCAGTAATATCAAGAACGTGGCTTATGGAGCTCTTTGGTGTTCTACTCACAGATAAAAGCATCAAGACTCATCAATACGCTGATGATACACAACTGTATTGAAAGATTCCCTCAGCTTTAGACATTCAGGGGCATATGTACAATGGGACTGCGCCACCGTAAGGTCACTTTTGCCGACGTTCCAGTGGCACAATGTCCTGCTCTATATTTACAACTGGGGTGGCGTAGTGGGAAAAAGAATGATGGATTTAACCCAGATCTTTTGACTGGGGGAAAATGTTTGCATTGTCAGCATTACGTCCATCATTTGTTTGCTGTAACACTTTTCGCCCTAAGTGGGATGGGTATGCCCAGACGTGGGTCACTTGCTCACTGTGCCACTGGATTCAAGCTAGCCTGGTTGAAGAAGGGTGACATACCCTGAAACCGGTCCCAGTTTGCTTGTTTCTGGTCCAGGGAGGAACTGGCCTGGCAGTTTGATCTGGACTGTTCCCATGGGGCACAGGGTCAAGACTGATTTGCATATGGCTGGGTCCAAATTGGGGTGGCGTAGTGGGCAAAAGAACAATAAATTTAACACAGATCTTTTGACTGGGAGAGAATGTTTCCCTTGTCAGCATTCCGTCCATCATTTGTTTGCTGTAACACTATATTTACAAAGTGGCACCGCTTTATGAATATGATACCCTTTCACGCAGTTTTCTGCGAGCAATGGGTGCTGCTTTGGGTGTTTCACCTCAACACCCATTGCTTTTTGGCGCTGTCCCCGATTTACAAGGAGTTGTACATCAGAGGCAACGTCAAAAACTAATGCCATGCAAAAGCAAGCATTAGATTGGCGCAACAGGAGAAATACTTTCATTTCTCCTCGTTTTTGCTTTTTCTATGTGTACTGCATTAGAAAGAGCAAAACACCATTAATGATTGTTTTTGTGCATAAAGATGTCCCTTCATGGACAAAAACAATCATTAAATAATCACAATTTGCCACTTCTATGGATGCTGCTGAATGCAGCACCCATAGAAGTAGCAAATCGCCATCATTGATTGTTTAAGTGCCGGAAGGTACACCTTCCTGCACATAAACATTCATCCCTGCAATGCAGGCACCCGTACACTGTGGCGCAAGGGTGTCTGTGTTGATGCTAGTCAGCTACTTTTAGCGCCAGCGCTAGGGAAAACACAGGGGAGCGCCCACTTTCTTGTAAATACAGTGCATCCCTGCATTTTGGAAATGGTGTAACCTTGCAAAATTTGCTGCAGTGCCACACTGCGCCACTTCCTTGTATATATGCCCCTTAGTGCCTCTAATACTCTTTGTACATCATCCAGACCTGGATGTGCAGTGCCTAGCTGACGCTCAACCCAAACAAGAAAGAATTCCTCTTATTTGCCAAGAACAACAAACAAGATACAGTGCAGACTTGGCTCAATGACATGGTCTTTGACAGCTTCGAACCTGAACTTTTACTGAATGCCAAGTCACTTGGATTAACCATAGACATCAACCTCACCCTCACGGTGCACATTGCCAAAAAAAAACCAAAGACGGTCTGGTGCCTTCTCTCACTTCTAAAAAAAGGGAAATTGTTTCATCCAGAAAGCATCTTCCTAACTGCTGTGCAAGCCCTCGTACTCTTGTAGTTGGATAATGCTAATGCCATACCCATCCAGATCCTGAAGAAATATGATCACATCACCCCCATTGGCTCCCCTTGCCAGCATGCACCATTTCAAAACCGGTTGCATCACAGCCAGCACCCCATCTTATCTTGCAGACAATCTCATCATCTCTGGAGGTTCTCAGCACATCCACAGCCAGGACCGTCTAACCACAGACAAAGTGTAAAAAAGAAAAAACTCAACAGCATATCTTTTTCATCCATGCACCCAGGACTTGGAACACCACCCACGTATCCATCAGGGCCTCCCCTACTGTGCTCTGATTTAGGAAAATGTTGAAGACTCACCTCTTTAAAAAAACACCACATTACAATGCATTAACCACCTACAACCCCACTTCTGCTATGACTTGTTGACTTTCTGCATGTCTTTGATCATGTACAGCACCCACTGCCTTTTGGTTAAGTTCACCTTTTGAAATGGCTGAGTGGCTAGTACCCCGCGAGGATGCAGTTGCAAACCAGGATATTGAGCACGCAGACGGACCTAGCATCCCATTGGTCCAGCACAAGCATTTTCACCAGTGAGCCTTTGATGAACTTTGCCGTTGGCACTGTGTCAACCTTAACAACCTGGACTGTGGCATTGTTCCTTTATTCACCAGTCCCTGTGCCACAGATCCCGGGCGTGGCTTGATTCCATATCTTTTTTTCACTATCATGAACATTTAGTAACCTCATCCCATTGATGGTTCTTCATTTCTACATAACTTGATGTCCATCTCCCAACCTTCACATTTGTGCAATTAATGTACCCGCTACCATGTGTTTTGATGATGGCTTTCCGGATGAAGGCATTCATGCCGAAACACGCGTAGATAGAAGACAAAGGATGATTTACAATGTGAGAAGCTGGCTTAGTATATGGTGTACACTTATGTAAGTGGGCACCCCGCACTAATCCAGACAACCCGTATGGTGATTTTAGTGGTCTTAGACAACCTGAGAAAGCTCCCTAATGGTAGCTGTGGAAAGCAGCCTTCAGGCTTAGTCCAGAAGGAGTGTAAAGCAGCTTGTTTTACTAGACCATAATCTATTGGTATAGATTAGTGCAAAAGTGCCACACAGTGTATTTTTAAAAATATGTATTTATAAGACACTCACTAACACATACAGATATCTCCTACCCGGAGATATACACAATGCACACAATACTTAGTAATAGAAACAGGTAAGTAGCACAAATACACAGTGGTCACCAGGGGGAAACCAGACCATATACTAAAATAGTGGTATGCGAACCACAATTCTAGTCAAGACTACCCAGGAGACGTAGAAGTGCCGGGGACCCAAGGAACCACCCAAGGTGAGTATCTAGGAACCCCACGGAGGTCGTGTGCAGTGTGGGAACACGACCGCATTCTCAATAGAAGTCTACGGGTAAGTCGCAGTTGCAATTTTAAAGAAAAAGGACCCTTCCAAGTTGACCTTGAAGAAACCCTGTGGAAGACAGAAGGTTGGAGAGCCACCCCACTGTTGATAGCCTAGGAACTAGGATACCTACACCAGGGAAGCCGAGTGCATAGGTGCGAAGTGGCGCCTGAAACAACCGTCAAACTCAATGGAGGACTTCAGGAAAATGCAGCTGCTGGAGAAGGTGAAAGTGACCGGTGGAACCCAAAGGTGGAGTCAAGGTGAGAAGTACCTGCAAGTAGAGGGGGCAGAGTCTATGTCACTCAGGAGTGACCAGGAGGCACTGAAGACAAATGCCCACCGATGTCAGGTGTTTCAGGGGAGATGACAGTGACCTTGGAGCTGCAGCTGTGAGGATCAGGCGACGCTGTGGAAGACCAGGAGACGTTCATGAGCTGTCACACGTCTGATGTCGAGAGTTAAGGGGTCAGTGCCCGGCGGAAGCACCAACAAGTCTTGGCAACTGCAAACAATGTGGAAAGTGAAGAAGGTGCAGTGTCGGGACCAGCAAGGTTTAGATGACTCACCACAAGCAAGGGAGTTGGGACAGGCCCAAGCAATCAGGAGTGCCCGCAGAAATAAAAGAAGACCCTCAAGAGGACCCACAGGCCGGAGGCACTGGAGTCGCAAGAGGACATCGAGCAGCTCACAGTGAAAGTGATGCAGTGAGGATGAAGATCATGGTCACAGGAGACGCTTGAGGCCAGTATCCCTCGTCAGAGCCGCAAGAACCGAACACCTGTGCATCGCGTTGATTTGCTGTTGCAAAGGATTGTTGGCTTCATTCCTCCAAGATCTTCGGGTTCCAAGTAGCCCCCCTACTTGGAGCCTGAAGATCTTGGAGGAAGGAAGCCAACAAGCCTTTGCAACAGCAGCCGACGTGGTGCACAGGGGTTCGGTTCATGCGGCTCAGACGAGGGATACTGGCCTCAAACTTGGTGAGAGGACAGGGAAGGCCTCTAGGGTTGTGAAAAACCACCACCTATGCTGCTGAGCATTTCGGAGTCCATGGGAGCTCAGGATCAGCAGACCGGCCAGCTTCGTTGCGGTGCCTGTAGATGCTGGAAGTGATTCCTTCACTTCAAGGGAGATTCCTTCAGGTGTCTTGGATGTCCACAGGCCTTGGAAGGTTCCTGGGTGGAGCACAGCCACAGATGTTGCAGCAGATGAGCAAGGCGATGAGACCAGGAGCAGCAGGGGTCTACCTAGTTGCATTCTTGAGGCCCAGAGCAAAGTCCACAGTGCCCAGGCGATCAAAGAAGAAATATTGTCTTGGAATGAAACTTGTCTCATGACGAATCTAGGGACCCACCTACAGGTAAGCCCTTAAGTACCCTAAGGAAAGTGTTAGGATGATACAGGATTCCCTCCCAGGTGAGGGGTCGGACATTGGGGAGGATACTCCCATGTCCTTTGTCCAGTTTTGGACTATGCAAGGAGGGCACCAAATGTGCCCTTCAGGCAGACTGAGTGGCGCTGTCAAGCGCTCCCACCTGGCTTCAATACATTAAACCCTGTCTGGGAGGTGGTCACACCTACCTGTGACAGGATACCTATTGTTCTGCCTTCCCCTGCTTGAGCTTGGCTCAGCAGCAGGAGGGCAGAATCGTGTCTCTGGTCGGCAGCAGCCTTGTTGTGCTGTCCAGGTCTAGAAGACTGGTACCGGTAGCACTGAGGGTCTCCAGGAGAAGCTTTAAAGTGCATGGAATCATACCTGCCACACCATTTATGGTGTGGGGGTAAGACACCGCTTACAGTGTGGGAGTATGATTCCAACATGTTTGATACCAAACAAGACAGGGTTCGTTATACCCAGTTTAGAGATGGTCATCACATAATGACGCATGACCACTCTATGTATCGTAATGGCTGATGCACTTACAACCTGGGAGAATGGACTCAGAAAGGTGTAGGGGTACCCTGCTCATGCAGGGGCACCCTCACACTTAGAACCGAGCACCCTGCCTTCAGGATTAAAAGGCCCGCTTTAGGGGTGACTTATAGATTAGAAGTGCAGTGACCTCAGATATAGGGAAACCTATATCGGTTGTAAGTGGTGCTAGCAACAGCTTATGCAGTCTGCAATGGCAGGCCTGTAGTTGCAGTTTCATTGATACCCCATGGGTTGCATAATGCATGCTTCAGGCCATGGGGGACCCCTGGTGTATCTATGCCCTGGGTACCTTAGTACCATATACTAGGGACTGATAAGGGTACATCAGTGTCCAATCTGGGATGTACCTACGTACTTACCATACTAATTTAGGGGAGAAAGCACAGAGACTGATTAGTAGGATCCCAGTCAGACTAGTCAGAACCAGCAGAGCACCAGGCAAAAAGTGGGGGTAACCGTAAAAGCAGATCCTACTTTCCTACAGACAATTTAAGCCATAGTTGCTGCATCCACAGAGAGTATCAGTTGTTGTAATTGTACTGTATAGGCACAGAAATCTGAGAGCATCAATTGTTGCAATTGTATTATACAGATACAGAAACCTGATGATGTAATGAATTACATTGATGTTGTTATGATAATTAATACTGATCACTAACCTGCCTGCCAGGTATCATGCAACATTGTTGAGAATGATTAAAAGGGTGAGAGGTATGAATGAAGGAGTGAATGTTGTGATTTTCTTAAAATGAAAGTTCACTTTCAGTTGGATTATCGAGTCTATGTATGAAATACTGATATATGAAAATAATATCAATCCAAATTGTATGTTTTTTATGAACCATTTTATCAATGCTGTATACTAATAAAAATATGACTTCACCCTAGACTTTGTCTACTTTGAGCCCATAATTCTGGAAAGTCACTATTTGAGTAAATAATGAGTAGCTTGAGGGGTCGTTATGCAGTATCTGCTCTAGATAAACCGTATATGCAAGTACATTGCTGAAGGATTTTTATGTCGGTGAGGAAATGGGGTATATTATATGGTGTGGTTTTGCAACCTCACCCTGCAATACACTGACCAACCCCTTTAGGTCCAGTAGACTTTGTCTGTAAAACCATCAACTCAATCCTGGGAAGCTACGGCACTGAGCAGCAAGGCTTACACAGAGGAACAACAGTTAAGCATTTAAACAGCACCAAAACGATGAAAGAAGAAATTAACAGGGCACTCAAGAACTCCGAAACCAATTTATAAAAATAAACTATTAATTTGTAAGAATTTAGACACTAGAACAAAGAAGATCCACTGGAGGGTTCCAGAGCTATAGAAACTTTTTTTTCAAGAAAACATAGGTAAGTGTCAATGCAATCGATTAGAAGTACTTGAGGCAAACAACTCCGGCAGAAAGCTAGACAGGGAGACCAGCCAGGGCCTCTAGAATAGTTACCGGCATCACAGAAGAAGCAGTCCTTCAGCAGTTCCAAGTACTTTATCTGCGTACAGTGGCGGCTGGTGACATTTGATAGTGGCGGGGTGTAAAACAATTCTCACTCACTTTCAATTCTACTACCATTTGCCACCTTCACCTTCTTTACCTTCCTTCCTAGCTCCTTTTTGGCTGACCATGCTCTACTCACTGTCTCTCAAACTCATGTCCCGCTGTGCTTAGAGGTGCTTCCTTTCTACGCAAGGAGCTATCTGCTTCCACTCGCACGCTTGCTTCCTCTGTTCTTTTCAAAGCTTTATTGTCCTGTCTCATTCCTGAGTATCCGTAATGAGCAACTTTAACACACTATCACTTATGAAAAACACCTACATCATATCCCAGAGTCATCGGAAACTACTGACCAATCGATATGCAACCTACTACATCAGCAGAATCCTGGAAAAAGATGTAACATTTGAAATCAATGTGTACGATTATGCAAAAGCTAAGAGGACTGACCCGGCAGCCCGCCTCAAAAAAGAAATAAAATGACATTGCTCACTCAGATTTTCTGGAAAACTGGAGCTTTGGTAAAGCCAATGGGCATGTCGCAACATTCATGGTGCCAAAAGGAAGTCCGAAAAGCCGTCTTCTACTCATCATCCTTCTTTGGCAAGCGGATGGTAAGCTCCATGGAGATCTAACTTCGTGAAATATTTAGCACCATGTACGGACTGAAGGATGTCCTTTATTGGTGAAAGAGGGTAATGGTCCTTAATGGAGACCTTGTTCAATCCACAATAAACAATGCAAGGTCTTAGCTGTTTGTACTGCTTTAGGATGACAAACAGAGTAGCTCCAGTGGGGATTTTGACCGGACAATCAGGCCATTCCGAATGTTTTTATTCAAATATTCCCTCAGTACCTGCTTCTTGTGCTGGGAAGCAGAGTATATTCTCCCATAGGGAATTTTGTCCCTGGGTACTGATGGGATGGCACAGTCCAAATTCCTATGTTGAGGAAGTGACACAGAAGTAAGCTTCTGAAAGATTTCACGAAACTCTTGACAAGCCATAGGAATGGACAAAATGTGGGCTTTAGTGAAGTGAGACTGTCTTCACAAAGTTCTTGTATCAATGGAGCTCAATAGCTTATGTCCAAATAGCCACTGCCTCTACAAAACTCGGAGGAAAGCGCAACAACCCTTGTCTCTCGATTAACATAGGAATAATGTAGTTCCAGTCAGGCTGTCCCAAACACAATGTCATAGTTTGGAGACATGCTTGGATCAAAGGCAACCATTTCTTTAGGATTTCACAAAGACACTAAGAGCAGGACTCACAGTCAATGGTGGTCCGTCAATAGTTTGGACATGATCCAGAGATTACTTCTTCCTGACCAGAGCCTCTGGGCACAACCCAACTCCATATACACTCAAGACGCACTGGAATTCAACAAGGGTGAAACAGAGGAGGACTGACCAGGGTGGATTTTAAGAATTAAATCCAATACAAACAAGCATGAACTGGATCCATAGGAGGAGCTCAAAACTTTAGGAAGAGTAGAATCCTCCGCTCATTTCTCCTCTACAAAGGATGCAATATAGTGTTTTCCCTGAGGCGTGGAAGTTCAAACAGTACATTTTCACAGTAGGTGAATTGGGCTTGCACAATAGAGGAACAAGCCTCCCTTACATCTTTGATCCCCTTCTGCATCGGTTAATGGGCTTCTAGTGGACCCAAGCTGCATTGGTTTGTCAAGCACATCAGGTGAAGGATTAGTATGCTCAGTAGTTGGCTCAGTCCACCTAAAAACCCAGGGAAGAGATGCAGAAGTGAAACTTTGGGTTGCCATTTTCCATTCTCCTTTCTTTAAGTCTGTGTTGAATCAGGAGAACCTTATCCCAGAGTTCAGTCAATGAAGAAGCCCTGGGAACTCCTGCCAATTCATCCTTCAACTCCTCTTTTAACCCTCTTTGGAATAAAGTCTCCCCATGGAGGATCCAGCAGGAAGCTCTCAAAAGTGTGTGCAATATGACAGTACATTGGAATTTTCCTTGGATATCCCACACAAGCAGTCCTCTGCTGAAGCTCCATAATCAGGACTCTCGAATATCTTCTTGAAATTTGCCAAGAAATTGGAAAAATTGGTCAAACAAGGGCCTTTGGTCTCAACTAAGGGAGTTGCACAAACCAGAGCTTCATGAGTCAAGGAAAAGTTGAAGGACTGATGAAAGGGAGATCCCAAGACCTGCAATGGATTGCTTGGCACAGGACAGCTTCTCTGTCCTTAACTGGTCCAATTCTAGGGTTTGTTGCTGAAAGACAGCATCCAAGTCCACACTAACATTCATGCCGGAAACAGTCCAAGATTTTGTGGCATTGCAACCTGGATGCTCACCCATAATCTGGTCTGGGTCTTCAGCTGTCTTATGTACGGGTGACGCTCCTGAGGCCACTGGATACCTGTACTTACTCTCAATCAAGTTGTCTTAAGACAGCTGGGTTGCGAGATTTAAAGTGTGCATGTCTGGTTTAAACAAGTGCAAAAGGCAGCCCACCCTCCTCCCTGCTGCTGCCATTCAGCAGGCCCCGCCCTGTCCTGACACTCCATTTGGGACGGGGTGACGAAAGTTAAAATGGCAATGAATTACCTTCATTACCATTTTGTTTTTCGTCCCTGGGGCATTTGAGTAGTGCAACATTCCTCCACTATAACGGAGGAGCCACCCCTGCTAACAGCACTAAACAACCACAGAGTCAACCTTTGGTTTCCAACACAAAATTAAACTGCTTCTGCTGGAGCAGAGTTTTCTGTT
This sequence comes from Triturus cristatus, assembly GCF_964204655.1. Lineage (NCBI taxonomy): Eukaryota > Metazoa > Chordata > Amphibia > Caudata > Salamandridae > Triturus > Triturus cristatus. The sequence continues at coordinate 1,219,826,757 of NC_140585.1, forward strand.
GAAAATTTATCGGGTTTTTAAGCTCCAGTTTTGTCTATAAGTCGTGATTAAAAATACTAATTCATAATTATTAATTATTTGTTTTGTGTGAGAATTCTGATTAACCAACATGAATAACAAGAGAAATTATACGTGGGAATGCATATATGTTGCTTAATAATAATGTGCAGGTTTTATTAAATGAATGTTGCTAGGTGCTGTTTGTTTTAAAGCACAAAACGCTTTTGAAATAACGTGTACTAATGCTTAAATATGTTGCAGATGAGTAGTTAATTACATACACATAAGGGTATTAGTGGGAATTAACACTGTTTAATCATTGCGATGATGTAGTAACGTTGTTTGTATTTCTTTCGATTAAGATGGTTCGTTTTGGCCTAAGAGAAAATGGCTGCCGTTTACAGCCTGTATTCGAGTGATCGAATTTTGATGAGAGGGCCTTGCTGAACATGGTCGAGAGTCACCTGACCACAGCCTTCGCCTGGTTTAAAAGTTTTCCGTGAGGACAGCAGTTCTGGGCGTAAGTCCAAGTGCCTTGGACAAGGATAAGGCCACAATGAACAATGACAATGCTGCGGTGGCTCTGCTAGAGATATCAAGGAAGAGCGGCTTCGAAAGAAACATTTGTAAACTCGAGTTTCCTTCTTCCGTCTTTTTATTTTTGTGATTTTTCTGAGCGGAGATTTTCCAAATCTAGCGATGCTACATCCTTTCCTGCTCGCTCTGCTCAGCGGCTCAACGGAAATTCAGAACATTGTATGTTGCTATTATTTTGTAATTTTTATTATAAATATACTAGACTAGAGAGGGTCCGTGGTCATTGCATTTGGATTTTTGAGGCCACTTCTTCCCAAACTTGCGTTGGTGAGGATCGATGCTGTGAGGACGGCGACTTGGGAGACTTCTACTAAGAGACCTGTCCTGACCCATTTATGACATTTAGCTAGAATAGGTAACTATGAGAATAATGATTTTATTTTGATTGCCTTTCCATTTGAACTAATTTTAGATAAAGTACCATAATTTTAAATACAGTGTTGGTGGTTATTTCTTGTCAATTATTGAGTACTCTATTGTGATTATTGTTGTTTAAATCATGACTCAAGACAGTATCAATTTGGTCTCATTGACCTCGTTGTAGATGCAGGGTGTCTAGGAGGTTTCCTCTCCCATGGTTGGTACTGATAGAGTAATCTGAGTGTATATTAGTGAAATGGGCCCAAGCGTATGGTGAGTGTATGTGCGTGTATCTGTGAAATTACTCTATCCATGGAAGTAGGGAGAATTTATATGCCCTGATCTGCACCAATTTCCTGGTAGCAGAATTTGATGGTTTTGATTATTGTCTTGATCTGATTAGATTGCTTGTACATTGGCTTTTTGATTTATTGATTATTGATTGATGTTGGTATATGTACTAATACTATATGTTGGAGTCGTTGTGTTGAGTTTTATGTAGTGCTTCTGGAATTTGGGAGCTGGTGACGGTTCCGTAGTAGGGCAGAGGGAAGTGTGTGCTGCTCTCAGGAAAGACGGGATTGTTGGAATTACCTGTACGTATGCAGGAAAAACGTGTGACAATTGAAGTTGCGCGTCACATTGTCTGGGTTCGGAATCAGTGACATCGTCGTGTGTTACTATTAGGGATATATTTCTAGTATAAAAGGAGTGTGTATGATAGCGAAGGTTATCTGTGAAACTCTGGTCTTAAGTCCCAGGGATCCGTAAGGTTTGCCGTTAAAGCTTATCACGGGAGAAGTAATAGGTATTCTCTGAGCTTGTCTGAAGGACTGGGCAGAGGTAAGCGCTGCTTGGTTAATGTGTGATATAATTCTGTAGTGGGACAGACTGTTCGCTGTTCTCGGGAAGGCAGGATTCTGTGTGTATGTATTATATTTTCTTGTATGAAAGTGTGTGAATGTATGAGCATTTAGTTGATTGTAAGACTCTTTGGAGCAGTCCTAGAGGAAACAGTTAATGGATGCATGTTAGAAGGGCAGAGTAGAGGAATGTGCTACTGTGTCAACGAGAGTAATAATTCCGTAGTGGAACAGAAGTGAGTGCTGTTTCAGGGAAAAAACGGGATTCTTGTGAAAAAGATTTTCTTTACTATTCTATGGTTAGCGAAGCAGACAATGGAGATGTTTATATGTTGTAACTAATAGATATTGTAAAATTTGACACGAAGTCTACTGAGAAGATTTTGTAAAGGAGGGGTAGACGAGTGACAGGAGACAGGAGCAGGAGCGACTGCAGCGACTGCTGACGTAATACAGACCGCGCTCTGATTGAATAGTAGATCAGAACAGTGCTCGCGCTGGGATTGGTGCGTTGGTGTGAGCCGCGCAAGGATTGGAAGGGGTACAAGGTGACGTAGACGCTCCAGGATTGGTGCGTTGGTGTGAGTCGCGCTGTTATTGGATAAAATATCGTACTGTACAGTGGAATTACGGAAGGGATTAGAAAGTTTTGGTAAACACAGAAATGTATTACCAAGAAGAGAAAAAGAAGAAATCCTTATTCGGAAAAATAAAGAGATGGTTTGACAAGGATAAAGATGTTAAAACAAGAGAAGGTGAATTGTTACCTCCAACGAAAACGCCTGCATCCTTTATGGTTGCGAGATATGGGTATCATACCTGTATATGGTTGGAGAATTGGGCTAGATATACTAAGGAAGATGGTGTCTTAGCATTCCCAGAACATGGTTCATTTAATCTGGCCGTGTTGAGAAATTTGCGAGAGAAAATGATGGGTCTAGAGCCTAGACCAAGGCCGACACAGTTTGAGGCTTTGGTGGAATGGGAAGAGGAAGTACATGAGCGAGAGAAACAGAGGTCTGGAGGCAACTATAGGTACATGTTTGGGAGGAAACATGATCGTGAAACTCATCATGACCGAATAAGGAGATGGCGAGATGCTAGTATGTCAGAGGGATTATATCCTATGAGAACAGTTGACGAAAAGGAAGAAAGGAAGGGTATGGAGAGGGTTCCTGAGGCAGAAGTGAGAAGATATGGAGTTAGCGATTATGAGGATGAGGTCTTGAATGACATGATTTACAAGAGACCATCTCCATATAGACCAGAACCAGAAGAGAGCACACCAGTTGTTTCTCCGATAAGAGATACATTGCGTATCATTGAGACAGAAGTTGTGACACCTGAATTAAGAAGTGGTAACCCTTTTAGAGAAAAAGAGGGAGAGAAAAGATGTGGTGATGAGAATACGAGAGAATTAGCGAGAACTACATCAGAACTGACTGAAAAGATTAGGGAACTGACGAAGAATCTAGAAGCTGTTACGGTGCCTGTAACCATAGGTCCGGTTATGCCTGTTTTTGATAAACAGAGGATGGGTGAAAAAGGTTTGGTGGTTCCATATGTTGGGAATAAGATAACAAGTTTGGCTGGTCCCTCAGGAGATTCAGGAAAAAGGACAGAAAGTAATGATGATTTGAGACAATCCAGACGTGACACATGCAGTAGAGGATTAGAGGTACAGTCTAATTCGAGATTGGATACTAGTGATGCTAGTTGTTCAGGGATGCCAATTTTAGAACCACAGAGGATGCCAGAAAAGGTGGTTCCAGTGAAAAGAACTACTGAAATAACAGCTGAAGATTTGAATGATTGGATGAGAGTCCTTCAAAAGAGAGATAAAGCTTCCCAGGCAATTGATGTGGCCAAGTTACGCATAGAATTAGAGGAGCTTGTTGTAGGGACAGTTCCTACAGACATTCTAAAAAATCATCATGATGGAGAATTGTTATTCATGTGTAAAAACATTACCTGGAGAGCTAAAAATACGCATGATAGGTTAAGAGCAATAGCGAGTGAGCAAGGAGTTGACATTGATAAGGTGAAAGCATTGCAGAGGTCTTACAGGATGGATTTTACAGACAAGGATATTGAAAATTTGAATGGTAATGGTAGAACAGGACAGATTAAAGAGATGATCGCCTTATTGCGAAAATGGGGTGACGTAGAAAAATGGAAGGATAGGTGGTATAAGATAAGGGAAGAATCAGTGGACAGGATTTATTCAGCATTTCCTGTGAGAGAAAAAGAGAAAACAGTGGATGCTTATCCTATGAGAGAAATACCTGGAGGAGGATATGTACATGTTCCATGGACCAGACAGGATATTCTATCATTTACGAATGATTTCCCTCGACTGAGAGAAAAGCCTGTCGAGTGGTATAGGCAGGTAGACAGGTTTGTGAAATTGTCAAAGGTGCTGTGGATTGACCTGAATAGTCTGTTTGATATAATTGTTCCAGCAGACTTGTGGGCTGAGTGTAAAATAGTTGTAAGTTGGCCTACTGAGGAATATCCAAGAGATCAGAGAACAGGAGCACCAGATCCAGAGGTAATGAGGAAGTATAATCAGGTGATTGTATACCTGAAAAGTAAAGTCCCTCCAAAAGAGACAGACTGGGTTAAGATAGATTGAACACATCAGGAAGCAAAAGAATCAGTTCATGCTTTTTATGAGAGGCTGATACTGGCTTTTAAACAATTCAGTGGGGATGAGCACCTGGGTGACAAAGATTTGAGTCATTTTGTATACAGATTTGTATATGGCCTGAGACCTGAGATTAGTGAGAGAATTCGTGAGCACACAGTGGATTGGCAGAGTAAGAAAATAGATGAAATTCTGAGACATGCAAAGTACTTCAGTGACGAAATTGAAGCAAAACAGAGAAAGCTGAAAGAGAAAGCAATGTGGGCACAAGTGAAGGTTGCGGAGAGACAAGAAGCACAGTTGGTGGAACAGGCAAATAATCCAGGGAATAGGCCCAGATATGCAGGGAAAGGAAAGGGGAATCTTGAGGAAGCGAAGAAAAAGTTCCCTTGTCACAACTGTGGCCAACTGGGACATTGGAGATCTGAATGTACCAATCCACCATTAGTGAATAACGAGAGTAAACCCTTAAATCAACAGGTGCAGAACGAGGGGAATAATCAACAGCAGCAACAACAGAAGGTTGTGAGACAGCAGAGCCAAGAGCCAAAACCGCCCTTGCCGCAGAGTAGAGGGTCACAAAAGTACAATCAGGATTCGGGATTCTACAATGAGGAGCAGGTAAACAAATCAAGGCGTTCTAACCAGGTACAACAGTATTTGTTAAAGAATGAAGGGAGTGAGTCTGAAGGTGATTATTGACGGTGCCGAGGAGAGGAGGAAGAGTGCATACTTGGTGCAACTCTAGAAATAGACCAGGCAGGACCATTTGTAGATGGAAAAATAAATGAAGAAAGTGTTACTTTTTTAGTAGACACAGGTGCGACAAGATCAACTGTCAGGTCAGCAGATATTAGAAATCTTCCTCTCTCGGATGAAGCAATCCAAGTAGTTGGTGTAGCAAATACACAAATCAAGACACGACTTACTGAACCAGTAAGGGTACAAATAGGGAAATTTTCAGAAATGCACAGATTTGTAGTCTGTGACACTAGTCCAGTGAACTTGTTGGGCAGGGATCTGCTATGTGAAATGAACTGTACAATTTTTTGTACTCCGGATGGAATAGCTTTTGAAACACAAGATGAAGATGTTTTGTACCGAATGACTCTAGATAATAGAGAAAGTGAGATGGTTGGTGCATATGCTGTGTTTAATCCAGAGGATTTGCCTCAAGTGCTGAGAGACACAGTGAAAAAGACAGTTTGGGATTTTACTGGAGAGGATGTGGGATTGATGAATAATGTAGATCCTGTGAAAATTTCAGTGAAAGGGGGAATTACTTATCCTAACATTCCTCAGTACAAAATGACACCAGAAATAATTGAAGGAATAACTCCTATAATTGAGAAAATGATTCAGCAAGGAGTTTTGAGAGAACTACTGAGTAGTCCGTGTAATTCACCGATAATGGGGCTAAAGAAACCTAATGGGAAGTTCAGGATTGTACAGGATTTGAGAAAAGTTAACAAAATTGTGGTGGCATGTTGTCCTATTGTGCCAAATCCGTCAGTGATTTTGTATCAGATTCCACATGATGCTGAGTGGTACACAGTGATTGATTTGTGTCATGCTTTCTTTTCAATTCCATTGCATCATGACAGCCAGACGATTTTTGCATTTAGGTTTGGCCAGCGTATTTTAGCATGGTGTCGAATCCCACAGGGGTACACAGAGAGTCCTTCGATATTCAATCAGTTATTGAAAAAGTCATTGGAGAGTTTGATCATGCCTGAAAACTCAGTACTAGTGCAATATATTGATGACCTACTGGTGGCATCAAAGACACGTGAAGCTTGTGAAGTAGATACCATAGCTTTACTGAATCATCTGGCAGATGGAGGGTTAAAGGTATCTCCAGCCAAATTGCAATTTTGCAAGAAAGAGGTGCATTATCTTGGACACAATATTGAAAAGGGTCTGAGAAAAGTGACTGATGACAGGATCAGAATTATCAGAGAAATGAAAGCCCCAAAGACCCAGAGAGAAGTGAGGATGTTTCTGGGGATGGTGGGTTATTGTCGTCAGTGGATAATTAATTTCTCTCTGATAGCAAAACCACTGATTAAGCTGACAAAAAGTGAGATGAAAGACTCATTGGAACTAGATGGAGAACAAATGGCAGCATTTGAGGAGTTGAAGAGCAGAATGTGTGAAGCCCCTGCTTTAGGTATGCCAGACTATGAAAAAGAGTTTGAGTTGTACTGCAGTGAGAGAAATGGATGTGCACTTTCAGTGTTAATTCAGAAACATGGATTACTGAGAAGGCCTATTGCGTACTTCTCATCGACACTTGATCCTGTAGCTGTGGGTTTACCAGGTTGTCTGAAATCTGTAGCTGCAACATGTAAAAGTCTGGAACAGAGTGAAGGAATCATAATGGGATATCCTGTAAGGGTATTTGTACCTCATAATGTGGCAATTCTTTTGACAAGAAGCAGAACTCAGTATATGTCACATAGTCGGCTGACTAAATATGAGAAAGTCATTCTGGGAGCATCAAATGTGACTCTTGAGAGATGTGTGAATGTGAATCCAGCAACATTATTGCCAGATAATGAAGGTGTGGGTATAAAGACAGAAGATGATCACAATTATTTGGATGTGCTGGACTACTGTACAAAACCGAGAACAGACATAAGAGATCTTCCATTGCCTGAGAGTGATCATGTGCTGTTTGTGGATGGATCATGTCTGAGAAATGATGATGGTGTGCTGAGTGCAGCATATGCAGTGTGCAAGGTTTCAGAAGTTATGGAAGCATCACCATTGAAAGGAGTGAAATCTGCACAAGTTGCTGAATTGGTGGCATTGACGAAAGCTTGTGAAATTGGGAAAGATCTGAGAGTGACTGTGATGACTGATAGTCAGTATGGATTTGGAGTTGTGCATGATTTTGGCCAGCTTTGGCTACAGAGAGGTTTCTTGACGTCGAGTGGGACTCCAATAAAGAATGCTGAGGTGATTGGAAAATTGCTTGAGGCGATACAGCTGCCTAAGGAATTAGCAGTTGTAAAATGTGCTGCTCATGGACAAGGAGATGATTTTGTGACAATTGGAAACCGATTTGCGAACGACATTGCACAGTATTGTGCTAAAAATAATCACTCGATTAATAGGGAACGAGAAGGGGAAATGTCTTTTTGTTCTGTGATGTTTACTAATGTCCTAGAAATGTGGGATGAGGTGAAACAGTTGCAGGATGAGGCAGGAAAGGAAGAAAAGAAAGACTGGATCAAGGCAGGTTGTGCCCCAAGAGAAACAGATCATGTCTGGATCTATAGAGATGGTAGACCAGTCATGCCAAATTCTATGTTGTCAGCAATGGCAAGGATGTATCATGGCCAGGGACATTTGGGAAGGGATGCGATGATCAGGTCTTTTAAACAGACTTGGTACAATGCAAAGTTCAGGACGATTGCAGAAAGCGTTTGTCAAAGATGTTTGATTTGCCAGCAATTTAACACTGGGAAAAAGACAGTGGTGAGTCTAGGAACAATAGGCAGAGAAGGTGGTCCTTTTACCAGAATGCAGATTGATTTCATTGAAATGCCACAAGTGAACAGATTGAGGTATGTTCTAGTGGTAGTCTGTTTGTTCTCAAGATGGGTGGAGGCCTATCCGACTAGGAGAAATGATGGAATAACAGTGGCAAAGTTACTGTTAAGAGAGTTGATTCCTAGGTACGGATTTCCAGTAACGATTGAGTCTGATAGAGGTGGACACTTCTATAATGAGCTCATGAGTTTGATTTGTGAAGCATTGAGCATACAGCAGAAGCTACATTGTGCTTACAGACCAGAGGCTTCTGGTGTTGTGGAGCAGATAAATGGCACAATCAAGAACAGGATTGGTAAAATGTGTTTAGCCACTGGAATGAAATGGCCTGATGTCTTGCCTCTAGTGCTAATGACTATTAGATCTACTCCAGATAGAACTACTGGTTTGAGTCCACATGAGATTTTGATGGGACGTGCAATGTGTCATGCATTTGTGCCTGTCAATAAGTTGATGACAATAACTGATGACATGTTTCTGGATTACTGTAAAGGCCTGGCTGACGCAGTTCATTCTGTGTTTCACCAGGTTGGAGAAGACGCTACTACACTTGAGAAGAAGCAAGCTCATGATCTGAGTCCAGGGGACTAGGTGAGGATTAAAGTGCACAGAAGAAGAAATTGCTTGGTTCCAAGGTGGGGAAGGCCAAGACAAGTCATTCTGACTACGACAACTGCAGTGAAGTGTGCTGGTGTGAAAAACTGGGTACATGCAAGTCATACTCTGAGAGTTCCAAACCCAAAAGATGGGACTGGTAAAGAGTATTTTGAAGAGTCAGATTCCAGTGATGATGAAGAAACAGAACCAGTAAGGAGAAATCAAAATTCTGGAAGAGCTGAAGGAGAAAGAGAGTCAGGTGATTCTTTCTTTCCAGGAGAAGCTTCAAGAGAAACATTGAGAGTTTCAAAAGGGAGATCAGATTCTGTGAGAGAGCCTGAAGTTCCAACAAGCAGTGGAAAAGAAAGAAGAGAAAAGAGCAGTTCCACAGAGACTACTCCTGAATCAGATGAGGAGGTTGAAAATCCACTTGAGATTACATGTGAAGAAGTAGGGTCAGAAGAAGATAGAGAGGGACAGATTGCGGAAGACCCCCGAGGAGGTGTAGGGAACATTCCTGATAAGCTAGGTGAAGGGACAAGTAGACAGCAAGAAGATTGCGTGTCGGAGACCCGAGGAGGGAAAGAAATAGGGAAGTCTCAAACAGTGGTGATAAAGAGTGTGGAGCAAAAGACAACTGCTGAAGAACAAGAGGCATTTGAAACAGAATCGGACGAAAGTGAGAATGAAAAATCAGAAGGTCGAGTTCTGAGAAAGAGAACTTGGATTGGAGAAAGAAATAATAAAGAAACAAGGCCAAAAAAGGTTGTAAGAGGAGATCTTTGGCCTAACAACAGAGTAAAGAAGCTGAGATACAGACTGATAAGAGCAAATACATCGAAAGCTGAACAAGTGAATGAGGTGTCAAGTCAAAACGAAGTGAAGAAAAAGGAGCAAAAGAAATCAAAAGAACCCGAGGAGATAAAGAGAATTAGAAGACCCAACCAAAAGTACAGATCACCGGAATGGTCTTATGTGGCACTGTCTGAAGGAGAAGAAGAAGAAACAGTGAATCAAGACAATCCAGAGGGGATCTTGAGAAAAGTGGTTGAGGAAAAGGAAAAATCTGTTGGAATCTTAAAAGTTATCCTGACTGACATTGGAGAAGAGTCGGATTCACAGGATGTTGTTGATGATCTGATACAATTTGATATTGCTGAAGAAGAAGTGAAAAGTGATGAATATCCAAATTGAGTGAACTGAAGAAATCACTTGGTGAAAAGTGAAAAGGAGAAAGTCTGAAATTTAGCTGTCTGAAGTAATCCAGAAATAAAGGATAGCAGTAGTGGAGTAGTAGAGGCTAAGTCAAAAGACACGGTCAAAGTAGTAAAATGGCTAACATAGAAAATAATCAAAGTAGATGTGCCTTTTTGAAAAGATGGTGTAGAATGTGCTGTTGCTGTACTGGATTAATAATGCTACTATGGGGTGTTTTAGCTTTATTAGTTACATTTAGAGTTACAATAGGTACATTTGAGATACATACTGAGAATGAGACTAATGTAGAGAAGAATTCACAAAAAGTAGTCCCAACTAGAATTAGTAATACTTCCATGCATAAAGATAGGTCAATTAATGATTTTTCTAGTAATGTTTTTTCAAAATTGCTATATGAATATGTGAAGACAATGGAAGTAAGGGATTGCTACGTATGTATGCAGTTACCTGTATCCGTTTCAGAGGGTGTTACTTATCACCATTTACCAGCTACGTATGGAATTTCATGTAGTGTGTTGAGTAGTGTTTTCTATTTGTTAGGGAAAATAGATTATGTGATGTCTAACAAGGATAATATTTTTGGGCAATTGCCTATGAACAAAAGGCTGAATCCAGCTAAAGAAGCTAACATTTTTGGTGAGATTTTTATTGAGAAAGAAGAATTAACATTAGATTACATTTTTAAGAATAATTTGACTTGCAGCTTGAAAGAAGAGGAGAAGGCTTTCCTAAACATGGTAGAGGAAAGGAGAATGAGTATGCATGAAAAGGCAGGGAAATACAAAGTGAGTGAGACAATTTGGGACATTGAGATGGGGAAAGAATTGAGAAATGGGGCTAGTCCAACGTTAGCTCTAGATGCACCACAGAAGGGTAAACTATGCATTACAAGGAAGAAATCCCAATATGATACATATTTTGTTGGGACTAGTGAGTGTCATGATACATACTTCATTGCGACAGGATGGGGTTTCAAGGGAGGAGAGGATCCAGTTTTCCCAGGAGTGTATTATGTTTGTGGGAACAAGGCTTATTATAGGTTGCCTGATCATTGGTATGGCACGTGTTATGTGGGCCTGGTCTTTCCAAAGATCTTTCATATAGATAGAATAGAAGATGTAGAACATATTAATTTACTAACACGATTTAAGAGAGAAACTTGGTCTGAAATAGTTGGTGATATCTTTGGAGCTTTAATTCCAGCAGTGGGAATTTCTTTAAATGCATATGAAATTCGGAAATTGTCAACAGTGGTGGATCGCTTATCGACAAGTACCGCTGGAGGGTTTCTTTTGGTAAATACGGAGATGATTGCCGTACGTGCCATGTCTATGCAAAATCGACTTGCCCTTGATATTTTATTGGCCAAGGAGGGTGGAGTTTGTGGAATGCTGAAAGTTCAACATTGTTGCACTTACATTCCTGACGAAAGCAAGGACCTGAAGGTCTATATCAAAAATATTACTGATTTGCATGAAGAATTAGTACCACTGGAAGCTGAAAGTATCTGGACCAAAATAGCTAATAAGATAGTTGCTGTTAAGAGTTTTATTGCAAAAATAGGTAGTACTATTATAGGTAAGATATTGTTTCCTTTGACCTGTGTAATTGTTGCTTTATTGATACTAAGATTGGGGTGTTTGTGTTGTAAAAACAGGGGAGGGAAAAAGAAATTAATCAAAAGAAATATTGAAAAGGGAAATAAAAGGTCAAAAAGAGATCCACAAGAAATAGAATTAGAAGAATTGAGGGAGAGTGTTTACTTGGAGACGAAGAGGGATGATGAAAGGGAGTCTGGTGTGTAGTGTTGTGAAAGAGAAAAAGACATTTCCAATTTCTCCTAAAATGGGACTAAATTTGACTAAAATTTTTTTTTTTTGGGTTGTTTATTTGGTGATAATATCACCAAAGGGGGGATTGCTGGAGCAGAGTTTTCTGTTAAAAATTTATCGGGTTTTTAAGCTCCAGTTTTGTCTATAAGTCGTGATTAAAAATACTAATTCATAATTATTAATTATTTGTTTTGTGTGAGAATTCTGATTAACCAACATGAATAACAAGAGAAATTATACGTGGGAATGCATATATGTTGCTTAATAATAATGTGCAGGTTTTATTAAATGAATGTTGCTAGGTGCTGTTTGTTTTAAAGCACAAAACGCTTTTGAAATAACGTGTACTAATGCTTAAATATGTTGCAGATGGCTAGTTAATTACATACACATAAGGGTATTAGTGGGAATTAACACTGTTTAATCATTGCGATGATGTAGTAACGTTGTTTGTATTTCTTTCGATTAAGATGGTTCGTTTTGGCCTAAGAGAAAATGGCTGCCGTTTACAGCCTGCATTCGAGTGATCGAATTTTGATGAGAGGGCCTTGCTGAACATGGTCGAGAGTCACCTGACCACAGCCTTCGCCTGGTTTAAAAGTTTTCCGTGAGGACAGCAGTTCTGGGCGTAAGTTCAAGTGCCTTGGACAAGGATAAGGCCACAATGAACAATGACAATGCTGCGGTGGCTCTGCTAGAGATATCAAGGAAGAGCGGCTTCGAAAGAAACATTTGTAAACTCGAGTTTCCTTCTTCCGTCTTTTTATTTTTGTGATTTTTCTGAGCGGAGATTTTCCAAATGTAGCGATGCTACATCCTTTCCTGCTCGCTCTGCTCAGCGGCTCAACGGAAATTCAGAACATTGTATGTTGCTATTATTTTGTAATTTTTATTATAAATATACTAGACTAGAGAGGGTCCGTGGTCATTGCATTTGGATTTTTGAGGCCACTTCTTCCCAAACTTGCGTTGGTGAGGATCGATGCTGTGAGGACGGCGACTTGGGAGACTTCTACTAAGAGACCTGTCCTGACCCATTTATGACATTTAGCTAGAATAGGTAACTATGAGAATAATGATTTTATTTTGATTGCCTTTCCATTTGAACTAATTTTAGATAAAGTACCATAATTTTAAATACAGTGTTGGTGGTTATTTCTTGTCAATTATTGAGTACTCTATTGTGATTATTGTTGTTTATATCATGACTCAAGACAGTATCAATTTGGTCTCATTGACCTCGTTGTAGATGCAGGGTGTCAAGGAGGTTTCCTCTCCCATGGTTGGTACTGATAGAGTAATCTGAGTGTATATTAGTGAAATGGGCCCAAGCGTATGGTGAGTGTATGTGCGTGTATCTGTGAAATTACTCTATCCATGGAAGTAGGGAGAATTTATATGCCCTGATCTGCACCACTTCACCTGCCAACTACCCGCCAACATGAAATTCACTCTAGACACCAATCTCTGCCTCAAAGAATACATTGGTGAGACAACAAAGACAGCATAATGATATTTCTCGCTTTTGAAAAAGTGAAAGCCTTCTTAACCAGAATCCCAACTTCAGAACAGCAGCGAAACTCTTGTTCTTCTCTTATCTGGCTATCCAATACTCTACCTAATGGCACCCTGAGAGCACACTGCTCCGCTTAAATGCATCCTTCACACAGAATGCTCTATCAAGGGATTGGCGTTCATCCACGTTGCCCTGGCTCCCACTCCAAGGCTCCATACGAAACCAGCATGTGTGGTAGAACCACTAATCCCCTGAGGTGTCAGTGCCATAGCTGGAGCCAAGAAATCACGAGACTATAGAAGAAGTGTGAGATGGAAAACACCAGAAGCAGGCTTGCTCCGTCTAAGCATGCATGCCCTCGAACAACATCCCCATAAGCATCGCTCCTTCCCTCCCTCAATCCAGAAAGAAACTGAAGACACGGCTCTTCAGACCACCCTCCCCGCGAGTGACCTTTTATTCCATGCCTTGTTATAGATGATCTTGTACTGAATCATAAGGCTTGTGCCCGCTGTCCAGTGCTCCATTGCTCCTCAACAAAGTTTGCACTGTATAATTGCCACCAAAATACATCCAAACATTGAGTGTAGGAAGAAATATAAAACAAACTGATGAAAGAGTAAAGTGTGCAGCGAACGTCATTTGTAAAAATGATTGATTTCTAAATAAAAAAGTCAATGAACTCGATGAAAACCATGTAGAGTACATGTCAAATGGGGATGTCTAAATATCTATAGCCATTCCTTAAGCTGACATCTCATGTGTATATAAAGTCATATGAAGTGAAAGTGCACATCAGTTACATGTTTAAAAGAAAACCATGGACACTGAAAGGCTTCTCTTTATGTCAACTGATTTAATGTCTTTATTTCCACTGATGTAGTGTGAAATGGAAGAATCGCTGACAGTACAAATGGATATTGCTTTTTGCACAGTAGGAACTACAAATAAACATCTGGTCTCACTTTTTCATTATTATACAAATAATACATTGAGGAGGGAGATAGTGCTATAATTGTATAAATGGTTTGAAATATTTTATTTGCACTTTTATTTTTTATAAGCAATGCAACTGTGTTTTCCAAAGCAGAGTAAATGGCTATAGAACGTTATCCCCCTATGGTAAGTGTAAGAAATGTGGGTACTAGTTGAGGGAGGTAAGTACTCGTCTCAAGTAATAACCATAGTCTTTGTCAAGGTGAACCACCAAAGGCACCAAATAAACCTGAGCTCAGGCACCTGGTAGCTGTGGTACAGAGCAGGCAGGCTTAACCTAGAGGCAATGTGTAAATTATTTATGCAGTACTAAACTTAATAAAGTCGAAATACATAACAATTTAAAAAAAATGCCAAAATGGCTTAGAAAAATAGAGTAAATTTAATAAACAAAATGATACATAAATGACAAATATCGAGTGAGGGTAACCGGATATAGGATTTAAAAAATGTTTTAAATTGAAATAGTGCAAGAAGCACAAAGTGCCAATGATAGTTAATGGTCGCGGTAGAACAGGACCTAGGTGCAATGTGACACTGACCGCTATGAGGCGCAGGCCGGTTACACTAACCAGGTTCGCTCTGGCCAAAGATTTTACCTTCTGACTTTAGTCCTTTAAGACCCAATCCACCACAGGAGAAAAGCCCGCCAGGACTTTATGGGAGGCACTTAGAGACTCATGGGCTGTCATGCAGAGGCTAACAGGAGGGTCCACTCCAGGTCCAGTTACCACTGGTCAGCTGGACAGTTTCAGGGAAAAGTATCTTGTAGCTTCTTGTGTCACTGTAGCTTTAACAGGAGGCTAGCCCTATGGCCCTTGGAGTCAATTTCTTTGTCCGGGGTACAAACGGGACAGAAGGTCCAATCTTCTAGGCTCTTCTCTGGTCTCAGACAGCAGGTTCAGTCCTATTCTGATCATCCACAGATCCAGGACTGTTCTGAATTGGGTGCCAGGAGGTGCCACATTTAAGCCTGACACGAGCTAGTGGATGGGAATCACCCCCATGGCCGCTCTATCAAATGGGGTAAAGGTTCCTAAGGCTTACCCTACACACTTTGGCCATTTTCAAGGTGGCTGGAGTCTTCGGCCGCACTAAACATGAGCTTTGAGGGCTGAGGGTTTGTAACAGGAGTGTTCTATGGTAATCCCAGTATCCTCCCATGTCTCACACTAAAATCCAGTTTTAGGCAGTCCCTCTACTCCTAACAAACTCAGAGACCCAACTATGGTAAAATCACTGTAGAGCTTTAAGCAACCTGACAAAGGATACACATAAATTGTTTTGTCATTCGGTTTCCCTCCTTTGAAGTGTGACCTGAATGTTGTATGTAAATCTAGCAGACTTATCCAAGCTGTGACACTGTAATGTCAAAAGAAGCCTTCCGTGATTGGGGCCTGACAGGCTAGAAGGACAACAGAAGGGCCCTTCCCAGGTGACGGGTAAGGCCTCTTTGAAGTGTGCCTCAAGTGTGATATGTAAAAACCCAGCAGACCTGTCAGTCAGTCTGTGACATTCCATCAGGACTTGACCCTTTAATGTCTACCAGCATCCCCTGCATATTCTATCAGATCAGATGGGTCATCTGGGTCCATTCAGGTCTGCCTATTGTTTGCTCGTGGGAACAGTTCACACCTCCCCAAAGGGGAGCCATCCCCTGCTGGCTAATAGTTGAAAGGCACTGCAAGACCATAAAAGCTTCAGGCAGACAAAAAGTAACTTTTCTAAAGTACCTTTTCTTCAATAGTTAGACAAAAATCGACTTTACCATTAAATTGTATGTTGTTTAACTATTAAAAAGCCACCTTGAAATATTTCTCTAGCTGTTTCCTAGCCAGAGATAACAGCTACTAAACTTAATATTGTATCCTAATGCTTTCCTATGGAACAACTATTCCTGCCAAAGTGAAAATAGCCTTTTAGACCGTTTCAATGTAAGGGCATTTAACAATAAACTATTACATATCCTACTCTTAAATACCATGTATCCTGCCTTAATGGGTAGGAAGGCCTACTTAAGGGTGACTTATAAATATTTAAAAAGAAGGTTTAGGCCTGTCAAAAGGGGTTTATTTTGAAAGGTCGACTTTACGGTTAAAACCTGCACAGCCAGGCTACTGGCAGCAGGCCTCCAGCTATGTTTAGATTGTCCTAGTAGAGAATGGCACAATGGGTACTGCAGCCCTCTAGTGACATTTAACTTACACACCCTGTGTATACCTTGGGACCGTATACTAGGAACATATAGGTAAATTAAATATTCCAATCAGGGCTATACCAATTTTACCATGTTGAAGGGAGGAGCACGCACACTTTACCAATGGTTAGTACGTGTAAAGTGCACAGACTTCTATGGTCAGAACAAATAGGGTTTAACAAAAAGGCACGAAAAATTGTGGTGCAGAAAGGGCAGAGTTCCAACAGTATTTATCCAGCATGACAAGAGGAGGGACTGAAGAGAAATTTACGAACAGAAGAACTACCAATACTGTAGATGTTCTGCTGTGGGACATGGGAGCATCTAGGCCACATTCCTCACACAAAAGTGAGAGATTTGAAAACCTTCTCTTTTCTACCACCATCTTAGTAAGTGACATGCCAAGCTGTCACCTGAAGTACTGCACACTCTAAACTAAAACCAAATAGGTGGTGCTGCACATGGAGGGAAAGTCTCCAAGGTACAAATAGTTTCCTGTTCCAATTGTCTGTTCCTGGTGTGATGGAGATAAAAGCATTATGTTTAGTTTTAGTTGTTGACGCAAGTACTACTTTGCTGTTCAAAGTAGGATTGCCCATTAAGTACTGACAATCTATTGATGGAGGATACTGCATGCTTATACACTTCCAAGGATGAGAATGTTTACTGCAAAGCCACGTAAGTCTACTTAGAAGTGTTTATTTAAATTGTTCAAGGGGCTCTGACCTCATTGTTTCATTGTTTCTGCAGGAAAGAGAGCAGAATATCAAGATCTTCAGTTCCTTGACCACTTTCTTAGTGTAAAAGGATGAATCCTTCAAAGGAGCTGTTTAGTGCACTAGAGTTGTATCTCTGGGATATACTCAGCCCACTGATGTTCTGAAGGTCAGCGAGCAAGGAAGAATTACCATCCAAAGTACAGTGAAGGTGAAATAAGCTGGAAATGCTGGAAATAATGCTCATCAGTCCCTTCATACACATCCTTAAAGAGATAGTAAGATTCTTAAGGAACACATTTTCTGGTAAATACAGATAATGTGGGTCCCTTGGACCGCACTGGACCTTTTTGGCATGCAAGTAATGGGAGCAGGGACAAATAGTCTGCAGGAGCCAAGCTGGCTGAAATCGTCCACATGTCTCTGAAAAGTGGTAGCAAAGAACCAAGTGATGCTGCAAACATATATATATTTTTTTTTTTTAAAGTTTTTATTGAAATTAGACAAATCAAATAATACAGATTTTGCGGCTGTGCGATACACAAATGACCAATCAGTAGCAGCACTGTGACATTTCCGGTCCTGAAATAAACAATACCACATCATGAATGCAACCGACAACAAGACCACATCTACCAATCCATCATCAACACCTGCCCGAACCTGAACCAGGGGGATCCCTGACCCGTGAGCTGTCTCCAGGGTACTAAAGACGTCCCCCTCCCCTGCCCTCATTTCTAACATGGGAAAACGCCACTCGGTGTACAGTACCCGACCCCAGGAGCTTAATATCCCCGCGTCGACACCCCAGCAGGACCCCTACATCTTCGTAATAGTGGGTTGGTACGACCTACCCCACTCCAGTGGGAGCTATTCCGGGATTCGGGGATGGCGGGGTCGAGCCAGGCAAGCCTGCAATGTATGTTTTATAAGGGCCCCAGATGTCCCTAGGACGCGCTATCGTTGGGAGGAGACTAGAGTAGAGCTCGCTATTCGTGCTGCAGAAAGCCATGGCTGTAAGCCATGTCTTGGACGTGGGAGCTGTCTTCCTCCCCCAGTGCTTTGCTATCTCCCGCTTGGCCAGAAGAAGCCCTAGAGAGGCCAGCTTACGGACATTCTTTGGGAAATTGACCGTATAACCCAACAGTGCGACCTCAGGAGTGGGAATGAGTGTAAGCCCTAGCATCTCTTCTAGGATCTTGTGAACCTGAGCCCAGAATGTCTGCAGTCTCGGACACGTCCAGGCCATGTGTGCAAAATCGGCATGTGGTGCAGCGCATTTCCAGCAGGCGTGCGGCCGCGCGGGATCAATGGCGTGGAGTCTAACCGGGGTCATATACCAACGGCGTAGGAATTTATAATGTAGGAGTTTGTGACGGCTATTCAATGACACTGTGTCGGTGACCTTGCAACATGCCGTCCATTGTTCGTCCGTGATAGGCCTACCAAGGTCTGTCCCCCACTCCTCCCGCGCACGATCATCCGCACAGGGGACCCGCGCCGCGCACGCCCTGTACAGCTTGGAAACAATATGTGCCCCCGTATCGGCGTCAATCAGGATGGTGAGAGGTTCAAGGGAGGCCGGCTCGAGGGGGAATCCCTGAATCTCCGCCCGGGCGGCGCAATAGAGCCGGCGAAGAACGAACCGGTCCATGAATGTAGCGTCACTTAATCGCGCGTCTTCTGACGCCGAGAAAATGTGCCCACCCGGGTACAAGTCCCCGATCCTGGTGAGGTCAAATTTCGTCAACGTTCGTCGCACTAGTGCTTCATCCGTGCCAGGTAACAGCCCAGGGTTGGGTATCGGGAGGGAAGACGAATACAGCAGAGGCTGAGCCAAATAGCGCGAGAGCCTGTTCCATGCCCAGCTGGTGGTAGACACGGTTTGAATGTCCTTTGGGTCCCTGGGGACACCTTTGGGTAACACCGTCGACAGGCGACCCGGGAGGACAAAGTCCGCCTCTGGGCGAAGGAATGGGATCCGAGCATCAGGTTGATACCAGGCATAGGCATGTGCACACTGAGCGACTAGATAGTATAAATATAAATCCGGCACTCCAAGGCCGCCACGATCTTGTGGGAGTGTGAGGGTCGCCCAGCGGATCCGGGGGTGTTTCCCGCCCCAGACCAGCCTAATCATGAGGGACCGCAGTGTGGAGAAGAAGGCCCGGGTCAGAGGGATAGGGATGTTATTGAAAAGATACAAGAATTTGGGGAGCACTATCATTTTAAGAATAGCTATCCTGGCGGACATAGAGAGCGGGAGCCGCAACCACCCATCCACCTGAGTCTCCAGCCGCGCAATCGCGCGACCATAGTTGAGGCGGATGATTTCGTCCGTGTTCAAATGTATTTGTATGCCCAAGTATCGCACCGAGTCTGAGCACCACTCAAGAGGGAACTCACATTGCCATGGGGAGGTGCCGATAGTCAGTGGGAAGATGATGGACTTATGCCAGTTTATGCCCAGGCCCGAATGGCTACCGAAACGAAGGATCTCATGTATCAAGGGGGCCAGGTTGGCCTGCGGCTCCCTGACATACAGGATTGTGTCATCGGCATAAAGAGAGGCCAGCAATGAGCCCGTCCGAAACTGGAGACCCCTGTGGAGGTGCCGCTCTTGGAAATGCCGAATCAGGGGCTCCATAGCCAAAATGAACAGGAGCGGTGAAAGCGGGCAACCCTGCCGCGTACCGGGCGTGAGTGAGAATGGGCGAGAGAGCGTGCCGTTGAGACGCAAACGGGCCGTAGGGCGACTATAAAGGAGTCTGACGGTCGCCAGGAAGTTCATGGGCATGCCCATGCGCTCCATGACGGAAAGAAAGAAAGGCCACTCCAAAGAATCGAACGCTTTTTCGGTGTCTAGGAGGATCGCTGCAGCCGGAGTGGTCGGGTTAATTCTGTGCAGAACCGTGAAGAGCGTTCGCAAATTAAGCGACGTAGAGCGGCGGGGGACAAAGCCGGACTGTGCGGGCGATATAATGAATTCCATCAGCTGAGAAAGCCTGTTGGCCACTATTTTGGCCAAGATCTTATAGTCAGTGTTTAAGAGGGAGAGGGGCCTGTACGACCCACACAATGTAGGGTCCTTATTCGGCTTCGGGAGCAGCACAATGACCGCCTCACTAAGAGTTGACGGGAGGGAGCCACGTTCCAAGGCCTCCGCATACACCTCTATTAGCTTGGGCGCCAGCAGATCCGAAAAGGCCTTGTAGAAGTCAGCGGAGAAGCCATCAAGGCCCGGGGCAGAAGAGCCCCGGAGCACTTTGATCGCCCCCCGCACCTCCGCAACCGTTATAGGTTCCGCCATGAACTCCTGCATGCCCTTATCCAGGAACACAAGAGCGATTTCCGATAAATAGGCCGCACGCGCGGCCGCGGAGTCACCCAACTTGGTGGTGTATAGATCTGTGTAGTAGGCCAGGAACTCGTCCCGGATCTCAGCGGGCGTTGTGCGGAGCTCCCCGTCCGTGCCCCGCACCTCGGCGATCAGGGACTTGCTGTATGGTGGTCGCAAGGCCTGCGCTAGCGTGCGCCCTGGTCTGTCCCCCTCTCCATACCTACGCGCAACCTGGTATTTCCCCAGATACAGGATCTCCCTGTCCGCGGCCTCCCGGAAGTCAGATAACAGTCGTAAGCGCCTGGTAGTCAATTCTGGTCCAAGTGTTGTGCTGCCCTGAAAAGTGTGTGTAGTCAGTAGTGTTTGGGTGTCGCCTGCGCCATATATCCGTCAACAAGAATCGACGGCAAAGGTCCTGGAATGCGCGCCTTGCCCTAGGCTTAGAGTCTGTGGCCCCAGAGGTGCTATCCAGCCCCACATCCAGCAACATGTTTAGGTCGCCGCCCAGCAAAACGCCAGCCGGTGCCAGGGTTACCAGTTGGGCCGCAAGCGCATTGAAAAAATCCGGGGAATCAGCGTTGGGGGCATACACACAGACAAGAGTAACAACATGGCCCATCAAGACCCCCTGCACAATACAGTAGCGCCCCTCCCTGTCCCCTAGAAACGTTTGGCATTGAAACGGGACCCTC
This sequence comes from Triturus cristatus, assembly GCF_964204655.1. NCBI lineage: Eukaryota > Metazoa > Chordata > Amphibia > Caudata > Salamandridae > Triturus > Triturus cristatus. The sequence goes on from NC_140585.1 coordinate 1,219,847,886, forward strand.
TTATGGATCAGCACCGCAGTGCCTCTGGCGTAATTACTATAATTAGCGAAGTATCGGTGAGCGCCCCAGGAAGCAGCAAAGCGGGAGGGCATGGGGCCATGCAGATGAGTCTCTTGGAGAAAAGCAATGTCCACCTGATGCCGATTTAAGTAATGCAGTACTTGTTTGCATTTACTCCGGTTGTTCAGGCCCCGGACATTCCAAGTCATTAACGATAGATTGAGAGGAGCTTCATTCAAACCTATGTGGGCCATTGATGCCAGTCAGCAAGTGATGGGAGCAGCAAAATCGGAATGTCACTGTGTATCAATAAAGTTCGTTCACACATAGCCGTAGTAGTAGAATCAAAATTGCTTACCCCAACCCCCCTCCCCCCGCCCAGCCAAACCACGCAAACGTGAGGCAATCCCAATTCTGGAAAAAAAGAAGAACATAGCTCTAGGCAGGAATACCCAGTGTAACCAAACAACAAAAAGTAGAGCATCGTAACAGAAAACGATCCCAGCGGTTTCAACCAAAGGGGGGTGACAACGATCCGCAATCAACCCAGCGCTGCAGCACCTATATACTCCAAATGTTAATACGTCCTCAAATAACCAAAGTCAAAACAGTGCAAAGTTCAGTGACGGGCGCAGTCTCAGCCGACACCGGAGGATGAGAACAGGTCCTGGCTGCCCGCAGACCCACTACCAGGGGGAGACCGTCCACCCTCCTCTACCCCCGGCGGGCCCCTGCACGGCTTGTAGGTACGGCAAAAGTCCTGCACCGCAGCGGGATTGTCAAATAGCCGAGCTCGGCCATCAACCTCGACCCGGAGCCGGGCCGGATAGAGCATGTCATATTTAAGGCCCAGGTTCCGGAGCGCCGCCTTCACCCCCGCATACTTACGCCTGGCCTCCTGGACCATGGCAGTGAAGTCTGGGTAGAATGAGAGTCTTGTACCTTGCCAAGTAATCTCGCCCTTCTCTCTGGCAAGCCGCAAGGCCGTGTCACGGTCTCGAAAGTTCATAATGCGGGCAATCAGGGGGCGAGGCGGGAGCCCCGGGTTAGGCCTCGGCCCCAGGGAGCGGTGGGCACGCTCCACCACGAAGCCAGGAGTGAAGGAGTCTCTCCCAAAGATATCAGCCAACAGTTGTTCCACGAAAACATCCAGCCGGCCCGTGGCCGTGGACTCCGGAACCCCAATAATCCGTACATTGTTTCGCCGACTGCGCGATTCCAAATCTTCGTTTTTGCTGGCCACTTCCTTCAGTATGCGCTCCAATCTGTCCACCCTTTTGATCTCCTGTACCGATTTATCCTCCACTGCCGAGATCCGGGCCTCTCCCAAACGCTTGTCATGGGCCTGGATTTTGGCCCCCATAGTTTCCAGCGTCTTATTGAGGGCGTCAAAGCGACCATCCAGGGCCCTGAAGCCGGCACGCATCTCCTGTAGCCAGTCCGGGGCCGGAGCCTGGGTCGCCGAGCCGCCGGTCGCCCCACCAGCCGGGTCCGGCATGTCAGGGGGGTTATCCGTGGGCTGCTCAGACAGTTTCTCGAATTGCAGCGTTTTCTGTTTGGGGTCCTTGCGACCCATTCTCACAACCGCCAGACGTGTGGAGCGCAAGGGAGGCGATGGTGCGATGCAGCGTCCGGCTAATCCTTAGCCAATCTGGTCAGGAGCACTGATGATGGTGGGCCCAGATCACGTCCTCACTGCGCCGCAGGCAAGAGCCGCGACTCCGTGTAGCCAGCAGGGCCCCAATGGAACATCAAGTGCGCCATCGCGATGTGTTCAGCAGCCACGATTCGGCGCCGCCGGGAGGGGCAAGGGAGGAACGCAACAACCAGCCGCGGAGCACATGGCAAAACCCGAGAGGGCCCCAACCGCCCCCCCCCCCCACCGCCAGCAGGCCGTCCCGCCACCCCTCCCAGGCTCCCCGACCGGATTAGTCCGGGGCCCCAGGGAGGAGACAACGAGCGAGGCCGCGGTCGGAGCGCAGGGCCAGAGCCGTGCGCCCGGTCGTCCTCTGGTCCGCAGCGGCGTAGGGAGAAGGAAGCGGGCCCCCGCCAGCCAGCACCCCGATGCTCAATGCCCCCCCCTCCGAGCCCCCCGGTTACCTGTCTCTCGGCCGGCCACCCTCCTCGCACTCGAGTCCCCCGCTCCCGGATCAGCCCGCCATCTTGGGCCTCAGGATGGTGTGCTCATCTCCGGGCGCCCCCGTGGCCTGGGAGGTCCGCTCTGCATCCCAGCGCACTCCGGGGTCTTAGTAGGGTCAGCGGCAGCGTCTGGCGTCCCGCGCCCGCATCAGGAGGGCGAGGAAAGCAGGGTTTGCGCCGGGTCGATGGCGGAGCTTCAACGCCGTGCGGCCATCTTAGCCCGCGGCTTGGCCACGCCCCCATGCTGCAAACATATATGACTTTGGTAAGAGCAGCAGTGGAATCTGGTGAAGAACCACCAGAGTGACTGGTCTGACAAGGTAGTCCAATAGCTCCAATATCCTATACATTTCCGGTACAGAGCCAACCATGTCTCTGGACCTCCTTAGAGGATGATGAAGATGAAACCAGAGGCAGGGAGGCTTCTTGACGACATATCTTCGACACCAGATCTTAATGCTTCGAATTAAACGAAGATATGAAAGAGGTCTGGCAATGCTATTTTCATTTTTATACTTGAATTCTGAAATTAGAGGGACAGAGTTTTATCTCTGCTCCACATGGTCTAGTGCGACTGAAAACGATGGCCCCAATGCTCTGCAGTTATTAATTTGATTGCAGGCTCCCTCAAAATCTTGGATTCCTTTTGCTGGCATAAAGTACAGGCCTCCGAATCATGGTTAACCACAGGCACCGCAACCATCTGTCTAAGGCTGGGTTACAGTCATTCAATTCATGAACTTAACTTAGTGCCTGAAGCTGGACTTAAGCAGGAAATAGCACCACCAACATTTAAAGAAAAATAATAGCTAAATATTATCAAGGAAAATCCTGGAGTACAGAAACTGCTCAATATTCCACTCCTGTGGCACACAGAAAAACAATCTGAAGTCATTTGTGCCAAGCTATGCATTTATTGAGGCACTCCATCACATCAAGTATGCCTGAAACATCAAAGGTGTCGCCTAGTGGCCACTGGTGGTATTGTAGGACTTTTCATGGCAATTCGAAGGCCAGAAGTCATTCTGTGACTTGAGGGGAGCACAAAGTGTGCCCTCACAATGGGTGTAGGGCTACTGTCTATAACCGGGTAAGACAGATAAACTGGTGGGGGCAGCTTACTGTGTTTTATAAATCTATAGCATGACTCGCCTTTTTTCTGTGTGTCAAAGGCTTCACACCAACCACAGCACAGAGGCAGCCCTCATTGCTACCACCGATTATATTAGAAGCATCCTAAACCGAGGAGAAACAGCGGCACTCATCCTCCTTGACCTCTCCACAGCCTTTGATATGGTCTAGCACAAGTCACTCATCAGAAAGCTTCAGCACATGGGTGTCTGTTGACTGGCCCTTAGGTGGATTTCTTCCTTCCTCAAGGGCCGAACTCAATGAGTTAGACCCCCCCCCCCAACTCAGAGATCAAGAAACTCAACTGCGGAGTCCCTCAAGGATCAGCACTCAGCCCAACACTCTTTAATATCTACATGAAGCCCCTCGCGGACATCACCAGAACCCATGGCATCAACATAGTATCCTATGCCAATGACACACACCTCATCTTATCCCTTACCGACTCAACCAGTACCACCAAAGAAAACTTCGCCAACTGCATGAGCAACATCACTGCTTGGATGAAAAAGAACTGCTTCCAGCTCAACACCGAAAAAAACGAAGTCCTAATCGTCTGCAACAACCCCTCCCCCTGAGATGCCCCTTGGAGGCCCTCTGAACTTGGACCCCCAGCCACCTATGCGGACCATGCCAAGAACCTCAGGATTATCCTGGACATCAATCTCTCCATGAGCAGACAGATCAACGCTGTCTCCTCATCACGCTTCCACATACTGCGAATGCAGATTTTAAAGTGGGTCCCACTGAACACCAGATGAACGGTCACCCAGGCTCTTATTACAAGAAGACTTAATTATGGAAATGCCCTCTACATCAGAATCCCAGCCCATGTCCTACGCCGACTCCAAAACACCGAGAACGCTGCCGCCAGACTCATCCTGAACATCCCTTGAAATAACTACATCTCTCCACACAGCAACAAACTACACTGGCTCCTAGTCAAGGAAAGATATAAGTTTAAGAGGCTCACCCACACCTACAAAGCTCTCCACAACACTGGTCCAGCTTACCTCAATCACCACCTCAACTTCTACCAACCCACCAGACACCTTCGATCTGCGTCCCAGGTAAGAGCACACCTCCCTCGCATCAAGCACACCAGAATCGAAGGACATTCCTTCTCATACCTCACAGCCAAGACCTGGAACAACCTCCCGAAACACCTCAGAACTTCCCCTTCCCTCATGGACTTCCGAAGGAACCTCAAGACATGGCTCTTCCAGGCGAAACAAGCATGATCTCCATCTCCTCCTCTCTGAGGCCTGTCCTACTCCACGTCTGGATACCCTCATCTGTGATCAGTCACGCTCTACAAATTCACATAACATAACAAAGAGGGAATGATCTACTGAACCCTCTTCTGTAAAGGTCCACCCCTTTGCAACCCCCTAGAACCCTGCACTGGCATTTCTCATGTGCATGTCAAGTGGAAGTGCGTGCAGTGAATGTGTTCCACATGTATGGTAGTAGGACTCTGTGCACCATGAGTCTGAGTACTGTGACCAGTGAGGTTGATTTTGAAAGCTCCTACTTTAGCATGGCACAAAATGGAGGTTTAGGACAAGTCCCCAGACAGTGCAAGTGTTTAGTTCGGAGTCCTTTCACTGGGCATTGAACACCCACATACTGAAGTGAAGGAGGATGGAGACTGGACTTGCCATAGAAATTTAATGGGAGCCTCATTAGCAAAATATTGCCAAAAAGTTTTTCCTGAGCACTGCCATTTGGTAGATGGTAAGAGTGAAGGGAAGGTCTGCAGTTTATGTAGTTGAAGGTGAGGAAGTCTCTAGGCAGGCCGGCCTACCCTTTAATCTGTCTCTGATTGCTGCTTTAGGGAAGCTGATGGCAGTAAGATGCAGAGATCTCATACTTCATTATGCCCATGTTTTGGATACTCCTACTTAGAGCCAGCCCTGTTGGTACCTACTGCGAGAGTCATCACTTTGAACAAATGAGATGTCTGTGGAATAGCCAGAAAATTACATTTGAAAGAGAACCAGCCTAAACTAGTTCTGAAGTCTTAGACAGTGGATTCACATCCCCTGGCTGGAAAACGTGTATGGAAGTGGGGTTCACATCACCCCACTTTGTTCCACTTTCATGTTCTTCTTGACCAAGACTGGGAGTGCCCCACACAGTACTCACAGAGCTGCTGTGTGACCCTGGCTAGAATTTGCCTGACTGACAGTATCCCAAATGTGAGGAGTCATCACCTGAAGTCTGCACTTTCTGCGGGATGATCTGAGGTTCTGACTGAACTGCCTAGAATCCTGCCTGCTTGTTAAGAGAGGGAAGGAGTGTGCCCGGTCCTTAACAACGACAGTTTGTTCAGGAGGAGAAGCCCAGAGTGTTCCCAGCATGTGGAGCACCCAGAGAATCTGGACTACCAGAGAGAGCAAAGCCAGGAACTACCTCTGTTTTGAAGGGATTCAGGGCCTCTCTGAGCTATTCCAGTGTCAATTGACCAAGACTTTTGAAAGAGAGAGTATCACTGTGTTGACCGCAGTGGCGGCTGGTGCATAGGGGCGAAAGGGGCGTTGCCCCACTAAACTCGGCGACGGGCGAAAGCGGGGCGTGCCCTACTACCATCCAGGTCTCCGAGAACAGAGAGAATGATGAACAATGCATTGAGTAGCTTTAAGCGCTCACTGCTTCGTGCTTCCTGCTAATTCCAATTTAAATAAAAATTTAATTTTTTTTTTTTGAAGGAAGGAGGAGTGAGGTCAGAGAGAGGAGTCCTCCGGCGCATGTGCAGTGCTGGCCAGGGCGAGGGCTATTGCTCGCCCTCGAGATACACACGAGGAGAGTGATGTCAGGATGATGGGAGTGGCCGGAGGAAGCAGAAATGGTTTACTTTTCAATGGGGCGCTTATGCTGAAGCCCAGGCGTTTTCAGCAGAGCCCCATTGAAATAAATGGTAAGGGGCAGGGCTGGCCTACATGGACAAAGTGAAGTGGGCGGCAACAACAGAAGCACTCCCTTCATGCTGATTGGATGTTGAAAGCTCGGGGAGTGGGCTGTGGAAGAGTTTGTCGTCTACGCAGCTCCGATTTAATTTCCGGGAGAATCAGCGAGCAGCAGGTTTCACGTTGGCTGTTCAGGAGGGAAACCAGCACTGGCGTCTGGCGCAAAGTATATACTGCAGTGCAGTCACAGCGGATTGTTGCCCGGCTGGGGTGAGAGCACTTTTCTAAGGGTGCTTTATTTTATTAATTTCCCCGCGCTGCGCGCAACCCCCAACACCCCCCCCTCCCTCCCCCCGCGAGTATTGGAGCGTGAGCCGCGACTGCCCCTTATGCACCCTTGTCTGTGCAAAGTGTGCAGTCCCCATTTCTGGAGGCAGCGGCGTAGTGAGTATGATGCCCGTTCTTTTGCTGTCGCTGGCTGGCTAGAGTTTTCTGTCCCTGCTTGGGTGGGATCTTAATTCCCTGCCTGGGTGCGTTTTCTTGTAATTACCCTGCCGAGTTTCCTGTCCCTGTTTGGGTGGGTTGAGGGTTCTCGAGCTTTCACTGACACTGTTGGTTCTCCAGTCACTGCGTGCGTGTGGTCCAGTGCTCCCCACTCCTTGGTGGTTTCTCGTGCTGTCATTGGCTTTGTGCGGTATTTGGCGCTTCAGTTTTTGGTTGAGAGGGTTCTATCACTGGGATTGAAAGTTTTGTGTTTTACTGACTGGGTAGGCTGTCCTGCCGCTGGACAGCTGGCGTCTCATCATCTCTGTCTGCACTTCTTCTGTTGGTGGTACGCGGAGGGGGGGACTCTATGCTGTTTCTGGTTGTGTTTTGTTGTCACTTGAAGAACATCCATGAGCCCACGTCTACTCCATTAGCGTAGTGTCTTACAAGTTAACGGCCTGCATTGTTTGTGGTGTTAATTAATCAATGCAAGTCCAGTGTGTCTCAACAGTGTTTAATTTTTTAAGAGACAGCGCCATTTACCACAACATTGTATTCCATTGTGTGGAAATTTATAGAGCGCTTCGTAACTGCAAAGTTTTCTGATTCTTGCCTTTTTGTATGCAACGGCTTGCTGTCCCATTCCCAGGTAAAAAAACAATGTTTAAATAAATAAAGCGATTTGGTGTATAATATCCGCATTCCTGATTTCATTACTCTCCTTCTTTACAGCAAGAGACGTAGATATCAAACGTGCAGCAAGGTCAGTGGCACCACAACCCCGGAATCAGAGGGGCCCATTGCATCCCCAAATTATAGCTGTTTTTTCTTAACACATGTTAATTGGGGGTGCGGGGTGGTCCGTTCATATATTAGGGCCCTTCTCTGAGGTTACCACATTGCCTCAGGCTTACAAGAAAATAGAAAGATCTGCCGACTGTGCTTGATTTTGAAAGGCCGGGAGGGCCGGGGAAATGACGTCATGATTTCCACCTAGGCCAGTTTCCCACTGCTCCGGACAGCCATGGTTGTCTGTCACCGCGGCCCCTGTTGTACACAGAGCCTTCCAATTGGCTATAAGGATCCCAACCTGCCAGCTCTTAAATTTGATCCCAGGAAGGTTTAACCCTAGTCCTCAGGCCAGCAAGTGTTTCCAGGCACTCTGGTTCAGATGGTGTACTGTGGCTCACTTTCTCATTCTTATTTAGGAATGAGCATCGATTTTATTCTGCAATTAAGATTTTGCTAAATCTTTAATTTTCGAAGTGCAGTGTGTGCATGTGGTGTTTGTGTGTTTGCATGTGTGTGTGTAAGAGAGAGAGAGTGTGGAGAGAGAAAAATTATACTTTTTCAGTGATATGTATGATCCATCACGGTAGGGGTTCTGGTGACAAAGTACACAAAGACGGCTTTTTGTATTTGTTATACTGCATGTTTATTTCAGGTTCTATTAGCTTTAATAATGTACGTGTCTTCCGCAGAATAATGTTTATTGAAAACAGTATGTGAAACACTGGACAGTGCGGTTCGGTTGCAATAAGTAACAATACCAACATGTTTAGTTATGTTAGTCACAAGGTGGATTTTTTTCTGAATACTTTGAGACACCCATCTGTAGAAGATGGAGCATTTCTGGCAGGCCTTTGTCACTGAGCAATTGAAATGTTGTTCTTATGGGGCAGTAAAACCACGGAAGACAGGATGCCTTGTCTGATGGCGTCATTGTGCAGGTCAGGCGCAGCATTTTGTTCAGCCACTCATTGGTATTAACATTGGCGAGGTGAAAGTGGACATTTGCAAATTAGTCAAGGGGGGTTTCTGTGACCTCAACTTTGCTTGAAAATGCACCATTTGTCCACTCTTTTTTCAAAAAAATTTCTTCGGAAGGAGCTCCCCCCAATATCCCCCGCAGGTTATTTGTGCTCGCTAAGCTCGCTCGCCACAGCGCAGTATGACAATTATTTTACGCCCTACCACTTTCAAATGTCACCAGCCGCCACTGGTTGACCGGTGTTTTTGCAGTGAGCCCGAGAGTCGGATGCTGCCACCACTGACATTGGGGAAAGGAGTCACCACTGAAGCAAAAAGGTCAGATTGCCCTATAGGCCACAACTGCTGAAGACACACTTTCACTGATAACTTGGCCTGGAGGCCGCTAAGGCCTTACCTGAATACCTGTCTGCACTGGGCCTAGGAGGTCGCCACTTCTGAAGATGAGTCCCACTGCACAGGCCTGCCATACCAACTTCATTCAGGGTGCCGGTTTCAACTCAAGGTTGCTGCCACGCTCCCCATAGATGTGAAGCCTCTACTGCAAGACCAGGTGCACAAATCACACCAGCTGCACTGCTAGAATTGCAAGGCCAACCAGCAGGTAAAAGCCAGGCTCAGCCTGCCTGGAATAAGAGACTATAACGTGCAGATGAGACTTTTTGACAAGTAAAAACGAGGTAAAAAGATGTTGAATGGAGTTGCACATTTGATCGCTGGGGTATTTGAAGTAATCTACAATTGTGCTTTATCAACCACTGTGCCTACGTATATACTGGGAACTGTAGTCATTAGTTAGCTCCTGTAGTAGGGAGAGAGAATATTGGAAGTGAGCGTAGCGTTATACTGAAGATCGTAATTGAGGTTACCACCCTCTATTGCCATCCATATTGTACTGTGCAGTATTTCATTTTGTTGTGAGATTAATGTACTTTCTTTTAACTAACAGTTAAACACTGGGCTGGACAATATGCTATTGTGTCTGTTGGTGGATACTTAAGTTCTACCTTCTTGTTCCCCTTCCACCCCACACAACCTCCCGGAGAAGACACTGATTGCCACCATGAGCGTTGTACTTAGCCCAGCTTGCTGAGCCAAAGAAGGACAGCTATGCTGCCATTAAAAAAGGGTGGCAGTATATTCAGCTATGCTGAGATCTGTGAACAAAGACAGCCATCTATGCTAAACTTCTCCAGTAATCAAAGATGCGAGCTCTCGAAGCTACACGGATCTGCTGACCTTAAAAAGATGGCCGCTCTAGATGTCTAGCTTCCCCCTTGGAATTAACAAAGATGTCTATAGAACCATGCTAGCCTTTTGCTGTCATTAAAAAAGTAGCTGTTAGAAGCCATACGGACTTACTTCCCCAATCAAAGATGGAAGCTTAGCAGCTGCTATGCTAGTTCGATAATAAAAGGCTTAGTTTTCAACCATTTGCCACTGAATTTCTATTTAACAGTCACAGAAGATGACTGTACTTAGGAGCAGACCGTTGAAGTGCTCACTTACGCATTGTGGCTGATGAACCTGTAGAGAAAATAAATAAATGAATAATACAAGTGAAGATTACGCACATAGGTGTATTCTGATAAATGGAGGTGAACCACGTTCTCGCAATTGTAAACAGATAGTAAACCAAAAAACAAGGTGTGCAGACCTTTGAGAGGATGAACTGTAGAAAATGAACTTCTATAAATGGAAAACATAACTTATGTTTTTGAAAGCACCTTAGAAGAAATCAGTCACACTCTAGGCGAAACACGACGTTATGCGAGTAGCTGGGGAATGCGTAAACGTGCTTAAATATTTTCGCAGGCTTAATATGTTTACTGGCCATATAGGAGGAGGGCTCAATGCCTTCCAATCTTCAGGGGAATACTTGAGTAAAATGTTGCTTTGGAAGAAAAACGGGCAGTATGTCAAACCCAGCGGTGTTATATTCCTGGGTATTTTTTTCTTACTAATTATGGAAGAATTGGCTTCCTGATGCGAGATAAAATATTTAGCAACAACCTCGGGGCTTCATTCAGACCCTAGCGTGATTACTATATAAGGTTTTGTGCAAGGAACGCTTACTGTACCGCGCATGCCAGTTTTGGTAATGTCTGGAGCGGAACAGTACAATATGAGCCGCTATGCAACGTAATTTCCTCTTAATTATAAAAAAACCTATGCAACAAACACCTAAAGCAACAGCACCAACTCTGCCCTTTTCTTTCACGTTGTGTCACCAGTGTAAGGATTCAACAACACTGGGTGATATTTACGCAACATGAAATCGTAAATAAATAAAATAAAAATCCCATTTACGCAGCGCACACAAGCTGAATTGTCTCTTAGAGCTCAGGGAGGTGTGTTGTTTTCATCTGAATTGGTAGCATCGGCGTTTTAACCGCATGTCTCTAGGCCTAGGGCAAGAGCAGCCCAATGACGTAGCACTCGCTCTAGTTTATTTTAAGCAGATTTAAACAGCCAGACAGGCCGGGCCTTTCTTCACAGGAGCTCAGTGGCCACGAGTCATATCTGACACCCTCAGTCGGTTCTTTCCGTAGCTCACAGTAACAGAATTCCTGGCAGAGCTTTTGTGTTGGTGGCAGCCGGTGAGACAATCTTTGTTGGCGTCCTCCAAATGACCTCATTATTCACAGGTTCCCTCACTACCACCCTCGAATGGTGTCCCTAATCTCTCCTTAGCCCCTCTCTCTTACATTTATTTATTTTATATTGCTACTCAATCCAGTGTAGACTGTCAGAGCGCTTTACATCACCACCATATTATACAGAGACTAGCAGTGGCAAAGCTGATAGGTCTCTGCAAAGCCAGAGCTATTGACGTTGTCAATAGCTTTTTAGCCATGTTGTATGGCGCTTTTTTGTCTGCAGGAGGGGAGGCACAAGAAACAACATAGGGGCAAGCAACACAACACAGGAGAGGGTGGAGGGTGGGTGAGGAGACGCCACAGCTTATGGCTAACTAATCCTACAGCAGGTATAGTGTGGCATGTTAAGCTTTTACCCTTTACTGCTCTCAGAGGACGCAAACAATGGCTAATATATATATGGCAAAATGAAATGAACGTAGAAGGGGCAGAGAGTAAAAATCCGGCAGACAGGGGAAAGGCCGAACACGAGTGCGGTAGAGAAGAAACGGACGAGGGCAGAGGGGTGAGAGGAAAACAAAGCAACATGGATGGGGGCTGGTTGGAGGGGAAAAGAAGCGACATGGGTGGGGGGCGGGTGGGTTGGAAGGGGAAAGGAGTGACTGAAAACACGAACACTCATATGGAATGCATGAGCACAAATAAAAAAAGTAGCTCCAAAAACGGGAGCAGTGGATGGATGCCAGTGCTTGGTCCATGCTCCAGGGAAGGGCTAAACACAGGAAGAGGCATGCCGCATGCACGCCATGACAAACGGGAATGAAGGATATAAGAGCGATGCTGAAGCTAACCAATGGTAAGCTAAGGGCAGGCTGAAAGCTCACTGATTGTAAACAACATGCATCGAACAACAGCATAAATTACCTAGCTATCTGAGGCACTGTAACAGTGTCTGTGTCTGTGTGTGTGAGTGTGTTTCATATTTAGGCAGCCTAAGTGCTACTGGCTCAGGCACCTGGATAAATAATCACAGCTGCATGGAGAGGAAGCACTTTTTTTTTAAGGAAGCACAAAAAGTCTGCCCAATCTAAACATGTACTCCTGGCTTCCAACGTCAGGGTGGAGCCAAAGCCCTCTCTGTAATGGTCCTGAAAGCTTTTTTAATGGACTGCTCACATTACATGTGGCGACAACTGCGCTGTCAAGCCAGACGAAAACCATCCTACACCAAAATTCATTGCCAATTGATTCATCAGAACACAAAGGAAGGTGAAAAAAGGACCACGTCAAATGTTTCTAAAAGGAAAATATTTGGGTGACCTTATACCACATTAAATGAGCCAATTCTAACTGCAGTGGTTTATTTAAATTAGACTGGATGTCAACCAATAATAAGTACAACTGACCCTTTTGGGTACATCTTAAATTCATTAAAAGATTTGTCGGAAAGTTGAATATTATGTGGTTTGGCTGGGTAGCCTTACCATGTAATATTATCACAATACCCCAAATATGGTCTTTGGATTCACACTAATAAATCCTTAGCTCAGCCCTTGTAGAGTGGCAAAGAGCAGGCTTTACTAGAGGAGCATGTGTTAAGCATTTCAGAGTACCAACATGGACGATAAGTAATTGACACGACTCGAGAGAAATCCAACACCAATTTATAAATATAGAGTGTATTTTATCTTATTTTAGACACCAAAACAAATGGGATATCACTCATATAACCAGAGTTATAGGTTTTTGAAGCAATATTAAATTAATGCAGTAAAATACAGACAAAATAACATTGCGGTCAGTGGCAAAATCCATTAGTGACAATTGGTCACTTGCAGGTTGAGTTACTTGGAACTCTTATGGGGGTAAAATCATGCGGACCCCAGGACCAGGCCACACAAGTCAGATCAATTTTACCTACCCCGTGGAGTCCGGTGCAGAGTTGTTTTGGCGGTCCTTGGTGCTGAACGGGAGCCGCGGGTGGTGCTGTTTTTACCGCTTAAACGGTACTACAATAAACAAAATGCAAAAACATAACAGGTACACAGGTGCTGACATCAGATGATGGTTGCACAATGTTCTCTGTTGCTGCAGTGTCGAGTGTGGGGGTCGGTTACGGACTGGTGACCAACAAGTCTTGGCAGTGGTAAGCACAACGAAAAGCTTTGGGTACTTCATTGGATCGGGGGAGTAGCGGCCTGAGACTTCGGGGCAGGAAAGACTACAACTCTCATAATACACTGGGCCACCTGGATTTAGGCGATCCCTCGGAGGGCTCAATAGTCAGTGATTCTTAAGATCTGGTGAGTATTTTTACCTGCAGTTTTCAGAGGACTAGTGCCAGTAGTCCATGGGAGACTGAGGGTGCTTCTAGCTTCCACAAAGTTCCCTCTCTTCGGGAGTGTCGAGTTTTGGCCAAGGATGAGGGTCGTTCACTCAGTTCCAAGCCTATTGCCTTAGGTGCAAAGTATCCCTCTTTTGCTTGCAGTCGTTGGAAAAGTCCTGTTGTCAGCGACACAGGTCTCCCCTTGGTCCTTCCTAGAAGTAAATTATTCAGATCTGAGGTTCTGGTGTCAGGGGGCCCCTTAAATCCTAGATCTAGGGGAGTTAGGGGTGTGAGAGCTAGAAGCAAATGGGCAGCTAGTCCCTGCAGCTAGTCCGCCCCTGAGGTGACCACATTCTGTGGTGTAGGTTACCTTTTCTACCCAGAGCCCACTATTTCTGCCCTCATAAAGATGGCAGAATTCAATTTTAGGTGTACAGACCAGTCTGCCAACCCTAGAGGTGTGGGCAGCCTAACTGGGGTGTACATCTCCTGCATAGCTAATTTCCTGCCCTGCCTGGGTGCAAGCACGCCTGGGGCAAGGGGAGGTATTTTTCCTCCTCATGGGGACAGCCCAGATGCATATCAGAGGCGATGTAGCCTTTGACGCTCACTGCTCTGATGTGCCAATCAACTAACCATCTGTGGAGGAGGGAGGTATGACCTCCTTCCTGCCAAGCTTTTGTCTCTGACTCCTGGGAGTGACCACACTGCCTGGCAGGAGGTCAGAATCTTGTCTTGGAGGCAGCAGGCATGAGAAAGAGCGGGCTGGTCAGCCCGAACACAGTAAATCTCGAGGCAACAAGGGGGTAACCTCTAAGGTGTACTCTGTGTGCATACCACATCACCCAGGTCAAGAAAATCATAACAGTGGTGAGAAGGCACGTTGTTTGATACCAAGCATGACTTATTTTAGTGGTACCATCATAGAGCTGCCAATCTCGAAGGCACCTGGTTGGCAGCCCATGTTATCCTATGGATCGCTAACACATATAGTGGTTGCCAATGGGGAAAGCCACTATAGGGACAACGTGGTTCACACATTAAATATAATGCTCCCTGCTTTAGGGGTGCCTTATATACATTAAAGGCAATGTATGTAACTGTGACACACATAGTGAGGGCACAGTCGAGTTCAAGTAGTTTGTACTGCTTCTGCGGTCTGCAATGGCAGACCTACTGTCAGCAAGTGGCATGAGTAGCTCAGGGTGGCTCAAACATGTGCTGTAGCCCTAGGGACCCCTTGTACCGTATACTAAGGATTTATAGGGGGGTAAGGCGTTTGCCAATTTGAAATTGCCAAGTCGAACATAACAGTTTTAGAAGAGAGCACAGGCACTCTATTGCACTTTCAGAGTAATAACAATCATCAGCATTTGAAGCAAAAAGTGGGGGTGAATATATAAATAGGGGCACTTTCCTACAGATATTCAAAGCACAGTTGTGCACACAAAGAAAACAATAGTTTGATGACGGGGCTGCTTATTTAAGATAATCGGAGCAGACTCATTTAAGTTGACATGGGCAAGAGCAAAGCCATACATGTTCCCCCAGTATTGGATACCCCTGCACAACAATTGATTCTTGTGAGAAGTTGGCCTGGCATATGCTGTCTCCTAGTTATAGGGACTTTACAGGCCCTCTCAAGGGCAGAGATCCATTTGTGGATATCATCCCCTGTCTTATAGGGGGGCACAATCTTGTGGAGGTTCCTATTGTCAGGGACTTTCTCTCTAACTCTAGGGGTTTCATTACTGCCACCAGGGGTCTCTAGAACCCACTTTCTTGAAGCTTTCTGAAGCTCCAGGGACTCCCTGTCCAATGCTAACTGTTCTCTCCTGAGCTGTAGCTTTGCCTGCTCATACTGGATCAGTCTGCATTTCCTCTCTTGGGAGGATTCTCTCCTCTTAGGAGAGGCAGAGGTCCTTTTGGATCTCCTAGAATGGCTGGACCCCACTGAGGGGGATCTGTTCCTTCTGGGATCCACCACTCTCCCTTTAGGGATGGAGGGAGGGCCTCCTGGGCCATCACCTCCATGTTGTGAGTGGTCTGGTTCTTCCAGGTCAGGATCTTCATCCTCTTCCTGGTCCTCATCAGAGTCCTCTCTTGGAGGGTCCTCTTCTGATAGATGCCCACCCAACCTGTCTACCCCACCAGACCCTAAAGTCTGCATAAAGTCTGCTATGAGCAGGATTTCCCTGAGATGTTGGGTATTGGCACCTTTGTTTGTCTTAAGTTTCCTAAGGGTGCACATCTCCCTAAGATCAGCAAAGGAGAGATGATCATACTTGTCGACTGGGACCCTTTGGGGTCCTTCCAGAGCCTTATGGGCACCTGAACCTAAAGACATTTCTAGTGTAGTGATAGTGGTGTATCTACCTACACTAAGTGTGGCCTACTGAGCCCTTTCTTGAGTTGTAGTCAAGGTGTGCTAAACCCTCTACACACAGCTCCTAAGTTCAGTAGAACTTATTGTATTCTAAGCTTGAATTTATATGTACCTTTGGTACCTAGTGGCTTTCACTTTAGAAATTCAATTTGTTATCTGGTAAAACAATGGCAAGCTTGAATTCCACCGCTGCCACCAATGTGAGAAGTTGGCCTGGCATATGCTGTCTCCTAGTTATAGGGACACCTTGCACCAGTCCAATTCGACTCTTATTGATGATAGGTTTAAGACAACCTTTAAAGAAAGCTATCCTAGTGGTAGCTGTGGAGAGCAGCCTTCAGGCTAAGTCTTGAAGGAGTGTTAAGCTTATTGTTTTACCATAATAACCTCTTGAATAACCAAATGAAAGAGTAGCCCACACAGGTATATATATAAAATATATGTATTTATTCTAGACAGAATCCCACAGTCTCTTTATGAAGCTGTGGCAAAGTTACAATATCAAACAAGCATTGATAGACACAATAAATAGCACTATTAACATTGGGCCCCAGGGGGGGACCAAACCATATACTAAAAAAGTGGTATAAGAACCACGACAATTCTACAGGCAATGCCTAGGGCATTCAGGATCGCTGGCCCCTTAAGAATCCACCCCAGGTTATGAGGAAGGGGACCCACGGGAGGCGCGTGCAGTGCAAGTAGCTGCTATCGGGATCTCTATTGCAGCCTATGGAGAATGTCGCGGTTGGAAATAAACAGTTTAAAAATACTTCTAGCAGGAGTACAAAGTTAAAACTTCAGACTTAAGCTTTTGAAGAGCCCACTACCACGAGAGTACCGAGGTACCACTGTTACCTGCCCCAGGGAAGCCGGGTGCATAGGTCGTTTCTGCTGTCGGGTCGCGGGCTGATTTTCAATGGGAAAATAGTCAAAAGTTCTGCTAGCCAAAAGCGTCGATGATGCCCTGAAGATCAAAGATATGAAGATTGTAGAGAAGAACCTGAAAGCAGAGGGGACAGAGTCTGGGTCACGGCAAAGTGACCAGGAGGCTCAAAGCAAAGAGCCCTTCGATGTCGGGTGCTTCAGGTGGAAAGTGGTGTTGCTTGGATCTGCAGCCACGGGCTCCGGGAGGCTTCAAGGAAGGCCAGCTTCAGGAGGGCGACTGTCCCACGTCGGATGAGGGTCGCTGCAGTGTTAGTTTCCGGATTGGATCCACTAAGCCTTGGCAACCGCAACCCATGAAGAATAAACAAATCTGCTACAGTGCAGACCCACGAGGTCTGGGAGAGGTCTCCTTCGAGGAGACTGTAGAGCAGGCCTGGAGCAACCAGGGAACTCTTGATTGTAAAGTTAGACCTCCGCTAGGGCCCACAAGTTGAGAGACAAGGGACCGCGGGAGGCGGCAATTTGGAGTGCGTAAAAGGGCACCCACGGGCCACCGGAGGGGGCTAGGGCGCTGATCTTTGGCACAATTGCTGTAGAGTGGTTGGCTCGTAAATGGGCCAAAGCACAACTTCCCCACTGGTCAGGGTCGTGTGCCAAGCAAGAGGTGGCCGGTGTCCTGGGGTATTGGGGATCTCGGCACCCACGCGGTCCACGGTGCCCAAACTCGTTGAGCACACTCACTGGCCTCTGGGATGTGCTGGAAACCCACCTCAAGGTTTCTGGAAGTCGTCGAAGTTCGTGAGAGCAGCGAAGTTCCAACCGGGTCACTTGCAGTGTTTCAGGTGCCTGCCAAGCAGGGGGATAACTCCTTTATCCCAAGGGAGATTTCTTCCGTCAGCTGGGCAGCAGCAAGTCGAAGGTCAAGACTGTAAAGTTCAAGATTATTCTGAGGCTCTGGGGCCACGTTATTCACCTTTATCCCCAAGATTAGGGGAGTGTCCAGAGTAGCGTCCACCAATGGTAGGTGAGGCGGGAAAGGGTGGCTACACCCTCTCCCCTTTGTGTGTTTCCCGCCTGGGCGAGGGGCAGGATGCCTCTGAACCGGTTCCAAGCGGTGTATGCAGAATGAGGCTTCTGCAGCTGCCTACGTGCAACTCTGAAAGGACTTTTGGTGCACCCACTCTGTTCCAATCCACATTATCCTGTCTGGGGAGATGCTAGCACCTCCCTGCCACAGGAGCCCTATTGTCCAGCTGGCGAGGTTGGGGTTTTCCCCAGCAACAGCCAGCCAGGGTCGTGTAGGTGGCGGGTAGTAGCCATTTTGTACTGCTTGTGCACTTTTATATTGGTGTCTAAATTCTGCCGCTTTTCCCATATCACCCCTCTAGCAGGGGGGTATCGTACCCTCATGCCCATGGCTGGACTGGGGGTATGATTCCTACATGTTTGACACCAAACACGATATGGTTCTGTGTAGCCATTCTCAAGTTATCACGCTATCGCGATAGACTTATAATGCGGTTAAGAGTATATGGTATGGCTACACTACAAACAACCCAGCAATGATTTTACGAAGGTTGCAGAGAGGCCCTACTCATGTAGGGGTCCCCCCTCACACATACCTCAGCACCCTGCCTTGTAGGATTACCAAGGCCTGCTACAGGGGTGACCTATGAGAGTATATGTGTTGTAATGGGGTGGGATATAGGGTACCTATATCCCTGTAAGGGGTGCTAGCACCACCTTACCCAGACTACAGTAGTGGTCTGGTGGTGCCAGTTTGTATGGCTGTCCCAGGGTGGCACAATAAGTGCTGCAGCCCTGGTAGACCTACTGAGGGACCCATGCCCTGGGTACCTAGGGTACCATCTACAAGGGACTGTCAGGGCATCCTCAGCATCCAATTAGTTTGTACCTAGGGTACTTCACATTAGTTTTAGGGAGAAAGCAGATAGGCTGGGGTCCTGGATAGCAGGATCGCAGCCAGACTAGTCAAAAACCACTCAAATACCAGGCAAAAAGTTGGGGCCAACCATTAGTCAGATTCCACCTTCCTACAATTATTTTCTAGTACAGGTGGTAAACGTTATTTCCAAAGAAATAGATATGGCAGAATGACGCCTCTATTTAGGAGCAGGGGTGGGGGATTGGAACATCTAGAGATGGTGTCACACTATTAGTACCTGAGTTGCAGCAAGGGAAGTGTGACGAGGCACCCAATAAATCTTTACTCAGGAGAGAGAGCGGCGAGAATTCCAATAGGGCCGCGGAATCGCCCCAAGCAGGAAGTGGAGGCAGCAGTCTAGTCGTCCTCAATCAACGCGAGGAAGCCCCTCCCATCAGCGAGGCTAGAAAACCAGAAGACGCGGTTGGAGCGGGGTTAAAAAAAATGGAAGAAGGTGCGAAAGGAAAGACGGAGAACGATCCTGAAGTCCCGGACCAAGAGGAGGCCGACGGAAGGCGTCCCAGTGGGGAGAACAATCCTGAAGTCCCGGACCCAGAGGAAGCAGACGAGAGAATAAGTACCGAAGAGAGCCCTTTAAATACCGCGAGCGAGACCGGCACTCCGAGAAGAACTGAGGAGGCAGGATCTCACCAGAACACACCCCCGGAGGGCCGTGGATTCAGGCAAGTGCCCGCTGCGTGTGTTTTCTCTTTAAGGGGCAGGTGGGCAGGCGTAAGAAGCACATCGCCACTTGCACAAAAATAGTCTCCCTCACGTAGGCACCTTGCACATAGGGACACTGGTGAAGGTGCACATACCCTCTCCCCTTTTTTTTCTTTTATTATGAAAAGGCAGTGGCCTAAAACTTTGTTTTCTGTTCTCTCTCACTTATACTGCACGAGTCCCACAATACCAAAGAGAGAAGTGATAAAGAAGAAGGAGGAACTATACCAAAGGCCAGCGAAGAGATTAGAAGACCATCCTCACCTTGCGCCATACAAGAAATGTCCCTGAATTTTTCTATGTCAATTTAAAGAAAATAAACGAAAGAAAGAAACCCCAACTGGTGTATCATATATATGTACTAAACACTTGAAGAAAGGGAGGGAACAAGACAGTCCCGGGGTACCACTAGACAACAGTGGTGTCAGAAGTGGGATGCTAGGTCTAGCTACAATGACCCAACCCATCCCAATGGAAGCCATAGTCGCGCAATTGGCCGAGGGACAGCATCACCTTCAGCTTGTACTCGAACAACAAACTAAACAAGCTCATAAGGAATGAGAAGCCCTGCACACAGCAATTAAGGAAGAGGCTGCCCTGCTCACCACTAATCAACAGGTACAGGATACCGCCATCTTGCGTCTCACGGGTGCTATAGCAAGTGCAAGTCTCCTCCCCAATATACCTGGGTCTGTTCTCCAGAAGTACCAGGTTGGAGAGGATCCGGACTACTTCTTTGTCAACTTCGAACGGGTCGCGACTACAGCCTCTTGGCCCCCGAAGAGATGGGGCCAATATATACCTATTATCTGGAGAGCTACAGGCTGCCTACCAAGCAGCCAAACCAGACGGAACAACCAGTTATGCGGACATAAAGAAAGCCATTTTAGAACGGCTAGGCTGCGACCAGGAGTACTACCGCAGCAAGTTCAGAAAGGAAAAGTGGTGAGCAGGAGATAATCCACGTGCACTCTACTACCGCATCAGGGATTTAGGAAACTGTTGGTTACAGCCCTCAGTATGCTCCGTAGAAGAGCTCACTGAAAAGATCTATCTTGAGCAATACTTGGACGCCCTTCCCTCCAATACCTGTTCATGGATTAAACAGCACCCCAACCTCTCTGTAACACTAGCTGTAGATTTAGCCTGTGTATATCACCGCTCGCCATCGTTTTCCTCTGGCCCAATCCAAAAACCAGAGTAGAACACCCCTTCTTCAGACCAAATCTAAGGATTCTTTTTCTCCAAAGCCCACAACAAAATCACCCCTTCCTCTAAACCCATCACAAGGACCGCAATGCTTCCACTGTGCAGAGTGGGGGCATATAGCCAGAAATTGCCAGACGCGCACTTCATCTCCAGAGCCCATGGAAGTAGGATACTCAAAGGGAAGGGTATATACCACAGGAAGTCCCTCCGTGAGGTGTAAGAAACAAATACACGTAAATGGAAAACCAGTATTAGCATTACTCAACAAAGGCTGCCATCATACTGTCATTTCTCGAGAACTCATACCTGATTCCCAGATAGTAGAAGGCGAGTATCTACAGGTCACGTGTGTCCATGGAGAAAAAAAGCTCTATCCCTTAGCGGAGGTCTTATTAGAAGTAGATAGGGACTCCCAGCTGAGGAAAGTATGGAATTATTCCTTCTCTACCTGAAAAGGTTTTCCTGTGAACCGATCTCCCTAGGTTCCATGAATAACTACAGTCTCTTATCCCTTCCTCTTCCTTGACAGAATGGCTAGAAACCGCCCCTTTCTCAAATGACAACATACAGAAACCCACTGAAAGGAAAATAAAGACACGGTGAGAAAAAAGAGCCGCAAAAACATTATATAACCAGGTCAACCACGCTTTACCAAAACCTGTCCTTACCTCTACAGACACATCCCAAATGCCCACCCGTGACTTCCGTGCAGACCAGAGGGACGATACAACCCTACAACATGCCTGGAACCAGGTCCAAAAAGAACCAGAAAAGGTAGGCCCTTCTTTTTGTATAAAACGAGGTCTTCTATATAGGATGACTAGGGAGAACAACCAAGTCAGGGAACAATTATTGGTCCCCATAGCTTTCCGCGAACAGGCCCCTTCTCTGGCACATAGTCAAACTCGGGGTGGACATTATGCGTAGGAGCACACCCTTAAATACTTGCTTGAAAAATTCTACTGGCCAGGGATATACCAAGAGGTGACTCGATTCTGTGCCTCTTGTGTCAATTAGTCAATCCACCCACCATACCTTACGTTCCACTTCGTCCCCTCACAATCATTGACATTCCCTTTCGTAGAGTAGGGATGGACCTAGTTGGAACCCTTCCCCCTTCTGCTAGAGGACACACAAATATATTAGTCTTGGTGGACTACGCTACCCGATACCCGGAGGCATTTCCCCTAACCTCTGCCACCACGACGGCTGTAGCTCAAGCAATGATCACTTTTTTTCCCACGTGGGCTTTCCCCATGAACTCCTAACCGACCAGGGCACTCCCTTCATGTCACGTCTAATGAAACAAGTATGTGAGATATTGAAGATAAAACAGATTAGAACGGCCGTCTATCACCCCCAGATGAACGGCCGAGTAGAAAGATACAACTGAACCATTAAAACGATGTTAAGAAAGAGAGTGGACAAGGCCGGGAGAGATTGGGATAGACAATTACCACTGGTTTTGTTCGCTATCAGAACCCACGAACAAAAGTCAACTGGCTTTTCCCCCTTTGAATTAGTATTTGGAAGAAAACCCCGCACACTTCTAGAGATGGCAGCGGAACAATGGACTGAGGAAAAGAACAAGGGAAAACCCTTCCTCCAATATAGCGCTTCTCTTAGAGACACCCTAACGAATCTATGGGAAGAAGAAGTCCATAGAAACATGGAAAAAGCCCAAGCCCAACAAAAACGCTGGTATGATAAAGGCACCACACTAGGAGGATTTGCTGCGGGAGACCAAGTATTGATTCTGTTGCCCACCTCAGAAAAGAAACTATTGGCAACATGGCAGGGCCCCTATCCGGTATTAAGCAGAGTCACTCCAGTTACATACCGTATAGCTGTACCACATAAAAATAAGGCAAGTCAAATCTATCACATTAATTTATTAAAAGCATGGGAAGGCCCTGTTCCAGAACCCTCATTGAAAGATATACACACACAACACGTTGCCCTAACCAAACCACTAGTGGTATCCCTACCTCCACAGATACCTGTAGAAAAGCCACAACCCAACTGGGGTCCCCAAACCACCAAAAAACAACAAAAACAAGTACAATCCTTATGTGATTATTTTCCTTCCGTCGTATCTAGGATACCTGAAAGAACAACCCTAGTCGAACACAACATCATCACTAACACAACCCGTCCAATTAAATTAAAACCATACCGCATCCCAACCACTAGAAGAATAGCCGTAGAACAGGAAATAAAAACCATGTTAGAAGCAGACATTATTGAACCCTCAAATAGCGCCTGGTTGTCCCGAATCGTGTTAGTACCCAAACCAGACGGGAGTATAAGATTCTGCATCGATTTTCGCCAACTAAATGCAGCATCCAAATTTGATGCATATCCTATGCCATGAGTAGATGAGCCAATTGAAAGGTTAGGGGACGCCAAGATCATGTCCACCATAGATCTTACAAAGGGTTACTGGCAGATTCCACTAGCACCTGACGCCCGTGATAAAACTGCCTTTTCAACCCCCTTTGGCCTAGTCCAGTTTAAAGTACTTCCCTTTGGTCTCCATGGAGCCCCAGCTACTTTTCAAAGACTCATGGACGTAGTTCTATCTCCCCATCAATCCTACGCCGTGGCGTATCCGGACGACATTGTGGTCCACAGCCCGGACTGGGAAACCCACTTGGTACACTTGAAAAATATCCCGAACGCCCTAAAACAGGCAGTTCTTACTATCAATCCCAAGAAAACAATGTTCGGGGCTAACCATATTGAATACTTGGGTTACGACATTCAGGCTGGGAAGATTAGACCCCAAATAAGCAAAGTCAGAGCCATCTCCCATATACCCCGACCCACTAAACGCAAGGAAATCCGTTCCTTCCTAGGACTGGTTGGTTATTATAGGAGATTCATACCACATTTTTCTGAAATATTGAGCCCCCTGACCGACCTACTCACCAAATCGAGTTCAACCAAGAAATTCCAGTGGTCCGAAGCCCAGAAGAATAGTTTCTACAAACTCAAAACCTCTCTTTGTCATAACCCTGTACTTGTCTGTCCTGATTTTAACATAACCTTTGTTCTCCAAACCGACGCATCAGGAAGGGGTCTGGGCGCCATCCTTTCCCAACCAGACCAAAAGGGGGATCTCCATCCAGTCCTTTACCTAAGCAGAAAACTATTCCCTCGAGAGATGGGTTACGCTACTATAGAGAAGGAATGTTTAGCTATTAAATGGGCAATGGAGGCCCTACAATACTATCTCTTGGGTCGCCACTTTCTCCTGCTGACTGACCATGCCCCCCTTACCTGGCTCTCTCTCCACAAAGATTCCAATCCTAAAATACTTTGTTGGTTTCTTGTCTTACAGCCCTTTTCCTTCAGTGCTATGAACATCCCTGGGAAGCTACAGGCCAACGTGGACTTCCTATCGCGATGTCCTGATATGGAATGGCCCATACGTCCATTCCTAGGGGGAAGGCAATGTGACGAGGCACCCAATCAATCTTTACTCGGGAGAGAGAGCGGCGAGAATTCCAACAGGGCTGCGGAATCGCCCCAAGCAGGAAGTGGAGGCAGCTGTCTAGTCTTCCGCAATCAACGCGAGGAAGCCCCTTCCATCAGCGAGGCTAGAAAACCAGAAGAAGGCACGAAAGGAAAGACGGAGAGCGATCCTGAAGTCCCGGACAAAGAGGAGGCCGACGGAAGGCGTCCCAGAGGGGAGAACAATCCTGAAGTCTCGGACCCAGAGAAAGCAGACGAGAGAATAAGTACCGAAGAGAGCCCTTTAAATACCGCGAGCGAGACCGGCACTCCGAGAAGAACTGAGGAGGCAGGATCTCACCAGACCACGGCCCCGGAGGGCCGTGGATTCAGGCAAGTGCCCGCTGCGTGTGTTTTCTCTTTATGGGGCTGGTGGGCAGGCGTAAGAAGCACATCGCCACTTGCACAAAAATAGTCTCCCTCACGTAGGCACCTTGCACATAGGGACACTGGTGAAGGTGCACATACCCTCTCCCCTTTTTTTTCTTTTATTATGAAAAGGCAGTAGCCTAAAACTTTGTTTTCTGTTCTCTCTCACTTATCCTTCTCGAGTGCCACAATACCAAAGAGAGAAGCGATAAAGAAGAAGGAGGAACTATACTAAAGGCCAGCGAAGAGATTAGAAGACCATCCTCACCTTGCGCCATACAAGAAATGTCCCTGAATTTTCTATGTCAATTTAAAGAAAATAAACGAAAGAAAGAAACCCCAACCAGTGTATCATATATATGTACTAAAACCTTGAAGAAAGGGAGGGAACAAGACAGTCTTGGGGTACCACTAGACAACAGGGAGTCTAACTGTTTTTGCTGTAGAAAGCCTGGTCATTCAATAAAATCTTCTGATAAATGTGCCTCTACTGCCCGCACTCTCACACCAAAGAGGAAAAGAAAATGCAGGAAGGCCCCTATGATGGCTGGTGGAAAACATTCCTACTAACCTGTAACCCTGCCGCACATAGAGGTAGCGACTCGGCCAAGTCCCTCTACAGAGTCTTACTGGGCACCACTAGTAGCAGGAATAACATCTAGAATGAAAGATTAGTTAATACCCATTAGAGAAAAGTTAGAGCTCCTGATTGCAGAAAAGGATAAGATCAGAACCATTTACCCTAACCCACCCATGAGGGATTTGAGGGGATATGTCCCTGACAAACCATCACTTTACCATCTAACATGTCAGGGTCTAACAAAGGGGCAGCTAGACACCACACTGAGAGGCTACAGGTTACAGGAGGCTGGTACTGTGACTGAGCTAAATCCCAGGAACTGTGAACGTTCATCTGCTCCTACGGTTCACATGAGAAATATGATGCAGCAACCTATCGTGAACAAAATCCACCCAACCCAAAGTGACATTCCCTGCCCTGAGTTACAGCCTTTAGCCCATTTTATAGTAAGGCATAGTGGCGCCATTAGCGTGTGCGAGCATGTTGCTATTAATCTACCGCCAGAATGCGAACAGTGGCAGTTTTAGTTAATGTCCTCCCCTTGTGGCCAGATCAAACAGAAACCCATGATTCACTGTAGAATAGAGTGGTACACTGGCTCCACAGGAATTGTCAATTCCCAGTAGGTGGTACCCATCAAATCCTGTTAACCAGTAGAGTGGGTTGGGTTGGGCCCCCTGAGGAAACACTGAAAAGGAGATTGTATTATAATCAATTTTAGGAGCCCCAGCTGGGCAAGGGGAGTTCTAGTGAAGGCAATACTACCATTGCAGATAGAGTCGAATATATATCACTGCAGCCCCTGGGATTCTTTTACAGGCATCCCCGGAACTCCCAGTGCCAATTGAGGGGGGCAGGAAATATATCTAATAGCCTTGCCCTAGAATATCTACAATGTCAACCCATGGCGGTATTTAATAGGTTCCAAGCATTGAGTGACCTCTAGGAAATTGATTGACATTAACCAGGGCCACATAAGACGAACGAGGTTCTAAATTGGGGGGAAAGGAAAGTGGATATTGATCTGGATATTAAATAATATCAATTGGGCTGATTATATTTTAATTTGTGCCTTATCACCATCCATGAATAATAATGTGGATAATATATGCCAGAAAGTGGTATCACAAAATTTGTCATCCCCTAGCATCTCTTGCCCTGGGTTGGATGGAGGATACAAAATTGCATCATGGAATGTAGGTGGATTAGCCAACAAACAGGCCTAACTAGGCTGGTCTGATTTTATAAGTGGCCTCGATATAATATGTATTCAGGAAACTTGGTGTACAGGCCCCATTTACTTTGAGGGTTTCCCATCTCACTGGCTTGAGGCCGACCTATTGCCTGCTGGTAGGGCCAAAGGGGGGCTCTTGGTTCTTATATCGAATAAGCTCCGGGTAAATATCAAGAAACAAATAATTATAGAGCCACATTCATTAATATTATGGCTAACATTTAAAGGAGGCAAGGATGTGGTATTGGTTAATTTTTACAACAACGTTTTTGTCTCTACCTGTGGGAGGGTATTCTCAGCTCTCGGTGGTGGTTTAGAGACAATATTTTCCTCTATTTCTAATAGTTTTATACTCATTTGGGCCGGAGACTTTAACATCCAATCTTGTCCCTTGTCCATCACACGGATTTGTGGGGTTACTGACCAGGCCGGGGATGGTTATTTACATTTTACCCACACTGATAATGGGTGTATACTAAATTCTATAATTACCAGATACCAACTTTTATAGGAAGGAAAGGCACAATCATCATTGATAATTTCTTAATTTCAGCCAATGCAAGTAAGTTGTGTACCCAGGGTTGTTGAGCCGGACCTGAGTGACCATAATTGTATTGTATTGAGGGTCTTCTTTTGGGGCAAAGCCAGTGGTGTAACACAGGCCCCCGTGTCCCCCGCGGGGCCCCCAAGCTCCAGCGGGCCGTCTCGGCACATAACTCTAACTGGAGAGCTCCCGATTTAGTACGGAGGGAGCCCTCACCGTACCTTGCAGGTAGGCCCCCTCAAGTTTTGTTACACCAGTGGGCAAAGCCAGTCATTTCCCACCAAGTTATATTATTAATATCACCCCTGTAAGACCTAATGGGGTTTGCATTAAGTGGGATGGAGTTGAGACAACCAAAATTATGCATGGCATTTTCTCCAAGGGCCTTACAGATATCTTTTATTGTCTGGAGGACAAAGTTTCTTCCAATCATTTACTTTCTAGTTTTATTAGTATTACTAATATAACCAACAACCTCTTGACTCGCCTGTGTAATCAAGGCCATGGGCAACGTAGAGTCTGGTTTAATCACAAATGTACTATAGCCTCCCAAGAATTGAAATTGGCCTTTTATTGTCAACCCAAAGACAATATGTTGATCAAATCCCTTAGATTCAACTTTAAAAATGTCCTTTCTGTTAGCAAAAAAGAGCTACTAGAGGAAGCCTGGTCGAAATTGTCTCGGGCTGCAGATACAGCTGATAACAAACTTTTCTGGGATACTGTCAATTCAACTTTTTTAAAGAGTGAATCCCTCCGTTCCAGAGATGTTAACTCATGTTACATGTGATGCCTGGGTTACTCACTTTGCAGAAATGTTTAGTTTACCAGCTGTAAGGATGGAGCATATATCAAGGGAGAAACAGTACCCCTGGCCCTCTCTACCACTGAATATCACAATAGAAGAGGTCCTATTAGCACTAAAAGAAAGCGTAGAAGGTAAAGCCCCAGGACCCGATGGGGTGCCCGTGGATATTTATAAAACTGTTGTTGATTTATCGGGTCCAATTTTAACAAGAGTTTTTAATATGGCCGCGACTACTGTGATTATGCCTTCATGAGGAACGTCTGTCAGAGTACCGATTTACAAAAAGGGCAACAAATCCGAATCAAAGAACTATCACCCGATATCACTTTTAGATTCTTTGGCAAAAGTGATGAGTAAATGTTACTCAAGAGATTAGAAGAGTGGGCATGCGAACACTCAATACTTTCACTGGCGCAGTTTGGTTTTAGACAAGGAGTGGGGACCATAGAACAATGTGTGAACTTGGACTTATTAATAGGTAAATATACATGTGTTAAAGGTGGTAGATTGTATCTCTGCTTCGCAGATTTGAGTAGTGCCTTTGATTTAGTCGATCACTCTATTCTCTGGTCAACCCTCATTACCATTGGTGCGCCTAGACTAATTATTGGTTTTCTCGCAAGTTTGTACGAGAAATTATCGAGTAAAGTACGCTTTGGGCCATGAGGTGAATGCACTGTGAATTTTAAAGTAGAAAGAGCTATTCAGCAAGGTTGTGTTCTAGCCCCCCTATTATTTTCCCTGTTTATTAATGGGGTGGATAAGGCCCTACAAGCAATACAAGCAGATGCCCCCCAAGTCACTGGGAGTCCTAAACTAGTGCTATTATATGCAGACGAAGCTGTTTTGCTGGCAAGGACCCTGGTGGGCTTACAGCGATTAATGAACACCATTGAGGATTTTATTGCCGCAAGGAAACTGGTGGTTAACAAAAATAAAACCTATACAATGATCTGTGGGGCCAAGCACAAGAAATCTAGAACGTTTTTTATGGCTAATACCTCGGTAGCCACTGTCGATACCTTTTGTTACTTGGGCATTACTTTTGCAGGTAATGGCTCATGGACACATGAAATCACAAAAGTTAGAGGCAAGATGAATAGAAGTGCCCATGGAATCTTCAGGTTTTCAGCAAAGTTGGGCACCCGACCCATAAAAGATATGTTAGAAATTTACAAGGCCAGGGTATTAGCTACTGCTTTCACTTAGCTGATGAGTACATTCTACGAATTGTAAGATGGGTTCTGTTCAATCGATAGATAGCACCTCTACAGCGCAGAACTATGAAGAACGTCTCTAGATGCCATGCACATAATTGTCTTCAATCGGAAGACTAAATTATAAAACAGAAACGTTTAAGCAGTAGAAATTATGAGAACTGAAAGTTTTTAATGTTTAACTTACACACCTGACAAAAAAATTATTTGAGAAATTAATTCCCAGCACTAGAAGAGTTGTGTCCCGGCGACATGGCTTTATCTGGTGACCCAACTTAAAACAAATGGAATTTACTGTCTGGTGAGTTGTCTTTGAGGGGGAATAGTTACACCCCATCACGTGAACCATTTACCATCCTCTCTCCAGCCCGCTGCAGGCTGCCTTTGCCCTTATTGCTCCAGCAGCCCTGTCACAGGAACCCCCTTTTAACGGCTAAATGTATGAGGGTAAGAGGCAGTAAATGTGGCAGTACCCTGCTCTAGCAGGAGACAACCTTCTACCTTCTCCCTTCCCTTCGACCTGTGATCTGATGCAGGTGTCCAATCAGAGTGCAGTGGGGTCTAGTCCAGGCCTTCCTGCTTCCCAGAGCCTGGCGCCTAGTGCTGCTGCCAGCAGCAGGGCGAAGGGCACAGCCTCCCCCTGCCAGCAGCATATAGTTAATCTCACCGGCCGCTGGGTCTCAGCAGTGTCATACCAAAAGCCCCCATAGCCCCCACGCTGTGGAGGGATGCTCCAGGGGTCCCCCCTCCGGCACTGTGCATAGGCGCAGGGCCCCTGACTGGGTCCGAAGCGTGGGCCCCCACCCCAAGTTCTGTTATTCCACTGGTTCTCACTATATCTATATATAGCTTTATGGGGTGGCACAAGGAGAACAACACTGGTGCGGGGCAAACAACATAGCACGGGCAGGGGTGAAGGGCGGGTGGGGAGAAGTCACGGCTTATAACTGATCAAGGAGCAGCTATTGTTTCATTGTATTGTAAAGCTTTTTCCCTTTACTGCTCTGGGAGGTAGAAAAGAAACGGACATGGACAGAGTGGTGAGAGTGAAAAGAAGCAACATGGGTGGGAGGAGAAAAGAAGCAAAACATATGGGGCGGGTGGGAGATGAAAGGAGTGACAGAAAACACAAGCACTGATATGGAGTACTTGAAAGTAAATAAAAAAGTAGCTCCAAAAACAGGAGCAGTGGATGCACACAAGTACTTGGTCATTGCTCCAGGGGAGGGCCAAACACAATAAGAGGGCATGACTCATGCATGCCATGAAAAACAGGAACAAAGGATATGAGAGTGCACTGGAGCTAACAAATGGTAAACTATAGGCAGGCTGTCAGCTCACTGACTGGAAACAACATGTCTCGAAGAGACAGTCTGTGCATTGTCTCACCAAGATATAACAACGAGTGTATAAGTCAGTGTATAGGAAATGTCACTTAAGACAAGGTGTAGGACTCACATGTCATCCATACCAGGGGGCATTAAGTGTTAAGAGTGATTGATCTGGAGGAATAAAGTGTCAGATGAACTACGTTTTTACACTGTGCACTAACCAAAGTAGCTGCGCTGTTTTGCGAGAAAAGGAGAAAGCACAATATCACCATATCTGCAAAGATATAGTGCTGTTGCTCTCTCCTCAAGTGCTGGCGTACCTTAGTTTGCCTTGCACCCTGCACACACCCTTGCAACATAGGGCAAGGGTATTTGCATGATGTAAAGTGTAGGCTTTACACTGGAAGGGTACTTGTCCAGCACAACATTCTATGCTTTGACAAAGTTTAACACTTTACTTCTATGTATGTGTGCGGGGCAGCACACATGCAAAGGTGAAAAGTTTCAGAGAACATAAATCTTTTCTCCAACTTTACACCTGCCTCGAGGAGGTGTAATTTTTTAATGCCAATCCGTTTCAACCACAATTAGTAGGTAAGGATTAGTGTAAAAATCCAAGGGTGAGTGCAAGGGTAATTCCATTTACCAGCCATTGTATGCCTCTTTAACGTAAAGTAGTGCATAGTGCTACTTTGTGTTACTTTAGGGCTACTGTTCAATTAAATGAAATGAAAAATGTTTTTGTATAGCGCATGGCTACCCGGAAGCATCCCAGCGCTGTGGACGGTGGCTATAGGGCAGATGGGATTAAGGGAAAAGCCATGTCTTCAGGTGCTTGCGGAATGTCAGGAGGTTGGTTTCCTTGCGGATAGAGAGAGGAAGGGAATTCCAGAGCTTAGAGGCGTTATAGGAGAAGAGGCGGCCACTTGTCCGAGCCTTCTTAATTCTTGTGTTGTCGGCCAGGTAGAGATCATCTGAGCGGAGATTTCTTGTGGCTTGGTATGGTTTGATCAGATTCTTAATGATAGGAGGACCCTTGCCCTGAAGGTTTTTATGTGTGATGCAAAGGGCTTTAAAATGTATTCTCTCCTGTATCGAAAGCCAATCGAATGATCTTAGGGCAGGCTTGGCGGAGCACCGTTTTTTTGTGTCCGTGAGGAGTCTTGCTGCTGAATATTGGACCACTTGTAGCTTAGCAATGACTGATTTGGGGGCACCCAAATAGAGGGCATTGCCGTAGTCCAGTCTGGAAAGGATAAGCGCCTGAATCAGGAGCTTTCTTGAGTGACAGGGTAGAAGAGGCAATATTTTTCGTGTGGTTCGGAGCAGACCATAGCAGGCAGCAGCGGTTTTCCTAGCTTGGGTTCTGAAAGTGAGATCGTGGTCGAGCCAGATGCCCAAGCATTTTATTTCTTTTTTTGGCTTAGGAGCGGGACCCATGCAGGTTGGCCACAGATTGTTGGGGTTGAAAGTTGCTTGGTTGCCCAACAACATGAGCTCCGTTTTTTCGCCGTTGAGTTTCAGGTGTGATGAGCTCATCCAGCTAGCGACTTCTTTGAGGCAGGGGCACAGGTCCACCGAGGACTGTTCCACCTGGTTCAGTGTCACGATTAGTTGGGTGTCATCCGCGTAAGTAGCTAGTTTAATTCGGAAAGGGGCTACTATCTCTGCCAATGGAGACATGTACACATTAAAAAGTGTGCGGCTCAGAGACGAGCCCTGGGGAACCCCGCATTGGAGCGGCACTGGCTGGGACCGGGTATTACCTTCAAATACCTGGAAGGTTCTCTCTTCCAGGAGCAATTTCAGCCAGGATAAGGCCGTGCCTGTCACTCCCACTTTTTTGAGACGGTGTACCAGAGTGCAGTGGTTCAACGTGTCAAAGGCTGCACTTAGGTCCAAGAGGATAATGGCTGAAGATCTTCCGGAATCAAGAATCTTTCTGGCCTCCTCCACCACCGCTATCAGTGCAGTCTCCGTGCCCTGGCCAGGGCGGAAGCCAATCTGAGCGGAGTGGAGCAGTCCAAAAGACTTGTGGTGAGCTGAGAGTTGTCGATTGACGTATTTCTCTGCACCCTTACTAATTCCAGGGAGATGGGGCGGTAGGTGCCCATCTCTGTGGGATCTGGGTGTTTTTTTTTTAGTAGAGCCTTTACCATGGCCTTTTTCCAGTCCTGGGGAACTATGCCCAGTGTTAAAGAGGCATTGATTAATTTGGTGATGGGGGTTATAATGGTGGGTGTTGATGACTTCAGGATGTTAAACGGGCCAGGGTAGAGTGGGGAACCTCTCTTGATCGAATCTAGGATGGGGGGAGAAGTTCCTCTGTGAGTGGATCAAATGATTCTAGGCGATGGACATTATCCCGAAGTTCTGATGTGTGGGGCTCAAGGTGGTGTTCATTGTTATTGAGTGGGAGGTGTTTCAGGATGTTTTGAATTTTAGTGGAGAAGAAACCTGCTAATTCATCGCATCGATGGCCAGATGGGTCAGGGGCTGGGTCGGGAACTTTCATGAGTTTTTTTACAATGCGAAAGGTTTCTCTGGAGGAGTTGGAGGAAGATAAGATTTTTTCCTCGTAGTAGGCAGCCTGTGTTGTTTTTAGTGACATTTTGTAGGATACAATGGATGACCTATATTCAGATTTTTTCTCACTAGCAAAGTCTTTCCTCCATGCTCTTTCTAATTTTTTGCATTGTTGTTTTCGTTTGCGAAGTTCCGGGGTGAACCAGGGGGATTTATTCAGTCCGCTTTTTTTTAATATGTTTTTTTTGGTAGTACTATATCCAGCGCGTTCTCGATCCATGAGGAAAACTTTCTGTCTGCTACTGAGGGGTCGGGGTCATAGGTGGGTTTCGTTGATTCTAGTACACGAGTCCAGTCCTCTATGATCAGTTTGGGCCAGGGGCGGGCTTGGATGCGTGATGCTGGCGTGTGGGGGCCTGTAGTGAGTGGGTGCCAGAATTCAATTCAGGATTTGTGGTGGAAAGTAAGCCCCCAAACAACACTATTGGTCAGGTTTGCATCACCTGTATGTTGCAAACCAGGAACAAAGTATTAATAAATCTGCACCATAAACGCAGCACAATGATTGGGGTGTTATACTAATAAAAGTGGATTGCTACCCGATGGAACACTTTTTAGCAACCTTAGAACAACAAACAATTCAGGGGAACAATTAAGGTTCTTAACCGATACCTTTCAATTTGCGTGCAGCTCTCTGATATCAGTTCAGAGCTCAATGTGCTATTTTGGAAGGATTGTTACTTATGAACTCCAAGTAACAAAAGGATCTCTGTGACAAAACTAATACCCACTGAGCTATCAACATAAAATACAAATCTGTGATCTACATGTCACACTTTTCACTTTATGCATGAGTCTACAAGTCCCAGAATGCAAAGCTGACTCGGCTAAATAGACTGGATGAAGGTGTCACAGGACGTTTAGGCCCTGAGTCACAATGTGGTGAAAAATAATATCTACAACATTTAGCAGACATCCTGATTTGGAGGCAGGGTGTCCTGCTTTGCACTCCCAAAAAATAGAAATACAGCACTACCACACAGAGACACACACACGGCAAAGCAAGAAAACACCTAAAAGGGGTTTCACTCTCATAAAATGAGGCCCATCAAAAGACAGCTTTCAGAATAAAGCGTGGGGTTTATTTGTGCAACACTCTCTAACAGAAAGACTTTCCGAGATGTTGAATGAAAACATGTAAATTTGTATATATATTTGTGGGTGTGTGTATATCTATATATCTATATATTCACTGAAAAAACCATAGGTTTCACACATGTTATAGTTAGCTGGACATTTTACTGATAAAAAACCAATGAAATTCCCCCGTTATAGTTACTGTAGGCAACTATAACTCACGCGACCGTAATCCTCTGCTGATGCTAATACTGTATTTAGACACTTATTTGCCCATGTCTTCTTCCATTAAATTTTAGCTATACATATATTACAAATATTTTTTTTTCATAAAGACACATATGTCATCAGCAGAGGATTACGGTCGCGTGAGTTATAGTTGCCTACAGTAACTATAACGGGGGAATTTCATTGGTTTTTTATCAGTAAAATGTCCAGCTAACTATAACATGTGTGAAACCTATGGTTTTTTCAGTGAATTTGCAAGGTTTTTTAAATGCTAATTCCTAACTATAACGTGTGTGAAACCTATGGTTTTTTCAGTGAATTTGTACGTTTTTTTAAATGCTAAGTTACTTTACGCCATTTGTGGCGTGCGCGCCCACTTAACGCAGTTCCTTCCGTGTGCGCACGGTGCGCTTCGCGCACCGTGCGTGCACAGTGAGCGCGCGGTGCGCTTTGCGCACCGCGTGCCCACGTTACGCTAGATGGGCCATGAACGCACGATGCGCTTCGCGCACTGTGCGCACATGGAGGTCATATGATGAGCATCGTTGTGACAGGTAAAATATAGGTTTTGTTTATCTCTGATGAGCCATGCGCAAAAGGTGCCCCTCGGGCACCTTTTGCACACGGGGCGGGGAGAATGTGGATAGTTCTTTTTTTTTTTTTATTATTTCTTACCGTACGCGTACGGTAAGCGTAATCGGCGACATTTTCGAAAAAATTAAAATTGCCTTTTTTCGCTTGGGGGATCGTTGGGGACTCCCTCGACATGGCTAGGTGCTTGGGAGCTGTGTACACAGCCCCTTTACATGATTTGCACTTTGTTTTTCAACCCCCTGTCAGAGTGCGAGAGAGAAAATGGCGGCCGCCGCTTCCTGGTTTCGACCGTTCGAATGTTTACTAAGATCTAAGGGCCAATCAGAATCGCGCTCGCGCACGCCACCGTACGCGTACGGTAAGCGCACCGTAAGCTGGCTCAGATATATATATTGATTTAAAGGCTATTTTCTCAGAATCTACTGAACAGATTTACACCAAACCTACAAAAGGCACTTCCTTGACCTGAGGACTACCTCTCTGCCAAATTTCAAGTAATTCTGTTCAGCCGTTCGGGCTGTAGCTGTGTCTAAAGGTCCTATGGAAAAATGCATGGGAAAAACGCGTTTTGGGACCCCCCTTTTATCTCAGCCCCCGCTTGACGAATCCCCCCGAGACTTTCAGGGTAGGAGCGGAGCGTAGCGCCCCACCTATTTTGAAAAATTCGCGAGGATTCGTCAACCGGCGCCAAAGTTATTCAAAATAGAATGTTGCGGATTTCCTATGGAAACGTGGTCCTAACTATAACTACCTACTGGCGATATATATATATATATGTATATATTATCTACTGGCGGTCGCCAGTAGATAGTTATAGTTAGGACCGTGTTTCCATAGGAAATCTGAAAATTCTATTTTGAATAACTTTAGCGCCGGTTGACGAATCCTCGCGAAATTTTCAAAACGAATGGGGCGCTCCGCTCAGCTCCTACCCTGAAAGTCTCGGGGTGATTCGTCAAGCAGGGGCCGAGAAAAAAGGGGTGTCCCAAAACACGTTTTCCCCATGCATTTTTCCATAGGACCTTTAGTCGAAGGTACAGCCCGAACGGCTGAACAGAATTACTTGTAATTTGGCAGAGAGGTAGTCCTCAGGTCAGGCATGTGCCTTTTGCATGTGTGGAGTCAATCTGTTCAGTATTTCCTGAGAAAATTGCAGTTAAAAGCACATACATATCTATAGCCGCGCACCGTGCGCGCACCGTGCGAGCACCTTAACGTGCGCAAGCGTAATTCTGATTGGTGGTTACATGTCAGTCAACGTTCGAATTGGTCGAAATCAGGAAGTGTCGGCCGCCATTTTGTTTGTTGTGGGTGCGAGAGTGAAAAAGAGAGGTGGCGAACGTGAAAAGGGGGCAGGGTAGAGAGTTCCTGACCCCCTAGCGTTTGTCAGGGGGTCCCTAAAGGACCCCGAAGGGTGAAAAACCATTTTATTTTTTTTTCAAAAAAATCGCACGGTGAAAAACCTTTAAAAAAAACAAAAAATAAAACATACATAACTTAGCATTTAAAAAACCGTACAAATTCACTTAAAAAACCATAGGTTTCACACACGTTATAGTTAGGAATTAGCATTTAAAAAACCTTGCAAATTCACTTAAAAAACCATAGGTTTCACACATGTTATAGTTAGCTTGACATTTCACTTGTAAAAAACCAATGAAATTCCCCCGTTATAGTTATTTCAGATAATTATAACTCGCGCGACCGCCACTCTATCACAAGGATGATGTCATCAGTGATGTCCTGAGTGATGCCGCTGACTATGTCATGAGTAATGTAATATGTGACGTCATGAGCAGTGGATTGCGGGCGCGCGAGTTATAGTTATCTGAACTAACTATAACGGGGGAATTTCATTGGTTTTTTACGAGTAAAATGTCCAGCTAACTATAACATGTGTGAAACCTATGGTTTTTTAAGTGAATATATATATATTAATGCTTGAAGTTACGTCTACCGTGACGCCCACCAGGGGGCAAAGACTTTAAATATAGCAATCAGGTTCTGAGTGTTTTTCCAGCCTCTTGGATGTTTTCCGGCTTCCCCTTCGAAAAAGGTCTGTGTCAGACCGAAATGCATCAGGGACTAAAACTTGCCAGTGCCTTTTAAACGAGTAAATCAATCTGCCTAATTATCGTGTTTGTGTGCGGCTCATTCCTTCTCGTTGAGAGGGGTTTGTTTCATATATATATATATATATATATATATATATATATATATATATATATATATATATCTCGCTGCTGCAAAATACAAAGGTAAAGCACTCCCGGGAAACTGATCACCCAGATTTTATTGGGTTTAACACAACACAAAAAGACGCGTTTTGGCGACTGCCTTTGTCAATTTCACACGGTAGCCCGGGACAGCGTTATTTAAGTCAATATATATATCCACAAAAAAAGGTTGCCCTCCCTCATGAGCACGACCTCCCGGGGAGTATCTCCTTGCAAACACACGAGGACTGCAGCCAGGTCAGTGTCAAGCATTTTAATCCAAAGTACAGGTTTTACGCGTTTCTAACTAAGAGTCCTTGATCACAAGCCATTACACACAGAATAACTGCCAACCAATGTAGAACTCTTGCGTGATTTAAATGTCCAAGTTCCTGCCTCGATGGGCCGGGCTTCCCGCCCATGTGGGCCGATAAACATTGTGGAATACGCAGTTCTACACAAAATAATAAAAACTAAGTGGGTGTCGTAGCATCCTGTGCATTAATGTTCATAAAAAACCACAGTGGGCTGATTAAAAATTCAGGAAACTGAACTGCTGCCCAATATACAAATGAAACAACATGTAAATGTGTATATATATATTTGTGTGTATATGAAAAAACCATAGGTTTCACACATGTTATAGTTAGCTGGAGATTTTACTCAT
Organism: Triturus cristatus; assembly: GCF_964204655.1. Taxonomy (NCBI): domain Eukaryota; kingdom Metazoa; phylum Chordata; class Amphibia; order Caudata; family Salamandridae; genus Triturus; species Triturus cristatus. The sequence continues at coordinate 1,219,885,365 of NC_140585.1, forward strand.
AAAAAACCAATGAAATTCCCCCGTTATAGTTAGTGCAGGCAACTATAACTCACGCGACCGCAATCCTCTGCTGATGCTAATACTGTATTTAGACACTTATTTGACCATGTCTTCTTCCATTAAATTTTAGCTATACATATATTACAAATATTTTTTTTTCATAAAGACACATATGTCATCAGCAGAGGATTGCGGTCGCGTGAGTTATAGTTGCCTGCACTAACTATAACGGGGGAATTTCATTGGTTTTTTATGAGTAAAATCTCCAGCTAACTATAACATGTGTGAAACCTATGGTTTTTTCAGTGAATTTGCAAGGTTTTTTAAATGCTAATTCCTAACTATAACGTGTGTGAAACCTATGGTTTTTTCAGTGAATTTGTACGTTTTTTTAAATGCTAAGTTACTTTATGCCGTTCGTGGCGTGCGCGCCCACTTAACGCAGTTCGTTCCGCGCGCCCACTTTACGCAGTTAGTGCCGTGCACGCACGTTACGCTGGATGGCCAATGTACGCACGATGCGCTTCGCGCACCGTCCGCTCACGGAGAACATATTATGCCCTTCATTATGAAAGGTAATCTATTAAATGTTCAATTAACATATATGCCAGGCACTAATGGTGCCCTGCGGGCACCATTTGCACACGGGGGTGGGAAAATGTGGATAGTGTTTTTTTTTTAATTAATTTTTAACGTACGCGTACGGTAAGCGTAATCAGCGTTTTTTCGAAAAAAAATTAAATTGAATTTTTTGCCTGAGGGGTTCTTTTGGGACACCTTGATCAAGGCTAGGTGGTTGGGAGCTGTTGAACCTGCCCCTTTGCATGTTTTCAGCCTTTGTTTTTCCTCCCCCCCTCAGAGTGCGAGAGAGAAAATGGCGGCCGCCGCTTCCTGGTTTCGACCGATTCGAATGTTTACTAAGATCTAACAGCCAATCAGAATCGCGCTCGCGCACGGCACCGTACGCGTATGGTAAGCTTACCGTAAGCGCACGGTAAGCGCACCGTAAGCTGCCACAGATATATATATATTGATTTAAATGCTATTTTCTCAGGAACTACTGAACAGATTTACACCAGACCTACAAAAGGCACTTCCTTGACCTGTACACTACCTCTCTGCCAAATTTCAAGTAACTCTGTTCAGCCGTTCGGGCTGTAGCTGTGTCTAAAGGTCCTATGGAAAAATGCATGTGAAAAACGCGTTTTGGGACCCCCCTTTTTTCTCAGCCCCCGCTTGACGAATCCCCCCGAGACTTTCAGGGTAGGAGCGGAGCGTAGCGCCCCATTAGTTTTGAAAATTTCACGAGGATTCGTCGACTGGCGCCAAAGTTATTCCAAATAGAATGTTGCGGTTTTCCTATGGAAACAGGGTCCTAACTATAACTACCTACTGGCGACCGCCAGTAGGTAATATATATATATGTATATATAGCTCCAACTGGAACAGAGCACCTGTAATCACATTCACACAAAGCCAAATGCTCAGGCAAAATGTTTGACGTCACAAAGCATGCTAAATATGCAATATAGCGCTGCAGTGGTTTGTAACGGTATTCAACCCGGACATTTAAAAACTGAAAGTGCAATATGACTGTGGTATTTGCACTTCATGCTGGGTAATGCAGTATTTTAAGACTACCCTGTGTACAACAGGATTTGAGCATGTGATCACTTAGGGCAATGATTACATTCACCTGTCACCAAGGCCCGCCTCAAGGGCTGAAACGCTTAAGGAGAACCAACTTTAGATTTTCCTTCTGCCATTCTTCAGTCGTGCCTAATAAAGTACTGTGATTTCAAAGATTTTGCCTGAGCATTTGGCTTTGTGTAAATGTGATTACGGGTGCTCCGTTCCCGTAGAATGGCTACCCTGAAGGGCCTGAGGCTCCCACAATGGAGACTGCGCTGTTGTTCATTTGGACTTGGGAGCATTGCCCTCTCGTTGCTGCCTCAACTAAGTGTATTTCCCCAGAACTATTGCTGTGTGACACGAGTAAGGGGGCAAGGATAGATGATTGCCTCCCTGCCGGCCTTGAAGCCCTTTGATTTGCACTTAAATCCTCGCATGGCAGACTTTACAATGGAACAATATTTTTTAAATATATTCTTTTATACATGTAGTCACTTTGATTTCCAGCATGCTAAATATGAAATATAGCGCTGCACTGGTTTGGAACGGTTTCAACCTGGACATTTACAAACTGAAAGTGCAATATGACAGTGGTATTTACAATGCATGCTGGGTAATGCAGTATTTTAAGACTACCCTGTGTACAACAGCATTTGAGCATGTGATCGCTTATGGCAATGATAACTTTCACCTGTGACCATGGCCCGCCTGAAGGCAGGAAATGCGTAAGGAGAACCAACATTAGATTATCATTCTGCCAGTTTTCAGTCGTGCCTAATAAAGCACTGTGACTTCAAAGATTTTGCCTGAGCATTTGTCTTCATGTGTATATATATATATACATATATAATGTGTGTGTGTGTGTGTGTGTGTGTGCAAGCAATAATATCACACTTACAAGTAAGCAAATGCAACTGTTAAATGCATGGGGTAAAATACAAGCAGATATTATTTATAATAATACTGGACATCCACTGCAAGAAATAGGCACTGTTAAATACAAGGCATCAGAACAAGGTATCAAAGGAAAGCGTGAAAAGATATAAAGATATATTCACAGAAAACATCAGATGATTATGACCACTGGAGACTTGAATGTGCACGCAGACACTACTCACACATCACAATGCCAATAATCAGAGAAAATACATCACTGGCTGCAATAACTTTATGTTATCAATACCTGACTGGGGGATTCACAGCCGGGGTTAAGAGACCTAGCAACTTGGAAACTGCCACACTGAATGAGACGCGTCTGTCCCATCAGGTCATAACTAAATCCGCTTTCCAAGTCAACAGACCCCAGTTTTATCATCTCAATGCACTAGAAGTTTCCGAGAAGACCTCCTCTGCGCCAAGGAAACTTACTGGAGTTGGCCAATCTCCCACAAGCATTCCAAAGGCAAAGGAGTTCTCACATATTCTTCTGCGTTCACACACGTTACAAACCCTCATCTTAGTAAAGCTTGAGAAAGTAGAAAACATCTCCAAAAGTAACGAAAACAATCTTGAATGTGAATAACCTAAACAACATGAGTGATCTGGGGGCCTGCTTGTGTGTGCAAAGCTCAAGCTATACAGAGTCAGAATTCAAGATGGCATGAGAGCATGTCAAAGCCAATAGTACAAACTTCAAAAAACTTCCCAATGTACAACACAATCGACATTTGTGCATCACTGCCTATAGCATCACACACTTCATTCCCCAATATACAACATAATGCACATTTGAGCACCACTGCATAGAACACTACACTCCAAGATAGAAAAGTACATTCCACACCTTTCTCTCTCTGATGCTTTCAAACGCACATCCCACACGTTCTGTTGCTGGAAAAGCTATCAAAAGCAAACACTTCCACTCTTTAGCTTTGAAGAGACAAGAAATGAAATAACAAAGCAGATTGAATTAAAACATGTACATTCAATTAAAACAATGGTAGTCAAAGGTCATCCTGTGGTCCCAATATATGGGAGTGCCTCTGGCACTACATGGGGGAACTGCTGAGTTTCCATTGCAGAGGTTTAGGTGACTCCATCATCAGAAAAGCTTTGATGGCTACCCATCCTCTAGTATTCTGCTAGATGCAGAACAGCAGAAGGACTGCCATATTTAGAGTAAGCCTCCTGATGCTGGTTATTCCTACCTGTAACCACGATATGCTCCTGCTTGTTGGTAGGAACATTTTTGGTGACAATTCTCTTTACAGAGAAGGGGAACTGTAAATCTGGAGGGGGTATGGAGTTCCTTGCTTTCTGTGGCACTGTTCTTGTGACCTCTGGGATACTGGAATCAAGGGCATCCTAATGAATTTAAACATATCACAGCTTTTTAATAGCCCTGCACATAATCTGAGTTTCCTAAGGTAGAACAAGTGTACACAGGAGTGAGAGTAGCGGGGGTAATTTAAATCATGCCTGCCTAACAGGTAAGCACACTAGATGGGGGGTTGGGTAAGAAGGAAAAGTGATTTAGCAGCATAGATAGAGGAAAGGAGTCTCAATACTTATATTGTGATATTTCAAACAACAATCATAACGAAGCTAGAGTGAGGAGATTACATTAACCATTTATTATTTCACATTGTTTGCACTACAGATTAGCCTTTGTGAAGTTTGGATACATCCAAAAAGCTTGAAAAATATATGTAGAATGTATTCCAGATAGCTTGGTGGGCTTATTATAATCTCCTTCACAGATCTCAGTGCAGCGTGTAGTCAAAGATTAAATCCCTGAATTTCCCCAGGGCATGTTATTTTTCCAAGATAGTTATGCTATTGGGCACAATGATCCAGTGAGTTCAATTCCAGTAATGCCAGTAGGAGAATAGGTTAAGTATTTCTTTTTCTGTTATGTCTTTGCAGTGTCACATGGCAAGTGTTGTCTCTTCTGCCAACTTGGGCATTTCGGTGAATATATGTCCATTTTAGGCAAGTCCACCTTAACCACCTGACACCTAGGCTTCTTGGCTGCCTTGACTACTCCTCACCTCTTCATCCCCTTCCCCATTCTTCTCAGTTGTTCAGGAGGGGACAATGCGTCCCAGACAGGGTACTATATATTCCTCTTTCATTTTGTCTACCACATTGACAGGTCAGTTGAGTGCTGTGGGACTGTTCCCATGAGGCACAGGGTCAAGACTGATTTGCATATGGCCATGTCTGAACTGCGGTGGCGTGGTGAGCAAAATAACGATGGATTAAACCTAGATCTGTGACTGAGGGTGAATGTTTTGCCAATGTGCAACATTCCGTCCATCCTCTTGTGTGTTTTGCTGTTCGCCCTATGTGGGAAGGGTATGCCCAGACATGGGTCCCGTGCTCACTACGCCACTGGAGTCAAGCTATCCTGGCTGAAGAGGGGTGACACCCCGAAACCGGTCCTAGAATGCTTAATTCTGGTCCATGGAAGACATGGCTTGGCAGTTCGGGCTGGACTGTTCCCATGAGGCACAGGGTCAAGACTGATTTGCATATGGCCATGTCTGAACTGGGGTGGCGTGGTGAGCAAAATAACGATGGATTAAACCCAGATCTGTGACTGGGGGTGAATGTTTTGCCAATGTGCAACATTCCGTCCATCATCTTGTGTGTTTTGCTGTTCGCCCTATGTGGGAAGGGTATGCCCAGACATGGGTCCCGTGCTCACTACGCCACTGGAGTCAAGCTATCCTGGCTGAAGAGGGGTGACACCCCGAAACCAGTCCTAGAATGCTTAATTCTGGTCCATGGAAGACATGGCTTGGCAGTTCGGGCTGGACTGTTCCCATGAGGCACAGGGTCAAGACTGATTTGCATATGGCCATGTCTGAACTGGGGTGGCGTGGTGAGCAAAATAACGATGGATTAAACCCAGATCTGTGACTGGGGGTGAATGTTTTGCCAATGTGCAACATTCCGTCCATCATCTTGTGTGTTTTGCTGTTCGCCCTATATGGGAAGGGTATGCCCAGACGTGGGTCCCGTGCTCACTAGGCCACAGGAGTCAAGCTATCCTGGCTGAAGAGGGGTGAAACCCCGAAACCAGTCCTAGGATGCTTGATTCCGGTCCATGGAAGACATGGCTTGGCAGTTCGGGCTGGACTGTTCCCATGAGGCACAGGGTCAAGACTGGTTTGCATATGGCCATGTCTGAACTGGGGTGGCGCGGTGAGCAAAATAACGATGGATTAAACCCAGATCTGTGACTGGGGGTGAATGTTTTGCCAATGTGCAACATTCCGTCCATCATCTTGTGTGTTTTGCTGTTCGCCCTATGTGGGAAGGGTATGCCCAGACGTGGGTCCCGTGCTCACTACGCCACTGGAGTCAAGCTATCCTGGCTGAAGAGGGGTGAAACCCCGAAACCGGTCCTAGGATGCTTGATTCCGGTCCATGAAAGACATGGTTTGGCAGTTCGGGCTGGACTGTTCCCATGAAGCACAGGGTCAAGACTGATTTGCATATAGCCATGTCTGAACTGGGGTGGCGTAGTGAGCAAAATAACGATGGATTAAACCCAGATCTGTGACTGGGGGTAAATGTTTGCAAATGTGCAACATTCCGTCTATCATCTTGTGTGTTTTGCAGTTGAGTGCTGTGACCAGGCTGCAAGAGGATGACAAATTGGAAGATCCCACCTTCTGTGAGGCTTGGGTTAGTGTTGATTGGACTAACACTCAACAAATCTGAAGCGGCTGAAGTGTGCCAGGCAGCTGAGTTTAAGAAGGAGAAAGGTGTTTTTGCGAGCAGCATGGACAGTATGGGAAGGCCACTTTGAATGAAGAAAGAAACATGGGTACTGCTCCTGGTTTTCGGCAGGACACGTTATTGGAGAGGTGGGAGCGTCCTGCACGGCAGGATCAGCAGGACGCAAGTTTTATTTTCTTGTGGGTGAGTGTGCGTCCTCAGGGTCAGACTGGCCAATAGGGCAATCAGGCAGTGCCCGATGGGTTGGTCTGATAGGTCAGTCTGTGGGCTGGTTATTTGCTATTTCTGGGCCTGGCTTATGGTCTAGTGGGCCGGTTTTTACTCTTGATTTCCTTGATATTACCACAAACATTGTCTGCAGAAAGCAGAAATGCATGCAGCATCTCATAGCTTGTAAAGAATCTATAGAATGTGTCTTTACAAGTTTTAAACTACCTAATTTGCAAATGTGGGACACATTTTAGGTCGAGCCTAGGCAGCACGCATGTGCTATCTTCGAGCCATACTGTATGTCCCCTGTGGGCTTTGTGCACGCCCATCATTTCTCAATGGTTCCTTGAGTGCCCCTCGTACAAACTTGCTTTTCTATGGTCTCTTTGTTGTCTTGGTCCCGCCTTTTGGTGTTTGGATCCCTCCTGTGGATCCTGCCCCTGTTACATGTGGTCTTACTCATTCATTTATTTATGGTTTGCCTGACGCACTATTTTTTTCCTTTCAGCATGTTCATCATTGTGGCTGCACCTCCTGCTCAATTGCTTGCTGCATCCCTACCTGTCCCTCACCCCTCCTGCCAAGTTACATTAGCACTGCCTCAAACCTTGTCACGTGATGTGTGCCATAAAGATTTCACATAAACACTACTTTGTTCCTGGACGTTGTGCTTCATCTTCCATCATTGTGGCCGCAGCTTCCACTTTGTTTCTTGTTGTACCCGTCCCAGGCTGCCACGCTTCATCTCTCATCATTACAGCTGCACCTCCCGCTCCATTGCTTGTTTAATACCAGAATTTATTGTCCAGTTGATGTCAGCACGAGTGTCTAACTTGCTGAGCTATCGTCTGGCTTATGAATGTGCGCCCAAACTATATGGAGTAAGGACTAGATCTAGCTGGAACAATTGGGAACTGATTATCTGGGCTGTCTGCTTAGTAATACCTGTGTGCCAGCGCCTTAATGGCTCCCTCATGGCGGATACATGAGCTGCTTCATGCCCCTCAGCTTCTGCTTTTATGTACCCCATAGCTTCTCTCTAAAAATATACATGTTCTGTTTCTCCCTTGGGACCGGCACTACATGTTGCCTGCTAGGCGCACATGCTATGCCTTTTAAGTTTGCAAAATTGCATTCTTAATAATGACACCTTTTAAGAAAGCCTTTTGAAGTTATTTTCCCTCCTGGGCTACGGGTGAGCTGTTAGACAGGAAAGTTGGATGTTGTAATACGCTGTTTATATGTTAAAGTTCCTGCATGCTCTCACCTTTCAACATAAAAAAGGGAAACACTTTTCTATGGTAACGCAAATCTCCCAAAAATTCTTGTTAACTTCTCAGGGAATGTGTGGCACTTTTTTTTATTTCTCTGTGAAGTAAGTGCTTCTTTTTTTTAAATTTTTTTTTTTATTAATGTTCCACACAAAAAAAACAACAGATAGCAAATAACAAACCATTAGAAATAAAAACATACCATGCAAATACAAATACAGAAAAATGGTTTGTTCCCCCCTCCCCCCATATAACGCTCATCACAAATAGCGAAACAACAAAGAGTTAATTAATCAGTGAAATAATCCTTTAACGGGCGCCAAATAGCAAGGCCAAATTTCCTTTTACGTGGTTTTTTAAGCGAATACATACTAGTTTCCAAATTATACAAATTAAATAATTTTGCACGCCACAGATCAAAGCTTGGCGCCTGAGGTTGCAGCCAGGCTGTAGCTATTGATAATCGTGTTACTGCTGCTATAATGAAGAGAAAGTAACGAGATTCAAAAAGAGGTTGCCCATAAGTAAAATCCCCCCCTATCCCTAATAAGATCATACTCGGGGACAGTGAGATAGGTTTGCCAAGAACATAAAGCAAAAAACTTCTAATTTGATTGAAAAGAGGTAGCAAAGAAGGACAGGGAAAAAAAACATGTACTATATCGGCATTACATGCTCTGCAGCGAAAACATTCCCCAGAATTAGAAAATTGAGAAGAACTGCCCCATTTCATCATCACCGCAGGAGTGTGGTATAAATTAAAGATAGTTTTATAATGTTGAGCCTTTAGTGAGGCAGAATAGAAAACCATTTGGGCAATCTTAATAGAATCTTTGATATTGATAGATGAAGATTAGAGCCGACATCTCCACTTCTCATTTGTTTTGTCGAGATCGTCTGATCTGAATTCTAACAGCACCAGATAAATTGATCCTATTCGTAATTGAGATCTGATAACATCAACGATGTGAATAGAGGTAAGTTGAATAGTATGTTTATAAAGAAAATCACGAATCTGGAGAAATTTCAAAATTGATTATTGGATAAATCAAATTTCTGTCTAAGTGCTTCAAAAGAGAGACAGACACCCTCCTCTGAAATAAAATACCCTAGACATGTGATCCCTTTAGAATACCAGTATCGCATAACTGAATCTCCAAAAATGGGGGGTAGAAGGTGTGATGCAGTAAGAGGAGTATATACTGTGTATTTAGGAATATTGCACATTTTTTCAACAGTTTTCCAAACAGTAAAAGCAGAAATAATAATTTTAAACCGAGTATGTTTATAGTAACTACCATCAATCTCGGATATCAGGCAGTTTTTAGCAAACGTGCCAAGCGCAATTTGGTAGATTGATGGAGCTTCTGCCGGATTACCAACTTCCTCACCCGTAAGAAGAATACGCATATTGAGAAGTAAGCACGAGAGCTGATATAATGCAAAATCCGGGATACCCCACCCTCCTCGTGCAGAAGGTAACGTCATCAAACGTGAAACTCTGCGAATCTTCCCCGGGGCCCAAAGATATTTTTTGCATACTGACTGAAGTTGGCGAATCTGAAGTTTAGGAACCAAAAGAGGGACAGCTCGAAAAAAATAAAGTACTCTAGGTAAAATAATCATTTTTAACAAATTAGATCTACCAACAAGAGTGAGATGAAGACTCTGCCAAGAGTCCAACGCAGATTTGGTTTTATCCAAAATATCCTTCCAATTAACCATAATCACATCATCCAGATTAGGTCTGATCTTGATGCCTAAATAAATCACTTCCTCCACTATCCTGGGATCCGATACTATAGCTCGGTCCGTGCATAAGCATTGTGTCTTGGCAGTATTGAGCTTATACCCAGAATATCTGCCAAAACCCTCCGCTAGATGTTCTATGGCGGGCAAGGCGATGTTTAAATCTGACGTAACCACAGCTATGTCGTCCACATAGGCGAGAACGGTATACTGCGTGTCCTGAGCAATAAAAGGGGGACTTTGTGAGTTAAGATCTAGCATTTTAATAAATGGATTAATATAAAATGCAAAAAGAAGTGGGGAGCAGGGACAGCCTTGGCGGGTCCCCCTACTCATCTGAACCTCCTCTGATTTAATACCCATTGCACATATCTTAGCCGTAGGGGCCTGATAGAAAACCTGAAGGGCACGGATAAAGCCAGAACCAAACCCCGACCGTGCCATTATCTCCCATAGGAAGCCCCATGAAACCCGGTCAAATGCCTTCTCGGCGTCGAGCAGGACGAGACTCAGGAACCTGGACTCGACCTGCGCGACGTCAAGAAGAGCAATGACCCTATTAATATGGTCAACTGTGCCCCGGCCTGGTACAAAGCCATGCTGCTGCGGCGATACCAGTCCAGCCACAAACGGGGCCATTCGATTTGCCAAAAGTTTGGCATACAGTTTGCCATCACAATTGACCAGGGAAATCGGACGATAAGATCCTGGTTGATCGGGAGGCTTTATATAGCCAGCCGGATATTGGAGATCTTCCTCTTGATCTTGGGCTACCTGCATTAGAATGGGAAAAGCTCGATCCTGTAGACGCGGAGAGATTAGATATGCCATTTTCTAGTAAAGAAATTGAACAAGCACTTTTTAAATTACCTTCTGGCAAGGCGGCTGGACCAGATTCTCTCCCGACGGAGATTTATAAGGTCTTTTTGTCGGAACTCCGTGAGGATCTGTTGAATACTTTTCAGGCAGCCAGGATGGGATTCTCCCCCCGCTCATGGGATGAAGCACAAGTAGTTATATTTCCCAAGAAGGGGAAGCCTCCAGAAGTAAGTGCTTCTTCCGGCTTCCACTGCTACAAGAAGGTATAATACCCATGGTTCAGAGGGTCATTGCCCTACAACACACATTGCTTAGTCAACACCTGGAGATCATGGGGGTTTTCAGTAATTTGTAACCATTTGGTCACACTGTCCCCATAAACTGAAATGACTAAATAATGGGAGGGACTAATCCTGTTCACAAAATTGATCTTTTTATCAATTTCTGGAATTTGAGATGGTGAGTCTGCCGTGCTGGTTATTTTACTATTATTCTATGAGGCTCCACACAGATCTCTGCCAAAGGCACTCAGGCTACTCAGCTATCTTTCCACCCACAATGTCCACGCTGTGAAACAGGAATGTCTTCTTGGTGCAACATGACATTACATGACAGAGTATCCGTGTCAGGAGTCATTTAAACCCTTACTGTTTGTAAAAAGCCAGTTCACTCTGACTAAGATCCATTTGCAGGACACTTGGCATTGTGGAGGATGACATTCTTCTTAGGTGGGGTTGTACAGTGTGACAGACAACGCACAACTTACACTCACCGTCCTGGGACCAGATCTTGTGCTCGCCTCCTAGACTGAAACAATAAAATAAATTGAATATGCTACTTACCAGTATGCATCTGTTCTTGGCATGTAGGGCTGCTGACATTCATATCTGTGCATAGATCGCCGCCTAGTGTTGGGTCCGGATGTTTGCACGTTGTTGTTCTGGAAGAGTCTTCGAAGTATCCTGAGATAGGTGACTCCTCCCCTGGACCACAGTGCGCATGGGCATCCTCTCCATCCTCAGATTGTTTTTCGCCATTGTGGCAGTGATGGAGTAGATATAGAAAGTGATGACCATGCTATACAGTAATTCTGAGAGCTGCAGCTGCTACAGGCGCCGGGGAGGAGGGTGGGCGATATGAATGTCAGCAGCCCTACATGCCAAGAACAGATGCATACTGGTAAGTAGCATATTCAGTTCGAGGCATGTGGGCTGCTGAATTCATATCTGTGCATAGAATACATAGCAGTACCTCCCATTAGCGGCGGCCACCAGTGCCAGCTGCAGCGGTCTGAAAAAGAGTTTTGAGAACAGCCTGTCCTACAGCTGCCTGCTGTTTTGAGTGTACATCTACACAATAGTGTTTGGTAAATGTATGTATAGTGGACCATGTGGCTGCTCTACATATATCATGTAAAGGAATGTTTCCCAGGAAAGCCATGGAGGCCCCTAACTTACGTGTTGAGTGGGCCCGTGGAGGAATCGTTAATGTGCGTTTAGCCTTTTGATAGCAAATTTGAATACATTTAACGATCCATCTGGCTATACCTGCTTTGGAGATTGCGTTGCCTTTGTGTTGTGGGGAAAAGGCGACGAAAAGTTGTTTCGTTTTCCTAAAGTTTTTAGTTCTGTCTGTGGAAATTTAGCTTGCAAACTGAACATTATCTGCGCCATCTCGCCTCTCCCCAGCGCCACGCACAGCGAATGCACGGCCGCCATTTTAGGCACCCCACTCTCTCCCCGCTCATTCTCGATAGCCAGCGCTTTCCCCTGGCGCTGCGAACATCCCCCGCGCGCCGGCCACCCCCGCTCTCTCATACACGGGCCATAAACCCTCTCCTTCTGCGCGACCCTGCTACGGAACCACATCCGACCGACATCCCATACATGGTCATGCCTCTCCTTTGATAACCCCCTTCCTCTGCGCCCCATTGTCCGAACTGGTCCCAGGCCATCACCTAGCCCTGCGGATGCAGTTTATTGCCCCTACTGTAAGGGAAACACCCCACATCAAAGGGATTACAGTGGATCAAAGCCCCTACCCCCTGAGACCCGGCCGGTTGCACACACCCCCGGGAATTGGCGGAATATCCAGCTGCGTGATAGCCATCTCCTACTGTGGGTGGGGTGGGGACTTCTACTGTAGATATGTGTGGGAACGAACTTGAAGTGGGGGTTCCAAGGAATGTCTTTCCGAACATCAAAGCCTCAACAAGAATGTACCATATGTAATAAAGCAATAAACCTGTGTATAAGAGACCAGGTCTCAGAGATGCAGTTAGAGCACCTCGTGACGATACCTTGCTGTCTGATCTGATGTGTTCTGCTCCGACGGAATAAAACTTTGTTTCCTGCCTTCCAGTCTCCGGCGCCTGCCTCTTTCATTGGTAAATTATCGAGTGGTATGAGAGGCGATTACCGCCGGTCAAATACTTGAAAGGTTATCGACTGAAACTGCCGCTACCATTTAACAATTGGCGTCCCAAACGTGGGGCCCATCAGCGACACGTGGATCCAGTGGGAGAGGTCCCGACGACAGAGTGAATGACTGCAACGATCGGGAGAGCTCCTGCCCAATAGACCCTCGTCTGGCAGCCGATCATCCGAACTTCACTGGTTCCGAGCAGACCTCTCTCGAGTGATCTACGGTCCTGACTGGGAACCATCAGGAGTGCCACGGCAAATACAGAGAGTAGAGGACGATCGGGCGCTGGAGGCGGAAGACGAGAAACTGTCCACGCGGTCCGGGTAAGGTCGTGATACACGACAAATTGCGAAATAATTGATTGATTGTTTAAAGCTTTGGAATACTAGTATTGCTCATTGATTGTGCTCATTGATTGTTCTCTTTGAGATATTCGCTGTCTACAAACGGGGAGGAGTAGAAATACTCTCTCTCTCTCCCTTTGCAGATAGTGAAGGGTAGGTAACGCAGACTTTTGTCCCCGTTGAAACCCGTCGTGCCTATCTTTATCTCCCCACTGATTGATTGTCCGAACATTGATTGTTTTGAAGAATAGTGCTCTTTGAGATATTCTCTGTTTGCAAATAACGTAGAATAGAAATATTCTGTCTAGTCTTTGCAAATAGTGAAGGGTAGGTAATGCTGACTTTTGTCCCCGTTGAAACCCGTCATGCCTATCTTTATCTCCCCATTGATTGATTGATTGATTGTCCGAACACTAGTTGTTCGATATTGGTTCTTTGGAGGTATTCTCTGCTTACAAATAACGAGGAATAGAGATATTCTGTCTAGTCTTTGCAAGCAGTGAAAAGATAGGTAGTGCTGACTTTTGTCCCCGTTGAAACCCGTCATGCCTATCTTCTCCCCACTGATTGGTAGTTGGTTCTGCCCGGACCGCTTATTAGAGGTGAACCATCCGGCTCCACTGGAGGGCACCCCTAATAAGGACATGTTCACTAAATATGGACTAGTCGCCGTAGCTTATAGCAAGCTGTGGCATAAATATACCAAGAAGGACCCCGAGAGTCAGTGGCCACTGATGGGATCCTTCGACGACCATAAGATAGAAGCGCTAGAAGTAGCTCTGCGTAGCAATAAGACGACGCCTACTATGCTTGACAGTATCGGCATGTGGCGCAAAGAAGCAACGCAACGGAAAAAGAGGGAAGAAGTAAAAGCAGAAAAGGAATTACGAAAGGCAGCCCACCTTGCCGCTAGAAAGTTAGAAGAAGAAATAAAGGAGAGAAGGGAAACTAAACTAAGACAGGAGCCCGAAACATCAGGCCAGTACGCTGTTAGGACCCCTTCTTTGCTCTACCCTGAGTTGTCCTCCAAGCAGCGAACGAATGACGAATTACTGTTAGGTCCCCCGATCATTTACATGCCCCCTCCATATGCACCCTCCCAGTCAGTAGTGCAACACCCACAACCCCCGAACACGAGCGAAAGCAGTACAGGGGCCTCAGTCCTCACGGCCTCCGCGCCGGCCGAGCCTCCTGTACTAAACACAACGTCGGCAATAACGCCAGATGACCATGAGATGGGAAAGAAAGATTCCACCAGAATGAATCGATTAACGAAGGATGAACGAGCAGGAATTGATAAGATAGTAGGGACACTGGTGGAGCGAAAAGAAAGTGAGGAGTATATAACAGACGTGTATAACTCGTATGCCGACAGCCGCAGACGACACTTTGTCGTACGGCTCTGTTATCACGCCCTGAATGCATATGAGGATAGATACCACGATAAAGGTCCCGAAGGCTTAGCGGCCCTATATAGGAAGGTGGACATCGGGGAAGAAAGAGAGGGCGACGTGACGAACCTCTTCACTCGTACACTCGAGGTCTACCGACACCTTAAAGAACATAGACAGACCACCAAAGCAGAAACCCCCATAGCGACTAAGCCCCAGGAAGGAAGGGCTGATGCCATGATGCCCATCAAAGAAGCTGCCCCCTACTGGGTCCCCCCACGAGGTCAGGGAACACATGACGACATCAACCACCAAGATGTGAAGGGAAGGGTTGTATATAACTGGGTCTACCAGCCGTGGGACCGGCAAGATATTTTGACCTTTAGAAAAACTCTACCCGACTTGAGAAAGAACCCGACTGCCTTCTACACTGAACTGGGTACAGCCTTAGGTTCTACGATAATGACTTTAGCAGATATCGACTTGTTCTTTGGGCTATGTCTGCCGGCTGATGTGTGGAAACAAATCCGGAAAGTTGACCACGCTGAGCCGTTCGGATATACCTGGGTACAACTCGATACCATAGATAAGCAGCGAGAACCAGGACAGAAACCCCCGAAAGCCATATTAGAGCTCCCAGACAAGATTGTACTTAAGTTGAAGACTCTAATCCCGGAAAGAAAGGTAGATTGGTCAATAGTGACGGCTTGCCGCCAGAAACCCCAGGAGGATGTGTCTGAATACTTCTCCCGATTCGAGACGGTGTTTTCCGATTATAGTGGCCAGGACATGACTACTGCAACCGGACATCACCTCTTTGTCCAGAATTATGTGAAGGGTCTGTCACAAGAAGTTTCCCAGAAGCTACAGACCAGCGAGAGTAGTTGGGCAGCCTCCAAACCCGCAGCAATTCTCCAGATGGCCCAATACTACGAAAACCAGAAAAACGAGAATGATAGGGCGTCAGAGAAGAACAAAAAGGAACTAAAGGAGAGGGTAATGATAGCACAGTTGCAAGGGGTGACCATAGGAAGGGAACCCCCCGAAAGAGAATTACCAACCAACCGCCCCTAGAAAGCTACCCCCTAG
This sequence comes from Triturus cristatus, assembly GCF_964204655.1. Lineage (NCBI taxonomy): Eukaryota > Metazoa > Chordata > Amphibia > Caudata > Salamandridae > Triturus > Triturus cristatus. The sequence continues at coordinate 1,219,900,983 of NC_140585.1, forward strand.
AGACCATACCCCTACACCCTACAACGGACGGAGAGACTTAGATGGGAACCAATGTGCGTTCTGTAGAGGGTTCGGACACTGGAAATCCCAGTGCCCGGTCCTTCTGGAACTTAACAAAAATAGGGATCCCAGAAACACCACATATGACCCCAGAAATAGAGGACAGGGACGAGGGCACACGAACGACGCCATCAACGACAGGCCAGGCAGACCAAACACCTTTGATCGCCCCCGACAAAACCAGTGTCAGCAGTCCGACTACGAAAGCACTCATGACTTCGCATAGGACCGCCAGGGGCAAGGGAGGGATCCAGTCGAACTCCGTGTTGACCAGCAAGGTCCTTACGTCACTGCTAAGGTCTTGGGCACAAAATCTCCATTCCTGGTAGACACTGGGGCGACACGTAGTGCGTTATCCAAACGACTGATCCCTAGGGCACCCTTGTCTGGCTCACATGTAACCTCAATAGGCTTCGATGGAACGCCCTCCACTAACCCCTTATCAGCACCAATCTCCTTTGACTTAGAAGATAACACCACTGACACGACCTTTCTGCTCTCCTCCAACACCCCCGATGCTATTATGGGACTTGATTTGCTAAAACATTTTCGAGCTACCATCAGATGCTCCCCAGACGGAGTCCGAGTCATCCTACACGATAACCCAGATCTGTCCAGACCCTGTCACACACGGTGTATGCTCTCTATAACCGATGCTGACATGTCCCTACTCGACACATTACCTTCACATCTATGGGCTAAAACCGACTCAGATGTAGGGCGCATGGTGATCGACCCGGTACACATAACCGTCCGACCGGACGCAGTGCTCCCAAAGCTTCCACAGTATCGGATATCACCCGAAGGCGAGAAGGCATTGGTGGAAATCATCGAGTCCCTAGTCGAGGCAGGAGTGGTAGAAGAAGTAGTCAGTAATATTTGTAACAGCCCTATCCTACCCATTGTAAAGAAGCAAGGCGAGGGAGATGAGAAAGCCTACCGTTTCATTGTTGATTTGCGAGAGGTTAACAAAGTAGTCATACCCCAGTACCCCGTGGTCTCAGACATCACCACCATCCTCACCCTGATTCCATCCACTGCCACCACCTTTACTGTCATTGATCTCAAAAACGCATTCTTTTCCATCCCCATCCACCCAGACAGCCGCTACCTGTTCGGCTTCACTTTAAAAGCCCGTTCGTACAGATTCTGCAGGGCACCCCAAGGCTACACTGAGAGTCCCAGTATTTATAGCCAAGCCCTCAAGAGGCAGCTAGATGCAGTCCAACTACCCGATGGAGTGGTGTTGATACAGTACGTCGATGACATTCTTTTGGCGGCCGACACCACTCCACTTGCCGTCACAGCCACCATTCACCTCCTCCGCTTCCTTGCGGAGAACGGTCACAAGGTCTCCAGAAAGAAATTGCAATTCTGCCAGCCCCAAGTAACGTATCTAGGCCACCTACTATCCAAAGACGGGAGGAAACTTACCCCTGACCGAATTCAGACCATCCTAGAAACCCCTGTTCCCAAAACTCAGAAGCAAGTGCGGTCCCTAGTAGGCCTCACCTCCTTTTGTCGACAATGGTTGCCAAACTTCAGTCTTATCGTAAAACCTCTGCTTTCCCTGCTGGCTAAAGATGTCCCCCTCCCCCTCCCCTGGACACCCGAATGTCAATCCTCCTTCAAAGAATTACAAGACGCCCTCTGTTCGGCCCCAGTCCTAGGAACCCCAGACTACACTAAACCTTTCTCCCTCTACACCCACGAAAGGGAGGGATGTGCGTTGTCTGTCCTAACCCAGTCCATAGGCCCTAAACAACGCCCTTGTGCCTACTTCTCTGCCACTCTTGACCCTGTAGCCAGAGCTTTGCCCGCATGCCTTCGAGCAGTAGCCGCCGCGGCTATCTCTATCCGGCAAAGCGAGGGGATCGTACTCTCAAACCCCCTCACAATATTGGTACCCCATGCGGTTGACACCCTCCTGAACCAAACCAAGACTCAACACCTGACTAGCGCACGACTGACCGGTTACGAACTGACTCTGCTTGCACCCCACATCACATTGAAACGATGCACCACTCTGAATCCAGCTACTCTACTACCTCTCCCTGACACTGATCCCAATGCGTCCCCTATACACGACTGTGTGACCCTCACCGACGAACAGACCAAGAGTAGGGTCGACCTCCGAGATACTGCCTTCCCGGACCCTGACGGAGAACTGTGGGTGGATGGCTCATGCATCAAGCTCCCCGATGGCACCACCTCAGCTGCCTATGCAGTCACCACAGCCCGAACAGTTGTTGAGACAGCCCGCATCACACAGCGATCCGCACAGGCGGCGGAACTAATTGCTCTCACACGAGCCTGCATCCTGGCAGCAGGGACAACCGCAAACATCTACACAGACAGTCAGTACGCCTTCGGGGTAGTTCACCACTTTGGGCTCTTATGGAAAGAGAGGGGATTCTTGACTTCTCATGGCACACCCATCCTGCATGGAGATCTAGTCTCTGCCCTGACCGAAGCAGTCCTCCTACCCACACGGCTGGCCGTGATCAAATGCCAGGCACACAAGAAGGTGACAGACATTATAGGACAGGGAAATGCACTAGTTGACATTACTGCTCGAACCACAGCCGAGAATAGGTCCACGACCCGTATGTACGTGACTAGGTCACAAGCCGAGAAATGGAAGGATGCTAGGGAAACGATTAGGGACATCCAATTAGCCAGTACACCACACGAGTTAACTGAATGGGCACGGGTGGGATTGAAGGACGATGATGGTTGCTGGCGAACTAAAGACTTGAACAAATGGTTGCTACCAGACTCATACTTGATCCCCATGCTGACCATGGCACACTCCCCCGCACACATAGGGTCTGCCCCCATGATCGAACTCGTCTCCAAAGTCTGGCACAACGACAAGATCCCAGACTCAGCCAAACGTCTGGTCCAACAATGCCTAGTATGCCTCCAACACAACCCTGGGAAAGGAACTGCTGTACCCCGGGGAGGGTTTGGGGTCCCCAATCACCCTTTTGAAGTCCTACAAATGGACTATGTCCAGTTAGAAAGGTGCCAGGGTTTGAAGTACGTACTTGTTGTTGTATGTGCCTTCAGCAAGTGGGTGGAAGCCTATCCAACCCACGACAACACCGCTATGACTACTGCAAAAGTACTACTGAAGGAATTCTTCCCCCGATACGGCCTTTGTCGAATTTTGTGGAGCGACAACGGCCCCCACTTCGTAGCCGAAGTTATCCAACTCATCTTAAAAGGGTTGGGTGTAAAACAGAAATTCCATGCGGTCTTCCATCCCCAATCTGCAGGCCTGGTTGAGCGACACAATGCCACACTGAAGCTTAAGATAGCAAAAATAGTCGCCACCACAGGACTAAGATGGCCAGACGCTCTCCCACTAGCATTGCTATCAATGCGTTCCACCCCCACTAAACACCATTTAACCACCTACGAGGTCGTTTTCGGGCGGCCCATGAACCTTTGGACTGCACTAAAACCAACATCCATCCACGACGTCCCGGACGTCCTCATGTCTGACTATTTGTATAACCTAACCAAAACGTTGTCTGTCATCCATCAGCAGGTGCTGCACGCCATTCCCGATGTTTCCAGGGGCCCCGGACACGACATCCAACCCGGTGACTTCGTCTTAGTGCGTAACTTCCAGCGCACCAAGAGTCTGGAGCCCCGGTGGACAGGCCCCCTGCAAGTCCTGATCACCACCCGAACAGCTCTTCGAGTGGAGGGGAAACGCAATTGGCTGCATGCACACCACTGCAAGAAGGTATCACCGACCCTGACAACCACGGACAACATCACCACCCAAGAAGAACTTCTGGACAAAGACCGACCATCCCTGAGCCGCTGCCCAGATACAGAGACACTCGAGTTAGTAAGATATCCTGATCCCACCGTGCCATCCAAGGAAGGGTATAACTTGCGACGAAAGGAGAGAAATACGGCTAAGCAGACCACAGGCTAAGTGGAAATCTCAGAGCGGTAGCCTAGTCACCTCAAAGGCCACCAGGAGAGAAACTAAACGAAGTCTGTGGTTCTGCCCACTACCGAGTCTCTTGAAGGTGATGGAAGCGCCCGACATGAAGATGATGGAAGCAACCGGACGTCCGAAGATCCACTACAAAAACCCAAAGACTGACCGAATGCACAGCTTAAAGACTATTGCACTTTTCATCACCCTTCTCTTTTGCCTTCTCCTCGTGGTCACCTTCTGGATCATGGAGGAGGGCACACCCGCTCATAAGATATTGCTGACCACCGTTCAACCTACCACCACGAAAGAACACCATCTGATCTCACTTTCACCCCAACTCCGAGAAAGGCGTAAGGAGTTCTGGAATAACTCTTTTGTGCAGTTGCTCCACCAACACAATCTTGCTGCCAACGCCACTAATTGCTGGATCTGTGGATTGCTACCACATGCCACTGGACACTCTATCCCTTTCATCCCTTCACCTTTTTCTGTCCATGGTTCCTGCCTCGCCTGGCTAATCCTCCTGCAAGAAAGCTACAAGGACAATGCCACTTCCGGCAGAACCATGTCACACTTCTACCATGGGTTCTGGCTGAACAAAACTGGAAGAACTTCTGCCCTCTTCTGCCCTCTGAGATCGAACACTTCCTTTCACATGGACATCCCTGCCAAAGAACGAGTTGAAATGCAAGTGTTCAACAACCCAGCCAGACCCACCTTCTCTTACCTCCGGAAACGGACGGCCGCCACCCTAACAGTGGCCCTGTCTGTCATCAACATCACTGGATTTGTGTGCCTCGAAGGCCTGGGGGCGCAGCTGGTGGGCCACAGCTCCTGCCTCATCACCCGAACATTGGACTCAGTTGACCCACCCTCCTTTGTTGCCTCCCCGAATATGTACTTCGTCTGTGGTACTAAGGCCTACACCTGGCTTCCGAAAGGTTGGGGAGGCACCTGCTACATCGCCTTTGTCCTTCTTCCGACATATGTGGCTCCAGCAAACCATCACCGACAGAAGCGGGCCAAAGACATTGTGCAAGCCGACTCCGCCGGAGCACAGTTCATGGACGCAGTGAAAGGCCTTGTTCCACTCTGGGGTCCAATGGCAAACAGCCGTGCCATCCGCCACTTAACCCAGGCAGTCGAGACGGCGATGAACATTACAGCTGGCGCCCTCGCCAACAACACTGCTGAGCTTCAGGCCGTCCGCCTGGTGGCTCTTCAGAACCGCCTTGTTCTAGATGTGGTTCTGGCTGATCGTGGAGGAGCATGCCGCATCATTGGGTCCAGCTGTTGTACCTACGTACCGGATAACTCACCCTCAGTCTACAAAGCAATTGAACACCTCCACAGACTGTCCACAGAGGTCCATCAAGAGCAAGAAGAATGGTCACTGGGGAGTTGGTTTTGGGACACTATTAAAAGTTGGGGATGGAGGCTGTTTTCATTTATCCTCATACCAATTGTGATACTATGTGGATGTTGCTTGGGGATTCAGTGTCTGCCACCTTTATGTTTGCTTTTTATGAACTGCATCTGCCCTAAGACTTTGGACTTTGAAACAGAGCGAATGAAAGCTCTGTGTGAGGTGGAAGTTCGGAGTATTATGGGGATAGATCCGAACTAGGCAAGCTGGCGAGATATGTTAAAAGGGAGGACTGTGGAAATTTAGCTTGCAAACTGAACATTATCTGCGCCATCTCGCCTCTCCCCAGCGCCACGCACAGCGAATGCACGGCCGCCATTTTAGGCACCCCACTCTCTCCCCGCTCATTCTCGATCGCCAGCGCTTTCCCCTGGCGCTGCGAACATCCCCCGCGCGCCGGCCACCCCCGCTCTCTCATACACGGGCCATAAACCCTCTCCTTCTGCGCGACCCTGCTACGGAACCACATCCGACCGACATCCCATACATGGTCATGCCTCTCCTTTGATAACCCCCTTCCTCTGCGCCCCATTGTCCGAACTGGTCCCAGGCCATCACCTAGCCCTGCGGATGCAGTTTATTGCCCCTACTGTAAGGGAAACACCCCACATCAAAGGGATTACAGTGGATCAAAGCCCCTACCCCCTGAGACCCGGCCGGTTGCACACACCCCCGGGAATTGGCGGAATATCCAGCTGCGTGATAGCCATCTCCTACTGTGGGTGGGGTGGGGACTTCTACTGTAGATATGTGTGGGAACGAACTTGAAGTGGGGGTTCCAAGGAATGTCTTTCCGAACATCAAAGCCTCAACAAGAATGTACCATATGTAATAAAGCAATAAACCTGTGTATAAGAGACCAGGTCTCAGAGATGCAGTTAGAGCACCTCGTGACGATACCTTGCTGTCTGATCTGATGTGTTCTGCTCCGACGGAATAAAACTTTGTTTCCTGCCTTCCAGTCTCCGGCGCCTGCCTCTTTCATTGGTAAATTATCGAGTGGTATGAGAGGCGATTACCGCCGGGCAAATACTTGAAAGGTTATCGACTGAAACTGCCGCTACCATTTAACATGTCTATATAGTACATGAGGGCTCTTTTGACGTCTAGTGTATGGAGCATCCTTTCAGCGACATTTTGTGGATTCTGAAAGAAACCAGGCAGTTCAATGGTTTGATTCATGTGGAACTGCGATATTACTTTAGGCATGAATTTGGGGTTGGTACGTAGTACGACCCTGTTTGCGTGAACCTGTATGAATGGCTCTTGAATGGTTAGTGCCTGGAGTTCACTAACTCTTCTCAACGAAGTGATTGCTACTAGGAAAGCTACCTTCCAGGTGAGGAATTGAATCTCACATGAGTGGAGAGGTTCGAAGGGTGGACCCATCAGTCGGGTGAGGACCAAGTTGAGGTTCCACACTGGTGCTGGTGGGTGTCTTGGGGGAATTACTCGTTTAAGTCCCTCCAAGAAGGCTTTGATGGCAGGCACTCTGAATAAAGAGAGGTGCTGCCTGTTTTGGAGATAGGCTGCTATTGCGGTTAAATGGATACGTATTGAGGTGTATGCCAGATTGCATCGGTATAGGTGTAAGAGGTAACAGATTATGTTTTGAGTGGATGCGTCTAGTGGGTTAATGTCATTGTTATTACAATAAATGACAAACCTCTTCCATTTGGCTGCATAGCAAGCTCTGGTAGTGGGTCTCCTAGCTTCCTTAATGATCTCCATACAGTCAGGTGGCAGGTTTAGGTAGCCAAACTCTAGGACTTCAGGAGCCAGATTGCCAGGTTCAGCTGTTGCGGATCTGGGTGCTGAATTTCTCCATGGTTCTGCGTTAAAAACGCGGGTTTGATCCGCAGCCTTTGATGCGGCACCACGGAAAGTTCCAGAAAGGTGGTGTACCATGGCTGGCGTGCCCATGTTGGAGCAACCAGGATGAGTGTCAGTGAGTGCTGTCGCAGTTTGCGTGCCACTAGCGGTATCAACGGCGCTGGGGGAAAAGCGTACGCAAATCTGCCGGACCAGTTCATCCATATCGCATTGCCCTGTGACTGTGGATGTGGGAACCTGCCGGCAAAGCTTTGGCATTTTTCGTTTTCCCTTGTTGCGAATAGGTCTATCTCTGGATGACCCCACTGCTGGAAGTATGGTTGGAGTACTGATGGGTGTAACTCCCACTCGTGCATCTGGTGGCTGTGCCTGCTGAGCAGATCCGCCATCTGGTTGTCTTTGCCTGGGAGGTGTTCTGCCATGAGGAATATGTTCCTCTGAATGGCCCACTTCCACATGCTCTGAGCCAGATGAGACAACTGTGGAGAGTGTGTTCCTCCCTGCTTCTGTATGTAGTACATGGCAGTCATGTTGTCCGTCCGGATCAACACGACCTTGTTGCACAGGTGTACTTTGAATGCTTTCATAGCCAGGAAGATTGCCATCAGTTCCAGAAGGTTGATGTGCATCTTCTTTTGTTGTGTAGTCCATAGTCCCTGCACTGTGTAATTGAGTACATGGGCTCCCCATCCCTGGAGAGACGCGTCCGCTGTCAGTATTATTTGTGGAACAGGCTCTTGGAACGGTCGGCCCTTGCAAAGGTTTTGTGGATTCCACCAATGCAGAGAGTTGTATGCCCGACCGCTCACCAACACTAGGTCTTTTAATTGCCCGTGAGCCTGATTCCATTGACGTGCTAAGCACTCCTGAAGCGGGCGCATATGTAGTCTCGCGTGTGGGACTATGAAAATCCAGGAGGCCATCATGCCTATCAACTGCATGAACACTCGCGCAGGAAGGGAGTGTTGGGGTTTGAACTTGGAAATCAGCATTTGCATGCTGTTGATCCTCACTAAATTTGGCTGAGCTGTGGCTGCCAGAGTGTCTATGGTCGCACCTAGGTACTGTTGTACGTGTGCGGGTTGGAGATGTGATTTCGGGTAATTTAGTGAGAATCCCAGACTGTGAAGAAGGTGAATGGTGCGGGACATGTGGCTGGCACATTGCTGGGCTGACTTTGCCTGAACAAGCCAGTCGTCCAGGTAAGGGTAGACGTGAATGTGTTGCCTTCGTAGATGTGCAGCCACGGTAGCTAAGAACTTTGTGAAAACTCTGGGTGCTGTTGTCACTCCGAAGGGGAGGACTTTGAATTGATAGTGCTGCCCCTGAATGGTGAACCGGAGATATTTTCTGTGTGAGGGGTGTATGGGTATGTGGAAATACACATCTTTGAGGTCTAGCGTGGCTAGGAAATCTCCCTGTCGGAGGAGCGGGAGAACCTGCTGTAGGGTGAGCATGTGAAAATGCTCTGAAAGAATGTAGTGGTTGAGGGGTCTCAGGTCTAGGATAGGTCTGAGTGACCCGTCCTTCTTTGGTATTAAGAAGTACAGAGAGTACACCCCTGTTCCCTGCTGGTGTACGGGCACGACCTCTATTGCGCCTTTTTGCAGCATACTTAGCACCTCCTGCTGTAATAATGCTAAGTGCTCTGAGGACATAGGACGGTGCCTTGGCGGTATGGTGGGTGGAGTGGAGGTTAATTCGAGACAGTAACCGTGTTGGATAACATCTTTGACCCACCTGTCCGTGGTGATGGAATCCCACGTGGACAGGAACCGCTGGAGCCTTCCCCCGACAGGTGTTATGTGGGCGGGGGGAAGGGAGAGGGCGTCACTGTTTGTTCTTGGGGGAGGACCTGGTATTGCCGTAACCACGTCCTCTGCCCTTGGTGCTGGAGCCACGATATCCACCTCGGGTGTTTTTATCGTAGGAACTCTGTGTGCCCCCTTTATTGTAGGTTTGCTGTGCCCTCTGTCCTCTACCTGCACCTCTGTTTCCGGGGCGACGAAAGGAGCCACTACGAAATGTCTGCGTTTGCAGAGCCCCCATTGACTTCGCAGTGTCCGTGTCTTTCTTTATCTTTTCTAAGGTGGTGTCAACTTCCGGTCCAAATAAGTAGTCGGGGTTGACCGGCTGATTGAGGATGTTATTTTGGACCTCAGGTTTGAATCCGGAGATTCGTAACCAGTCTTGTCGTCGTAGCATGACGCTGGTGTTTATTGCCCTTGCAGCAGTGTCTGCGGCATCCAGTGCACACTTGATGGATGCGTTTGTGAGCAGTTGTCCCTCCCTGATGAGGAGCTCCGCTGCCTCTTTGTACTCGTCTGGCAGGTGTTGGAGTAGGGTCTCTAACGTGTCATAGTGTGAGCGGTCGTAGTGAGCTAGGAGGGCCTGTGTATTGGCGATGCGCCATATGTTTGCTGCCTGGCCTGCAATCCGTTTGCCGGAGGTCTCTAGAACCTTGGACTCTTTGTCCGGGGGAGGAGCAGCACCAGTTGTCTGAGAGTGTGCCCGTTTGCGAGCATTGGCAACTACAATGGAGTCCAGAGGCAACTGGCTTCTAATGTACGTGGGGTCCCCAGGTGCGGGTTTGTACTTCTTCTCGATCCTGGGGTTTATTACCCGTGCCCTGGTGGTTTCCTTGAAAATGTCCTTTGCTGGCTTGAGGACACCTTTTAACATGGGCAGAGTCTTTACAGTCCTCTCGGAGGATGCGAAAGTGTCCACCAAGAAATCATCCTCGATAGTGTCTGAGTGGAGTTGCACTCCATGATTGGCTGCGGCACGCTCAATGAGGGCGTTGAATGCAGCAGTGTCCTCTGTGGGGGACGTTTTTGCGCCATAAAGTTGCATGTCCTGTGTATCCAGAGCGGCACCTGGGTCTACAGGGTCATCCCAGACTTGATCAGGGTCTTGCTGCCCCTCAGGGTCTATGTCCTCGGGGTAGGTGGTGTCGTCACCCATGTAGTCCTCCACTGCATCCGTGTCGGAGTGCGTTGGAGAGAATGATGGATCTGTGTAAGAGGTGTGGATGCGTTCATAAAGAACTGGTTCCGATTCCGCCGGCATTTTTTGTTTTAGCGGGATCCTGTAAGAGTCCAAAGCTGGCCCTGAAGTGATCTTCCGCTTTCGGAGCATGAGCCTGCCGGTGTCGGCGTCGATGAAGTGGGACGGCGATGTCCCAGTAGTCGAGTGTTCGGTAGATGGGGACCTTGTCTGGGTAACGCGGGTTCTGATTTCGAACATTTTCGGCGCCGTGGATGGCGGCAAACCAAAGGTGATGTTGGCTGGTGCCGAAGGTGCCTTCTGTGCCCGTGTCGGTTCGGAGCCCGACGAGGTTTGGAGGGCTGCCTTTTCCCTGATGCGTTGCAAGGACGCTGCCACTTGTCGCACCTGGAACTCCGACGGTTCTTTGGCGCCGAGTGGTTCCGTAGAGGCAGGTGTGGACTTCTTCGAAGTGACCGGGTCATCGAGTCGAGAAGGGGTAGGAGCCGTCGACGGCATCGATGAGTGTACCGTAGTCGCTGCCTTCGAGGTGGATAGCGATGCAGTGGCTATTTTCACCTTGGTGGTCGGTGCCGATTGCTTCGGTGCCGGGGGCCGAGGCGCTTTGACGGTACCGATGGCTTTTCTTTTTGGGTCGGCGCCGACATCGGCTGCAGCGAGTTCGGCACCGAAGTCCCTTTTGGTGCGGTCGGAGCCGACGGGTTTGGCTGGCGTCGAAGGTGTGGTGGTCCTCGAGCCGACCAGTGTCAGTTTCACTTTCGGTTTCTGTTTAACCGGTGCGATGATTGGTTTCGGTTTCGTGGTAGGGAAACCAGTCTTTTTAGGTAACAATGGCTCTTGCTGTATGTCCGTGGCCGGGCCGGAGGACGGGGCCGAAGAACTGCGGGATTGGTCTTGGGTAAGGCCCGAAGGCGATCCCTCGACCGGAGCCGTCGACTGACACACTGGGATAGCCTCAATTTGTACGGGTAGGCCTTGCTCCTCACCGGAGCTACCTTCTTCGGCCCCTAAGGCCTCATCGTAGTCTCCTACCGCGTCGTCGGCTTCTTCCCTGTGAAAAAGCTCTTCATCGACATCTTCCGATCGGGAACCGTGTTCGGAAGTGGGGCTGGAGGGTATATTTTCCACGCTTTCCACATCTTCGTCCTCGGTGCTGAAGATGTTGGTCGGGGCCGGTGCCGCTTGCTGCGCTTCCAGTCGCGCAGCGCGTCGATTCCGGAGAGTCTTCTTGGATCTGAATCGGGCACAGGCCATGCATTTCGATTCGTCATGATCCGGTGAGAGGCATTTGTTACACACCGGGTGGACGTCGATATGGGGGTATTTGGCGTGGCAAACAGGACACCGCTTGAATGGGGTCCTCGATTCCATCGTCGAAGTTCGGTCGATGGTCGGATTTAATGGATCCGAAAAGTTGTTAAAGCCGTGAAAAACTAGCCTGTAAACTGTCGATACCGATCGGGAACAGTACCGTCGAAAACTAAAGGCCTTTTGGCCTGAAAAATAAATTTTCCTAACTTGAGTCAAGATAAGCACATCCGAACCCAATGGCGGAAAAAAACAATCTGAGGATGGAGAGGATGCCCATGCGCACTGTGGTCCAGGGGAGGAGTCACCTATCTCAGGATACTTCGAAGACTCTTCCAGGACAACAACGTGCAAACATCCGGACCCAACACTAGGCGGCGATCTATGCACAGATATGAATTCAGCAGCCCACATGCCTCGAACATAAAAGCTTATCTCGATCTTCTATGAAGTACAGATACCACAAGTGCATCAGCAGTGCAAGCGTCTGCCTCACAAACAAACCAAATCACATACACAGGCGCATCACGTTGCCTCGGCAGTGCAAGCATCTGTCTCACAAACTCACCACACCATACATGCACGGGTGACCCACGTCTGCCTCAGCAGTGCAATCATCCTCGCATCGACATCAGTAGTGTAAGCGACGCATACGTGCATTAGCTGTGCAAGTTTTCTCACGTGAACAATAGGTGCCTTTTACATAGATATCAATAGTGCAAGCGTCTCTCTAAAAAAACACGTACCTTGTCCCTCTTACAACATGGGCATCCACGGTGCAAACTTTCTCCCATGGACGACAGGTACCACTTACTTAGGCATCAGTAGTGCAACTGTGCAAGCTTCTCTCTCAATTACATGTACCTTGTCTCTCTTACCACCGCATGGGCATCAGCAATGCAAGGGTCCTTTCCACATACAGAGCTAGTGCCACACTAGCATCAGCAGAGCAAGCCAAAAACATGCAGATCAAAGATCATAGTTAGTACGTGGGTTTCATCTGTATACTAGCTGCAGTGCAAGCTTCCCTTACATACATTGTCTTTTCCCTCACCCCTCAGTAACAAATATGGGGGCATATCAGCAAGCAGGCGATAAAAAATTATCGCCGATTTTGCGTCCGTTTTCGGACGAAAAGCGGCGATAATTTTATCGCCTTATCAGCAAGGTCACGCTATCGCGTGAAACCTTGCCTTATCCCCATTTCCCTTAACGCCCATCTCTGCATCTCTAATGAGATGCAAAGTGGGCGTTCCTCCCCAGGATAACGGGAGAAATGTCGCTAAGCGACATTTCTCCTATTATCAAGCCTCACGCAAAGCAGCATAGCGACAAGAAAAGTAGCGATAACCTCTGTTATCGCTACTTTCCTTATGCCTGCTTTGAAACTGACTTAGCCATGATATCCTATGGAAGGTGGATATCATGGCTAAGTATGTGAGGCCCTATCAGCAAGCTATCGCCAAAAGTTGTGTGATTATCGCTGGATTTCCAGCGATAATCGCACATTTGGCAGCTTGCTCTCTGAATTTTATCGCTTTGGAGATAAGCGTTGCTAATAGCATGCTATCGCCGCAATAAAATTCAGAGTTGGCCGGCGATAATTACCCTCACGCTAAGAGTGCTGAGCGATAATTATCGCCGGCCATTGCTGATATGCCCCATGGTATTGAGGGGCTAAAGGTGGGTCAATTGGTCAAACGTGTATTGTCACTGAGGGTCAAACGCCGCATGTTATCAGTTCTGCATTGTGGTGCCTCGACATCCACGGCAGTAGCAGGGCAAGCGTCCCTCTCACACAGACACTGGAGCCAAGGCCTCAGCAGTGCAATCAGTGGTCGAGAACCACTCCTGACAGTTGAGCTGCCTGTCACACTTACAGCCCTCCTAGTGCCAACGGACACAGGTAACTCTGTCGGGAGTTCATTCAGCACTTCATGTACAAACTATCTATCCCTGTCTGGCTTTCAGATCTAATCTTTGAAGCTCTCACTCCTGTCTATCCACCATGCCACATAATTCCACTACACAAATCCACTCCACACCACACAATTCCACCCCATAAAATTTCACAACTAACAATTCCAATCCAACCCACATAATTCCACTCCACACCACATACATCCACTCCATTCCAAACCAAAACACATGGGTAAAAGACATTGCCATTTACAACACCAATAGCTCTAACTCTCGGAAATGCAAGACCTATTGCCATTGCCAATGCTTGTTTTACATATGATTTGCTAATGGGGGACCACTTATCCTTTGGTGTCCAGGCCTATCTTCAGTTCCAGTCCAACCCTGCGCGTCCCGCGCTGAATCTTCACAGTGTGTGTTTCTATCTTCTCAGCATTGCATGTGTATACGCTCACGCTGTCAGCTCTATTTGGCAGGACGCACTTTGCATTTATTTCCGGCCAAGTGCTTTCTTCTGGCAAAGCTTGGTTGGCTCTGCAGGCTGGCGCGTTGCTCTGGGTTACGACAGTCAACCCACAATCCTATTTGAAAGCCATACGGGAATGGGCTCCCATGTCTCTCTGTTCTTGTTTTTAAGAAACGACCCTCAGGAGCAGGGAATATTTAGGAAAAAAAAGTTATAAAAAGAGGGGAGATGATTTTAGATTTACGACTTCATTTAGTAAAAAAAGAGTAGATTTTTTGATATGGCTGTGCATATATGCGCCACAGTTGGGATTCTTTCGTTTTAATTATGTTTCTGTACCTACAACAGAGGATTCGCTTATATGTGATCATAAGAGTGTGAACAATTGAGGGAAGAGACATTTGTCTCCTGACTAGATGACAGGAGGTATTCTAGGAGCTGTTGCATTGTATTGTATGGTATATATTATTTTTAAAGCGCAACTATCACTCCGTAGGAGTATCTTGCCGCTATGCAGAAACATACATGATGCTCAGATGGAACCTGCTACCACAGATGTGTATGGATTAGATAAGTGAAAGGCAGAGTGAGTCAGCGGCTCCAAAAATCCAGGTTTTCAAGGATTTTCTGAAGCAGAAATCCGAGTGAATGAGGCGGAGATGACAGGGGAGTGTATTCCATTCTTTTACCTGAAGAGCGGTTACTGATTTTCCTCCCTTTGTTTTACATCTAAAAGATGGGGGTTTTAGTAGGTTTGCTGATGAGGTCCTAAGAAGGCGTGTTGTGACATATGGTGTAAATCTAGCTGTTAAGTATTCAGGTCCGGGTGCCCTAAAGCATCTTGAATAATACTCTTTTATGAACAGGTAGCCAGTGCAGTGACTTTAAGGCTGCTGAGGTTGAGGAGCGATGCGGCAGTTTAAGCCCCAGGTGGGCTGCCCCATTTTGAACAGTCGGGAGCTTTTTAAAAATGGCCATGTTGGCGCCTGCATAAAGGCTATTGCAGTTATCTAGTCTGGAGGTGATTAGAGCTGCTGTCACGGTTTTCTTTGCCGTAACCGGAAGTAAATCAAAGAACATTTTTAGGGATTTTATCAGCTGGAAACAGTTCCAAGCCACTGATATCAGTTGTGGACGAAAGGATAAAGTTGTATCAAATTTCACCCCAAGATTGTTGGCTACCTCTACTGTGTTTGGGGGGGGGCGGGGGGTTGTCTGACGGGCACCAGCGACTAGGGGTGAAAGCATTAGATGTGCCTAGTGGAATGATTTCTGTTTTTTTAGTATTACACTTCAAGTGGTTACGCTTCATCCAGTGTATGACCTCCCTGAGACACCGTTGGAAGTTCTCTTGTGCCCTGGCTGAATGCTTATCTAATGCTAGGATCAACTGAGTATCATCAGCATAAGAGGTGGTCTTAATATTAAATGATGATATCAGCGCTATGAGGGGGCCCATATATACATTGAACAACACTGGACTTAATGTAGAGCCCTGCGGAACATCTGTGCGCAGGGGTTTCTCGTCCGACTGATAGTGTCCAAGCATGACTACTTATCGATGGTTTTTCAGAAATGATTTCCGCCAGGCTAGGGCCAAATGGGAGATGCCACTGGCTTTAAGGTGGTATAATAGGATGGCATGGGAAATAGTATCAAAGGCAGCTGATAAATCTAAAAGAATTAGCACTGCATTTTTTCCTTCATCCAGGGCAAATTTAAGGATCTCCGAAGTATGTAGAAGTGCCGATTCTGTAGAGTGTAATGGCATGAAACCTGATTGATTCGGATGCAGCGTGTTAGTTTCTTCTAAGAAATTAGTGAATTGAGTATTGACAAATTTCTCAGTAATTTTACTGAGGCAGGGTAATAGGGAGATGGGCCGGAGGTTAGAAGGAGGGGTAGGATCCGATAGTTGCTTTTTCTGAAATAGTTTGACTGAGCGATTTTCCAATCTGGGGGTACTTCTGCTAGTGAAAGTGAGGAATTAATTATGCTGTTAATGAGTGGGTTGACAGTGTCAATTATGGCGTGTAGTACCTCTGGCGGGCAAGGATCTAAAGGGGATCCTGACATGCAGGAAAGAATGGCTTGGCAGGATTGTTCCATATCGATCATATGAAAAAAATGCAGTTTATGACCCTTGTTCTGGGGTTCTGATAATAGTTCTATGTCGGGAGGAGACATCCCCTTAAAGTCAATATGAAAGTTTTGTATTTTCTGTTCACAGAAGTTGGCTATTTGGTTGCAGAGAGTCTGTGAAGGAGGGATATCCTGTTTGAGTGGTTTAGGGTGCGTGAAAGATTTCACAATTTTGAAGATAGTATTTTGGTCGGAATCAGCTAGCATGAGTAGTTTAGTGTAATATACTTTCTTTTCCAATCTGATTTGATGGTGATAGGCTTTAAGGGCCCGTTTAAACTGGGTAAGTTCCTCTGGTTTATAGTCTCTTCGCCATTTGTGTTCTAGCTGTCTACTGTGTAGATGTAGATGTATCAGCTTTTGAGTGTACCGGGGGGGGGAGATTTTGGTGCTGGGGTTTTAAGGCGACTTGGGGGGGGGGATGGGGGGCGTAGGGAATTGCTGAGCATGGACATCCAGGAGTTGAAATATTGTGTGTCCATAATAGGATCTCCTGATATATTGGGTCTGAGATCCAGTGCTTTATTATTGAGGCCAGGATTAGCTGTCATTTTGCTCCATTTCCGCACTGTTTTGGGGGTGTCTTGGGTGAGACACAGTTTGGTGTTGGCACACTTGCGTTTTATCCCAAATGGGATGAATCAGTGATCTGTCATAGCATGGGCAATGGGGCCTTAACTTTTAGGGAACAGAGATTAGAGCAGATACCGTCCAAGCTATGTCCAGCAC
Organism: Triturus cristatus; assembly: GCF_964204655.1. Lineage (NCBI taxonomy): Eukaryota > Metazoa > Chordata > Amphibia > Caudata > Salamandridae > Triturus > Triturus cristatus. The sequence continues at coordinate 1,219,917,837 of NC_140585.1, forward strand.
TATGAGTGGAGGAGCATCCCAACTGCTCTAGTCCCAAGGTTTCTAAAGCATTTAGAAAGTTTCTGACTCCGGGTTCGTTCTTACATTCTAAGTGTAGGTTAAAGTTCCCTAGGAAGGTGACATTTGAGTATCTGAGAGTTAGACGGCCTAGAGAGTCTCCCAGCATATCTAGAAAGTGAGAATTTGAACCCGGTGGGCAATAACTCACAGCCCTCTGGAAGAGGTGGAGCCATCAAGTTGAAAGCAGAAGCCAAGATTTTCTGCCCCTTTCAGCTCTGTGACTTCAAAGGTAGAGCATTGAAGCATATTACGGTAAATTATGCCAAGACCTCCTCCCCGTAATTCCGGCCTATCTTATCTATGTATAGGATATCCCTGAGGGAGGACCTGAGCAATATCTGGGCTACACCACTCCCTAAGCCAAGTTTCTGTAACAAAAAGGATATCTAGATCGAAGTCTAGGATCAGGTCATGAATGATTTGGGCATGCTGACATAAGCATCGGGCGTTGATCAGTCCACCTAGCAGTGAGTTGGAGGGGTTCTCAAGTTTCTTAGTCTGTTCAGGTTGAGGGCTGATTTCTAGTTTGCATTTCCTACATGTTATTAGGCCTTTCCAATTATTAGGATGTATATAATTATCACAAATCTGTGAGGAGTTATTAGGAACAAGCAAGCCATCTCTTGTTAGCATTGTAACTGGGGAAAATTGGGCAGCATGGTGGGCCGCGTTCCCGGCGCGGACAGGCTTGACTTTGGCATGCCTTAGGCGTGCCGGCAACGTGCCCATCCGTAGTGGCAGGCACATTATATATATAAATTCTAACGACAGATATAAAGCTAATTATTCGATCTCCTAGCCTACAGCTTTAACAGTTAAAAATAAGGAATAGGTTCCCCCAGATTTAAAAACAACAAAGTAAAAGCATAGAAAAAAGCAGCGTGGCGCTTATCTGTGTCCGATGCGCATCAGCGGTGGTGGGCACATTATATAGTGTGTGCACCGGCAACCACTAGACTGCAGCAGAACGAAATTGGCCACTTTTCCGGAGAGCCTCCAGAACACCTCCCCTGCTAGAGGAGTGTCTGAACTGTAATGCCGGCAAAACGTAGGGGGAGGCTCTCAACTAGAGTGCAGGAATCTATAGGATGCAGAGTGCCAGAGGAAGGAAGCTAACGCGAAGTGAATCTCAGGGAGTATGTGACAGTCCAAATTCAATGCACAAATTCAAACACAGGTACTAATAAATAAACTCTAACTACAAAATAGAGCTAATAATTTGATTTCCTAGCCTATAGCTTTAACAGTTTAAAATAAGGAATACGTTCCCCCATATTTTAAAACAACAAAGTAAAAGCATAAAAAAGGTGTGGTGGAGATTATCTGTGCCTGGAACTGTTCTAGACATTCAGGGGTGAACCCTAAACGACATTCAGGGGTGAACCCTAAACAGTATGAGCCCATTTACTCTACATAGATTCAAGCTTTAATTCAAGAAGCAGTAACTAAAACTTTAAAAGAGGAAGCTGAAAAAAGGAGAAGCAAAGGGGTTCTAGATATGACTATTCCTATTTATCTACAATGCACTGCTAGTTCAACAAAATATATTCACAGAGAAGGGGGTGGCAGAAGGTCTGCAACATATTTGAAATAACGTGGGTTTCCCTAAATATATTCCATTTGAGGGTGAAGGAGGATTATTCCAGCAATGCATAAACCCTCTAATATGTCTAGCCGCTCCGAAGATAAAGTTAAAGACTTGATCCTGAGACAAGGGAAGGATCTGGCATGCATTAATATCAATACATTTTTACAAAGAAAGTATGTTCCTGAAAATGCAGAAGATAATTTGCCACAATCTACTAAAATCGATTGCATGCTAGCAGCTTTGGCCAAGTGGCCATGGGAATGCCCAGATTTGGGTCCCTTGCTCGCTGTGACACTGGATTCAAGATAGCCTGGTTGATGAGGGGTGAACCCCGTAAACCGGTCCCAGGATGCTTGTTTCCAGTCCAGGAAGAACCTAGCTTGGCAGTTCGGGCTGGAATGTTCTCATGAGGAACAGGGTCAAGACTGATTTGCATATGGCTGGGTCTGAACTGGGGTGGCATAATGATCAAAAGTACGATGGATTAAACCTGATCCCTTGACTGGGGGTGAGTGGTTGAAACGTTTCAGCACTCCGTCCATCATCTTGTGTTTGCAACTTTGATTGGGCACAAATCAGTGAATCCAGTGGATTGTACCCCTAAAGATCCAGTGGATAAGATAATTAACAAGGCATTAAAAAGGGTATATAAAGGAAACAGTGGCATTGAGGGTAGGAACTTATGCAGCATATTCTGCCCAATCTCTGGTCAAAGACTTCCAAAACTTTGCTGCGGCTATGCAGGAGGGAGATGATTCCTCAGACTTATTGATTAACATAGAGCAACAAGCCAGACTGCTTTCCAACATCTTGGGATTCCATTAAAGGGTCAGCATTAGCCATGGGTGCTCCTCTCTTGGCAAGAGGACATGTCACTAAGAGATCTGAGGGCTGAATCATCTTAAAAGGCAGTATTGTTGAAAATTCCTTTTCATGGTCGAAAGCTGTTTGGTGACCATTTCGATCAAAGGGTCACTAAGCTCTTCAAAGACAGAAACATGAACTGCCCTATAAACTCTTCTTCCTGGATTTATGGTGAAAGAGGGAAGTATTCATACAATGAGGAGTCAATTTGGAGGTGTTTTCAACCTAAAAGGAAGGAAAATAATTAAAAAGCTTCATCCTTCGGATCAGGTCAAAAAGAGCAAAGATCCTGGATATTGGCCAAGGGATGGGAAAGTTGTTCCGGCCGTAAGTCGTATCCAGCATTTCCATTAGATTTGGAATTCAAATGTAAAGGACAAATGGGTACTGAATAAGAACAAATCAAAATTTCTGATGGAAGAGATTCTTTCACTTTTTAAAAAGAATGCTGCTATGATGTCAGCACCAAAAGAGAAGAGAGGACTACAAGTTTATTAATTGTTAGTAGAAAAAGCTTCTGGCGGTTTTAGGCGAGTGTTGGATTTAAAGAAAGTAAATCAATAGATAAAAAACATTATTTTCAATAAGACAGTCTTCGGAAAATGATTCCGGAGATACTACCAGTTGACTTATTGATTGCAAAAGATCTATAGATCTTGAAGGCGCTTATCTTCGCATCCTTATGCATCAAAGATATAAAAAATATTTCAGATTTGCAAATTAAGATCTGCATTTTCAATTGACAGTTCTTCCATTCAGCCTCAAACCTTCTCCAATGGTCTTTCCAAAAGTCCTGGTGCCTCTTGTAGATTTTCTACACCAAGAAGGGGTGCTTTTGCATTCCTATTTGGGCAATTGGTTAGCTTATGCTTGATCTATGGATCAAAATCTCATGGAAAAAGAATGGCTCTTTAAAATTCTTCCTAAAAACCTTGGTTTTCTCATAAATTGGCCAAAATCGAAAGTGGTTCAATCTATAAGGGGAACATTTCAGACAAACAAAGGTTGGTGCTCCTGCCACTCAGGGGTTGGGAGATTGAAACTGTTTTTAAAAAAGAGGACAGAAACAGCCAGAGAATGGTTAAAAATTCAAAGAGCTTACCGCATCCATATTTCTGGTTCCTTTGGCAAGATTCCACCTCAACACCTTTGTCAACCAATTTCTCAAGACTTGGTTCCCAATCCCAGAACAACACCTGTACGAAATGTAGTTGGAGATAACTGATCAGGTAAAACAGGACAGCCTTGGTGGTTGAATCCTGTGAATACATTGTAGGGAATGTGTCTTCAGAACTCCAATGAATAAACGACAAAAATAGATGTCTGCGGTACAGGATCGGAAGCCTGGTTGGAGGAGAAGACTGATCAGAGACAATAGACTTTTCAAGAAAGAAAAACAATGTCCAATTGAAGGGCAATGAAGATCTTTCAATGGACAGAAACGCATCTGAAGAAACTCACAGCTGTCCACAAACAAGGGGTCCAGAATCAGAAGGCAGGCCCGTTGAGCAGAATATTTCTTTCTTCTCAGAATTACCATCTGAAATATAGGGCTCCAATTGTAGGGTGTTTTGCAGACAGCCAGTGAACTCCATCAACATTTTCATTCCAGGACAAAAGAGAACGGTGTATGGGACCAGGAAGCTTTCTCAAGTCCTTGGCACAAGAGCATTCTTTATGTCTTTCCACCATTCCCTCTGATTTAGAAATGTGTAATCGAAGTGAGATTGGAGAAAGTTTCAGTGATACCGCTTGCCCCAGGTTGGGAGTCACTTATCCTAGGTTCCTCTGATTGTTCAAATAAAAGCAGATCAGGAATGGTATCTACCAATATGCCCATCCCAACAATATTTCCAGACTTGACACAAGCATCTCCAGTAAGACTCCGCTTGATGATATGGAGGATGAAGGGTTACGATTACAGAGTATAGGGCTTCCTGAAAGATTAGCAATCACAATTCAAGGCTCCAGGAAGAAATCCACTTTAAAATCGTATTCAAATCATTGGCTCATTTAAGAAGTGTTACCAAAAAGAGAAAAGTTGCCCCTTATTTTGAGAAAAAATGACAATAATGAAGTTTATTCAGGTTAGGTTATGTTTAATAGTTGAAAAATTGAAACTTAGAAGGGCAGCTGTTAAAGATTTTAAGGAAAATATGGCAGATGTCAAAGAGCGTGATACCTTAGCATATCATCTATTTAAAGGATTTGCTAATCTCAGACCGATACTAGACCTCCACTACCCAGTGGGCATTACATATTGCTCATAAACTAATTAAAATGTCCTTCTTTTGAGCCTTTAGAGCCCACTGACATTAAGTATTTGACCACGAGATTTATTTTCCTGGTAGCCATTACTACAGCCAAGAGAATGTGTGAATTGGGATCCTTTTGCTATCATCTCCCTAACCAAAGAGTTTTTTAGGCAGCATAGCTCTGAAATTAGGTCCTACTTTCCTTCCAAAAGTCAGTTCAAAAGCTAACCTCAGGAGGTGGTTTTACCTGAGTTTTATCCAATTCCTCAATTTCAGGAAGAGATAACATTTAATTCTTTAGATGTTAAAATAGCAGTTTTGATTTATGTTGACAATAGTGGCTTCATTTAGGCAATCTGAAGCATTTGTTTGAGATTTTGAACTAGCCAATAAGGGAGGGAAGCCTTCTCTTCAGACTCTCAGCAGGGAGATAAAAATGTTGATTATTCAGTCATAACAGGTGCAAGGAGTTGACTGTCCTTTAGGGATCCCCGGCAGATCAACTGGGAAGAGTTTTGGTGTGCATCTCTACAAGAAATCTTTTACCAGCCACATGGTCATCTCCATCCACTTTTGTAAATCATTAAAGAATTGGCAATGAATGTCACCACAATATATTCGATATAGAGTTTCAATCTACTATGCAGTAAATTGTAGTCAGTGATATTATGTAAATGTCTATATCTGTTGATTAAAGTTCCTGTAAGCGTCATCATGAGGTCAACTATAATAATAGTTTTTTTTAGCTGGCTACATTACTATGATGTAATGAGAAGAACAAGGAAGCGGAAGAACAGGCAATGTGAAAATTACATACCATGTTTTTCATTAGTCTGAGAACATATATCTTTCTTCTGATCATTACATACCACCCACCTTTTTAAACTATTGAACTGATTATAGTGGTATAAGCTAAGTATTGTTTTAAAGAGCTTGGTATTAACAGGAAGATGTAAAGTAAGAGGAGGCTATAGCTGGCTGTTATGTGTTGTGCTGTTATGTGTTGTGTGTAGATTTAGATTCCGTATATAGGTTTCCTGATTTATGCCCTTATATAGGTACAATTCATAGTGCCCTTATTTAGGCATAGAAAATCCAACCCTTATTTAGGCATTGTCCATGCTAACCAAATACAGGCATGGTCTCCTACATCCGTCCATCCACGTCACAACAAGTTCTTGGAAAACCGGACTCTTAAGCTTTTAGGAATTTCCCTTGCTTGGATATTGATTTCTCCAAGAACTCATTTAGTATTCATGAACATCTATTCCTTAGGGGTTCATTCCTGACGTTCCGATGCCTGACTTTTACGTCAATACAGGCATTCCTAAACACCTTCAAGGTATAAATATACCTGCACTTGCCCTGGCAAACCACGGTTCCGGCACAATCCAGCTCGACTGCCTACTTGCGGTTCGCCACGGCAAGTTCGGAAGGAAATCGAGTTCCAGCCTGATGCACTGACCAGACGCTGTCATCCTCTTCGCAGAGAATCCAGCTCCAGTGTTTCTGACTCCCCTTGCGGGGTGTTAGATATCGAGTCCCGGAAAAGAGATTCCAACCTCGCACATTCTAAGGTATGGAGCAGACTAGAACTTAGAGAAACTTTTGGCAACTCTTGGCAAAACTAAAACTATAGCTATAGTTAGCTATTCTTTAGAAAACAGCACCTACTCCTTACCTCGTACTACACTTAGGTTAGGTACACTGGGGTAGAACTATTTAGAAGCATCAGATGAGTATTCACATTTTAGCCTGTGTTATTTATGTATGTATTTTATGAATATATGTCATAGCTACAAACAATGCCATGCAGTATTATTTGATCTTACTGCTAACTCTGTACATATTGTACTTCGCAGCCTGTCTTACGATTGTAGCAGTTCAGATCTCTTGCATGAGAAATAAGACTGGGCAATAAACCCCTTTTTATTGAAACGCCCGCCTCTCTGTTTCTGTGCAAATCTGTAGAAACGAAGTATGCACGATTGACTGAGTGAAACTGTTATCTATTGTTTCCACGGTGCTGAGATTGTTCCGACTCTAAGGGAAACAAAGTTGTCATGTTTATGCAGTTGTCAGAAACTAATCCCTTCTTGTATATTCGAGAAGTTTCTAGTGACCTCTGAGTTAGCTGGCACACACAAGTAATTAAGTTTAATATACTCGATAGAGACATACTGACCTCAGTCCTATGTCAAATCTATAGTGTATATTATTCCAATGCGCAGAGCCTATCAGGGATATAGGAACTACACTACAAACAGGCAATGTGAAAATTACTTACCATGTTTTTCATTAGTCTGAGAACAGACATCCTTCTTCTGATCCTTACATACAACCCACCTTTTTAAACTATTGAACTGATTATAGTGGTATAAGCTAAGTATTGTTTTAAAGAGCTTGGTATTAACAGGAAGATGTAAAGTAAGAGGAGGCTATGGCTGGCTAACAAAGGGTGGGGGGTGTTGCCTGAAGATTTTTAATTTAATGAGCTGTCTATGGGAAGCCATAGCAGCTTATGATGTAATGACCAGGGAGGAATGAGGTATGCACTCAGAGTAATGGAAATACCAGTAAGTAATATTGACATTTTCTTTTAGATATTATTCTGCTAAATGCATATATTTTGGCGTGTGGCATTGAGGAGCAATGGTGGGCAGCCCTAAATGGAAATCCTCCAATTTAGAAATGGACTGGTGCCTCTAAAAAGCTCGCTGGGTAATGGAAAAGTCATCCACAAACTATGCCACCGCCTGACTAGTGAGCGACTATACGTCAGCCAGGAATACCTAAAAACATTGGTCTGATGAATATGGAAGATTTACAATAAACCAATCCCTCTTGGCAGGTTGAAGGCGGGGGAGAGGGATAAAATGATGGATACATTTGTTATTGTAAATTGATCCTTGATAAAGTCACCGCTCACACTGACCAAAGCCTTTACCCTGGCCTTACCGCTAACCCATACCTCTCCTCCAACAATAGCCATAAACGTGCACATAAACCTAACATAACCTTGGGGGTAAACCTTGTCATTGACTCCAATAACCACACACTACTGAAATCATTAAAGAAGAAAAATATATTTTTATAAAATCTAATGTGGCTGTTCGTTACCATCAAAGTATTTTATTTTCATTGTTTTCAATTTAATTTCGTCACAATAGTTTCTTGGTTTTCGCATAAAGCTCTGCAGGTTCCTTTTGCAGTGTCCTCATTTCCAGGGCTGTCTGTCCTTGACCCAGGCCCACCGCTCCAGTCACTTGGGTATAAATCTCAAGGAATCGAATGTCAACAAATAGGAAATATTCCCCCCTCTTCCGAATGACCTTTGCATTGGGACGAGGAAGCCATTTTCCTCCATTACATGAGTGAAATCTACCTGGGAGGAAATGGCTGCTGCAGAAGACACCTGACTAGACTGAGGGGACAAAAAATCTGCACACAGTCTAGATGTTGCAAGTTCGGATCACCCCGGTAGGACAGACTCATCTTTTCATCCATATGAGGTTGATAAGAGGAGCACCGTTAGACAGAGCTTATGATAGTACCTCTTCTTTACAGTGCTTTATAACTAAGGGGGATATTCTCAAGAACGTGTGTTAAATATCGCAAAATGTGCTTAACGGAAATTTGCACATCGCATATTGTGGGAAAATAACACCATGTTAACGTTGTATTCTCAACCCCGCGGCACCATGCGATAGTCTTACAATAACGCATCAAATGACCGCGTTAAAACGAGCGCGAGGCCAAAAAAACGCAAAACACGAATGCGAAAAAAGTTGCAATGTGGCCAATCGCGTTACAAAAATCAGTGATAACCAGCGACAGGCCTGCAATTCCTACGCCTCATGCGGGAAAATGCACTATAAAAACACCGAAAAACACAAACAAAATAATACAAACTGTATAGCACCATGGCGGAAGCAGGAGCAAGTACAGAGGACGACCAGACCCCACAATCCCCCAGGAGGACCCACCTGGGACCTGTGGATCATGGAAGGTCAAGGAGAAGAAGACAAGGTTCAGTCCGCAGGAAAACAGGATCATCATCACGGAGGTGATAGAACACCACCAACAACTGTTCGTGGCCCCCAACATGCCATTGTCAAATAAAAATTCAATATGGCAGGACATCCTTGACAACGTGCATGCAGTTGGAGTGAGGAAGAGGACAATTGGAGAGGTCAAGAGGCGCTGGAATGATGCGAAGCGCAAAACCAAGAGGAAACTCGCTGACAACCATCAGGCAGCAATGCAGACTGGAGGTGGCAGTCCAGTGGAATACCAGGAGCTGGATGAGATGGAGGAAATGGTGTCCACAGTCATCAGTGGGGAGACGGTGGCAGGAGTTGGGGGTCCGGACACTGCTCGACATGACCTGACACAACAGCACCAGGGTGAGTACCGAACAGGGACTGGGGGACGGGGGGAGATGGGCACAATGGCACACATGCACAATTAAGTAGAGCACACTGCACACGCACAATGACTCTAGAGCATGTCCCTGATCCCCTTGGCACACTGCAGTACACATACAAATATCAAGTAGGCCCACGTCCACTACGGGCATGAAGGTGTCCTCCACATACCAGCAATCCCACAACCAACCCATGCACATGTGTGAAAACCAGCAAATTTGCGTGTCTGTGAGCCACAATTACAATGCAAGTGACACTGCATGACGAATAGCATGGCTGCAGTCCAATTATCATGACATGCTGCACGCCACGACACTGAGGTGGCTGAGTGTGGAACACATCCGGAAAGGAGCAGGTCACACCCTGACACATCCACGTGCACACACAACCCCTGACGGCAATAACACATCTGCGGATAAACCATGCCTAAGAGCCCAAATCAGCCAAGTCTGCAACATGTCAGCACTGTAGGAGAACAGAAGTCAAAGGCACACCACCCCAAAGGGATAAGGGGCAGCAAAATCACAGCTGCAGGGGCGACTCTCCCACAATGCAGCACACACACATAGCAATAACAGCACATCAACATGGACGATAATGTGGTACGAAGTGCAACACTTTCACTGCAGAACAGAGGACACAACTGGTTCCGCTTGTGAGTAGAAACTGGTCAATCACATCTGGCAGAGCAGGAAACTGTGAGATGATAATGTAAGTGTACAACCTCAAATCCCTGATGTAGTTAAAATGTCCACTGTCCAGCATGAAATAGTCAGCTACTCCCAAACAGTCACAATGCACATTGTCATGCAGTCTGTATGTAAACATGTACAATGCGTCAACATACATGGAACACCAGCAATTCCCCTTTACATTGCAGAGGGACAATCAACACCTCCTGCAGAGCAGAGCAGACATCTATTCAGTAATGATGAAGAGGACCCCCTGGACATTTGCCCTGACACCCTCCAACGCCTCGTGGACAGCCTCTGCACCCCACCCCCAGGAGCAGTGCAGGCCAGCTGCATCGAGGTGACCCCACCCTCTGCACAGACCACACAGCAGGAAGCACCCCCCGCCACGGCTAGCTCCCAGCACCTCACCCAAGAACACATGGCATTCCAAGGCCAGGTGTTAGACTGCCAGAAGGAGGTGGCTGAACATGTGCGGGTGGGGTTCGCCAAAATGGCAGCCAAACTGGATGACATACGTGGGTGTCTGAGTCACATCAGGGACCACTTACACTCACTAACGGACACCCACAGATCGCACCATGATGTCCAACAATCCATGCCCGACACCGCTGGAGTCATGCCTCTGAGAGGAGAACAACTGCCTACTCAGAGTGGCCTCAGTAATGTCACCCGAGAGTTGGCACAGATGATGAAGATAATGGAGAACATGGAGCATATGCATGCGGAAAGAATGGCTGCCACGATGCACACCAGCGAAAAGTTGTTGGTATCTTTCATGCCCTGAAGATCCTCATCAAGGCATTGCTGCCACTAAGGCAGTCGCAGATGAATGCTGCTGGTACTTCCACACACACATCTCCGGCCCCTGATGTGTCAGTGGCACACAGTGTTGCAGACTAAACATCAGCACCCACATGTCAGACAGATGACATAGAGGAGACGAAGATGCGGGTGATTCCACCTGTGTAGTAGTAAGAAGGAGACAGTAGCAATCCTCTCCGCCATATGCCCTGTTTCATCTTGCTGCTGCCCTCTGCATCATGCCCTGTAACAACACCTCCCACTGTCCCCCGAAACACTCCGCAACACTCACCTTGGACCTCGACATGGACTGCCATATTCTGTTTGCTCAACAATGACACAGCAATCACACTGCAGACATTCCTCTACCTCTTCCGATGTACTTGTCAATCCCTAAATGACTCTGGCTGGCCAAACCCTGGTCTACAATGCAATGTGGTGTTTGCATGGCCATGTACTGCTCCAGCTCCGACAACCCCAACAAATGTGAATAAAACATTCAAAATGACACAGATGGCATGTATAATCCAGAAGCCCGAGCGGTCTTGCGCTCCTTGTACAATCCCTTCGTGCGTGGCCGCCCTCCGGGTGCATGCAAAATTGCAACATTGTCGATTGCGGGCCCTGTGGCGCCGACACGGCGACAGAGACACACGCATCAGTTGGTTTCCTGTCCAGCCCAGAAATGAACCACACCCCTACGCTGGCCTGGAGTACGCCGACCCAGTCCACTCGGCTTACGTATAAAGGGGGGGGGAACATTGCTACGTGTCCCAGTTCTTCCCCACTGCCGGAGGTGACATGGCTGCGTCCCCCTGGCATATCACGGGACTCAATCGTAGAGGGTCCATGACTTGCATTGCACTGAGTTGGTGGCATCGGATGCACTGCGGCCGGCACGGGCCTGCCGCCACGGGACGGTGACTTTCGGTGCACTGAGGTAGGGGCACCGTAAGTGCTGAGTGGGTGTGCAGCCTGCGATGATGTGCCGTCCTGGCGGTCCGGACTGGTAGGGATTTGTGTGAGCCCTGCTGGACTGCAGTGTAGGCCTGAGCCAGGGGGCAGCGCGGGCCTACCGCCACGTAGCATTGCCTCGCAGTTCACAGAGTTAGTGGCACCTAAAAAGCTGGGCAGGTGTGCAGCCTGCGATGATGCCCTGTGCACTGATGTGATCTCTGCCATTGTTTAATCAAGATCCAGAATCAGGTGTGTGACCTTGTGGCACACCGTGCGGGGCTGCATGATGTGGAGGCTGCCAAGGTCACGGGACCCAGGCTTCGAGCTTGCACCGGCATGTGGTGGGCCCTCTTGGAGACATGCCATTGCCAGAAGGTGAGCAGTGAGGCCTGGTTGCGCTGGGGGGGCCAATCACCTCTGGGTGGCGGGAGGGGCTGGTGTGCAGCAGACTGTGTGCACAGGTGCGGGCAAGCGCTGATGGCGTGTGTATTGATGTAGACTCCGCCATTCATGATTCGGTAATCTGTTTCAGATAAGGGACCTGGTGGACTGCAGTGTGTACCAGCACGTGGTTGGAGACACACTGGTGGCAGCAGGTGAGCAGTGAGACCTGGGTCCGCAGTGTCGGCACAGTCTCTCCCTCTCCCCCTTTCGCTGTCTCACTCTTTCTCGCTCTTTCTCTCTCTCTTGCTCTCTCTCCTTCCCTTTCTCTCTCTTTCTCGCTCTCCTTCTCTTTCTCTCTCTTTCTCTCTCTTTCTCTCGCTCTCTCTCTCCCTCTCTTCCTTTCACTCTCTCTCTCTCCCTTTCATGCTCTCTCTCTCTGTCCTTGGATGAGCGCACGGCACACCTTCTTATCTTTAAATTTTGTCTTGCAGGCTGTGACTTACAGAATGTCCAGAGAAGACATGCCATGACTCTTCTGAAATTCAAAGATGAATGACTGATTCGCCTTTTTCTGACCACACAATTGTTGTGATTGTACGACATCAGGTGAATCGTTTTGTTCCGGATTTCGTACAGTTGATGTGATATCTCTTTGTCCAGGGGAGGAGGTGCCCGGGGGGGGGGGGGGGGGGGTTGAGGGGGGGTTTCCTGGGGGTGGTGGCGGTGGGTGTTGTGGCCCTCTTGGGCTCCGAGCTGCATGATCAGTGGCACCATGGCATCTGTCGTTCTGCAGGTGTGGCTCTGGGCTGGGCTCTCCTTCATGGTGTCGTCCTTATCGCATGTTTTGTGAACTTATCGCCGATCTGGGTGGTCGTTGAGAATGTTGCGAAGTGGTGTTGTTGCGGCTTTTTGCACGGGAACGCCTACTCTGCATCTCATTAACGTTAGTTGCCGGTGTCATCTGTGGCAATGTTTTTTGCGGCTGCTATCGCTGGAAAACTGGTGATATCGGCTGTTAGCACCAGCTTGTGAATAGTGCGATGAATTTATCTTTGGCGGCGATAAAGTGCCGCTAACTCGGCGATAGGTCCTTGAGAATATCCCCCTTAGAGTTGTAAACAATACATATTTATCTGGGTATCGGAATGATGGGTGCTCCAATGAAGACAATGCAGCATCCAGGTAGTTTTGTTAGAACATGGTATTTACTGCGTTTGCCAGCTATGACGGTATAATTGTAAGCTCTATATGATGGTCATTGTTAATAATGTCAAGTGTCAATTATAGCGCTCAGAAGATGCAAGGTTGCCACAGAGAGCGCTATATATATTTTTGTATACTATGTATTACTAATAAAATGTAAGTAGAGCACTCGGGAATGCAATTCTGCTGCACTAACCACTAAAATAGTATTTTTATGTATTATAGTAATAACAGTTTATTTACAATACAGTGCGTGCTGTATAGCTCCATCATCTGGTATGTCCCAGTAGCACAATAAATACACAATGGAGAGCAGAAGGTAAGACTTGACCACGATGTGTTGGGGCACATCCTCCCTACCAGGGCTTTAAGTGGCATGAAAAAACTGGGGGTCTCTCAAAGGGGCATGGACGATGTAATTAGGGTGTGGCTTAAACGACCTAAGTAAAAAAATATGTACTTAGCTAGCGTGAAGCCTGACTGGTAATTTGCTGCTTCTGTCATTGCTTTCAGATATATCATACAACATATAACATTACACCTACAACAAGTCAGGACTATTGGCTTTGCCAACGGTTGTTAGTTGCATAAGATAAATAAACAACAACTATGGCTTCGTTTTATAGAATATCGAAAATGCTTCAGTTCTGACATGATGAGACTGCGAAAGAACTATGACGAGTCTCTTTGAAGGTACATCACAGACAGTGAATGGTGGCACTGCTGCAGAGTTAACATTTATTTTTCACCCTGAGGGGAGGGCAAAATTGGAGCGCCCGATAGGGACCAGTCTCAGCACCTGCCTTTTATAACTGCCGTGCTGAGCACCGAAAGGACCTGGCCCACTTAATGCCCTGCTCCCTATTATATGTAACAACACAATACCGGGAACTTCAGAAGAGATACTGAGACCCCTCTTGAGAGGGAGTGATACCCTGCGAGGAAGGCATCCAGTTGAGTAATTCCTAAAAAGGTCAAAGGCCCTCACTCGCCAAGATGACATGCTTCACCATGGGTCCGCCCCTCGCTCTGGTTACCACAGGCTGCACGCGGAGGGCTCCCCTGGAGCTCTTTTTGAGGAGTGAAGATGTGCGCATTCCTTAGGAGAAAGTCCTGGAGAAAGGGGTAAAGTTGTATGGCGAACGGGGCTTCAGAAAACTTTATTGATCACTCCCAATCACATGATTAAAATCAGTATACCGGGGGAACAGTGTGAAGCAGCACCCCCAGTTTACGCCCAGTAGAAGACCCCATTTGCTGTCAGTGTGAGGGTCACTCCAAGAGTCCTGAAAACTTTAAGGAAGGCTCATGGCTGGAAACCATCGCTCTGCTGTGGAAGTCGGCAACCTTGACAGGCTGCCATGGCTCAGGAACAGTGCCACAAGCCAGGACAGTGTTTCTGAAGAACCAATAGACTTCAGACGGCCCCGTGACTGATATTTATCCTAAAAAACAGGAAATGCCTTCATACTCTTTCCCAATATGTGTCAAGGCAGTTGGAGGTCTTGTGAGTCACAGTGCGAGGTGGGACTGCGGAGGGAGCTGGGCGGGGGGGAAACGAAGATTACTCTCATACGGGGATATGTTAGGTCATACTTCAAACCTTTGCATTCTAAAGGCTGAACAGTGAGAGCTTTCTGTAATAGCCTACAATCTGGCGGATTTTTCCAGATGAAGGCAGCAGCAGTGTTACTACACAAGTAATATAAAACTGGCCCGCCAAGTAAAGTTAATAGCATGCAGGACATGAGGAAAGAAGAATTAATGAGGAAAAACAAGATATTTGGTTTCAAGCTGGTCTGGCTGATGAAGGGTGATGCCCCAAAACCGGTCCTAGGATGCTTGTTTCCGCTCCACGGAGGACCTGGCTTGGCAGTTCGGACTGGACTGTTCCCATGAGGCACAGGGTCAAGACTGCATAAAGTCTGCATGAGTCTAAACTGGGGTAGCATGATGTGCAAAAGAACAATGGGTTTAACCCAGATCAATTGACTGGGGGTGCATGTTTCATTTGCTCTGCATTCCGTTCACTATATGTGTGTCTTTTGCTTTCTCGCACTAAGTGCGACGGGTATGCTCAGACGTAGATCCCGGGCTCACTATGCCACTGGTTTCAAGCTAGTCTGGCTGATAATCTGAAACTGCTCCTAGGATGCTTGGCTGGTTCTAAACTGGGGTGGCATGGTGAGCAAAAGAATGATGGATTTAACCCAGATCTTTTGACTGCGGGTGGATGTTTCATTTGCTCTGCATTCCTTCCATCATCTGTGTGTCTTTTGCTTTCTTGCTCTAAGAGTGCAGGGTATTCGCAGACGTGTCTCGAGATCATGGTCCCACTGTTTCAAGCTAGTCCGGGTTGATGCTTGAAACTGGTCCCAGGATGCTTGTTTCCAGTCCAGGGAGGACCTGGCTAGGGAGTTTGGTCTGCACTGTTCCCATGTGGCACAGGGTCAAGACTGATTTGCATATGGCTGGGTCTAAACTGGGGTGGCATGGTGAGCAAAAGAACGATGGATTTGACCAAGATCTATTGACTGGGGGTGAATGTTTCATTTGCTCTACATTCCGTCCATCAACTGTGTGTCTTTTGCTTTCTCGCCCTAAGTAAGCTGGGCATGCCCAGACGTGGGTCCCGGGCTCACTGTGCCACTGGTTTTTAGCTAGTCTGGCTCATGAAGCGTGATGTCCCAAAACCAGTTCCGGAATGCTTGTTTCTGTTCCAGGGAGGACCTGCCTCTGCAGTTCGGTCTGGATTGTTGCCATGGGACACAGGGTCAAGACTGATTTGCATATGGCTGGGTCTAAAGTGGGGTAACATGGTGAACAAAAGAACGATGGATTTAACCAAGATCTATTGACTGGGGGTGAATGTTTCTTTTGCTCTGCATTCCGTCCATCATCTGTGTATCTTTTGCTTTCTCGCCCTAAGTACGCCGGGTATGCCGAAACGTGGGTCCAGGGCTCACAAAACAATGGATTTAACCCAGATATATGGACTAGGGGTGAATGTTTAATTTGCTCTGTATTTCATCCTTCACCGTGTGTCTTTTGCTTTTACGCCCTACGTGCACCGGGTAAGCCCAGACATAGGGTCCTGCGCTCACTGTGCCACTGGTTTCAAGCTAGTTTGGCTGATAAAGGGTGATGCCCAAATACTGGTCCCAGGATGCTTGTTTCCGGTCCAGGGAGGACCTGGTTTGGTAGTTCAGTCTGGACTGTTCCCATGAGGAACAGGGTTCAGACTGATTTGCATATGGCTGGGTCTAAAGTGGGGAGGCATGGTGAGCAAAAGAGTGATGGATTTAACCCAGATATTCTGACTAGGGGTGAATGTTTCATTTGGTCTGCATTCTGTCCATCATCTGTGTGTCTTATGCTTTCTCGACCTAAGTGTGCCGGGTATGCCCAGATGTGGGTGCCGGGCTCACTGTGCCAAAGCTTCCAATCTAGTCTGGCTGATGCCCCAAAACAGGTCCCAGAATCCTTGTTTCCCGTCCAGGGAGGACCTGGCTTGGCAGTCTGGTCTGGACTGTTCCCATGAGGCACAGTGTCAAGACTGATTTGCATATGGCTGGGTCTAAACTGGGATAGCATGAGGATCAAAAGAATGATGGATTAACCTGGTTCTGTTGAATTGGGATGCATTTTTCATTTGCTCTGCCTTCTGTCCATTATCTGTGTGTCTTTTGCTTACTCACCCTAAGTGTGCTAGGTATGCCCTGACGTGGGTCCTGGGCTCACTGTGCCACTGGTTTCAAGCTAGTCTGGCTGATGAAGGGTGATGCCCCAATACTGGTCCCAGGATGCTTGTTTCCGGTCCTGGCTTGGCAGTTCAGTCTGGACTGTTCCCATGAGGAACAGGGTTCCAACTGAATTGCATATGGCTGAGTGTAAACTGGGGTAGTATAGTGAGCAAAAGAGTGATGGATTTACACCAGATCTATGGATTGGGGGTGAATGTTTTATTTTCTCTGCATTCCATCCATCATCTGTGTGTATTACGCTTTCTCACCCTAAGTGCGCTGGGTATGCCCAGAAGTGGGTCCCAGCGCTGGAATGATGCGAAGCGCAAAACCAAGAAGAAACTCGCTGATAACCATCAGGAAGGAATGCAGACTGGAAGTGGCTGTCCAGCGAAACACCAGGAGCTGGATGAGATGGAAGAAATGGTGTCCACAGTCATCAGTGAGGAGAAGGTGGTAGGAATTGGGGGTCCGCACACTGCTCGACATGACCTGACACAACAGCACCAGGGTGAGTACCGAACAGGGACTGGGGGACGGGGGGAGATGGGCACAATGGCACACATGCACAATTAAGTAGAGCACACTGCACACCCACAACGACTCTTGAGCATGTCCCTGATCGCCTTAGCACACTGCAGCACACATACAAACCGCAAGTAGGCACACTTCCACTATGGGCATAAAGGGGTCCCCCCCACACAACACCAATCCCACAACCAACCCATGCACACGTGTGAAAACCAGCAAATCAGCGTGTCTATGAGTCACACTGACAATGCAAGTGACACTGCATGAGGAATAGCATGGCTGCAGTCCAATAATCATGACATGCTGCGCGCCACGACACTGAGGTGTCTGACTGTGGAACACATCCAGAAAGAAGCAGGTCACACCCTGACGGCAACAACACATCTGCGGATAGACCATGCCCAAGAGCCCAAATCAGCCAAGTCTGCAACATCTCATCACTGTAGACGCACAGACGTCAAAGGCACGCCGCCTCAAAGGGATAAGGGGCAGCAAAATCACAGCTGCAGGGGCGACTCACCCACAGTGCAGCACACACACATAGCAACAATAGCACATCAAGATTGATGACAATGTGGTATGAAGTGAAACACTTTCACTGCAGAACATAGGACACAACTGGTTCTGCTTGTGCATAGAAACTGGTCAATCACAACTAACATAGCAGGAAACTGTGAGATTAGAGAGTACGCGTGCAACCTCATATCCCTGATGTAGTTCAAATGTCCACTGTCCAGCATGAAATAGTCAGCTCCTCCCAAACAGTAACAATGTACATAGTCATGAAGTCTGTATGTAAACATGTACAATGCGTCAACATACATGGAACACACTGTCAACCAGCATCTCCCCTTTACATTGCAGAGGGACAATCAACACCTTCTGCAGAGCAGACCTGACATCTCTTCAGTGATGATGAAGAGGACCCCCTGGACATTTGCCCCGACACCCTCCAACAGCTCGTAGACAGCCTCCGCACCCCAACCCCAGGAGCAGTGCAGGCCAGATGCATGAGGTGACCCCACTCCCTGCACAGACCACACAGCAGGAAGCACCCACCACCACGGCTGGCTCCCAACACCTCACCCAAGAACACATGGCATTCCAAGGCCAGGTGTTAGACTGCCAGAAGGAGGTGGCTGAGCATGTGTGGGTGGGGTTCGACAACATAGCAGCCAAACTGGATGACATACGTGGGTGTCTGAGTCACAACAGGGACCACTTACATTCACTAACGGACACCCACAGTTCGCACCATGATGTCCAACACCGCTGGAGACATGCCTCTGAGAGGAGAACAACTGTCTACTCAGAGTGGCCTCAGCGATGTCAGCCGAGAGTTGGCACAGATGATGAGGATAATGGAGAACATGGAGCTTATGCATGCGGAAAGAATGTCTGCCATGGATGCACACCAGCGAAAAGTTGTTGGTATCTTCCATGTCCTGCAGATCCTCATCATGGCATGGCTGCCACTAAGTCAGTCGCAGATGACTGGTGCTTCCACACACACATCTCCGGCCCCTGATGTGTCAGTGGCACACAGTGTTGCAGACCAAACATCAGCACCCACATGTCAGACAGATGACATAGAGGACGAAGATGCGGGTGATTCCACCTGTGTAGTAAGAAGGAGACAGTGGCAATCCTCTCCCCCATATGCCCTGTTTCATCTTGGTGCTGCCCTCTGCATCGTGTCCTGTGACAACACCTCCCACTGTTCGCTGAAACACTCTGCGACACTCACCTTGGACCTCTACATGGACTGCCATGTTCTGTTTGCTCTACAATGACACAGCAATCACACTGCGGACTGTCCTCTAACTCTTGAGATGTACTTGTCAATACCTAAATGACTCTGGCTGGCCCTACCCTGGTCTACAATGTTATGTAGCGTTTGCATGGCCATGTACTGCTCCAGAACCGACAACCCCAATGAATGTGAATAAAACATTTAAATTGACCCAAATGTGTCATTTCCATAATCGATCAAGTTTGAAAGTATGAATGAATGTAAGGACATTGATTGAACAAAATGGTACACCCTGGAAAATGAGAGCAATGTGCATTGTGACCGTGAAACACATAGGCAGCGAGATGACTGGGAATGTGTGCACTAGAGGTGGTCTCAATGCACAGAAACAACACTCGTGCACTTTCACAACTTTGCCCCACGCAATGTTAGGAATAGGGTTGTGTGTGTAATGTCTAAGTTGGTGGCAGGCCTAAAGTAGTGTCCCCCATCACATTTGACAACAGAACATCTCTTCCCATACCTACTCACACTCAACTGGGTGGACCCAGCGTGTAGTGATGGATCACATTGATACACATGGCAAGAAGTTGGACACCATACTCACATTGCTGAAGACACGTAGGAGCACAGGTCTATCAGCAACTATACCAACTACACTGTCTGACTCACAGAGGTGGAGCTGGCAATAGGGACTCACCTCTCGGTGAAATGCGTCAGTCAGTCCCTCACTGTGTACGGAAAATGCTCATTGATGCACATGATTTGTCATTCCAATCAACACTCATCACAATTGAACACTAGTGAAGTTGTGTAGACTTAATTTGCATGTGCGTGTCAGTACAGGCAAGACAAGGGCCACAACATGCAGACCAATGCTTCAGACACTAACAGACAGCATTCAGTCACGGTACAGTTCCACGTGAAAGCCGTTGTGCATGTGCCCGGGATGTTCGGACAGTGCATTGGTGGCTCTCGTATCACCGGCACTCCTCAGACCTGCGGCAGTTATGTGGATGATATGCCACAGCTTGTAGCAATGAGTCATATGTGTGTGCAATGTTTGTACGTATAGGTAGTTGTGTATGTAAGGGTCAAGGGCATTTCATGCAAGAGTACCTCTAGCCAGGACTTCTGTGTGTGTGGTGTGGATATGTTGCTCTTTCATTTGCAGTGTGCATAGTGTGGGAGTCATCATCATCTATCTCTCTCAAGGGGTGCCGGCAGGATGCAAGACCAAGGTCGGAGGTGCAGATGTCCTTCCGCATTATGTATTGGGACAAAGGTGCTTTCATCCCTGATGTTAGTCTGACAACTGCTTGCATTATGGAAATGTGATGTGGCTTTCACACTGCAAATGAGGCTAGGCCTCAGGCTTATGGTGCACCAATGGCGAAACACACACAACAGTTGGCATGTATGATCCAAGAGCCCAAGCGGTCTTGCGCTCCTTGTACACTCCATTCGTGCGAAGCCGCTCTCCGGGTGCATGCAAAATTGCAGCATTGTCGATTGCAGGCCGTGTGGCGCCAACACTGCGACAGAGACACACGCATCAGTTGGTTTCTTGTCCATCCCAGAAATGAACCACGCCCAGAGCCCAGGGATAATTATTCACATCCCTACGCTGGCCTGGTGTACGCCGACCCAGCCCACTCGGCTTACGTATAAAGGGGGGACGAAGTCGCTATGTGTCCCAGTTCTTCCCCACTGCCAGAGGTGACATGGCTGCGTCCGCCTGGCATATCACAGAACTCAATCATTAAGGGTCCATGACTTGCGTTGCACAGAGTGGGTGGCACCGGATACACTGCGGCCGGCACGGGCCTGCCGCCACAGGACGGTGACTTTCGGTGCACTGAGGTAGGGGCACCGTAAGTGCTGAGCGGGTGTGCAACCTGCGATGATGCGCCATCGTGGCGGTCTGGACTGGTAAGGATTTGTGTGAGCCGTGCTGGACCGCAGTATAGGCCTGAGGCAGGTGGCAGTGCGGGTCTTCCGCCACGTGGCTTTGCCTCGCGGTTCACAGAGTTAGTGGCACCCAAAGAGCTGGGCGGGTGTGCAGCCTGCGATGATGCCATATGCACTGATATGATCTCTGCTATTGTGTAATCAAGACCAAGAATCAGGTGTGTGACCTTGTGGCCGGCGGTGCGGGGCTGCATGATGTGGAGGCTGCCAAGATCGTGGGACCTGGGCTTGGAGCTTACACCGGTACGTGGTGGGTCCTCTTGGAGACACGCCGGTGGCGGAAGGTGAGCAGTGAAGCCTGGTTGCGCAGGGGCGGCCAATCACCGCAGGGCGGCGGGAGGGGCTGGTGTGCAGCAGACTGTGTGCGCAGGTGCGGAATGATTCGGGAATCTGTTTCAGATAAGGGACCTGGTGGACTGCAGTGTGTACCGGCATCTAGTTGGAGACACACTGGTGGCAGCAGGTGAGCAGTGAGGCCTGGGTCCGCAGGGGCGGCACACTCTCTCCCTCTCCCCCTTTCACTGTCTCGCTCTTTCTTGCTTTTTCTCTCTCTTTCTCTTACTCTCTCTTTATCTCTCTCTCTCGCCCTCTCTTGCTTTCACTCTCTCTCTCTCCCTTTCATGCGCTCTCTCTTTCTCTCTCTGTCCTTGGATGAGCGGATGACACACCTTCTTATCTTTAAATTTGGCTTTCAGGCTATGACTTACAGATTGTCCAGAGAAGACCCGCCATGGCTCTTCCACATAGTTGTATTCAGTTTAATTTGAATAAATTGTTTTGTTTTAAAATTCAAAGATGAATGACTGATTCGCCTTTTTCTGACCACACATGATCATTGATTGTTGTGATTGTGCAACATCAGGCGAATTGTTTTGTTCAGGATTTCGTACAGTTGATGTGATATCTCTATGTCCGGTGTGGGGGGTGGAGTGCCTGGGTGTAGTTGCGGTGGGTGTTGTGGCCCTCTTGAGGCTCCGAGCTGCATGATCAGTGGCTCCATGACATCTGTCGTTCTGCAGGTGTGGCTCTGGGCTGGGCTCCCTTTCATGGTGCAGGTTGTCGTCCGACTTACCACCAGTTAAGAGCAGGTGGTTAATCCCTGCGGCTAATGTGCCTTATCGCATGTTTTGTGAACTTTACGCTGATCTGGCTGGTCGTTGAGAATATTGCGAAGTGGTGTTGTCGTGGCTTTTGCACGGGAAGGCCTACTCTGCATCTCATTAACGTTAGTTGCGGGTGTCATCTGTGGCGATGTTTTTTGCGGCTGATATCGCTGGAAAACTGGTGATATTATTATTATTATTATTATTATTAGTGAGTTTTATAACGCGCCTGGTTACCCTTGGGCATCCCCGCGCTTATCCAGAATGAAACGCCATGACATGAGGCACCGGTATTAAGCAGGAAACAGGTGAGTTTTTAACAACTTGCGGAAGCGGAGGAAATTTGATTCCAAGCGTAAGTGCAGTGGAAGGGAATTCCATAGAATGGCCACATTGATGGAAAACCTTCTACCCCCAGTTCTTGCCTTCCTAGCTCTCATGACCTGCAGCAGATGTTGATGCTCTGAACGAAGGGAACGAGAGGTCTTATAAGGTTGCACCATATCCCGGAGGATAGGAGGGCCTTTCCCCTGCAAGATTTTATGGGCCATACAGAGTGCCTTAAATTTCACCCTCTCCCTAACGGGAAGCCAGTGCAGCGCCTTCAGCGCAGGGCGGGCAGACTGACGCCTGGGGAGATCCATCAGGAGCCTGGCGGCCGCGTTCTGCACTTGCTGTAATTTATTTAGGGTGGACTCTGGAGCCCCCAGAAACAGCGCATTACTGAAGTCCAGCCGGGAGATGATAAGACCCTGAACAAGTAATCTCCTAGAGACCACAGGGAGAAGAGGTAAGATCTTACGGGCTGAACGGAGCAGACCAAAACACACGCCTGCGATCTTTTTAGCGTGAGTCTTAAAGGTAAGGTCCTGCTCCAACCACACCCCCAGACTCTTGATCTCCTGTTTGGGGGTGGGAGCCACTCCCAGGCAACTAGGCCAGCTACTCGGAGACAGGGTGGGAGGGGAGTTTCCCAATATCATCAGTTCCGTTTTGGAGCCGTTAAGCTTGAGTGCTGAGCTACACATCCACTTGAAGATCTTGTCCAAGCAGGTGTGCAGCTGGTCGGGATGGTAAGACGACTGGGGGAGGCCTACCACCAGCTGGGTATCATCAGCATAGCTGATAATCTTGATACCCAGGGGCAGTATCTCATTCTCCAGGGGAGCCATATAAATGTTAAATAGGGTAGGGCTCAACGATGAGCCCTGTGGCACACCACACTGGAGAGAGACCGATGAAGATTTCGAATGGCCTTCCCACACCTCAAACGTACGGCCAACCAAAAAGGAAGAGAACCACTTCAGGGCCAGCCCGGAGACCCCCACCCTCGACAGTCGTTGGAGAAGCACTTGATGATCCACAGTGTCAAATGCCGCACTGAGGTCAAGGAGGATCACTGCCACTGATCCCCCTGTGTCCAAAATGCTCCTGGCATTCTCCACGACTGCCAACAGGGCAGTATCGGTCCCCTGACCGGGACGAAAGCCCGTTTGGGAATCGCCCAAAAGGGAGTTGGACTCCAGGAAGCCCGAGAGGCGCCGATTGACCAACTTCTCCGCTACCTTGCTAACACCGGGGAGCAGGGAAATAGGCCTAAAGCTGGCAAGGTCAGCGGGGTCCAAGTTGGGCTTCTTTAAGAGAGCCTTGACAACCGCTCCCTTCCAGCTTGGAGGCACTATTCCTTGGGTGAAGGATAAATTTATCAAATCCGTCACTGGACCACCGATGATAGAGGCCACCTGCTTAAGATATTTCAGTGGTGCAGGGTCTTTAGGCGATCCACTTTTCATGGTCGTCAACACTGTGAGCACTTCTTCCTCAGTGACCGATCCAAAGGAGGCCAACTCTACTGTCCGCGCCCTGGGCAGAAACTCCAACTTACCATCAGAGGAAGTCTCCTCGTCTAACCGAGGGAGTGATGAAAGGATGTTATCTATTTTAGATTTAAAGAAGGAGGCAAGTTCGGAGCATTTCCCAGTGGGGTCAGCATGGAGGACTGGGGGTTCGGGGGCTTTTAGAAGTTCCTTGATGACCCTAAAAGATTCTTTTGAGGAGTTGGCCGCCAAGCCTATTCTCTCCTCAAAGAATACAGATTTAGCCACCCGAATGGCGGATTTATAAATACTTAAAGCCGCCCGGTATTCTCTCCGGATTGCTTCACTCCAATCTTTCCTCCAAGAACATTCCAATCTCTTGCAACCCCTTCTCAGAGTTCTCAACTCTGATGTATACCAGGGCGCCGATCCCACTCTTTTACCCATAGAGAGTTGTTTCTTCTTAGGGAGGAGAGCATCAAGCGAGTTGGTCAGCCAGATATTTAGCCTCTCATCGGCAACTAACGAATTAGACCCAAGGGAAGGCCGGGACGCCTCCAGATGGCCCGCCCAGCTGTCTACTGAGAGTCTCGACCAAGCTCTTTCCACCGTGTATACCCTGGGAGCCGATGTGACTGGAACCTCACACTGCCACTGGGCAGGCACCATAAAATGATCCGTCCAAGGCAAGGCCAGCGCTGGAAAGGCCTTGAGGCAGACCGAGTTCGAAAATATGGGATCCAACAAATGGCCCTTCCTGTGTGTAGCACCGGAATTAGTCAAGGTGATCCCCAAGGCTTGAAGATCACTTTGTAGGTCTACTCCCAAGGAGTTGTGAGAATCATCAAAGTGGATGTTAAAATCACCCAGGGCGATAAAGTTGCCAGTGGAAGAGGCAAGAAGCGCCACAGATTCCAAAAAGGAATTAGAGAAATTTCTCAGGGGCTGTGGCTGTGAGCACCAGCTTGTGAATATTACGATGAATTTATCTCCACTTTGGCGGCGATAAAGTGCTGCTAACTTGGTGATAGGTGCTTGAGAATATACCCCTAAGTGCGCCGGGTATGCCCAGATGTGGGTCTCGGGCTCAATGTGCCACTGGTTTCAAGCTAGTTTGTCTGATGAAGGGTGATGCCCTGAAACCAGTCCCAGGATGCTTGTTTCCAGTCCAGGGAGGACCTGCTTTGGCAGTCCAGTCCAGTCTGGACTGTTCCCATGAGGCACAGGGTCAAGACTGATTTGCATATGGCTGGGTTTAAACTGGGGCGGCATGGTGAGCAAAAGAACGATGGACTTGAACCAGATCTATTGACTGGGGGTGATTGTTTCATTTGCTCTATATTCGGTCCATCATCTGTGTGGCTTTTGCTTTCTCATCCTAAGTGCGCCAGGTATGCCCAGACTTGGGTCCAGGGCTCACTGTGCCGTTGGTTTTAAGTTAATCTGGCTAATGCCCTGAAACTGGCTCCAGGATGCTTGTTTCAGTCCAGAGAGGACCTGGCTTAGCAGTTTGGTCTGGACTGTTCCCATGAGGCACAGGCTCAAGACTGATTTGTATATGGCTGGGTTTAAACTGGGGCGGCATAGTGAGCAAAAGAATGATGGATTTAACCTGAATCTATCGACTAGCGGTGAATGTTTCATTTGCTCTATATTCCATCCATTTAAGTGTGTGTCTTTTGCTTTCTCGCCCTAAGTGTGCCAGGTGTGCCAGACTTGGGTCTAGGGCTCACTGTGCCACTGGATTCAAATTAGTCTGGTTGATGATGGGTGATGCCCTGAAACCAATGCCAGGATGCTTTTTTCCGGTCCAGGGAGGACCTGGCTTGACAGTTTGGTCTGGACTTTTCCCATGAGGCACAGGGTCAAGACTGATTTTCATATGGCTGGGTTTAAACTGGGGCGGCATGGTGAGCAAAAGAACAATGGATTTGACCCGGATCTATTGACTAGGGGTGAATGTTTCATTTGCTTTATATTCCGTCCATCACCTGTGTGTCTTTTGCTTTCTCGCACTAAGTGTGCAAGGTATGCCCAGACTTGGGTCTCGGGCTCACTGTGCCACTGGTTTCAAGCTAGTATTGTTGATGAAGGGGGATTTTCTGAAGCCGGTTCCAAGATGCTTGTTTCCGGTCAAGTAAACACCTGGCTTGGCAGTTTGGTCTGGACTGTTCCCCAAAGGCACAGGGTCAAGACTGATTTGCATATGGCTGCGTCGTAAGGTGAGCAAAAGAACGATGGATTTAACCCAGATATATGGACTGGGGGTGAATGTTTAGTTTGTTCTTTATTTCGTCCATCATCTATGTGTCTTTTGCTTTCTCGCCCTATGTGCACTGGGTAAGACCGGACGTGGGTCCCGGGTTCACTGTACCACTGGTTTCAAGCTAGTCTGGCTGAAGCCCCAAAACTGGTCCCAGGATGCTTGTTTCCGGTACAGGGAGGACCTGGCTTGGAATTCGGTCTGGACTGTTCTCATTATGAACAGGATCAAGAATGATTTGCATATGCCTAGGTCTAAAGTGGGGAGGCATGGTGAACAAAAAATGATGGATTTAACCCAGATCTGTCCATCATCCGTGTGTCTTTTGCTTTCTCTTCCTATGTGTGCTGGGTATGACCAGACGTGGGTGCTGGGCTCACGGTGCAACTGGTTTTAAGCTAGTCTGGCTGATGTCTCAAAACAGGTTCCAGGATCCTTGTTTCTGGTCCAGGAAGGACCTGGCTTGGCAGTCCGGTCTGGACTGTTCCCATGAGGCACAGGCTCAAGACTGAGTTGCATATGGCTGGGTCTAAATTGGGATGTCATGGTGAACAAAAGAGCGATGGATTTAACTCGGCTCTATCTAATGGGGGTGAATGTTTCATTTCCTCTGCATTCTGTCCATCATCTGTGTGTCTTTTGCTTTCTCGCTCTAAGTACGCTGGGTATGCCCAGACGTGGGTCAGGGCGAAAGAGATGTCTTAGATGAATTTTTAACCTGGATCAATCTTGCTGATTCAAACTTGAAATTCACTGCCCAAATCAGCAACATCAGGTTGGAATTCCTGGACGTGGAAGTCAAACATGAAAATGCCCAACTTAATGTCTCACTTTTCACCAAACCTACATCTAGGAATACCCTCCTTCACTTCGACAGTTTCCACCCGTCCAGTCAAAAGAACAGCATTCCTTTTGGTCAGTTTCTTCGGCTACGCAGAAATTGTACCTCTGTTCAAGATTATCTTCATCATTCAGAAACCATGAAACTTAAATTTATCCAAAGAGGATACCCCAAGAAAGTAGTACGCGATGCCTTTAAACGAGCGCGCTACTACAACCGAGACGCTCTGTTTACCCCTAAAGAGAAAAAACAAACAGAACAACTGATCTGTATTACCAAACATTCGGTGCTTAACAACAAAATCCGACATATTGTAAACTCCCAATGGCATCTACTCAACCTTGATGCCAACTCACCCAGGATCCCCAAACCACTATTTGCCTTTAGACGCAATAAAAACTTGAGGAATCTATTGGTCAAGGCCAAATACAACAGTCCCAAACCATCACTTGTACAACGATCCATCACGGGCAACCAACCGGTCCGAGGCCACCACAAATGTGGAACATGTCATGCATGTGCGAACACCATGGTTGGCGAGAGGATTAACTTCCGCCACCGCTCAGTTGAACTGGGTGCAATGACCAACTGCCGAACCACCAACGTTATCTACGTTATCCTGTGCCCTTGTGAATTACCCTATGTTGGGGAAACGGGTAGGGAATGCAGGATACGTATTGGTGAGCATAAATCAAACATCAGACGGAACAACCTCTCAGCCCCACTCGTCTCCCATTGGAAAGAGGCCGGTCACATTGAAAGCGATTTACGCTATTCAATCCTGGAAAAAATTCAGTGCCACAAGGGCGCCAATATCACCAATATTCGTAAAAAACGGGAGGTTTTTTGGATTTTTCTTCTAGACTCCCATAAAAACGGCCTGAACAAATCCCTTCCATGGGAAAACGCAATTTTATAAATCCTTCTGTTTGTTTCCCTTCAGCGTGGCAACTTTGTGCTGTTAATTAATTCCATCTTGCTGTTCCTCCCCGGTCACTTCATTATATGCCAATGTTGGCCTCTCGCAATATGGTTCTTTCACTATGCGTTTCCTCAGACCATCTCTCTATCTTAGTTCTATTATTGCGCCATTGCCCTTGCATTCTATGACTGATCGGAGTATGGCTGAAGAATTAACCCCCATGCTTTGACTCCCGTAAATGACGTTATAACTCGACTTTGTCTAGTTATTCACTACACCTTTTTCTCTGATTTTTGCATTTCTGTCAATCGAGTCAGAAACTTTTACTCATTTCAGCATGTCAAATGCTTTCTTCCGACTAGCCCTCTGATTATTTTTATATTCCCGATGATTGAGCTTTAAGCCTTCTCTCATTTCGGCTTGGGCATTGCCCTTCCCTGATTGGCCCCGGCCCGTTGAGACCATGCTATCCTGTGATTGGCCGACGGGTATATTTAAAATGTTGACGTTGCGCTCTGCGTTTCCCGCGGTTCCTGGCTACGGCAACTTGTCCTCTTCAACCTCGACCGGTGAGGCCCTCGTTGGCTCTGGACATCATGAAGCGATCATTGAGGTATTTACTCATCGGCGCAGACATTTTCTTTTTCACTTTTAGTTGTTTGTTAACATCGCATGCTGCTTTTCAGTCCATCATCTCCCCCGTGCTCATGGGGCAACAGTCTTTTATGTTAGCGAGGTCCTTTTATACTTTGCTTCGCTCATATGTTGTTTCTTTGTTATTTTTTGTGACAGCGTCACCGTTCTTCATTACTAATTTCATTCGCCATTGAGTGGCCATCCTCCGGAGATTTCACTTCACCATTTCTACCGTGATTTGAACACTATCATCATTGCCTGTTATACAGCCCCTCCTAAGGTACGACGAAACCGCTTTATTAGCATATTTATCGTTTTGGCAATCCATTTTCTCTTTTTAGTCAACACTTACCGGTAACTTTTCTGTGTTACTTTATTTTAATAATTTAGTAATCAACTCCTGTTTCTGCATTCTGCTCAGCTAATCCCCGGACGTCACGGAGCTGACCTCTCCACACGAGGGGACATTCCCTCAGGATTCAAGAGCCGTTACTATTGAGCTCAATATTATATTTGCCTCCAGGTAAAACTCCTTGGTCCCATCACTATCATCCACTTACTATCAGCACTTAACGAATTGTCCAGTCCATCATCTTTCCATCGTCAGTTATATTTTACTGAGCTCATGCTGTTCATTTATTACTTCAAATTGATTCTTCGCACTTGTTCTATTTGAGCTGACATCATCGTTAGCACTATTCAGTCTGTACTCTTAACCCTACAGGAATTTTCTAGTCAATTACCGCTTTCAACCTACCGTGTGGAATCTGCATGAACTCTGAAGATTTATCCTATGACTCTCTCAGCCGCCCAAATTGAAAGGCAAGCATAATCTCTCATTTGCCTTTCTACTCTGATTTCTAGAGTGGACCTCTAGCAAGTTCCACCGTGACTGATCTGATCTCACTTTTTAATTGTTCCCACTTTTTAGAACTCCATCGCAAGTGGAACTATCCCTCGCATTTACTGCCTCCTACTGCAATCATCATTGAGGTTTCGCCTCTACTCGAGCTGGGTGAGACCCCATAATACACATCAAAAATTATTATTAACTCATTATATTCTCCCTTAGCAGTGATCGTTACCCTAATGTTTAATTTTTTGATACTGTTGGTGTTTAGTTTCTTAGATCTGTCTTTGGTTCACTCATGGGTGGTCCATCCCATGTGAGATGACCAACGAGGTGCAATTTCTTCTCTAGATTTAGATTGTCTTTTGAACCTTGGTCGAAATGTTAAGTATCCAATTAATCTATATTGTACCAAATGTGAATGCCTATTTGCTACCTTAAGTATGGTCTATCTGCGACCTTAGAATTAAGTTGCTTCATTATAGCATTTGATTTACCTTAACCTTGTTGTACTATTAAGTAGAATGCTTAAAGTTCCAATTATGTATTGTAACATATTTACGAAATGATATATTTCCCTCTTTTATTCCTTTCCTCTCAATTTTCTTTTTTTTATATGTTACGTATTTGCAGGCCCCCTGAAATTAAAGAAAACGCCCTGAAGAAGGTGGCACCCTATTTAAGTGGGTGATTGCACCGAAACGCGCGTCGGCGTGTCCTACTGCTTTTGATCTGGCGCATCCCCCCCTATGAGCCAGTGGTGCCTAACCCTAGACACCCTTACACTATGAGGAGTTATTCCCTCTGCTCACCTTTTTTCTCTTAACTTTTAAGAAGAGTAAATGTATGTTTTTACCATTTAAGATTGATTGTGTATGAATGTTTTGTATGCCTGATTATTTGATTGTCATTTAATTGTACATATACTCTTTTCAATCCCCGATGGGGGCCCACTTTTGATTACCTTGTGTATTTTTCATTATTAATTATCATACTTTTTGTATTGTTCATTTTCTATTTAGGAGCTATTTGTAAACTCACTTATTGAATTTTTTGTATTATATATAAAAAAAATAATAATAAAAATATCATAATTTCATCATCTATTCCCTTTTGCCATTTATGTGTGTGTGTTCCTCTCTTTATGGTGGCAAATTTAGCTGTTGAATTAGAGAGATCTCCTTGATCCATTGATATATGTTAAGGTAGAGCTTATTTTCTTTAGTTGTTGATGGGGGTGAGTGTTTGCATTGTCCAGCATTCTGTCCATCAATTGTTTCTTTTGCATATGTCTCCCTAAGTGGGAAGGGTATGCTCAGATGTGGGTCCTGTGCTCACTATACCACTGAATTCAAACTAGCCTGGCTGATGAAGGGTGATGCCCTGAAACTGGTCCCTGGATCCTTGTTTCCGGTCCAGGAAGGACCTGGCTTGGCAGTCTGGTCTGGACTGTTCCCATGAGGCACAGTGTCAAGACTGATTTGCATATGGCTGGGTCTAAACTGGGATGGCATGGGGAGCAAAAGAATGATGGATTAACCTGGTTCTGTTGAATTGGGATGAATGTTTCGTTTGCTCTGCCTTCTGTCCATCATCTGTGTGTCTTTTGCTTACTCACCCTAAGTGTGCCAGGTATGCCCAGACATGGGTCCTGGGCTCACTGTGCCACTGGTTTCAAGCTAGTCTGGCTGATGAAGGGTGATGCCCCAATACTGGTTCCAGGACGTATGTTTCCGTTCCAGGGAGGACCTGGCTTGGCAGTTTGTTATGGACTGTTCCCATGAGGCAAAGGGTCAAGACGGATTTGCATATGGCTGGGTCAAAACTGGGGTGGCATGGTGAGCAAAAGAACAATGGACTTAACCCAGATCTATTGACTAGGGTGAATGCTTGATTTGCTCAGCATTCCATTCATTATCTGTGTGTCTTTTGCTTTCTTGCCCAAAGTGCGCCAGGTATGCCCAGAAGTGGGTCCCGGGCTCACTATGGCACTGGTGTCAAGCAAATCTGTCTGATCCCCCAAAACCTGTCCCAGGATGCTGGTTTCAGTCCAGGGAGGACCTGGCTTGGCAGTTTGGTCTGGACTGTTCCCATGAGGCGCAGGGTCAGGACTGATTTGCATATGGCTGGGTCTAAACTGGGGTGGCATGGTGAGCAAAAGAACAATGGATTTAACCCAGATCTATTGACTGGGGATGAATGTTTGATTTGTTCTGCATTACGTCCATCATCTGTTTATCTTTTGCTTTCTCGCCTTAAGTGCTCCGGGTATGCCCAAACGTGGGTTCAGGGCTCACTGTGCCACTCGTTTCAAGCTAGTCTGCCTGATGAAAAGTGATTGCCTGAAACCGGTCCCAGGATATTTGTTTTCGGCCTAGGGAGGACCTGGCTTGGCAGTTCGGTTTGGACTGTTCCCATGAGGCTCAGTGTCAAGACTGATTTGCATATGGCTGAGTCTAAAGTGGGGTGGCATGGTGAGCAAAAGAATGATGGATTTAGTCCAGATCTATTGACTGGGGATGAATGTTTGATTTGCTCTGTATTCTGTCCATCATCTGTGTGTCTTTTGCTTTCTCGCCCTAAGTGCTCTGGGTATGCCCAGACGTGGGTCCTGGGCTCACTGTGCCACTGGTTTCAAGCTAGACTGGCTGATGAAGAGTGATGCCCCCAAACCGTTCCCAGGATACTTGTTTCCAGTCCAGTGAGGACCTGGTTTAGCAGTTCGGTTTGGACTGTTCCCATGAGGCACAGGGTCAAGAATGATTTGCATATGGCTGGGTCTAAACTGGGGTGGAATGGTGAGCAAAAGAATGATTGATTTAACCCAGATCTATTGACTGGTGGTGAATGTTTCATTTGCTCTGCATTCCATCCATCATCTGTGTGTCTTTTTCTTTCTCGACCTAAGTGCGCCAGGTATGCCCAGACCTGGGTCTCTGGCTCACTGTGCCACTGGTTTGAAGCTAGTCTGGCTGATGCCCCGAATCCAGGCTCAGGATGCTTGTTTATGGTCCAGGGAGGACTTGGCTTGGCAGTTATGTCTGGACTGTTCTCATGAGCCACAGGGTCAAGACTGATCTGCATACGGCTGGGTTTTACCTGGGGTGGCATGGTGAGCAAAAGAACAATTGATTTAACCCAGACCTATTGACTGGGAGTGAATGTTTGATTTGCTCTACATTCCGTCCATCATCTGTGCGTCTTTTGCCAAAAAGACTGCAACAGATGAAATTCATCCTGGAGTTTAATAGTCTAGAGTTCTGACATTGTTGGTATTTAATTACAACAGGGAGGTATTAATCATAAAATAAGCCTTGTCTCCATGGCGGTATTATCAGGAAGGAGCTCAGCAAAAAGCAACCATTTCGTTCAGCTCACAAAAATGGAAGATTATTTAAGTTGATGAAACATATGAACCCTTGACATGCAAGATAGTACTTGTTATTTTCCGGATTTGGTTAGAGTCATCTACCAACCAGGCCCTAGGCGTGAAAAGGATGACGCATCTAGACAAGGTGAAGCACTCCAACCTTTCAGGGGCCTTCCCTCTATTATGGCAGCTCATAACAAGGTACTTGAAACAGAGCAAGGAATTTTACAACAACCCTTAAGAAGCTATCGGAAAATGGATACAGACCCTTGGATTTCAAAAGATGCTGATAAAAGAAAGAAACACAAGGAAAATCCATGGTACAACAACTATGGGTCTGATTCACAAGGGTGAGTTACACTTTTGAGTAAGTTTACACTCTGTGGAGATATTCTCAAGAACGTGTCATAATTATCACAAAATGAGCTTAACGTAACTTTGCATATCGCAGTCTATCGCGGGAAAATAACGCCGTGTTAACGTTGTATTCTCAACACGTCGGTACCATGCGAAAGTCTCACGAGAACGTGTCAAATGACCGCGTTAAAATTAACGCTAGGCCAAAAAATGCGAAACATGAACGCAAAAAAAGTTGCGATTTGGCCAATCGCGATACAAAAGTCAGCGATAACCAGCGACAGGCCTGCAATTCCCATGCGTCATGCAGGAATATGCACTATAAAAGCACTGAAAAACACAAACTAAATAATTTCAACTGCGCAGCACCATGGAGGAAGCCGGAGCAAGTACAGAGGACGACCAGAACCACACAAGCCCCCAGGAGGACCATCCTGGGACCTCGGGGTCACGGAACGGCAAGGAGAAGAAGACGAGGAAGACAAGGTTCAGTCCACAGGAAAACAGGATCATCATCACAGAGGTGATAGAACACCACCAACAATTGTTCGTCACCTCCAACGTGTCTTGGCAAATAAAAATGCAATATGGCAGGCCATCCTGGACAAGGTGAATGCAGTCGGTGTGAGGAGGAGGACAATTGGAGAGCGCAAGAGGCGCTGGAATGACGCGATGCGCAAAACCAAGAAGAAACTCGCTGAGAACCATCAGGCAGCAATGCAGACTGGAAGTGGCAGTCCAGCGGAACACCAGGAGCTGGATGAGATGGAGGAAATGGTGTCCACAGTCATCAGTGGGGAGATGGTGGCAGGAGTTGGGGGTCTGGACACTGCTCAACATGATCTGACACAACAGCACCAGGGTGAGTACCGAACAGGGCCCCCCAGCGCCTTGAGACCCTCACGGGTAAGTAGTGCGCTTTACAAATGTTATGATTGATTGATTGGGGGGATGGGGGGAGATGGGCACAATGGCACACATGCAAAATTAAGTAGAGCACACTGCACACCCACAATGACTCTGGATCATGTCCCTGATCCACTTGGCACACTGCAGCACACATACAAACAGCAAGTAGGCCCACGTCCACTATGGGCACAAAGGGGTTCCTTCTCACACAGCACCACTCTCACAACCAACCCATGCACATGTGTTAAAACCAGCAAAGCTGCGTGTCTGTGAGCCACACTGACAATGCAAGTGACACTGCATGACGAATAGCATGGCTGCAGTCCAATTATCATGGCATGGTGCACACTACGACACTGAGGTGGCTGAGTGTGGAACACATCCTGAAAGGAGCAGGTCACACTCTGACACATCCACGTGCACAAACAACCCCTGACGTCAACAACACCTGTGGATAAACCATGCCCAAGAGTCCAAGATCCGAACAAGAGTCAAAATTAGCCAAGTCTGCAACATCTCAGCACTGTAGAAGCACAGAAGTCAAAGGCACACCGCATTAAAGGGATAAGGGGCAGCAAAATCACAGCTGCTGGGGTGACTCTCCCACAATGCAGCACACACACATAGCAATAACAGCACATCAACATTGACGACAATGTGGTACAAAGTGCAACACTCTCACCACAGAACAGAGTACACAACTGGTTCGGCTTGTGCTTAGAAACTGGCCAACCACATCTGGCATAGCAGGAAACTGTGAGATGATAATGTATGTGTGCAACCTCACATCCGTGATGTAGTTCAGATGTCCACTGTCCCGCATCAAATAGTCAGCTCTTCCATGACTGTCATGCAGTCTGTATGTAAACTTGAACTATGCGTCAACATACATGTCAACACATGTTTAAACTGCATCTCCCATTCACATTGCAAAGGGACAATCAACACCTCCTGAGGAGCAGACCCAACAACTCTTCACTGATGACGAAGAGGACCTCCCCACCATCTCCAGGAGCAGGGCAGCCCAGCTGCATCGAGGAGACCCCATCCCCTGCACAGACCACACAGCAGGAAGCACCCACCGCCACGGCTGGCTCCCAGCACCTCACCGAACAACACATCGCATTCCAAGGCCAGGTGTTAGACCACATGGCAGCCAAACTATATGACATACGTGGGTGTCTAAGTCACATCAGGGACCACTTACACTCCCTAACGGACACCCACAGTTCGCTCCATGATGTCCAACAATCCATGCCCGGCACCGCTGGAGTCATGCCTCTGAGAGAACAACTGTCTAGTCAGAGTGGCCTCAGTGATGTTAGCCGAGAGCTGGCACAGATGCTGAGGATAATGGAGAACATGGAGCGGATGCATGCGGAAAGAATGGCTGCCACGGATGCACACCAGCGAAACGTTGTTGGCATTTTCCATGCCCTGCAGAGCCTCATCATCGCATTGCTGCCACTAAAGCAGTCGCTGATGAATGCTGCTAGTACTTCCACACACACATCTACAGCCCCAGATGTGTCAGTGGCACACAGTGCTGCAGACCAAACATCAGCACCCACATGTCAGACAGATGACATAGAGG
The DNA here is from genome assembly GCF_964204655.1 of Triturus cristatus. Taxonomy (NCBI): domain Eukaryota; kingdom Metazoa; phylum Chordata; class Amphibia; order Caudata; family Salamandridae; genus Triturus; species Triturus cristatus. The sequence continues at coordinate 1,219,953,731 of NC_140585.1, forward strand.
ACGAAGATGTGGGTGATTCCGCCTGTGTTTTAAGAAGAAGCCAGTAGCAATCTTCTCCGCCATATGCCCTCTTTCAGCTTGGTTCTGCCCTCTGCATCATGCCCTGTAACAACACCTCTCACTGTCCCCCTGAAACACTCTCCGACACTTACCTTGGACCTCAACATGGACCGCCATATTTTGTCTGCTTAACAATGACACAGCAATCAGACTGCGGACTGTACTTTTCCTCTTCCGATGTACTTGTCAATCCCTAAATGACTCTGGCTGGCCCTCCACTGGGCTACGATGTAATGTGGGGTTTGCATGGCCATGTACTGCTCCAGCTCCGACACTCCACCGAATGTGAATAAATCATTCAAAATCACAAAGATGTGTCATGTCCATAATCGATCAAGTATGAAAGTATGGATGAATGTAAGGACATTGGTTGCAAAAAAAGGTACACCCTGGGAAATGAAAGCAGTGCGCATGTGTGACCGTGACACACAGAGGCAGCGAGATGACTGGGAATGTGTGCACTAGCTGTGGCCTCATTGCTCTGAAACAACAATCGCACAATTTCACAACTTTGCCCCACGCAATGTTAGAAATAGGACTGTGTGTGAAATGTCAAAGTAGTTGGCAGGCCTAAAGTAGTGTCCCCCATCACATTTGACAACTGAACATCTCTTCGCATACCTACTCACACTCAACTGGGTGGACACAACCTGTAGTGATGGTTCACATTGATCCACATGGTAAGAAGTTGGACACCATACTCACATTGCTGAAGACACGTAAGTGCACAGGTCTATCAGCAACTATCCCACCCACAATGTCTGGCTCACAGAGGTGGAGCTGGCAATAGGGACTCACCCCTAAGTGACATGTGTCAGTCAGTCCCTCACTGTGTATGAACAATGTTCATTGAGGCACACGATTTGTCATTCTAATCAAACACTCATCACAGTTGAACACTAGTGAAGTTGCGTAGACTAAATTAGCATGTGCGTGTCAGTATGGGCAAGACAAGGGCCAATGCATCAGACACTAACTGGCAGCATTCGGACACGGTACAGTTCCAATGGGTGTTGTGGCCCTCTTGGGTGTCCGAGCTGCATGATCGGTAGCTACATGGCATCTGTTGTTCTTCTGGTATGGCTGTGGGCTGGGCTCCCATTTCTGGTGCAGGTTATCGCCCGACTTAATACCAGGAAAGAGCAGGTGTTAATTCCCTGCGGCTAACGTGCCTTATCGCATGTTTTGTGATCTTATCGCCGATCTGGCTGGTCGTTGAGAATGTTGCGAAGTGGTGTTGTCGCTGCTTTTTGCACAGGAACTCCTACTCTGCATCTCATTAGCGTTAGTTGCCGGTGTCATCAGTGGCGATGTTTTTTGTGGCTGCTATCGTAGAAAAACTGGTGATATCGGCTGTTAGCATCAACTTGTGAATGGGGCGATACATTTATCACCACTTTGGCTGCGATAAAGTGCCGCTAACTCGGCGATAAGTCCATGAGAATATGCACCTGTAAGTTTACTGCTTCGCTATTCACAAAGCTGGAGTGTAAAATTACTACAAAAGTGTAAGTTGCATGTCTTCACCATCGTAGTAAAGCAATTGGCTTACTCTTGTTTATGTGGATGACGCCCATCCCTAAACCAGTCTTATCCTTACCTACACCCATCCCCTTCAGTAGTAAGACTGTGCCCCTTTTTCCACGCACTCCCCTCTGTCCCTTCCACATTTACTTCTAAAATCTATACCCACATGTGCAGAGACTGCGCTGTCGTGGCTGAAAACTCTGCACACATGAGTACAGGCAAAACTTACATTTTGTAGTACGTTTTGTAGTACTACAAAACATGCAGGCGCAGAGCGTTTATTCCAGATAAAGATCTTCAACAAAAACATGAACATAACTCACCAGTAGTAGGCCATCCGGCTAAAAGAAAGACATAAGAATTAATCTATCAGCAGTTTTGGTGGCCCGAGATCAGAATGGATAGTGATGAGTATGTTAAACACTATGGGCCATATTAGCAAGGGCAGTATCGCCGCTTTAGCAGCACTTTTTGCCGATAAAGTGGCAAATATTTTATCGCCCTATTAGCAAGCTGTCGCTAACAACTGTTAGCGACAGCTTAATGGCGATAGCGGCCGTTTTTTTACCGCTTTGCATGTCAGCGATATTTATCGCTAATGACATGCAAAGTGGGCGTTCCTCACTAAAAATAATAGGAAGAAGTCGCTAACACAACTTCTCCCTACTAGCAATGCCCGCGAAGCGATAAAAAAACTCGCGCTAACCTTGATTATCGCTGGATTTTAACACCTGCTAAAATCCTGACAGCCATTGTTTTCTACGGGAGGTGGATTCTACGGCTGAATCCTCACCTGCCTATTAGCGACCTTTTCCTTAGTGATGGGAATTCATTGCTGGTATTCCCGCGTTAATGATGGAGAATAGCTGCTATCGCTGGTTTATTATCGCCTCGGAGATAAACGTTGATAATAACGCGTTATCTCTGCGATCTAAACCAGCGATAGCTGGCGATAAAAAATACAGCGCTGAGCGTGCTTTGCGATGATTATCGCAAGTCCTTGTTAATATGGCCCTATATTATCTGTGCTAAAGCCAAAAGCTCAAAAAAGAAACCAGAAGGATTTCTAAAGTCACATCCCACTCCAAAACAACATTGGTCTCAGATATCAATGGATTTTATCACAGATCTGACCCCATCTGAATGAAAGACAGAGGTGCCGATTACGATCCTGTAAAAACCGGGTACGAACCGTCGGACGGAGCATATTCTCCGTCCGACGCATACCCGGTCGTAACAATATACAAACATGGAAGTACGATTCGCACGGAAATACTATTTCCGTACGAATCGTACAAAACCCCGACCGACGAAAATAAACATACAAATGTGATCCGGGAAAGCGCCAACGTGACGTCGGGACGCACGCAGCCTGCCATTCACGAACCAGGAAGTACGATTCGCACCTACGTCATCCCGCACAGAGAATATTTTCCGGCAGCCAAAAACTGCCTGGAAATCAGGACGACGCGAACAAGGAGTACCTGCACGCGATGGACAGACATGGACCCGAACTTACGTGTCATCCCGGCCCTCATAGCAGTCGACCCCCTCTACAGGTTACGACGCAGACGCCGCAGAAGGTCAGAACAACAAAGGGAGGGGGGAAAGGGGGGGGGCAGGAGCAGGGGCAGGCCACAAAACCCCCACCAAAGTCACACAGCACACATGCCCTGGACGTACCTGACCCCCAGGCCCTGGTCACTACGAGGGGGTGGGGGCGTGTCCAGCAAAGCCAGCGTCCGCCACAACGGAAGTGGTTGACGATGCGAACCGGCAACACAACAATACAGGTACGTCCCGTACCCACGCCTTAAGAGCGTGGGTACGAGTCGTACCACGCCCACACCTACGTCACCCCAACAATGGCGGGACGGCTGTACCCACGTGGCAAAGGCCTGGGTACGGCCCACACAAGCATTCCACAGCGTGGGTACGGATATGTACGGACCGTACCCCCACCCCCGTATGCATGGAGCGTACCCCCCACCCCAACAGTGTATGTACGACCCGTACCCTCACCCGCGTATGTATGGAGCGTACCCCCACCCCAACCGTGTATGTACAACCCGTACCCTCACCCGCGTGCGTATGAAGAGTACCCCCCATGCCAACAGTGTACGTACGGACCGTACCCCCACCCCGTATGCATGGAGCGTACCCCCACCCCATCCGTGTATGTACGACCCGTACCCTCACCCGCGTACGTATGGAGCGTACCCCCACCCCAACAGTGTATGTTACGACCTGTACCCTCACCCGCGTATGTATGGAGCGTACCCCCACCCCAACCGTGTATGTACGACCCGTACCCTCACCCACGTATGTATGGAGTGTACCCCCATGCCAACAGTGTACGTACGGACCGTACCCCCACCCCGTATGCATGGAGTGTACCCCCACCCCAACTGTGTATGTACGACCCGTACCCTCACCCGCGTATGCATGGAGCGTACCACCCATGCCAACAGTGTACGTACGGACCGTACCCCCACCCTGTATGCATGGAGCGTACCCCCACCCCAACCGTGTATGTACAACCCGTACCCTCATCCGCGTACGTATGGAGCGTACCCCCCATGCCAACAGTGTACGTACGGACCGTATCCCCACCCCGTATGCATGGAGCGTACCCCCACCCCAACCGTGTATGTACGACCCGTACCCTCACCCGCGTACATATGGAGCGTACCCCCACCCCAACAGTGTATGTACGACCCGTACCCTCACCCGCGTATGTATGGAGCGTACCCCCACCCCAACCGTGTATGTACGACCCGTACCCTCACCCGCGTACGTATGGAGCGTACCCCCCATGCCAACAGTGTACGTACGGACCGTACCCCCACCCCGTATGCATGGAGCGTACCCCCACCCCAACCGTGTATGTACGGACCGTACCCCCACCCGCGTATGCATGGAGCGAACCCACACCCGTGTATGTTCTAAGCGTACATATCCTGAAATAGGAGGGTTGGGTGCAGAGTCCTCCCAGCAGTGCCCAGTCATAAGAGGGGTGTGTGCAGAGTCCTCCCAGCAGTGCCCAGACACAGGAGGGGTGGGTGCCTAACACTCCCAGCAGTGCACAGACACAGGAGGGGTGTGTGCAGAGGCCTCCCAGCAGTGCCCAGTCATAAGAGGGGTGTGTGCAGAGTCCTCCCAGCAGTGCCCAGACACAGGAGGGGTGGGTGCCTAACACTCCCAGCAGTGCCCCTGCAAAGAAAAGGGTGGAGTACCCACAGATCCAATGCCCACAAATGTCAGTCAGGTGCACAAAGATCCTGCAGTACATGTACCACATGTGTGCGAGGCTGGGAGTATACACATGCACTGCACCGAAAAGAAAACATGTCCACATGAAGTCATGACAACAGTCTACATACACAAGTAGTGCCCACCAAGGACGCCACGAATGATGCAGGTGGAGACATCGCTCAGCATGCATGGCCCAAGTCTAACGAGTCCGTCACACACCCAGCCAATGTAGACACAGCTCAGCACCACATATTGGAAAGACCCCGCAGGGAAGATGTCAGGTTACACAGAGGAAGGAACACACCTTGGGACGATGTCACCATGCAGTAACTGCTTACATGAACAAAGTTATGTAGCCAACAGCTTGTGATGGCACACAGATACCAGGATCCACCCTATGACCAGCACAAGACTACAATTCCCACACACCCAACACATTATCACCACCCAAAATAATGGGGCAGGTCCACCAACAGCAATACCAGACAGACAGTAGTGTACTAAGGAAAAAGAAATTGCTTTATTCAGCATCCAAAAATCTGTTTGTCCCTTGAAAGTTCAAAATGTACAATGCCCATAGGGCAATCCAAAGTTCAAATCCAGGTGGGGGACACGGTGGAACGCGTGTCCCCTAGCTTGCCTGCACAGTCAGACTCCTTCGTCTTCCAGAGGGGGGGGCATCATGTGGGGGGGAAGGACCAGGCACCGCAGGGACATGAGGGCGAAGGGTAGGCGTCGTGGGTGCAGGGATGGAGGACTCCACCATAGGGGGTGGGGCAGGGCGAAAGGCGGAGGCCAGGATGGCGCTGCACACCTTAGCAAGGTCCTCCAGCGACTCCCCTGCACCCGAAGGAACCAATGGCCCCAAGGAGGGGGGGGTCAGAGGGATGGGTCGCAGCACCACTGGGGGAGGGTGTGGACAGGGGGGGGGACTCAACTACCCTGACCGGGGACTCCCTTGACCGCTTGCGGGGTGGTGTCACTGTGGGGCTCAGGGACAGAGCAGCCATGAAGGAGTCTTTGCCGGATATGTGGCCAGGAGAGCTGAGGGGAGGGGATTTGGAGGGAGTGGATTTGGTGGAATGCGGACTCCCACTCTGGCTGCGTGTCTTACGTTTGCCCCCCGACCCAGTGGGTGTGCCTACTTCACCCTGTGTGTGCGTGCCAGGAGGTGTGCGTGTGACCTTCCCTGCTGGTGTGGTGCCTGTGTCTGTTGTGGTGGGTGCATGCTGACGTCTGGGTGTACGTGGGACAGGCATGGGAGTGGGAAGTGTGGATGGGTCAGGGGTAGGGGGTTGGACGAAGCGCTGCAGGAGACCCACTGCTGCAGTCAGTGTCGAGTCAATGGACCTCAGCAAGTTGCGTTGGTCAGCCTGCGATGAGAAAATGCCCTCCAAGTATGCCTCCATGTTGTTCAGCACTTGGCTGTGGCCATGGAGGACATTAAGCATCGCAGCCTGACCAACCTGCAACTGCCGCTGGATGTCCACAGACTCAGCATTGGCGGCAGCAGTGGAGACAGGGGCAGGGGGTGCGGTGCCTGGCAGGAAGGAGACATGTGGTGACTGGGCACGCTGGGAAGGGACACGAGCAAGTGGGAGGCGGCTGATGGCAATGGAGGGGGCGGGGAGAGATGTTGTGCCGCTGTCAGCTGCTGGTGCAGCCTCCGCCCACTCGGAGAGCTCATCCTCGGACCCGTCAGCTTCATATTCTGTGGTGGCACTGGACAGGTCCTCGGCCTCACTCTCCTCCGCCTCAGTTCCACTCGATGTGCCAGCCACGATGTCACCGCTGGCACTGGTGCTTGGTCCCTCCGCTCCGTCTGTGCTGATGTCTCCCTCCGTGTCCCCCGACGATGCTGTGGGCAAGGTGAAGAGACAGCAATTAATCATACACCTGTATACATATGTCACATGAGTCCAATCTACATAGGTTACAGTGCATAGCCTGAAAAGAAAGATGAGTAACATCTACAAAACAAGGTACATATGTAGGGCATGCAACACACAGTTGGTTGACCCACCATGCCACTGAAAAACTATGGAGAGCATGACACAATAGCAAATTACATGAAATGGATTTTGACAGAGGAGCCAGGCTCTGGGGACAATCCAGCACTGCATCTGCACCACACAGCGTTGCCGAAAATAGGGATGAGCAGGGACCATATCCATGAACTTTAGGCACATGCTGCATAGGTAATACTGAAAACATGCCCACCATGACTGGCTCACTGCACCTTGAGTGTATGTCCAGACAAACATCACACACTGGCCAGACCTAGCAAGGAGATATCAGGTTTTGACATGTAGGCTTTGCCCGCACCAACCACCCCCTACATGAGACAATTAGTTGAGACACAGGAAGCACTTACATCTCTTAGTCTGGGTGAAATACACATGGGCTGGATAAATGCAAAATTGGACACCAAATACCCAAGGTGCGCCTGTCCAAATAATCATGTACAAATGGTCATCATCAGATGATTGTAACAAGACACACAGGCACTGGCCACGGTGAGTATGAACAAGGAAAATCAGGTCAGGCTGTATAGTGGACACTTGTACTACATTTTACGTCAATATACATGGTGCCAGGGGACAATGGCACAGAGCACAACCTATGCTGTAGACACTGAGAGTGTCCACATTTTGTGATGACACACATGACACCTAGGAAAATATGCCCCAGGGGACAGTAGTGGCCACACAACTCCATGGTCCTGAATGGGAATGACTGCAACACACGCCACCATCCCTGCACCATGCGTATCGCACACTCATGCATATCATGTCACAGGCCACAACATAGGACATGCGTGCTGTAAGGCATGACACTTGAGAGACTAACTCCCATGTCTGGACTCAGCATCAGTGCCAACTGACATGGAACCCACAAGTACTGAACTGGACAGGGCACAGGCAAGGTCCCAAAACCTGTTACACACCACACCCACACATGATGCTACAGGCATTGTTCACGTGGATAAAGTGCCAGCCTAGATAACCTTGTGAAGGAGTGACTACACACAGACCAGGGAACACATTGCAAGGAGGGGAAGGGAGGCAGGAGAGCACCGCTATACTGTGGGTAACAGGATCTGCACAGCACCTTTAAACCCTGGCAGTGTATCCATGCAACTGTGCACTTACAAATGCTGGTGACACACAACAAACACACATGTACCTACCCCCTTCCTGCTGCTGCTTCTCCTGTAAGCGCCTGTCCAAGTCTGGAAAGACCACCGCCAGCACACGCTTGTGGATGTGGGTCCGACGGCGGCGCCCGCGGTTCTTATGGGTCTCAGGTGAGTCCCCCAGCAGGACCCGTGCGATCCTCCGCGTCCAGCACCGGATATCCTGCCAGCGTTTTCTCACCTGGGCCAGGCGCCGCTTGCGACCCTCCGTCCTCCTCACGGCACTGACGGCGTTCATCCAGATCTGCTTCTTGGCAGAGGCGCCTACCTGTGAGGATGAATAAGTGACACTACATCAATACACCTGGCACATGTCACAGAGACACATATTAGAACTAATTTGCTGTTTACAACAAGGCATAGTATGCATCCAACGCATTGCACCTTTGTCATAGGGACATGATCCTCTGGGGAAGGGCAAAAGCAGTACGTGCCATTGAAAGTACACAGGTGGAATGAGGGCAACGACACAATCAATGATCCAGGCTCACACTGTGCATCACAAGCTACACCAGGATTATGTGCAGCACCTCTAAGCAGTCACATGCCACAGGCCACTGACGCTACCTCAGCAGAGTACACAGACACACACAGGCACAGGACATTCACCTGCCATTGCCAAATGTAGCGACAAACCTCACTCTGCACATGTGCCACTAGACGGGGGGGGCTCACAGGTGTGGGGCTGGCTCTGCACGTCAGACACACAGCACTGCTCCCTGCTCACATCAGAGGGGCAGGGTATATCCATCCCTCATGCAGCCCGGGTGCTACACTCCACATATGCACCCACCCACATGACAGGGGACTTACACACACACCGATGTCCAGGGTACGAACACATCATGTGGACACTCTCAGCACAGGTACACAGAACTAACACACATCTGTGGGTACAGTCACCTGTCACACTGGGCTGACCACATAATCAAATGAGGACTGTAGAGGCTACATTCCCAGGAGGATAAGACAGGCAGAATGTGGCATGCACCATGCAGTGATTGTCACAGTAAACACAATGCAAGTGAGGACGGCAGACATGCACCACAGCATGCTCTGGCTGGGAGACGTCAGGCATTCCCCCCCCCGGGACCCCCCCTACAGTACATTGCATGTGTGTGACACCTGGACACAATGCCAGAAGTCACAAAAAAGGGACACAGTCTGTGCTAGTAGACTCTGCACTCACCTGATACCCTGGTCGCCCATACAGCAGTACAGGCGTGTGTACGGTCCGTATCACTATGGGTGTGCTCGCGTATGCGTACCCATAGTGATACGGACCGTACACACGCCTGTACGCTCACTATCACTATGGGTACGCATACGCGAGCACACCCATAGTGATACGGACCGTACACACGCCTGTACGCTCACTATCACTATGGGTACGCATACGCGAGCACACCCATAGTGATACGGACCGTACACACGCCTGTACGCCCACTATCACTATGGGTACGCATACGCGAGCACACCCATAGTGATACGGACCGTACACACGCCTGTACGCTCACTATCACTATGGGTGTGCTCGCATATGCGTACCCATAGTGATACGGACCGTACACACGCCTGTACGCTCACTATCACTATGGGTGTGCTCGCATATGCGTACCCATAGTGATACGGACCGTACACACGCCTGTACGCTAACTATCACTATGGGTACGCATACGGCAGCACTCCCATAGTGATAGGGAACGTACACAGACCCTCTGAGCGAATGTACGGTGCCTTTCACACATCACAGTGGTGACAGGCAGCACACAGGAAGGAATAGAGCTGACATACTTGTCCATGGATGGACATCAAGGCATTGTCTGGGCAGTACTACATGTGTGGGGCACAGGTGTGAAAGGCTGTGATGTGGCACATTACTCCTGAGTCGAGAAGGCAATAGATGTATGATGAGATGTGTACAGATGTTATGTGTGACGGTGCAATGTGTACCAGGCATGCCCTTAACTCCTTTGACATGTGTGCATGTCGTACTGCACACTTGGGATGAGCGTCACTGGCATGGCACAGTCAACAACACACGCAAGTGTCCCCTGATGCCCGCTACAGGGGTTACCACACCAGACATGTGACTACCCACGGTGCACGATGTGTCTATGTCATGTATGTGTGGTGTGTTCCCATTAGCTTGATGTTGGTGCTCCCTCAAAAGCATCAGCTGTTGCAGAAACCAACATGTGTCTGTGTGTAGATGGACATGGCACACTGTTACGCACACCAGGCCACATGTGGTATCCGATGTGAGGTGCGTATGTATGCATGGGACACGGAGTAGCGTAACAAGGACATGTCTGCATCCTCTCAATGTATGTGTGGTGAGTCATTACATGTACACCTTATTGGCAAGGTGTGTGGGCTGTCCTAGTGTAATGACATGTGACCTGTGGCTCTAGTGTTCCGCTACCTGTCTCTGAAATGAACATCCTACTTCTGCTGATGTGTTGATGTATGTCACTCCTGTGTTGCGTCTGGCTGTCCACTTACACTGGGACACAGCTAATCCCATGCCATGGCATGTGGAGGTTCACAATCTCCGTGTGTAGCTGGGTCTTGGTAGGAGTGTCACCTGGCAGCCATACGTGTCCAGGGCATGTGGCACATACCTGACTCCGTATGTAGCATATGTGTATTGACAGATTAACATGTGCTCAGTACAAATAAATTGTTGTTGTAGTGCACTCACTCTTCCTTGTCACTTCCAAATTACTGCAGAGTGCCGCCTCTTCCCCGACCAATTCCGGACTTGGCTGACATGCTGGAGAATGACTGTATACGGTGCTACCGCTTCCCCCAACCGTTGATTGAGGAGTTGACGGCAAGGCTGGCACCACACCTGCAACAGCTGCACAGGTATCCTACGGCACTGACACCCAAGCTGAAGGTAATGGCAGCCCTACATTTTCTTGCCACGGGTACCTTTCAATATACCATAGCTCATGTTGGTGGCATGTCCCAGAGCATGTTCAGCCGTGTGCTGCATGATTTCTTAGAGGCCATGTTGCTTCACCTGGATGAGTTCATCCATTTCCCAACTCCTGAACTGTTGACTGGGGTCAAGCGTGGATTCTATGCCCTGGGAGGGATGCCCCATGTCATTGGGTCCATAGATGGGACATATGTGGCTTTGGTACCACCACGGGCACAGGAGGTAGCGTACAGGAATCGCAAACACTACCACTCCATCAATGCCCTTGTAGTGTGTCTGTCCAACATGGTGATTTCACATGTCTGTGCTCGTTTTCCAGGATCAGCACACGATGCCTACATCATGAGGCGTAGCAGGGTGCCTGAAATGATGACGCAGCTGCGCAACGAACGAGCATGTGTTGTTGGTGGGTACACTCTGTCTGTCCTGTATTTTGCGTAGACTTCCAGCACGACCGCTTCTCCTGTCCTACTTATGTCCATGTGGTTTCCATGTAGGGGACGCTGGCTATCCCAACATGCCATGGCTGATCACACCTCTCCGCAACCCCATCACGCCGGCCCAGCTCCGCTACAACACCGCCCATGGCCGGACAAGGCGAGTGATAGAGAGGACATTTGGCCTCCTGAAAAGCCGATTCAGATGCCTCCACAAGACCGGCGGCGCCCTCCCATATGCCCCGGCAAAGGTCTGCAAAATCTTCATGGTCTGCTGCATGCTGCACAACATGGCAGTTGAGAAAGCTGTGCCACTCATCTTGGATCAAGATGATCAGGACCATCCACCTGTGGAGGACGAAGGGCTTGGCAATGGGGCTAGTGATGTGGAGGATGTGGAGCCGCAAGAGGACATCCGGAGTCGGCTCATACGCGACTTCTTTGCTTAGTGGTGAGTACCAGTGTCTGAGTGTGCACGCATTGGTCCTTGTGTGGCATGTGTTGCAATGTGTGTGTCCATCTGCATGTATGCCACGTGAGTCAGAGGTGTGTGTGGATGTGTCACTCGAGTGATGGTGCCAGTGATGAGTGTTTTTCCCCAGTCATAATTGTGACCTAGCATGTTGTCATCCTTACATGTGTGAAGTACATGCACATGCAAGTGGCTGTGCTTTTTGTGGCTGACTTCTTGTGTGTCTCTCATCCCCAGGTACTTGCGCATGCCGTCTGCTGGTTGCATTGTTGTGGCACTGCTATTCCTCATGGACACGTCATCGTGTGCTGACTCAGCGTTACACGCACGGACAAGTTTGGAAGTCTTCTTAGGGTAAGGGATGCATCAGGGGTGTATTGGGTGTGGCAGTTGTTGACGATGTGTGCACACTGCCCCTGTCGATGTTTGGTTCCTCTGCAGACATGTCGCATCACCATGGGACACATGACATGTAGCTGGGTACACCTGAATAGATGGTCAGACTTGTTGACAGTCATCTGTGATGGGATAGTGGATTGTGATGATGGCATCAATGTGTGTAACACTGCCCTCGGACACATACGGTTTGCATTGGCTTGACATGGTGTGGGACTTCCACATCAGAGGATCAATGGTGTATGGCAGCCTCTCCATGAGCAGCAGGGGGTGTTTAGCTGTTACCCGACACTTGTGTGCCAGTTCCATGGCTATCACGCATTTGTGCTGCAGAAGGGGGGTTCCAGTGTTGGACCCACATGTTACTTCACATGACCTGTGTATGTATACTCCGAGTTGCCTCTGCATTCCCGAATACATGAATAATAAAGGTGTCCCTATGCCTCCAAGGTGCCTATTCTCAGTCAATGCTGGTGTGTTGCCACGGTGCATACGGCATGTCTGGCATGGTTTTCCGTGATAGTGGCTATGTGTCTATGTGTCGAGTAGCAAGATGCAAGCTGTTTGTGTGGGATTAGACTGTGTATTGTGTATGGTGCTCCATGTCTGTGTTGCCTAATACATTGTGACCCATGTGTGTCCTGTGCCAGACTCAGGCCCCAGGGTGTGGATGGTTGAAGTCATATGAGAACTCAGGCATGGTTAGACTTAAAAAGACACATGTAAGGTAATAATGCAAAATGTAGGCATCATCTCTTTATCGTGTAACTTTTTATTTTTGTTGGGGTACGTGGGGGGGGGGTATGACATGAGGGGCTTTCCGGGTGTGTGGAATCCAAAGTTCACTAGGGGAGTTGGTGTCCTTGCCATTGGAAATCCTCAGAGTCCATGCCACAATCTTTGTCAACATTGGTCAGACAGTGACCAGCAAGTCCATGTGGCAGAGAATGTCTTTTGCTGATGTGCTGCTGTTGGTCCAGTGGGCCAGGTGCCAGGCCAGGTGTCCTGGGAGATGGTGCTGTTGCGCCGACCCTCACGGTCTTTTCCGTGGATGACCCGCCCTCCTGCGGGAACCCTCAGAAGCAGGCCGTGACGATGTTTGGGATGCTCCGTCGGATGTCTCCTCCTCCTCCTGATCCCTCCCTGTGGGTGGTGATGTTCTACGCCTGGTGGCACAGGGAGGGTTGCCCATGTTGTCGGCTATCCGACGGAGTGTACGGTGAATTCCCGTGAACACCGTCACGAGCTCAGCCTGTCTGTCCTCCATCCGCCCTTGGTGTCGCAGTAGACAGGCATGTTGCTCCGCATGTTGCTGGGCCTGCTGGGTCTTGATCTCCTCGAGGATGGACACAACCTGGGCCATGCCCGTGGTGTCCTGCCGGTATGTGTCCAGGATGTTTCTGACATGGGAATATACCGGTTCCGCAGCCAACTGGTCAGGCTCGCGCCTCCGCCATCCTCCACTCCCACCACCCCTGCCCACTTGCACCTGGCCTGCCCTTGTGGGCACATCGGGTCTCCGGGACCCCTGAGGGGTGGCATTAGCATTGTCGCCTGCCTCCTCCTGGGTGCCCGGTACACCGTGTTCCTCCTGGTCAGCCTGGCTGCGTTGTGGTGGTGGGGCAGGGATCCTGGGTGTCTCCTGGGATGTGGCAGGAGTGGGGGTGGTGGTTGGCCCAGTTGTACCTGACGCAGGTGCTGCAGGTGGTTGGACACCAGAGGGGCCAGGTTGGTCGGGGTCATCCACAGAGTGGTGAGAGTCGTCGCTGCCGGTGGGTCCGTCATCCCGCAGAGCCGGGTCCTGTGAGTCTTCCCCCCCAGTGTTGGGGGGTGATCCACGACGTTGACCTGTGTGTGAGAGAGACAATGTTAATTTTGTTCCATGCAACATCCATGTTTCATTCGTTTCTAAGTTGGCACATTTCCTCTGGGAATTTGGATATGTCTTGCATTCCACTCACAGTGCACTTGTGCATGGGTATGTCCCTTGGCCACAGCTTTTGAGACTTTACCTATGTGTGGCACAGTCTTACTTGCTGCGTCAATTGTGACTGCAGTCAGCAGTGGAGTGAGCAGGTGTGGCGAGCCATGCATTGGCGCCTTCCGTGTTGCACTGTACGTGGGCACATGGAGTTGTTCCACATACTTATATAATGCAGGTAGCTGGCGTTGTGCTCGTGCACAGGTTGAGACATGGCCCAGTGTTTTGTCATGGAGAAGAGAGGGGGATTCAGGCACTGGCCACCCTTGTCTACATGCATGCAGTCCACCTGCTGACGAGCAGACATTCCCACACCCCCCAAGGCTGAATTGGTCTCCCTGTGTGTCCCTTTCTCACTCCCTCTCTGTCCCCCTCTCCCTCCCTCCCTGTGTCAGCCTCCTTCCTCTGTCCGTCTCCCTGTGTCTTCCTCCCTCTCTCTCCCCCTCTCCCTCCCTCTGTGTGTCACCCTCTGTCACCTCAGCCCAGCTTCCTAGGCACACACTTTTTGCAGAACTTTGAATGGCCCTTGGCTTGTTCATATGAGTTTGTTTCTGATCTCCAGGCACCCATTGGGTGTAGTGTCTGTGTCTGCGCTGCTGCTGTGGTGGTGTGTGCTGCCACTCTTTCACAGTGTTGGCTGTTCATTAGCTGCTGTCATGTGCAAAAACGTGCCTTCACCCCCATGTCTTAATGCAAGGCGTCCGCCATTTGCTGGCAAGTCTTTCCTGTGTGGGGACACACTGTTTGTCTGGCTGTGACCTAGGCCATATGGGCAGAGGGCATTGTTGTCTGCTTTTGAGTTGCACTATGTGATTTTTGGGGCACACACTCCCGCCATCCGGCTTACCGTGTCTTGTGTTGGTGTTTTCTGTGGGCTGTGACTTGGCATTGTCCAGCTGGGTGCATGGGGCATGGTGGCGCTAGTGGCATGTGCGTGTTCATGGAGTGTGGTTGAGTCATGCGATAGCTTGGGGTGGTTGCGTGCCTGATTGTGAGTTTGGTTGTGGATGACGTTCCCCCCATGTGAGGTGAGTTGTTTGTGTACTCACCCGGGTCTCGGAGTCCTTCTAATCCGTCCACTGCCACCACCGGCAGTATGGCCATCACCCTCTCCTCCCAGGGATGGTATTGTACGGGTCTGCGGGGCGGCCCTCCTCCAGTGATGTTGGCCTGGTTGTGGTCGTCGGTCATTTTGGCTCGGACCCTCCTCCACAGATCGTACCACCTGGCTTGGCATTCATGCCTGGTCCTTCTGGTGGACGCAACAGCATTGACAGCATTGACAATCCTCTGCCACATGGCTGTTTTTTCGGAAATGCTGGTCTGTCTGACCAATGTTCCAAAGAGGTGTGGCTCGACTCTGAGGATTTCGTCGACAAGGACCTCCAACTCTTGGCTAGTGAACTTTGGATTCTTGTTAGTGGGCATGGTGAGGGGTGTGGGTGTGGATGGTTATGGGGGGTGTGGGTGTGGATGGTTGTGGGTGTGGTTGTGCAGGTGTGTGTGTAAATGTGATGAGGGGGTGTTTGTGAAGGTGGGTGTGTGAAGGTGTGCAAGTGTAAGGTGTAGTAAAGGTTCAAGTATGGTGCTGTAGGTTGTCTGTGGGGTCTGGCAGCAGTGAGTCTGTTGCAAAGGCTCATGGTTTGTGTCTGTGGGCCCTTTTTATTGGTCCATTGGTGGGTGTGGCTGTGTTTGAACTTTGGGTGGGTGTGTTATAAGGAGTGGTTGTGTTTTGGGCCTCTGTTTGGGATTTTGGCAGTTGCAGGTCAGTGAATGTGTTGTATTTCTGCTTGTTGGACATGTTTTGTGGCTTTGTGCCATTCGAATAGTGTATTCTTGTGTTGTTTTGCTTTGTCCTGGTTGTGTACGTGCGTTTTTAGCGTGTGTACGGTGTGTACTTCGGCAATTTTGTTGTACAGTGCTGTCCTTGTGTCTGGCTTGGTACGACTCGTACATGCGCGATGTTGGGTGAAGGTGCTGGTGTTGGGGCCTGGGGTGCGCGCCGTACTTAGAATGTTGGGGTGGGGGTACGCTCCATACGTACGCGGGTGAGGGTACGGGTCATACATACACGGTTGGGGTGGGGGTACGCTCCATGCATACGCGGGTGAGGGTACGGGTCGTACATACACGGTTGGGGTGGGGGTACGGTCCGTACATACACGGTTGGGGTGGGGGTACGCTCCATACATATACGCTCCATACATACGCGGGTGAGGGTACGGGTCGTACATACACGGTTGGGGTGGGGGTACAAGTCGTACATACATGGTTGGGGTGGGGGTACGCTCCATGCATACGCGGGTGAGGGTACGGGTCTTACATACACGGTTGGGGTGGGGGTACGCTCCATGCATACGCGGGTGAGGGTACGGGTCGTACATACACTGTTGGGGTGGGGGTACGCTCCATACGTACGCGGGTGAGGGTACGGGTCGTACATACACGGTTGGGGTGGGGGTACGCTCCATGCATATGCGGGTGAGGGTACGGGTCGTACATACACGGTTGGGGTGGGGGTACGCTCCATGCATACGCGGGTGAGGGTATGGGTCGCACATACACTGTTGGGGTGGGGGTACGCTCCATACTTACGCGGGTAAGGGTACGGGTCGTACATACACGGTTGGGGTGGGGGTACGCTCCAAACATACGCGGGTCGGGGTACGGGCCGTACGTATGTGGTGTACATACATGGGTGGGGGTACGTCTCCTACATACACGGGTGTACATACACGGGTGTACATACACGGGTGGGGGTACGTCTCGTACATACACGGGTGTACATACACGGGTGTACATTCACGGGTGGGGGTACGTCTCGTACATACACGGGTGTACATACACGGGTGGGGATTCGACTCGTACATAATAGGGCTGGGGGGAGTGTTGGGCGCGTATGCGGGCACATGTCTCCATGGTTGCTATGGGAGTTCGGTGCGGACGGTGTTTTTTCCATCCGGTTGTAACATCGGACGCACGGGATGGATCGTACTAGCGCGGTCGGACTTCACTTTTCACATTTGTACGGTAAATCGTCCGAGGATGTGTCGGACACATTTTCCGACCCGAGGACGTGTGGGGAATAATTCCCAATGCGACTCGTATGGACTTTTTCCCATGCGAATCGTACTTGGCAGTTTGTACGGCACTTGTACGATTCGTACGGTAAAAAGACCGGATACGAGTCGTACGGGGAATTTTTTTACAGGATCGTAATCGGCACCAGAACCTTTTGTTGTAGTAGACTACTTTAAGTAAATAGCTCTTTTCATCCTCTTAACTGATTGCCCACTGCTCCTCCTTTAGCCATTACCTTTCCATGAGAGGTGCTAAGGTTACATGGACTACCTACTGTTATTTTCAATAATAGAGGATCACACTTTTTTGCAAAGTTTTGGAGGCTTTATTACAACATGTAGGAGTAATACAGTACATGTACACAAGTTATCATACCCAGACATATGGGCGTCCAAAGAGGCCAAATCAAACAATACATTAGAGTTTTCCAAATGAATCATGCAGAAAATGGGCAGAATGTGTACCTATAGCAGAGTCTTCCCATACTAATACCCAGCACACTTCATCATGATACTCTCTTTTCTTTTTTTTGTTCACCTGGGTATCATCCTCATACTTTGCCTTCAAAGTTTTCTACCTTCTCTGTTCTCTAAGCATAGTCACTCTCAAAAGACATCAGCACTGTACAAATATCCACATTACAGCATTTAGGATTAGCTAAAATCAGGTACAAGAAATGTGCTGATAGGCAATGCACTCCAAAGTATTCCAAGGGGGAGGGGAGGGCATATGGTTATCAACTAGCATACCTCATCATTCCCGGGATACCTTCCAAGTTTGAAACACTGGGGCAGATCTACAAGGAAGTGCCGCAGCGTGCCACCGCTGCGCCATGCTGCGGCACTTCCGAAGCACAGGGATGCGACCATGGTGCAAGGATGCCTGCGTCATGTGGAGATTGTTTTTGTGCAGGAAGGTGCCCCTTCCAGCACAAAAACAATCACAACAGGCTTTTTCCTCTTTCAATGTGTGCTTTAGAATGCAGCACGGATTGAAAGAGGAAAAAACGAGGAGAAATGAAAACATTTCTCCTTGTTGCGCCTCGTTACGCCACCTCGAGGGTGGCATAGCATTCAGATGCATCACCAGATTTACGATTTCTCGTAAATCTGGAGTTGTGTCGTGTTCCATGGGTGTTGGTGGGAACACCCACAGCAACACCCATGAAATGCCCCTTCAACGCAAAGTGCTGCGTGTGAAGGGGCCTTATTTACAAGGAGAGGAAAAGTCACACAGGGTGGCTTTTTCTGTCCTTGTAAATATGGAGGGGCCCCCTGCGCCACCAGTATGTCACTCTTCATGACGTACTGGTGGTGCACAGGGTTTGTAAATCTGCCCCTAAGTTTTTTTGGTCCTTTCCCAATCCTTATGTTGGTTGGTACAGCAGCAGTCAAGCTTAATCTTCCAAGTCAAGGGAAAAGTCACCCCACTTTTCATGTGCTCGCATCAAAAACGCCTTTGCAAAGAACAATCCCACTCTCAACACAAACATTTTAGGTAGAGAACATTCTAGATGATTCAGAGGTAATGTTATGTTTCATGGAGTACCCTAATATAGGCCTGGGTAGTCTCCTGACCCTTCACCTACATTTACCGTACCATTACACTACATAAAGCGTTTTGGTATTGACCTTTTACCTAGTTAACCCCTTCGGTGCTCATGACGGAATGGTTCCGTCATGACCCACGGTTGAGCTGTGCTCATGACGGAACCATTCCGTCATGACCACGCCCGCGCAAGATTCCGTCAGCACAGCGGCGGAATCTGCGCAGCATCGAAGGGGTTAAGCAGTGCATAAAATGTCGTGTGGTTTTCCCAAAAAACTAGCCTCATTAATTATGCATGAATATTCTCAGAATAACAGCAGGATTACCATCTTCTGCATAATAACTATGTGTAAGGGTCATCCCTTCTGTCATCCTCGACCAACATGACACAGCAAGGTAGAATCCCCTAAGGGTAACTTTTGGATATATATACACCATATCTTTGCCAAGGCAGGCAGAGGAGAAAGACTTTCATGCTGACACACTGACGAGTGGCGCTATGGTTCCTGCACGCAGACACTCCAGTTTGCAGTGGTCTGACATCCCTTGTGGGATGCCCATTTTGGGACCAAAACAGGGTCCCACAGTCTCTCACTTCAGGTAATGAGGTTGGCTTCAGCCTAGGGGATTCTTGGCTCTACACCTACATACATGCTAGGTACACTTAGGTACATCTAGTTAGGGTTGCATTGTAGGAGTACGCATTATTACTGTCATGTATTTATATACCTGCATGTATTCATTGTTTTAGCACTATGGTAGGAATCTACCATACATTTACTCTGTTGGTGCTTATAATCATTTATATCTGTTTCTGTCATATGGTTGTTTCAGCACACCTATTTTACACTAGAATGACGCTGGGTCAATAAATACTTATTGAAAACGTCCCCACTGTTTATTTCTGTGTATCTCTCTGAGACAAAGTGAGCACAAGTGACTGAGCGAAAAGTACTGTACTGTTTCAACGATCCCTGATGAGACAGGGTTGTCATTTTCGACAGTTGCCAAGAACTATTCTCTCCTTGGTAAGAGGATTTACAGTGGCACTGTGAGTTAGCTGGTATACAGCGAACATACCCGTTGGGGGTGTCTGGAATCAGCCTGGACACCAATCCCACAGTCTATGTTGTCTAAACGCACAGATCCTACATAGGTTTATAGGAACTACACGACATGGCCCACCAACGTTGCTTTGGTACTTATTTAACGGTCAAATCTGAGTAGTTCGTCATGCCTTTCGCAGAGACCCCTACTTACATTTATTCCAGAGACTTCTGGAGTGGGAGGGAAAAAAATCCGCCACAGCTGAGTAGACATATCCTATGTATTGGCTGTAGGTTTATTCAAGCTTGAAGGACAAATAGTTCCTATTGTGCACAAAACCTTATCTTGGTTACCTTGAAACTTTTTATTCAACATTGGCTGACAAAGACCTTGCTGCACCAGTACTATGTATGAATGCGTTGGAGGAAGGGGAACAAGAAGGTAAAATAAAAATATCAGAAAATGTCAGAACTGCCCTTACTTTAAAACTAGCAGACTATGGAGTCACAGCTAGGGGTGGGACAGTAACATTCGTAATTGAGGCACACAAATCACATTGAACTGAGGTCTACTATTCATGGATTAAATTCCCACAAGCAGATACTCGCCCAAATGCATTTCATTCTTACACTGAAGATGAAACACGAGAGGAATACTGTCCCTATGAGGACACTGAAGAATCCACTCACACTGCATCCAACAAGGGTTACACCAGCAGGACAGATTCAGGGATCTACAACTAAAATAACTCCACAAACGCTACACGCAGTTATGGGTAAAAATCCCACTACACGTGAGCAAATGCCATTCTGGATGGCTCAGAAAATAACACAGTGAGAGGCAATGTTTTCACACACAAACTTTCAAGAAAACACAGACTACTAACAATCTGCTCGTTAATGGGGATATCTCCCCATATAGAGGACTGTATCTCTTGGGGTACAGTTTTCGCTGCCATATATACCAGAACTCATGGTATCCATTCAATAGCAGTAATACCAGATGTATTAAGACAAATAGAGAATGAGTATGGAGCAGAATCTGTTCTGAACTTGGGGATAAAATTGTTAAGAAATTTTGCCCAGGTATCAACTATTAAATCAGCAAACATAAAAGGGGAAGCAGCAGCAGTGGCAATACGCCAACGCCTGAGGGATTTCACTCCTTTACAACATGAGCGTGAATTACCTAAAATAATCGAAGATACCTATGCAGAATTAGGAAGAGATAGTTTGGGAGCTAGAGCAACAAAACCTTAACTCATGGGTGGTCCTGAGAAGGATAACACAAAGCATGCACCTGATTCTTCCAATAATAAAAAACCAAAGAATAGAGAGAATAGGACACAATCCAGGTGTGGGTCTCCTCAACAGGAGCTCCCAAAAGGAGGTACAACCTTAGGGACATTAAAAAACCTGACAAGTATCAGGATACTGATACACGTTACTCTTGTTCCTTTCAGGGTTCATCAAAAAACTCAGAGAGGGAAGGACGGTCAGAACACAGACAAGAAGAATGGGCAAAGTCCAGAGACACACAACGTACTTCAGACTATAATATCAAAAACAGAAGATAAACCAAAATCAAAACCTCCATTTAAAAAGAAGGTAGCAGGTCTTAAAGTTAGACATGCGCAGAATTCTGAGGACTCAACTTCTGAACCGGGAATGGGCTCTGACGATGCTAGGCAGTCCAGCAGAAGTAACAATAGCTTGCCAGAACCTGAATGAAGACATCACGGTGGGAACACCTGATACAAGGGTAAGTATCCCACATCGGTTACATGAGATAACACTCCAAATGGAGGGGGGCAAAACCAGGAAAATTAAAGTTCTCTTTTGAAACAACCTGACTTTTGGCTATGATATCCTTTTGGCCGAGAAAGATTGGCTGCCTACGCTTGTTATGGAGTGCCGAAAAGGAAGAAACTGTAATTTTACCGGCTTTTTCTGACCTCGTTCCAATATACTTAAAACCTCACCATGTAACCCCAGTAAAACTACTCCAACTCCACAGAGACAATACACTATTAAATAAGAAGCGAAGAAACATGTCAGGGAGATCTTAGATCAACTTGAATACCAAGGTGTATTAGAAACTTGCACCTCTTCAATGAATAATCCTTTGTTTCCCGTAATGAAACCTGATAAATCATATAGACTAGTCTTAGACTACAGACATCTGAACACATGCACAATATCATTTGCAGTACAGAATGCACACAGTGCCGCATTACTGAATAACATTGTGTGGAAAAAATACAAAACAACACTAGATATCTCAAATGGATTTTTCTGCCAAAATATAGCTCCTGAGAGCAGATATTTGACAGTATTCTCAGCGCTCGGTTCTCACCGTCAATTCTGTCGACTCCCCCAAGGGTATAAAATAGCCCTGGGTTGTTCACAGCTATGGTAACTGAGTTACTTCAAATTTTGGATGAGGAGGCATTTCCTATGTATATGATATTTATCTAACGGATGATGATTTGAAGGATCATTTGACCAGGGTCAGCAACATAATATGGGGGTTCGCCTCTGAGGGCTACAAATTCAACTTTAAAAAATCGAAAATAGCCCACCTCAATATCCTATTTTTGGGATATGAGCTTTCAAATGAAGGGAAAAGCCGAGCAGCTAACTTTTTAGAAAAGTGTGCACTGCTACAACCTCCAAAATCCCTGATAAACTTACGATCCATATTGGGATTGCTACATTTTGGCAGAACATACATTTTGGATTATGCTGGAAAAGTAAAGCATTGCTATGATTTAATCAGACCTGATTTCTCAATTAGACATTTGACTAAAGAACAGACGGATATCCTTTGTTCATTACAAGTGACACGATAGCTTCAGAACACCTACACACACGTGTAAATACCACAAATTTGGTGATCCGTGTGATCGCAGGTCAATCAGGGTACACTCACCTGACCTTCAATGAAGACGAAACAGTACCCATAGCATACAAATCACACTTGTACACAAACACTGAAATGCGTTTTGCCTCTACAGAGAAAATTCTGACAGCAGTACAGACTACTGTAGTGAGAGAAAGAGCACTGGCTGAGGGTAAACAAATAATTGTCGTAACTCAGGTCCCAGCCTTGAAGGCTGTTACAAAGGCAAGCGTTCCAAGCGCTAAAGCTTTACACCCAAGATGGATACAATGGGCTAATTCTCTCACTGCAACAGATGTAGAATATAAATTGGATTCTATATTAAAAACACAAGCATTTCTGCAATACGAACAAGAATATCGTCTCACAAATGAAAAAATGGCTCTAGATCAGTATGAATACATTATTTACACTGATGGTTCTGCTCAGCCTACCATAGGAAGTAAACAGCAATACAGTGCAGCCTGTGCGATTGTAAAGGGACGTATGCAGGATGGCAAGTTCCATCCTAGCAGTAGGAAGACGCAATCTCTATGGGACGGTACGGCACAGCTGTCAGAATTAAAAGCCCTATTACTGGCACTAATACAAACTGATCGGGAATTCCCCACATTCATAGTGCCCGATTAGTTTTACTGTGTCCAGTCTTACAATGAATATCTTCACTATTGGGTTCAGAATGGGTTTAAAGACTCAAAGGGTTGCACAATAAAGCACAAAATGCATTGGGAACAGGTGGCAGAGTTGAAAAAAATACTTGCAGAGAGCTCTCGTGATACACACGCTGAGTCATCAATGTGATGGCGTTCACGTTGAAGGAAAGTCATTGGCTGATTAAACCGCAACAGAGGCAGTACGAACTGCTGCCGTAGCTGCAATCACTCATTCAAGCACAAGAATAGGCAGACAGATAATGGTAGCTGTCATTGCTTCATGCAAAAACAGACCAGCCTTGACGAATGGCTTTCCACTCAAGTACTGCTACAAGTTAGATGAAAAAAATATTCCTTATGCTCAAATTACTGGTGTGGGTGGTAGAGTAATACCAAACATGGATCGCAGATTAGGCTTAATTCTAGCTGCACACAAGGGTCTGGGCTCTGCACATGGCGGGACTACTGCAACTGTTTCATTGCTGAATCAACGCTATTGGTGGCCAGTTCTAACTAAACAGACAAAAGCGTTTGTACTTAAGTGCAACATCTGTCAGCAGATGAAGGGTTCGACCTTAGCACGCCCACCACAAACACCATTACTGATATCAGACAGACCTCTCGCTTGTGTCAATTTGGACCACTGTGGCCCCTTATAATCAAACGGGGCTTACAAGTACATCTTGGCGGCAGTGGATTCATGCTCTAGATTCCTGTGGGTTTAGCCTCAGCGCTCGACTAAAGCTCGAGCTGTTATAAAGGATCTGTGAGTCTTCATAGGTACATACGCAATTGGCACATTACATTCTGATTATGGCCCAGTGTTTAGCTCTAGGGCTTAAAAGGAAGCCATGGGAAGTTGGAGTGTTGCATTGCGGTACTCCTCTCCGTACCATCCCGAGGGAAATTCGGTTGGGGAGAGGAAAAACCGGGACTTAAAGCAGTCTCTAACAGAAAGATATTAGGTTTGGGTGGTAGTTGGGTCAATCACCTACATGGGGTCCAGAGGGCACTAAATAATATGCCAAGCAGTTCCCTAGGAGGTGTCACCCCTTACCAGGTCCTATTTGGGACGAGAAGGTGGGTACCTGATCTCGATTATGAAAGCACAGTGGCAAATGAGAAACCTTTTGATATCGTTAAACGTTTGGCTGTTTTACAGAATCTTAATGAATTCCTGGCACTACAAAGCAGCATGCAAGTAAAACTCACCACTGGGTAAGTGAAACTAGTAACGGCAAGACCTGCCTGGATCCAAAACAGTTGGGGGATCTGGTCAGAGAAAGAATTGTGGACAAGAAAGAATTTGGGCCTTCATACAGAAATACAGGTAGCCTGTACCTGTCATGGCTGTTGAAGGAACAAGAACAGTACTTCTTACGCCTCTTGCCGGCAAAAAAGAGAAGAGAGTCGTCTCAATTGATCTGATCAAACCCCACTATGTGGCTGATCCTGAATAGCAGGCCATGTGGGCTACAAGGTAGCCGCCGCTCTCCTCTCACTACCATCCAGGAAGTTCAGACAGAACGACTTATAACGTTCAACAGTCTAAAATTTGAAGTAATGGAGTCACTAACATTGAAATGGAATTCATTCCTATTGAAATTGTACAACAACAAAATTCAAGTGAAACACAAATATCAGTTCGGCCTACCACCAACATCTACATCAATATGCCTCTACAGGAGATATCTGTCAGTTCATCAAAACCTGTAGAGCTACCAAAGATAGATTGAACTGCATCTGGCTACTTCATCGATTTCAACACATTTTGTCTGGATCCAAGTGAACCTGAGTCACCACCAGCTCCAGTTTCCCGCAAAAAACAACTTCATGATTTCTACATTTTTCTGAAAAATACATATCTAGTTTCATCATGGCTACAGCTCTGGATAGTCACTGGTATACTGTTCCAACTTTTCTGAATAGGTTTAGTGGTTTAGTGACTGTCTTTTCCTTGATCATGAATGGACACTATCTCCCAGAACGCTCTGCAGTATCAAAAGTGAACTTGGTATTGAAACCTCATGCGTCATCTCATCGTGAACAAAGAGACCTGACCTATGTGAACATTACAGCAGCTCTGGTTCCTGAAGGAATAGTTTGGGATACGGTTCCATATGATGTATTTGGTCCCACTGAACTTTTAAAAATACCACATGTATTAAAAATGTCTTTAAATGATATCATCACCTGATGTACATATTCTGAAGTTTGAGATTTTGAAACTGTTAATAATATGTTGTCTGATTTAGAACTGTCTGCAGCATTTTCACCAAATGAAACGTTTGATGACTCTTCTGATTTTAATTAAATATACTGTTATCAACATTATGGTCATCACTTTTTGCATGAAATCAGTGTATCACGTAGTATCTTCGCATTCCACCAATGGGAACATTGCCCAACACCACCAAAAGGTAGTTCACAAACGTTTGCACAAAAGTTTGCTTATTTTTCTGGATTTAATACATCAGATCCATGCTTGTATTATTATATGCTTGCACCTTCAGCTGCAAAGAAAAATATGTTCACTAACACAAAACAGATATACTCTGCGTCCTTTATTTCCCAACTGTCTGAACAGAGTTTCAGCTTATGGAAAGACACTATAGTCATTAAATCAGTCTGGGGGACTAAAGAATCTCAGGTTCAGGGAACCAAGGCACTATTTAGAGCATGACTCATACCACAACAAATGATTTTCCTGAACAACACTGTGCAACAGACTTCCTGTCTTGGGTTAGACAAGATTAAGGACTTGAACACACCTCGCATTCCCTCGCGCTTACACTTTGAGGATTGGCCAAATTACACAGAAAATGGGTAGGGAATTCATCCATGAATCTTGGGAATTACCGTATAGATTTAGATACAGGAACGGGGACACTGAAGCGTTTCTCAGCGGTACAGACTGCAAGAATTCTTTGAGTGGATCTCTTGTTTTCCAGGATATTATGCTTCACGGTGCCTATAACGGTTTCATAGCTAACTTATCGTCTCATTTGAAAGGTTCCCCAGCTGCTGTGATTAATCCAGTGTTCAGTCTGCTCTCGAATGGGAGTTACTTAATGCTGAATGATCAAGGTTGTTGCGGGATGCTTCCAGGTATCGCGTATCGTGTCACTGTAAGTTTCACAGTTGCTTGTTGTATGCAAGTATTGCTTCTACCTACCCACGCAGTCAGGAAGGCGCCGTTATGGCCTTCGTTGACTGTTTCCTTTATACGGTTTGATACTCTGAGCCGAAGGAAAGCTATGCTTTTACAAAAAGATGTGCCCTTAACCTCAGCCTGAGAGACTTTTGATTTCCAGGTGGAAGGGTCTTCAGCTGAGATAAAGGTACTAGTACGAACTAACTGCCCGTTCCTTTTCGGAGAAATGGTACAGCGTATCTTTAACATGTCTGATACAAAGGGTATAGTATACCTATTTAAGACCATAGGTTCTGGACTGATAAGCACCTTTCAGGCAGTCTTCGGTGTGATTTTAGCTTTCATACACTCCGTATTCGGAAGCATATTTGGAGGGCTTCCGCTAATCCTTCTACTGGTAGTGGGTATCCTGATTTTAATTTTTCTGCTATGCAATGGACGTCCCAGTCACCAAGGAAATGGAAAAGACGCTCTTGGAGCGACTTTACCGTGATCGCATGGTACTTCATCTTGGCACACCTCGACTTCGGGAGCTAAGTGAGTCTTGGTTCCTATCGTTTCGACCATTCTGGATTGACTGTGTTTTGCCTGTGCTCCGCTGCA
The DNA here is from genome assembly GCF_964204655.1 of Triturus cristatus. NCBI lineage: Eukaryota > Metazoa > Chordata > Amphibia > Caudata > Salamandridae > Triturus > Triturus cristatus. The sequence continues at coordinate 1,219,980,989 of NC_140585.1, forward strand.
TGTTCTGCAGCTATGAATGCATGTTGGACCTCTGTCTAACACTTCCCTCGGTTGCGCCACCTGACGTTGATGCATTGCTGGACCCGTTAATGACCCAAATACTGCAGTGTCCCCAGCATATTCCAAAGCTGATGTCGGCATTCTTAGAGCCACCACAGGATGCTTCAGCTCCTGTTGAACTGGATACTGGCTCTACTACAGGCTCACAGGCTTTAGATAATATAAATGCTTCCCCAACATCGGCTAACTAGGCAGAGAGTTATGGAGGTTGTTCTTTCTATTTCAGGGAGCAAATGAAAGGATTTCAGGATTGGCCTGATGTGGTTATGTTGTTCCCACTGAGCACCAGGCATACCTCATAGTTTTGAACTCTTTGAAGTGAAATGACAATGACTGGGCACTGGCTGCATCACCCAGAATGAGACAGTAAGCTTAGAAGGCAGAAGAAAGGGATTTAAAAATGTGGTGTAGTTGTATGTAGAGGCAGGAACAAGAGTACATTATTTTAACACTGTCTGAGAGTGTATACAGTAGGACTCACTCTCCCAGATGTCCCCATTGTACAATTTGTAATATGTACAAGGAGGTAGAAAAGCTAGAGCATTAGCTGCACCCCCTGAGAAAAGCAAATTTTTGAAACCCAAACTTCCTTAGATTGTTTAGTGGAACGCAGAGCCCAAAGATGGGCACCATTTTCATTCCATCATAACCCAATGACAGACCACAATCAACCTGGAAGCAAACCAAAGACTGCGTAGGGAGGAGTCCAGGATGATTTGGTATCTGTTGCTTGGGGGATCTAGAATTTGACACTAAAGGAGTAGTCACTTGCGTTTCCGGGACCCAAGTGACTGTGGCCCCACAGAAGCAAGAGAATTGAGGCAGCTATGGACCGGGTAGGAAACTAGTCGCAAGAGGGGCTGCTGCAAGACTTGCCAAGGCCCAGGTTCTCTACGTGACAGGTCAAGTCTATAAACGCCACCCTTTGAGATCCCGTAAAGGTTGTGCATAGTGCGGTGGCTGGCACACGAAGAGTAAAGTACAGCAAAATGAATTTCAGTCACCTGTTGTAGTCAACTGGGCATCCTCTAAGCTCTCCCTGCCCTGGAGGTGGTAAAGGGACGCCTGAAGCTGTTGTGAACAGAATGGGCAGATTTCCTCTCACAGACATGAATCTTCTGGGCATCCCCCAACTCCACACAGTGGCCAGAATTTAAAAAGATAGCAAGCAGCGGATGACATGAGATGCTTCACCTTGGTTTGTGATGTGTGCTCACCCACTCGCCTTCCTCCTTAATGGCCTCTGGCTTTGAAGCATTGTTTGGAGACATTTCAACTCAATGGTTCTCGTGTTAACAGTCTAAAAGGATGAAAGTGGAGATGCGGCTACCAAGACACTAAGCTATGACCTAAAGCTAGCACACACATTGTTTTAACCTACCTCACCCTCCTAGTCATTGGGAACGTTTGTCTTCTGTAGCACAGAAAGCCTCCAAGGCACTGAAGGGTCAAAGTCGTAGACTTTCCATGCTGAACATCTAAACTCATTACATTAATGTCTCGGATAACTGTCTACTTGAGCTGAATCAAGCCGGCAGTGTAATAACTAGTGTTTTATCTGGACAGACTCAGAATTCTGAAGCAATTTTTTTCAGAAATGACTATGTTTACAGAGCTACTCTCACTGTGCCTCCAAAACAAAGAAAAAATGCTACTGAAAATGCCCTGCACCACCGCCATGACGCGTTGCGGGCCCCACTGTGCCCTTGATCACATATATATATATATTTCGCCTTGAGATATTAGTCATCTTACTGTATTTTTCAAAATTCACTTTTTTCGTTTTGAAAACTAAACGCCCCAGTGTTAGCTAATCTGGAGGTTGCAATTGAAGATATGGTGCTGCTGCTCTCTTCTAGCTTTCTAGCTGCCTAGCAATAGGCACACTACTTGGCACTATAGTGCAAAGATATCTGTGTGAATCTAGCGTACGTTTTTATACTGGGAGGGCACAAAAAATTATGCTTAAACTTGCCTCTAAACCTTTCCAATTTTGTATGCATGTCGTTAGAGGTGGAATTGGGTGGGATCAATGTTTTTTCATTTCACAAAAACAACTCCCATACACTTTGTTAAGAAAGAACCATTCCTTAAATGCCAATCTTGAGGTGCCTCTGGTTGAAAGCAAGAGAGTGGTGTCACATGTGCTGTGAAGCCAAGTAAGAAACAGAGAAAGAAGAGAAGAAACAAGCCTTTTAACCAGGATGCCTGCTCTCTGAAATAAATGTAAATATGTGCATTGTGTTAGTCAGCCAACTTATTGACTGCTTAGAGCCAGTATAGGTGTTAATTGATATTGTCACTTGAAGTTTCCTGGTGACAAAATGTATTCTTTTTTGAGTGCTACTGTGATGGTGTTGCCAACTGAGTTCTGCAGTTAGTACTTTTGAGGGGCAAGTGAAAAAATGTTTGCGGTAGGCACAGTCTGATTGTGAGTTACAAAAAATATATATTTTGAAACCATTTGTTTTGTCTTAAATACTTATGGTCTCATGCACAAATGTTTTTTGTGGTTGCAAACGGGCCGATTCGCAGAATCAGCCAGTTTGTGAATGTTAAAAGGCATTTTCATATGTACAAAGCCCTATTTGCGATTCGGTATCCTATTACCAAACCACAAACTGGGTTTGCGATTCGGTATTAGGAAGGGTCGTGTTTAAGGCGTCCCTTCCTAATACCGAATCGCAATGGAATGTGCGATTGTTTAGCAACTGAAATTAGGTTGCAAAACACTTGCATTTTACCACCTACTTCAAGTAAGTGATAACCCATTCGCAAATGGGAAAGGAGTCCCCAAAGGGACCCCTTCCCTTATGTGAATGTTTGTAAAATCGTTTTTTAAGAGCACCCACTGCCTACTTCTAATAAATTTAAACAAACATTTTCATTTTTGGGGGGAGACGCGTCCTGCTGTATCTAAAAGAAAAAAGTTTGCTCTATTTAAAAGCAATTACATACATCGTAGTCTGCTGACCTCAGCAGGCCACCATCCCTGTAATTTTAGCGATTCCAAATGGGTCGCAAACCGAGACCTACCTCATTAATATTCATGAGGTAGGTCTATTTGCAACACACTGGGAATCGCAAAATGTGTGAAAGACACATTTGTACATTGGTGTTTGCAATTACCAAACAGCAAATTGCAAACGTTTACCTCTGTACATGTGACCCTAAATATTGTTAATACATTTTGATGTGTGTGATACCATTTTAAAATAATGACTTCCATATTCAGGGCTTTCTGTCCCACAACCTGGGTCCCTGTGGCATTATAAATACATGTCAACATTCCCCACTACGCCAAACAGAATTATATTCTGTGACTCTCTTGTAATACCAACCCAATTGGAATTAAAAAACACATTTCCTAAGGATAAGTTTAACGTGCATTTATTTCTTTTGAGATGTATGTGTTATTTTATATGTAGCTACCTGAATGAGAAAGACCAACAAAAAGTTGCAGATAATGTTGTTCTTTTCAGCCTCATCTTTGACCAGGTCCTCACTCATACTGACCCCCATTGCACTCAAGATTACAGCTGACATATTTTTATGCACTTCAGCTAATGTGTGCTGTACAATACAGCACACATGCAGAGTCAGAAAACTTTATAAAAAGGAACATTTTCTCCTTCTTAGCTCCTACCACGAGGAGGTGCAATTTTTTGGTGCACAACCCTACCTACAAATATTAGTAGATAGAGCTTTGCATCAAATTCCATGGGTTGCTGCATTGGAACACCGGTGGGATGCCCCCTTGATGCAAAGTAACACAAAGCAGTGCAAAACACTGTTTTGCATTACTTTTAGACAGCATTCCAGTGCAAAACATTTCATGCAGGAAAGTGAAGAACAAATCAACATGTTGTGCCAGTTGGTGACTTTGGACCCGACGCAGTGCTGATCAATCTAGACAGATGTTTTCACATATAAATGCACAGCCCAAACTTGCACCGTTTTGGAGGGGTATCCTGAGTTGCAGCGGTAGCTTCTCCACTATGATGGAGGAGCATCACCCCCACCCCCAGCCAGCAGCCTCAAAAGTTGAATAATAAAACAGGTTTATTATCGTTTTATTTTTCAACTTCTAAGTGCCGAGCCTGGGGCAGTCATGGAGGGAGAGTGATGGGCACTGGTATCAGTGCGCATGTCGGTTTGGTCGGCTGTCTTATGACAGCCAAACCAACATGCACACTGAGCTGTCTACAACCCAAGCAGCATTGCAATGTTGGAAATAGCAGGGACAGACTGCCAGTCTCTACAGGCCACTCAGGCCAATCCTGACATTGCTCTCGTGCATGAGAGCAGCATCAGGATTGGCCGTAGGGGAGTCTGGGAGCATGAGCTGTAGTCAGGAGCAGAAGAGCGGCGATGCAGCGATGTGGCGGGTGACAGGTAATTCTTTTTTTTAATTCTTTTTATGTATATTCATCGGCGTCCCCCCACCTCACCCCGCCCTGCCACTGTGCCCTGACACCAGCCGCTACTGCTGAGTTTGATGCCTGAAATTGACCATTTTCTTCTTAGGCCCTCATTAAAAATGCTCCTAATTCCGATGGAGCCAGTACTAGTAGTTACTAACCAAAGCAGAATTATGAAATCTGTGTGAACACCGCAGATTGTGGCTGATGAAGGCAGCCAAAATCTCTGTGTGAAAATCCGGGTAAAAATTAGATATTACGGAGGTAATCCGTCCTAGAACTACTGATTAAAAAATAGTTCTTCATTTCAGTGCTTAATTTGTAAAATATTAAGTGCCGGGGCTCTGACCAGTAGGCCACTGCAGCTCGCACCACCCATAGCCCTTGTCATCGCTGCCAAAACAACTACTTACCATCTCTCTCGCATGTAAGTGCAACGGTTCAGATTCTTCCAGCTCCCCAAAGCTAAAGGAATGGCTGGGGAAGCAGGTATTAGTAATTTTTTAATGTATATTGTTTTCCTAAACAGCTGTTATACTTCTCCTTTCTAAAATACATGAGCAGCGCCACCTTGTGGCAGACTGCCCTAAGTGTGGTGTTGACAATTAGGTGCCAGTGCCGAGCACCGGAAACAAATTAAGTGCCGGTGCTCAGCACCAGAAAGCTCCGGCTCAAAGTAAGCACTGCTTCATTTTGAAGGCGACACACAAGATCCTGTCTGTAATCCTACAGTGAAATTGGTCACCCAGAGTTACTGCTGCCTGTGTATCAGTAACTTCAATAGGACAACATTTACGGCGTGGATATTATTATTATTATTATTATTATTAAAACTTATAAAGCGCACAGCTACCCTGGGGCATCCCGGCGCTATGAACAGTGCATCAACCGTGGGACCATGGAATAAAGATAGCGACTCACAGGGGAAACAGATGTGTTTTCAAGCCTCTGCGAAAACGCAGGGTACAGGTCTCAGCTCGGAGTTTTAATGGGAGGGAGTTCCAGAGCATTGCTGTATGCACAGAGAATCGCCTCCCTCCCGTGCGTGATCTTTTTACTCTCGGGACCTGGAGCAGACACCTCTGGTCAGACCTCAGTGCTCTATTCGCTTTATAGGGTACTACCAGGCTCCCTAAAAGAGGAGGCCCGCCGCCCTGGAATGTTTTATGGGCGATGGACAGTGCCTTGAACTGTACTCTCTCCCGCACCGGTAACCAGTGCAGTGCCTTGAGAGCGGGTCTGGCGGATTCTGTTCGGGGGATACCCATAAGGAGTCTAGCTGCCGCGTTTTGCACCTGCTGAAGCTTGTTAAAAGTCGATTCAGGGGCGCCCAGAAACAGACTGTTGCTGTAATCAAGGCGAGATGTTATCAAACCCTGAATCAACAACTTCCTTGATGGAAAAGGAAGAAGCGGAAGGATTTTCCGCGCAGCCCGCAGCAGGGCAAAACAGACTCCCGCAGTTCTTTTGGCGTGAGTTCTGAGGGAAAGATCTTGCTCCAGCCAGACTCCTAAGCTCTTGATCTCCTCTTTCATGGTTGGAAAGTCGCCCATACAGCTTGGCCAACATGAAGGTGACAGTGGTGGCACTTTGTTTCCAAGCAGCATGATCTCTGTTTTAGAGCCGTTCAGCTTCAGGGCTGAACTGCTCATCCAGGTGTGGACGTCCGCCAGACATGCGTACAACAAGTCAGGGTTCTCCACCAGTTGAGGAAGGGCGACCACAAGCTGAGTATCATCAGCATAGCTGATGATTTTGATGTTATAAGGGGTCACCACATCCTCCAGGGGGGCCATATAGACATTAAATAATGTCGGGCTCAAGGACGAGCCCTGCGGCACCCCCCACTGGAGAGAAATAGATGGAGACTTGTTGCTTCCTTCCCAGACCTGATAGGAACGGTCTTCCAGAAATGAGCAGAGCCATTTCAGGGCGACACCTGCCACACCCACCTTTGACAGCCGTTGGGTCAACACCTGGTGGTCAACGGTGTCGAATGCCGCACTCAGATCCAGGAGGATCACTGCCACTGATCCTCCCGAATCTAAGATGCGCCTCGATTCCTCAACGACCGCCAGGAGGGCCGTGTCGGTGCCATGGCCGGGACGGAAGCCGGTCTGCGAGTCTCGGAGCAGACCATTTGACTCAAGAAAGTTGGACAGTCGATGGTTAGCAAGTTTCTCAGCAATTTTGCTGAGACCTGGCAACAGAGAAATGGGCCTAAAATTGGCCAGCTCAGCTGCGTCAAGGTTAGATTTTTTTAGAAGAGCCTTGACCACGGCTTTTTTCCAGGTGGGTGGCACCAGACCACGAGAGAAGGAGGCGTTGATCAAGTTCGTAATGGGCCCAACCACAGCGAATGCCGCTTGTTTTAGGATTTTGAAAGGGACAGGGTCCATAGGGGAACCGCTTTTTATGGAAACTATAGCTTTTAATGTTTCACTTTCTGAAACTGGGCCGAACATGTCAAGGGAGAAAGGACACTCTTTTATCCCCACAGGGAGGGGTTCTTCTTGAATCCCATGAAATATAGCAACCTGGGGTAAAGAGTCTAGTATTTTTACTATTTTAGTGTGGAAAAAATTGGCCAACTCCTTACACCTCTCAGGGTCATGGGTGACTGCTGGCTCAGGAACTTTTAGCAGTTCTTGCACCACCTTAAAGGTCTCCCTGGAGGAGTTTGAGGCAAGTTGTATTCGCTCCTCAAAAAATTGTGCTTTTGCCAGGCGGAGGGCCGCTTTATAGGCTCTCATCGCTGTCCAGTAGTCCTTACGCCTGGCCGCATCAAATTTCTTCCTCCAGGCCCTTTCCAGTTTCTTACATCCTTTCTTAAGCAGGCGGAGCTCAGCCGTGAACCAGGGGGCGGAACCCACTCGTTTCTCCCTCTTCTGTAGGGTTTTCACCGGTATGAAACCATCAAGCGAGGCAGTCAACCATCGGTTGAGGTCAGCGTCTCCTTGGATCGGGTCTGCCTCAGCTACGGGTTGTGAATTTGCCAGGGCCTGAGTCCAGTCACCGATCGGTAGTCTGGACCATATACGGTCCACCACCACCAAGCCATTTTATTTAAGGGCTGTTGTGGCTAGTTAATCCACCTATTTTGCTTTTAGTTCTGGCTAGGGACAGCTTTATGTGATTACCAGAGCTCATGTAATTACAAAGTTTTTAAAGCAATATAGAGAGATGGACTTTGACTCTGCCCAGTTGTTTATCTTCATCTTTTCATCCCTCAGAGTGGGCAGTGGTCGTGTTGGGCCATCTATGAGTCAGTTCTATTGCTTATAACTGAGAAAGACATTATTAACACGGGCAGTAGGAATGGTTAATCCTGTGACAATAAAACCGGGAATTTGTTTTTGTCACAACGCCTTAAAAAAGGGTGTTAACATTGTTTAATGCTGAGAGAGCTTTTTACACATATTTCTGATTTAATAGGGGCTAGAGACCTGTCGTCTTTGTAGACATTTGTAACTTTATGTTTAGTGTTTTGTTTTGTGTGATGTAAATTATTTTTTCTTTTTTAAAGTGAAAGTACAACCTACACATTGATTCATTGTTATTGTATACTTCGGGGGAGATTTTCAAAAAAGTCAGGCACCGCAGACCAGCCCCCCGCGAGGCTGCGACATGTTGAGAGACAGGGAGGGAGCAGGAGAGCGCCATATCTTCAGAGATATGGCTCTCTCCTCCATTTTCCCTTGCACTGGTGCTGATTTCAGCTGCCGTGCGCCAGGCACACACCTTAGCGCCGCAGCGCTAGGGTGTGTGCATGAGTGTAGCATAGGTTTTGTACAGGAAGGATACCCTTCCTGTACAAAGCACTATGCAAGGCACGATGCAAAGCTTTTCCCACTTTGCATACGTGCTGCAGAGTGCAGCGCGCATGGAAAGTCGGTAAAGCACGGATAAATTAAAGCATTTCTCCTGCTAGCGCCTCCTTTGAAGGGGCGTTAACTTTTGGCGCAAAACCATGTTTAGAAATCTTTCTAAATGTGGTTTTGCCTCAAAAGGCATGGGTTGTTGCATGGGAACGCACAAGTGCCACTCATGTCACACCCCCTCGGCGCAAAATAACACAAAACAGTGCTTGGCGCTGCTTTGCGCTACTTACAGCGTACTTTCCAGAGCAAAACAAGTTTTGCGCTGGAAAGAAAATAGCAAAACACAAAGGGGCTTATTTACAAGCCCCTTGCGCCACCCGTATGTCACTTTTCCCATGTTAAAAATGACGCAAAAGTGGCACAAGGGGCTTGTAAATAAGCCCCAAATTTGGGCTGGTTAGCATCACTTTTGTGACCCTAAACCAGCGCAAAAGTTTTTGAAAATCTGCTCCTTAGTGCTTTTCTGAGTTTCAGCCGTTACCACGTTAATAAATTAGTCATGGGCTGCTCTACCTCACAAAATGAAGGCTCAAGTGCTAGAGGGGTTCATTTGCTGCTTATTGTGGGTCCACCCAGGACCTTGTCTATACTGTGAGAATGTCGACCACTAACCTGGGGCTTTTACTCCCGAGGGAGCAACACGGATCCGCCGGGCGGCTGATCCCCCACTCCTCTCTTCCCATAGTCTGACCTCGTGACTGAAACATCGAGGTAAGTACCAGGAGAACAGGGGAAAGGGGGTGTGGATCATGAGAGAGATGTGTAGTTGAAGGATATGTCACTGGGTGATTTCCGCCCGTAATGTAGGGTGATGTCTCCCTCTGCAGCACGTTGAGTCTTGCTCGGGTAAGGATGCTCAGATGTCACTGTGAAAATAATGCCAGCGTTATTTCTCTTTCTCTAACTTTTTGACAGCACAATCTCTTTTTAGGTTTTAAAAATGAATTTATTGAGTATGAGATAACATACAATAGGATAGTACAAAACAATAAAATAATGGAGGTTCACAGAACAATCTCTAAACTGCTAGGATTTGAGGGGCATATTATCAAGAAACGGCGTTTAAATTATAATGGGCTTGATAATATGCCACAGAGAATTTCAATAGAAGCCCATGTTCTGGTGTCAACACGGGCTTCTGTTGGAATTCTCACGGGCATATTATCAAGCCCATTATCGCCGCTTTAGCGGCAGTTTTCTGCCGCTAAAGCGGCGATAATTTTAACGCCTTGCTTGTTAATATGCCCCTAACTTCTTATCTCTGGTTACAAACCAAACAACTCTCAAGCTTTATCTGTCCCCAGATTCGTTGACTTACGATTGATATCTTGAGACATATAGAAGTAACCATGAGAATTAAGTACAATCTAGGCCCTCTGAGTGCAATGTTTACGGGATTACTCAAGATAACCTTTGTCTCTCTTAAACATCTGTTTAGTGATCTGACTCAGTCAGAGGCGCAACTAGAGCCACATTTCGGGGGGGGGCTACAAAAAAATGTCGGGGGTGGGTTAATTCTTCCAACGATATTTACAGGGGAGATTCAGGGGCTCTAAGGGGTGAAAAAAACAAAGCCTTGTTAGCAAGTAAATGGTCTTTTTAAAGACCTGTGAAGTACCCGAGTGCGGCTGTGTGTGTGCCCGGGAAGCTGTCTCAACTTTTAGTGATGCAGCGGTGGCGTAAATAATGCGCCAGGTTGCGCCATATTTACGAAGTGACGGATCTAGGAAGATGCGTCACTTTGTAAACCTCTGCGCTACATTATACCTGCATCAGGTATAATGTATGCAGGGTGGGCGTTCCCCTGCAAGAAAGGGTCGTAGGAGTGCCGCTGCGAAATCTATGAGATTTCGCAGCGCCATTTCTAGGACGCCAATGTTTCAAAACCTTAAGCCTGCCTCATGGCAGGCGTATGGGTGACACAGGCTCTTTTCTGGAGTTGCTCAGGCTTCCGGCACAACTCCAGCAATGCGCCACTTTTTGCGCCGACTGATACGTCAGTAATACTGACGTATCTGTCATTCCTTGCAACATGATGCGTCATATTGTGAATATGACGCATCATTGGTGTCGCAAGGAGGTTGCACTGAGAAGTGGCGCATCGCTGCTTTGACGCAGCGATGTGCCACTTCTCATAAATGAGGCCCCTGGTCTTTCGTAGGTTGATCTCAGTTTACATGCACTTGAGTTAAAACATTTCCCGGAATGATGTTGCTCCACTCAGGATACAAGTAAGTCTCTGCGCAAGGTTTCTTCATACATCCATGAATAGTTCTCTACCAAATGTCATAGAAACAAAATTGCGCGTTCAACATTGTAGCTACCCTTTCAAAAACAAGCTACTACGGCTTTCCTAGGGCCGGACTGGTAATCAAAAGCACCCTGGTAATTTTGACAGACCAGCCCACCCCCCCACCACCCACCCATGGGGGGGCTGGGGGGTTAGGGGGGACGGGACGGGGGGAACGGGATGGGGGGATGACAGCACTGCTGCTTTTGTTTCTGGTGGCCGATATCGCTGCACGGCTACAAAATCGGATCCCTGGAACAAACAAACATTGACAATGCAATAGGTCTCATATTTACGTGAGTTTGAGCTATGTAAATGTAAATGTAAATCCAGTATTTGTAAAGTGCGAACAGCTACCCGAAGGCATCCCGGCGCTGGGGGCTGTCGTGAAGATTAAGCAAGCTATTGCCCTGAGTCACATGGTGCTGGGCTGGGCTGACCTGCCGCAGGTGCCGAGGATCGAACTGTGAGTCCCAGATTCCAGAGTCAGTAGCCCTGGCCGTGGCGACACACCTATTCCCTGGCTTGAATGACAATGTCTTTTATTCAGGTTTTGGTTTTTAAAACAAATAAAAGATATTGTCATTTGCAATGCTAATAGCTTTAGCTCTCGCAAATGCGTGACCTATTGCATTGCAAATGTTTGTTTTAATCTGCCACTTGCTTGCTTTAAAATGTTGGCATGTATGTATTTATGCGGCTGATAAACACGACGCCGCTTACCTCACACCGTAGAGCTACTGCGAGAGGAGACTACTCCTCGGCAGATGACGGGCACCTATCGAACATATGTTATTCCTCTGCTTTGCGTTAATTTAGGAACTCTACCGACTGTGCACTTTCAAAAGGCGAACCTTGGCCTCGTCGCGAGAAGAACAGATAGAACGAGCTGAGCCCTGAGCACCGTCCCTACAGCCAGGGTCCCTGGAAAGCGCAGAAAGGGTTCACTTATGTGATAGATAAAGGAGCATAGCAGTCAAGTAAAAAAAAAATCTCTAATCTCAGTGTTCATGATATGCGGGAGACTCCAATACCAAGTCAAAATTACAGTCTCCATTCCGATATCACGGATTCTAAATGATTATACATTAAAATCTACTGCGCAATTTTACACCAAAACCACAGAAGAATGTTAAGAGGAACAGGCACGAATTTTATGCAGAGCTTGGTATAAATCTATTGAGTAATGTTTGCTAACTGGCATCTGGAAATATTTGTATGCACCAGAACATGCAATACACTTCCATCACCCGCCACTCTGACCTGGCCTGAGCTTGTAGCTCTAAATCTGACAAAAGCTATCGAGGCCTTTTGAGCAATATTTCCTGTCGACTGGTCAAACGTGGACATATTAGCGATCGATTAACGCTTTGCCTGTATATTGCCATTTGAGAATCAAGTACAGTGGATCAAACCCTCTTCTGTGTTATTGTATGCATTCGCGCATAAAATGCAGGCACCGAAAACGTTCAAGTATGTACCTACACTGCAGGACGAGCTCTGAACTTAAAGTTTGGACCTCTCAAAAGGCGGATGAGAGCCGGTTTGGTGCAGACGTTGCTTCTGACTGCCTCCGGTAACGAGCACACAGGAACTCTGGCCCATAAGAACTATTCAGCAGGGGGTAAAAGCCAGCGCCCCTGTGCGCTGAGCCTTGTAGTCGCCTCGTGACCTGCCTTAACACAACTAATACAAACATTTACAATGCAATAGGTCTCGCAATTGCTTGATTTTGCAAAAACGATACCTATTGCAGAGTGTGGTGTCCGTTAAGCGGACGCCGCGCTCACTATTAAAGTAAGTGTTTAGCCATGCAACAGTTGCATAACTAAATACTTATAAGGTCCCAAAAGCGAGACCTATTGGCTATGCAAAGTGGCCGTGCGGCCGCGAAAGTGAAAGTGATTGCGATCACGGTTAAACATCAAAGCGGCCGCGCGGCCTCGAAAGTGAAAGTAATCGCGTCAAGCCCATGCACTGTAGCTCCAGGCTGGCCTGGAAGCACCTTTTGGAGACCTCTCAATAAGTCTCACCAGACCAGCGCATGCGCTGGGTCAGGCGAGACCTAAAAATGAGACAGAGCGAGGTGTCCCTAAAGCAGGCGTCACGGTCAGTTTTAAAGTAAAAAAAACACAGAGCGTGTTGTCCCTAAAGCGGGCAGTAAGAAAGTAAAAAAAAAAAGCATTTGCAAAGGAACCGGTCTCGCCTTTGGGACCTTATAAGTATTTAGCCATGCTGCACATTATCCTGGGGGCTGCAACATCTACTGTTCTTTAACTTTGACACTAATAGGCACATTATTGCACTGCTTTTAGACTGATACAACTTTTTCAGCCATCTAGCTCTACATTTTAACACCGACATCTGATCGCCGGCCTGCAGGGTCCGCTATGCCCGACACCTGTACCTTGCAAAAGGCACAACTGTTTGGCAGATGCCGTTGACAGAGGTCTGTCACAGTTTAAGTTGTGTTGAATTTAGGGGCATAAGTATCATCAGTGCAGCATGTGCAATGGTACTGAGGCCCAGGGGTAAGATGCGCCCACAGCACACTAAATATGACAAACATTTACTAGCCAACCAGGGTACCTGAGGCATGTCTTCCAATTTGCACTGGTCCCCAAGAACCTTAACAACATCGCACATTTTCAGGGGTGCAGTAATACAGAACCAAGTCACAGGAGGAATACAGCGCAGACAGGGGCACGTCTCAACTTCCAGGCACCACAATGGATGAACAGAGGGCGATGGTTAACTAGCAGAGATTTAACAATTTCAGCCTAAAGAAGAAGTACTTACAGAGACTATGAGTGGTGCGAGAAGCAGTGTTTTCATTCTATGGCACATGCATGTATGCATCTAAGCAAGGTAATGCTCCGGTGTGCAGTGCTGTAGACGGTGTACGCCGCGGTTCTAGTGTTCATAGCACTACTAAAGCTGGAATGCACAGCAGTGGTACAGGGGGATGCCCCAAAATAGTAGGGGGTACACGATATGGCCAGGATGCATATAAGTGCAACCTCAGTAGTGCATGGATGTGCTGAAAAAGAGTGTGTAGAGCAGGACTGGTGAAAATTACGCTGCTATATTGTAGTGCAAGACAGTGGTACAGGGTAGTGCACTACAGTGCTGCATCAGTGGTGGACACGACGCTGCACTCGAGGTGTCCAGTGGCACTAGAGAAGGATTGTATGCAGTACTATGAAGGGGGTACACTACAGTAGTACTGAATACCTCAGTGCAACAGTGAAGAGAAAGAGCAGCACTACAATGGGAATGCAGGGTAGCTCGGCCATGCTGGGATACGTGGTAGTGGTATGTCAGCCCTGAAGAACTGCTAAGAAAGAAATTTCAAGCATGAAAATCAGTGCGCTTACCTCAAATTTGGACAACTGCATTTCAGTAAATCTACCAAAAGTAGTAACAAGAGCCTGCATGGGGGAGAGGAGGGCGGGACATAGGGAAGATGCATGGTGAGCACTACAACAATCGTGCTCGGAAAACCGCTGACGATATATTGGAATAGGTTGCAGAGAGTAATTGGCACATGGGAGTAAGCAGCGGCGCCCATGAATAGCCGCGCTGAGTCAGGAAAACCTGTACACTCTGCCACAACAACTAACAGAGTGTACAAACACAAAGGGAACAACCATTTGCAATAACACGGTGTAACACTGGATGTAAAGGGGCCAGTAGCCACGGTAGGATAAAAATGACAACATGGCATAATAAGGCAGGACTAACAAGCCTCATTATCAATCAGAAGACAGAATTTAGGAAGGAAAAACAAAAGCCAATGAAAAATATGGGCTGAGAGTGAGGGCAGCTTATCTCCCCATGCTGGACTACTGCATGCGTCGCAGAGAGAGAAGCGCATGCGCGCTGCTGCTAAAGCTCGGTCTAAATAGCATTTATAATGCCAATAACTCCAACTCCGACAAATGCGAGACCTATTGCATGTGCAATGCTTGTTACTTATTAGCAAGTATAATAATCTCCACTTTTGGTATTTGCACCTAAAGTGTGCATAAAGGTTAACATATAGCAATACACATATATAACAAAATAAAGGAGGGAAAACAATAGCCTAATTTGTGCATACAAAACAATTTGTAGGACAGAAATAACAATAGATGTGTCAACTAGAATCTTCATCAGTCTTCCAGTTCTTTTGAAAAGCGTGGCTGTGCCCTTATTTATTGCACAGTCCAGAGTGGGCCAGCAGACGTTAATGTTCGCATCCTCCATACAGAAAGGCATTAAGAACACTTTTTGCCACCAATGTGTGAAGTTTGATGTACGCAATTGCCATGCTTGCAGCTCGCCACTTCTACATAGCCTGTGTTGGCTCTGAACGCGCGCGAGAGACTGAGTCACCCAACACAGCATTTAGCGGCTGCGCGCCCCGCCTCTTGTTAAGTGGGCAGCTTCATAGGGACAAAACAAGCAATGCTGAGTATTTACGGAGTATGGATAAAGGAAATGGTTTTGTCTATCCAGCCTCGTCTGTATGTGTGTGTAAGAGCCCAGTCCTCAGCCCTGGAGAGAAACATGGTCTCAGAGCCCTGTTGAATGGGATAAGTGCTGGTAAGTAGCTCTGTCGCCTAAGTAAAATAAGCCTAGCTTCACTATGCCGTGGTTTCTGTAGCGCGACCAGTGGTTTAAGAGCCACCCGGAGTCTACCGCATCATGGCGCATCATCATCCTCCACAATTCTATGCATGTCCTCTGGTTCGCTGGTGTCCCATGACCATGTGAACGCAGTCTTGTCTCCCCGGATTTATCCGGGCGCTCTTTGCAGCTGTGACCGCTGTCAGTGTGATAGACTCCCTCCCACCTGTGGAGAGAGGCTGCCCAATGAGATTACCTGACGAGAGAGGTCGCCCAATGACACCCCGGGCAGCGCCGAGGTCTTCACTCCTTCCACAGCTCGAGTGGGTGGCCAGTAGCTGAAGCCTTAAGCATGAGTTTGGGTTTGTGTGGAGGTCCTTTCTTGGGTCAGACCCGGTAGTAGTTAAAAAAACGAAATGGACACCATGTTCATGTCCTTAAGCTACTGGTAAAAACTCTGATCGATTTCTGGACAACGATTAAAACAAGCATTTGCAATGCAATAGGACTCGCATTTACACAAGACCTATTGCACTGGAAACGAGAGTGCAGGTGGGCGAGAAGGCACGAACGGGAGTGCGTGGGAGGGGCCTGAGAAGTCTCGGACTGTGGAATGGGGGGGGACGGGACAAAAATAGTGTTCGGAATACAGGGGCCAGTAGCCATGGAAGGATACAAATGACGACATGGCCGTCATGAGGAGTGACTAACAAGCCTAAAACCAATTGGAAGGCACCTAATCCAATGAAAAAGAAGGACGGAGAGTGGGCGGAGCTTCCCCGGAGCTTCCACGCATTAGTGAATACTGCATTCCTCGCAAAGCAAGCAGCGCATGCATGCTGATGCTATAGCCTCGACCGAAAAAAATGAAACAGTGCAGTGTCCCTGAAGCAGGCGCCGCGCTCAACATCAAACTTTTAAAAATAAAATTTTTACTGAGTGCGGTGTCCCTAAAGCAGGCGTCTCCGCTCAGCATGCAAATACAACAAAAAAAGCAGCCGCCATTGTCCCCGTAAGTGTCAATAAACAAAATAGTGCTCACCCACTAGATAAAGCAGACCATGTACCGGGCCAAGTAAAAGGACCAGTCCTTGTGGGCGATACGAAATGTAGACAAGGCGGTACCAAGGAGGGACTAAGAAGCCCCATAATGAATCGTAAGCCAGCGTTTACGAAAGACAATGACACAAGCCAATTAAAAATATGGGTGGAGAGTGGGCGGGGCTACCACTACATACTCTATTACAGCATGCCTCGCAGAGTGAGCGGCACCAGTATTACAGCTTTGACTTGGTAATATATCAACCAAGCCAATGTGAAAGGAATAAAAGCAATCCCTGACACGTGTTTCGCTCTCATTAGAGCTCTTCAGAGAGGTATAGCTTTGTCCAGACACAAGGGATCACCCAGTATTAGTCAAAACAATACCCTTTCAGGCATAGAGTGATGCATAAATCATGCAAAAAAGAAGCAGAGAACTCAGTGTAGGATTAGCACAGTGCTATCCATGCCATGAAAGAAAGGAACAAAGTCTTTTGCCATTTGTACAGCAAAGTCTTTAAGCATAGAAAGGTAGGATGGGGTCAATGAGAGTTGCTGCTCCCACCTGTCGCTGGGAGGAGGTGTCAGTGATACACACTCGGCACTTCTGGCCTTAAAATGAATTAGTCCGTAGCTATCAGTGATGTTCCCACTCATCATGAGGGGGAGGGACTTGAGGCACTTTGCCAGGCTGAGGAGGTCATGCCCAGAGGGCTGTGAAATCTTCAGCCTGTCAAAGTTCAGCCATCCAACTGTGCAAGTACAGTACCTGGGTGCCCGACCTCAACAAGAAGGTTGTCTATCAGGCTGACCTTTGCTCAGCTTGACAGACACTCTTCTTGTCAGGAAAAAGATGTGGGGCGGAACTCCTCCATCCGTAAGGGCAGGCCGTGGTTGGACCAGCAACAGCCAGGGAGAGCAGCTGTTAGAAACTGCTGTAGAGATGCTCATGTAACAAATCCTTAGTAATGTCAGTGAACACAACCATTTTTTCATATAATGCGCTGGTCAGTCATCTACGGAGGGAGATGGATGTGGACAGACTACCAGCAATCGCCGAACAAGGGTTCTCAAAAGAAAATACATGGACAGGTGGGGTTATTAATGCCCATTCACCCCAATCTTTTGGTAGCCTCACAAGGGAACACAGACCACCAACCTATGAACTGGAAAAAGAGGAACTATCTTTGTAATGATAGCTGAAGATTTATTTCAAGAGTAAGATTTGTCCATCGTAGACATAATGTCTTCAGCTGTGGCCTGAAATAAATAGAAGAACTTTTAAATACTATATGGTGGAAAGGCAAAACGCCCTCAAGACTCACACTCTCAACAGACCAAAAGTCACACACAAGCAGAAACACTCTCATACCCCTGATAAACTAGAAGCAAAATCAATAGGACTTGCTCAAAAGAAAACAATACTTACCTTCAGTAACAATCTTTCTGATGGCTACTGTAACTATACGATTCCGCACCGCTTGAATATCCCAGGCACCAAACTGGATCCAGAAACTTTCAATAGCTCTTACGCAATGGTAGAGGGCACTGTTTCAACATTTGTGCCCGATGCAATGCCATTGTGACTTCACTGGACCCACAAAGCCCCCATCCCAGAGTACTGGCGTCAGTTTCAATCTTTTTTCTTTCACAAGCCTTCAAGGCAAGTAACGGATAAGAATGCTATTAATATAACTGGTACTGTGCAATATTCTAACTTGGATTCTTGACCGCCACAGAAGGAAGCTGAAGCTCCAGGACCTCAGCCGTTCTTCACGCCACCACAGCAAATGACACTCCCTCCTCCATAGCCATGGTAGGAGGAGAAAGCATGCCAAAATCTGGAGAGGTGTCCAGTCCACTGGCCTTACCCAACTCTTCACACCAGTCCATTTCATGATAAGGCCATTCTTCTAAAGGGCTCCAGTGATCCCTCTCAATCTTCTTCCATTCCCAGCTCTTCATAATAGGGCTAAGGAAACGATCTAGGACCTGGATGTTCTGTCGGTACCAGTATCGACGTTGGTCGACGCGGTACAGGTTCTGCGTCGTCGGGAAACAGAAGTGGGCTTGTAAGAAGCTGGCCTGGTATATGATGTCCACTAATTAAAGTGGGCACCTTGCACAAGCCCAGATCAAACTTATGGTGATTTAAGAGGTCCCAGACAACCTTTAGAAAGCTATTTTAGTGGTAGCTGTGGAGAGCAGCCTTCAGGCTTAGTCTTGAAGGAGTGTAAAGCAGCTTGTTTTACCAGAATGCAATCTTATAGTATAGATTAAATGAAAAGAGAACAACACAGTAGTTATAAAAATATCTATTTATTATATAACACTATCTAGTATGTTACAGTATCTCCTACACGGAGATAGACACAAAGAACACAATACTTTAGCAAAGAAACGTCAGTAAATAGCACTAATACACAGTGGGCCCCAGAGGGGGACCAAACGATATACTAAGAAAGTGGTATAAGAAACACGGCTCGGGTCAGGATGATGTTGAAAGGACGTAGAATCGCTGGGACACCCCGCGCAACAACCCAAGGTGAGTAGATAGGGACCCCACGGAGGACGTATGCAGTGTGGGAATACGACCGCATGCTCTATACACCTCTATGTGAAAGTCGTGGTTGGAGTTTTAGAGATTAAGGACCCTTCCCAGTAGACCCTGAAGAAACCCAGTGGAAGACAGAGGGTTGGAGAGCCACCCCACCCATGGATACCGTGGTACCCAAGTTACCTACACCAGGGAAGAAGGGTGCATAGGTGTGCAGTGGCGTTGGAAACCGCAGTCAAACCCAATGGAGGACTTCAGGAAAGTGCCACTGCTGGAAGAGAAGAAATAGTACATTGGAATCCAAAGGTGGATTCCTGTTGAGGAGTACCTGAATGTAAAGGTGACACAGTCTGGTTCACTGGATAGTGACCAGGGGCTCAGTAGACGAATGGCCATCAATGTCGGGTGCTTCAGGAGAGTTGACGATGAACTTGACTCTGCTGCAGCAGGGACCAGGTGACAGTGAGGATGACCAGGAGCCGGATGCAAGCTGTCCCACGAACGATGTAGAGTGCTGAGGGGTCGTGTCTAGAGGGAGCACAAACAAGCCTTGGCAAAAGCAACCCACACAGGAGGACAAGGCAGTGTCCGTTTTGGACCAGCAAAGTCCAGGAATCTCACCACAACTAAGGGAAGTCAGGGCAAGCATGGAGCAACCAGGGGAGACCAAGAAAAGCAAAGTTGATCACAATTGGACCCACAGGCTGGAGGCACAGGAGTTGCGCGAGGACCTGGGGCAGCTTCACAAAACAATAGGCCAAGGAGCACTCGGTGTAAGGTGATTGGAGGTCTTTGTAGGAAAAGTTGCCAGGGGTTGGGGCTACTCGGAGCCCAATGCACTTGTCAAGGAATTGCCAACAAGCACATGCACTTGCAAATATACGTGGTGCACAGGGGTTCGGGTACTGAAGCCCCCACGAAGGATACTGGCCTCAAACTTGGTGAGAGGGTAGATCGGACCTCAAGGGATATAGAAACCCACCTCCTGTTATGCTAGACCCTTCGGAGTTTATAGGAGCTTGGGATCAGCAGATTAGTCAGCAGTGTTACGGTGCCTGCGAATGCAGGGGAGTGACTTCTTCACTCCAAGGGAGATTATCTTCAGGTGTCTTGGATGCTCCACAGGCCCTACACAGATCCTGTATGGTGCACAGGCACAGACGATGCAGCAGACTGAAAGGGAGACAAAGTCAGACCCAAACGAAGTCCAGAGTGCCCAGAAGGTCGAAGTGCAGTGGTTTCAGTTCTGAATCTTGTCCAGTGGCGTCACTAGGGTTGGTGTCACCCGGTGCGGGTAACTCATGGTGTCACCCCCTCACGACTTACCTCATGGACCTCCTCCGCCCCGAGTCCGCCAGTGGACACAGTTGGCAAATAACGGGACCATACAGAATCCTTAGTAACGTTTGTAAATGTAGGGCCTATATTTACAAAATGTGCCTGTTAACAACAGTGTGATAATGATTCATTAATCAGGTTGTACAGTGGGCTACCTGCTAGTCAACAGTTTATTGGAATTTATAATATCATAGGTATGGTACTTTTTACTGGTGTGGTGTTCCCACTATCCATCAACACGATATATCAGTGGTCGAAGTGGGGGAAAAAAAGTAGGGGAACTGTGGGCGGAGAATCAAAGGGCGGGAATAACCCAAGGATTGGATCAGTGGGCAGAGCCAGAGGCGTGGCCAGAATGCGCAAACATCCCAATTTTTTGTATTTGTTTGGTTTCACTGCCCAGTTTTATCAACCGATGGATACACATGATTATTTAAGGTTATAATGAGTTATTGACAGTAAAATGTGTTCACAAAGTGGGATATGCTTCTAATCACAGAATGTCCCCAAATACGATAAAATGTGGAAGCACAAGCCATTTGTCTCCGAGCCATGGAGTTTCTGTCTTCAGCACTTCTCCCTTTACCAAAACAGCAGTTCAAACATGAATTGCTAAAAATCCTAGTTTGCAAATGGTTTCTAAATAATAATGGCTCTGCCATATTTGCCTCATAATGCAAGATCTGCAGCATGATCTCACCATTTAAACTAATAAATTGTTTGTTGCTCAAACGTATCAAAAGTTAATAAAAAATTTGACTTGTGTTGCTGCGGAGTAGATGACAGTTAATAGCTCACTGTTTTAGGATTTTAACTTATAAACTGCAAGTAACAAAAGGATCTCTCTGACAAAAGCAGTAGCCCACTGGCCTATTTTACATTATGTGCACTTTGTGATCTGCATGGTACATGTTCTTTGCAGCAGGTACATTAACCCTCTGAGCTACCTTTCCATGAGTCAAGTCTTCCATTAGACAAAATTCCGATCTCTCTCTAGGAAGAACATTCATCACCAGAGTCATCATGACATTTTTATTGTTACCGAAAATTACTGGAGGCCAGGAAGGAGGCAGCAAGCGCTTTTAAAACCATAATATACTTGCAAAAATGATGCCTCCACCGAAAGTGAGCACCTGGTGCGGTCACACCGGTTGCACCGCCCTAGAGCTGGCCCTTCTCAAGGGTCCTGTGATCTCAGTGACAGGGTCACTGTTCTAGGGTGTACTGCTTCATAGGCCTGCCGCAAAACTGGAGGTGAACTTCAGTATGAATAGTGGTGGACAAGCCTTGAAGGTTAACCTACACTTGTCATGCTAGGGTCCACCTGCTGGTGCTACGACACCGGGGCTTCTAATGTCTTGCGAAGCCTTCTAAGGTCTAGCATGAGATAGTGCTCTCTCAGGAGAGTGGTCTGGCGGACTGGTTATTAAGGCTGAACCTGGTTCCCCAGTTCCAAATTCAGCAGCTCTGGCCATAGTGCCACATCCTCTCCCCCACTGAACACCATACTGCCCCACTGAGAAAAACTCAGACTGCCTTCAACTACAACCCAATTGTTGCCAGCTATAAACACCTGGATGCGGCTCAATTTAAATTACGCACTGGGCAAGAGCAATATGTGGCCTACAAAAAAAAGTGACAGCATCCTGGAAAAAGCAAACAATCATAGGGAATGCAACATTTTGCAAACCATGTGAAATGTAAGCAGGAACAACATGGTTACCTTAACGCTTTTACACTCACTGTTCAGAAATCAGTGAGTGCTTTTGCCTGAAAAGTTAAGGACATGATAACAGGGCCCTGAATGGACCCATTTCAATGGCCATTGCTTATGTCCTTACAAAACGTAAGCAGTATGGTAAAAAAAGACAACATCCCTAGATACAGAGCAGCAGTACAAATTTTGTTTTTCAATCCTCACATTGCAGTACCTCCAGGATTGGTGCACTAGCTCCAAGCCCAGGGAAAACAAAGCCAAGACAACAAAAATAGCGCTTCACTGGCAAACTCTGTAAAAGTGGCGCTAATGTGTTTGGGTGTGAATAAAAATCAATCTGGACAGTTTGCTACCACTCTGTCTTACTTTATTTAGTTATTTATTTTTCATATTTTTAAACTTTTATTCCTGATGCTGCATTTTGGAATTAAATGTCAGAAAAATACGACATTGATTTCCAGCAAAAGTGATTTTCTTTTTTTGATCCATTTCACAGGGAAGCAAATAAAAGAAAGGAGAGGAGACAGTGTGCACTGCGCACAGGCACGTCCTCTTCCTAAAAGGTTAGGTTGCTCTGCGCACACGGGCCCCAGGGCCGGCTTTAGCGCTGGTGGCGCCCTGTGCGACAATGTTTGTTGGCGCCCCCCCAATGACCACCTCCACCACGGATTCTCTCACTTGCACCCTTTAACAGTGACCAAGTCACCATAACCACACTCTCTCAGATGCATTGAATTAGTTATATAGCGCCACTCATACCAGTGTAGGGTGTCCGAGCACTTTGCATCACACACACATTACACAGAGACAATCAATCATAGGTGTGTAAATCCGTGTATAGGAAATGATACATAAACCAAAGGACTGAAAGTGTAGGAGTCACATGACATCCATACTGGTAGGCAGTATAGTGCTTGGTGTGGAGAAGCACAAACGCAGAGTCGAAAAAGAAACAGCATAGTTGGGAGTTTTCTTTAATAATAAGAATCTATTTCTAGCCAAATTAACCTTTTTTGCAACATTAATCAATGTTCTAATAATGTATATTTTGAGGTGTGTATGCAGTTCTAGGATGAAAGTTAATAGCTCACTGTTGAATATTAGGACTTTAAGTTATAAATTGCAACAAAAGGATGTCTCTTTTGAAAGCAGTAACCTGCTGATCTGCACTCTGTAATCTACTTACTTGGCACACGTTCTTTGCAGCAGGCATATTAACCCTCTGCACTAACTTCACCGAAGTCAAAACCTCAACTTTACCAAACACTGATCTCTCTCCAGGAAGATAATTAATCACACCAGTTATCTTGACATTTATGTGAGGCCTGGTAATTGCTGGTGGAAAGAAACGCTGCAGCAGGTGCTTCAAAAGCGTAATAAACTTTCAAACACGGAGCCCCCAGGAAGCCAGCACCCGGTCGCACCGCCCTAAAACCGGCCCCTGACGGGCCCTGTTGGTGTCACCCCACTTGAGGGTGTCACCCGGTGCGGTCCGCACCCCCCGCACCCCCATAGTGACGCCGCTGATCTTGTCCACAACGAATCTAAGGTCCTACAGCCAGTTAAGCCCTTAAGTACCCATGGGAGAGGGTTGGAAAGATTCAGGGGACACTCCCAGGGGAGGGTCTGGACAGGGGGAGGTTACCTGCCTGTAGATTTTATTCTTAACAGGTAGACTCTCACCTGTGTCCACTTCATGGGTACACCAGGTGGTTTGACTGGGTGTCAAAGAAAATATGTGCCTATATTGATTGAGGACCTTCCTGCAATCAATCTGCTTTTTGTTAGTGAGGCTGCCTGCCAAGGCTACACCATCCACTGACCCATTATCAGGGTTTTGTGAAAGGAGATCAGGGAGAGGGTCACTCTCTTCCTCCTGTCCCTAATCAGTTGCCATGCACAAACCCATGTCAGCCCTGTCTACAAAAGTTTGAGCCTGTTCACATGGAGCACCCTGTGGGGCTCCTGGGAGTGCCAAGGTCCACCAGATAGGTGACCTCACCTTTTTGCTCAATTATGTATGGGGTCCACTCCATTTGTCTTGGAGAGCTGCTGGGGTCACAGGCTCCAGCACCCACACCTTCTGCCCTGGCTGGTACACAGTCAGGACAGCCTTTTGGTCATGCCAAGCTTTTTGCAATTCTTGACTTACCTCAAGGTTTTTGCTGGCCTTCTTCATGTACTCAGCCATCCTGGAGCAGAGACCAAGTACATAGTCCACGATGTCTTGATTGGGAGGTTCGAGATGTAACTCTCATCCCTCCTTCACCAAACACAAGGGACCCCTAGCTGGATGCCCAAAAAGAAGTTCAAAAGGGCTGTAGCCAACCCTCTTCTGTGGGACCTCTCTGTAGGCAAAGAGAAGGTAAGGCAACAGAACATCCCATTTTCGCCTAAGGTTTTTTGGGAGGCCCATGATCATGCCCATGAGGGTTTTGTTGAATCTCTCAACTAACCCATTGGATTGTGGGTGATAGGGTGTGGTGAACTTGTAGTTCACTCCGCACTCCTTCCACATTGCAGGTATTTAACTTGACATGAAATTTGTACCTTTGTCAGTTAAATCCTCCTTAGGGAAACCCACTCTGGAAAAAAATCCCAGGAGGGCCCTTGCCACCACAGGAGTTGTAGTGGTCCCAAGGTGAATTGCCTCTGGGTACCTAGTGGCATGGGCCTCTGCCACTAGAATATAGCTGAGCCCAGATGCTGTAGGAGGGTTCATGGGACGAATTATGTCAATCTCAACCCCCTCAAAGTACACCACCACCACTGGAAGTGGTATTAGGGGGCCTTTGTAGTACCACCTGCCTTACCATGGCTTGGCAAGTGGCACAGGAGCGACCAAATTCCTTGGTGCCCTCAGACATGTGAGGCCATTGAAAGTGAGGGACAAGACTGTCCCAAATCTTACTTGGGCCTAGGTGTCCTGCTAAGGGAATGTCATGTGCCAAGGTGGGTAGGAAGCCCCTAAACTTCAGAGGTATGACCAACCTCCTGGTGGCACCAGGCTTGGGGTCTCTATCCTCTGAGTAAAGGAGTCCCTCATCCCAATACATCCTGTGGGACCAACTGACACTCCCAGCAGCCTCAGCAGCAGCTTGCTGTCTGAGGGGTTCAAGGGAGGGGCAGGTTTGGTGCTCCAAACTAATGTCTACCCTGGAAGGGCCCCATGACCCCAAGAACTCAACCTGATCAGGTTGAAGCTCATCTGGGAAAGTTCCTTCACAGGGACTGAGATCATCTCCCTGAGGAGACTGATCCTCGCTCTGAGTCTGGGGGGAAGACACAGCCTTATCCCTCCTGCTCCTTCTCTTGGAAGGGACCCTGTCCATTGTTCCAGGATCCAGGGCCTGTTCAGTGGTTGTCAGTTTGGCCTGTGACTTGGTCACAACAAAGTCTCTTTGGAGGCATGTGTTTGAATCCCACCACTGCCACCAATGCGAGAAGCTGGCCTGGTATATGATGTCCACTAATTAATGTGGGCACCTAGCACCAGTCCAGACAACCCTTTAGGTGATTTAAGAGGTCAACCTTTAGAAAGCTAACCAAGTGGTAGCTGTGGAGAGCAGTCTTCAAGCTTAGTCTTGAAGGAGTGTAAAGAAGCTAGTTTTACCAGGATGCGATCTAATAGTATAAATTAAAAAGAAAGGGAACCACACTGTAGTTATAAAAATATGTATTTATTATATAACACTATCTAGTACGTTACAGTATCTCCTACACGGAGATAGACACAAAGCACACAATACTTGAGCAAAGAAATGACAGTAAATAGCACTAATACACAGTGGGCCCCAGAGGGGGACAACCATACCATATACTAAGAAAGTGGTATAAGAACCACGACGAATCGAGTCAGGACGATGTCAAGAGGACGTAGAATTGCTGGGACCCCACGGACCCACCCAAGGTGAGTAGATAGGGACCCCACAGAAAGCATATTCAGTGTAAACAAATATAAATGTAAATCCAGTATTTGTAGAGCGCGAACAGTTACCCGAAGGCATCCCGGCACTGGGGGCCGTCGGGAAGATTAAGCAAGCTATTGCCCAGAGTCACGTGGTGCTGGGCTGACCTGCTGCCGGAGCCGGGGATTGAACTGTGAGCTCCAGATTCCAGCGTCAGTCGCCCTGGCCACTGCGCCACACCTCTTCCCCCGTTGAAACACGACCGCGTGCGCTGTAAAACTCTATGTGAAAGTCGTGGTTGGAATTTTAGATATTAAGGACCCTTCCCAGTGGACCCTGAAGAAACCCTGTGGAAGACAGAAGGTTGTGGTAGCCACCCCACCTGTGGATATCATGGTACCCAAGTTATCTAACCCAGGGAAGCCGGTTGCATAGGTGTGAACTGGCGTCGGAAACCGCCGTCGAGCCAAATTGAGGACTTCAGGAAAGAGCCCTGCTGGAAGAGGATAAAGTGTCAGTTGGAATCCAAATGTGGATTCCTGTCGAGGAGTACCTGAAAGCAGAGGGGGCAGAGTCTGGATCACTGGAGAGTGACCAGGGGCTCGGTAGATGAATGGCCACCGATGGGTGCTTCAGGCACGTTGACGATGGACTTGACTCTGCAGCTGCAGGGACCAGACGATGGTGAATATGACCAGGAGCCAGATACGAGCTGTCCCACAAAGGATGTCGAGTGCTGATGGGTCGGTGTCCATTGGGAGCACCAAGAAGCCTTGGCAAAAGCAACCCACGAAGGACAAGGCAGTGTCCAGTTTAGACCAGCAAAGTCCAGGAGTCTCACCACAGCCAGGGGAGTCAGGGCAGGCCTGGAGCAACCAGGGGAGCCCAAGAAAAGCAAAGTTGACCCTCAATTGGACCCACAGGTCGGAGGCACAGGAGTTCTGAGAGGACCTCGAGCAGCTTCACAAAACAACAGGCAATGGAGCACTCGGTGCAAGGTGGTTGAAGGACTTTGTAGGAAAAGTTGCCTGGAGTTGGGGCTACTCGGAGCCCAATGCACTTGTCAAGGAATTGCCAACAAGCACTTGCAAATATACGCGGTGCACAGGGGTTCCGGTACTGCAGCCCCCACAAGGGATACTGACCTTAAACTCAGTGAGAGGTTAGATCGGGCCTCGAGGGACGTAGAAACCCACCTTTTGTGTTGCTGGACCCTTCGGAGTCCGTAGGAGCTCGGGATCAGCAGACTGGTCAGCAGTGTTGCGGTGCCTGTGAATGCAGGGGAGTGACTCCTTCACTCCAATGGAGATTATCTTTAGGTGACTTGGATGCTCCACAGGCCCTACACGGAGATCCTGTATAGTGCACAGGCACAGACGATGCAGCAGACTGTTCGGGAGACAAAGTCAGGCCCAAACGAAGTCCAGGGACGTCCAGAGTGCCCAGACGGTCGAAGTGCAGTGGTTTCAGTTCTGAATCTTGTCCATGACGAATCTAAGGTCCTACAGCCAGGTAAGCCCTTAAATACCCATGGGAGAGGGTTGGAAAGATTCAAGGGACCCTCCCAGGGGAGGGTCTGGACACAGGGGAGGTTAGTCCCATGTCCTTTGTCCAGTTTTGCGCCAGAGCGGGAGCCAACGGCTCCCAGGACTGTTTTGAACTGGACTATGCACAGGGACCAAAATGTGCCCCTCATTCAGACTCAGAGGCGCTGGCAAGTGCACCGACCCAGTCCTAATAAACTAAATCCTGTCTTGGAGGTAGTCACACCTAGCTGTGACGGGATGCCTATTGTCCTGCCTTCCCCATCTCCAGCTTGGCACAGCAGCAGGAGGGCAGAAATATGTCTCTGGTCAGCAGCACGCATTTTGTGCTGTCCGGAGCTAGAACGCTGCCCAGGAACACCGCGTGCCCCACGGAAGGCCATCCTGATGGATGGAATCATACCTCCCACACCCGTTACCAGTGTGGGGGTATGATTCCAACGTGTTTGACACCAAACACGATAGGGTTTGTTGCAGCTGTTTTCGAGATGGTCATCACGCGGTTACGTAATGCTCCTCTATACTAGTATATGGCTGCTTTACTGGCAACCCGGGAG
Organism: Triturus cristatus; assembly: GCF_964204655.1. Lineage (NCBI taxonomy): Eukaryota > Metazoa > Chordata > Amphibia > Caudata > Salamandridae > Triturus > Triturus cristatus. Next base: position 1,220,008,914 of record NC_140585.1, read on the forward strand.
ATTGGACTCCAAAGGCTGCAGGGGTGTCCTGCTCATGCAGGGGCACCCTCTCACTTAGAACCAAGCACCATGCCTTCAGGAATGTAAAGGCCTGCTATAGGGGTGACTTATAGGTTTTAAGTGTAGTGACCCTTAGATATAGTAAACCTATATCTTAAGTAAGTGGTGCATGCACCAACTTACACAGGCTGCAACGGCAGGCCTGTAGTTCCATTTTGAATGGTCTCTCATGAGTGGCATAATACATGCTGCAGCCCATGGGAGACCTCTGGGGTACCTATGCCCCGGGTACATGGGTATCATCTTATCCACAATGGACTGACAAGGGTACCAAAGTATCCAATCTGGGGTGTACCTAAGTAAATAGCATAACAGTTAGGGAGAAAGCAGCTAGACTGGGGTCCTGATTAGCAGGATCCCAGTCAGACTAGTCAAAAACAGTATTACATCAAGCAAAAAGTGGGGGTAACCATAAGAAGCAGATCCTACTTTCCTACAGGGCTGGTGCCACTAAGGGGCAACAGGGGCACAGGGAGTATTGGTGTCGGTGCCGGGGAAGGTCACAATGACAAGACCGGCACCAGATCCATGGAAGGACATCGGCACCGGCCCAAGAGCCGCTGACGCGGAACCCGATGGAGTCCCTCTGAGCCTATGGGGCCCAAAGGTACGCCAGTAGGGTGAGGCCGCCAAATATGAGGCACATGGTATCATAACATTCTTCAAGTTGGGTGGGGTTCGCTCCGGCTCCCAGAAAGGCGGGGAAGCGCGGAGCGGATCCAGGCGCAGGTTCAGGAGAATGAGGCCTAGAACACGAGGCTCTCCGTTATGTCAGTCGACACATGGGGAGAAATCAAAGCACGCTTCGACTTCTTGTGTTTCTTATGCCTCTTACCTGACTTACCTGACCACTTTGAGTAGGACTCTCGGAGCAGTGCTTCACTGGCACCGAAAGAAAAGAACTGACACCAGCGCACTGAGGTGGTGCCTATATAGGTGACGGGGACGTCACTACGGCACACATGACATCAACGACGTCACACAGAGTCGACTGACTACACCTACCGGCATGCAGGGGTATTGCTCGAAGAAAAACCCTTCAAATCCAGTCTGACGCCTGGGAAATTCAAAGGTAAGGAATCTGCGGCGAAATGTTTCTATCAGATTTAAGTTTGCATACACACAGTGTTAGTGTTTTATTAGCGACTATACACTATCCCATTGACGCTTAGTAGAGAACTCCTCCTCATGTATTTTCTGGGTGGCATGCCCCATCATATTTAGGTGAGCCCAGCCTACTCACCTGCGCTTGACATAAGCGGATACACACTCCTAACTATGTGATAAACCTCGAGGTGTAGGTCGATAACGGCAAGCCATATGGTCAGAATTCAAGGCAGGTGAGTCAGGGTTGCTCACCCGTTCCTCCCTGCCCACCTCCAGCTGCCCCAACGCTTAAGGGGAGATATCCCTGGCACTACACCAAAGTTAGAACTGTGAAGAAATGTTTCCTCTGAGGTAACTCAAGAGAGAACGAGCTCTGGATCCACATTGAAGATGTGGAAAAAAAGGGAACTAATGTCATGACACCAGTTGGGCACTTTATGGATCTACGGAAATCATAATGGCGCTCCTTCCAGCATCAATTTGGCTCTGGTGCCCTCTATGGGCATATAAGATCTAGAAAACGTTTTCAGCTCCAGTTTGATGCCTGGAATATTCAAGAGGTGATGAATAGGCAGATAGAAGTATACATCAGAAGTGAAAGTGTCTCTTCATTGCTTGGTGGGTTTGTTTGTGGTATTGTGGATGGGTGATTGGGTGAATGCAAGAATGAGTCAATGGGAAGATGAGTAGATTCATGTGAATAAGGATCCCAGTCATGGATGATAAGTGAATGAGACACTTTCAGTTATAAAGCCAGACTCATTGGTCTTATGACACATCACACAACTTTTAAAAACACAATATCCACGGTTTCCACCAGCACCTTGGCACTGTTCTGAGTGTACACGCCTGGTTGTGGGCTGCAGTAGCAGATGCTGCTTTAGTAAAGTAGGAGGGCTGGGGGCTTGGGTTTTAAAAAACTAAAATAAAATAAAAAGACTTACCTGCCGCACGCTCCAGCTGCCTCGTTGCCCCTCTCATCCCAGAAGTGGATGGGCTTCATTGCACAGGCTCCCCACCCAATCCAAACGCTGCTCTCAATCTATGCCTAGCATGAGGGCAGTGCCTGGACTGCCCTGAGCGGGCTGGTTTAATGCTCACGCTGCCACAGGGAGACTGCAGCTTCTCTCCAACCTGGCTGTACAACATAGCTGAGTTGGAGGAACCTAAGTGCGCATGAGTTTTTGGCCGGCAGTCTGACATGCACACTTATAAGTGCCTACCACTCCTCTCTACTGCTGACACGGTGCTCATCAGCATGGCCCACACCCGTCCAAACCTCGGCTCAGCTGGGTATAAGGTAAGAAAAATATCATTTTATTTCTTAGTAGGGGGACGCTCCTCTGCCATAGCAGAGGAGCCACCCCTAGTTGGCTGATCCAGCAGGAGAGGGCCCCTATGGGGAGATCAGGTCTGGTGACCCTTAGATTCATCCTAGGTTTGTGTATTCACATCCCTACTATAATTGTGCTGTCTGTTCTGTGAGTACTGCCACTATTGGTCTAGTGTGAATATCTGGTCATTGGGGGCTTGCATGCGTGTCTGTAGCTTCAGTTGTTGATGGTACGCTCACTGAATTTGTTGTTGTGTGGTGTCCAAATGTCTCTCATCATGACTATGCAACGGAAATGCCATTTCAAAAGACTGATGTTGCCCCCCAGTGGGCCAATTGTAGCAGTGGCATAGCTAGCCCTATGGGGCGGGCGGCGGTATCTGCGTTTGCTGCCCCGCGGTGGCTGCAGTAAAGAGTGGGGAGCGCTGGCGAGCATTTTCTCAGTTTGCCGCCCCGTGGCAAAGGCATTGAGGAGCGGAGGGGCCATGCTGTTGCCACCACCCACCCCACCTCAGCTACGCCACTGATTTGTAGGTGTCAGGATGGCTAGAACTGTGTGTTTCATCCCATTGCCTGATGCTCGGCTGCCCTCCCCCATCCTCCCCTGGAAGGCATTCTGGCCTCATAGCACCAAGTGATGAGCACAAAGTCCCCCACTCTGCTATCAGGAAAGGGTGTAGAAGCACCAGATAACCAGCCACTCATTTTACATAGTGGACACCTTCACCTGGGTCATCGCCGCGCTTGCACCTTTGTGCCTCTTTTTGTTGGTTTTTCTTTCGTTGCTGCTTGCACTGAGTGGTGATAAGTTTCCAACACCACTCGCATAAACCCTCTTAGACACACTGGGGCTTTAATCACAGGCCCCTTGCACTGCTGGTGTGTCACTTTTTCCAGTAGTTAAAGTGGGGGGATTTGAGGGGCACGATGTGGTCATACTTTTTTAACTTTAGGAAAACAATTTGTCTACTTGTGAAAAGACAACCATCCCGGGACGGTTAATTCCGAGAGCTGAAATGCTCCAACTGAAGTGTAAGGCAGGGAGTCTCCTGTGCTGTGAAACCGAAGGAGGCACAGGAATCTAAACAAGCCTTCTTGCCAGGGTGCCTGCTTCCCTGAAAGAAATGTAAATGTGCATAACTGGTTAATCTGCAATGTAACGGGTGCTTGGAAGCTGGTATTAGCTTTAGTTGATGGAATCACTTAAAACTTCCTTCCTGAAGACACATATTTATTCTTTTTGAGATTAGTTGTAAGGAATCAACTAGCTAAGCTGTGAAGCATGTGCTTTTAAAAAAGGCAGCTGTGAAAAAAATTACAGTCTGGGTATTACTCAAATCTGTATTTTGGAAGCACTTCTTTTTATCTTAAGCCTTTTTGCATGTTTTGTAGCAGCCTATCTTACACTGTGTGTAATGAAAGTTTTAATAAAAAAGACGCTTGCTTTTAGTGATTTCTGTCACAGGCTGGAACCTCATAGAACTCAAAATACACAAGTCATTATTCTCTACTTCACCAACCAGGTTTCAATTCTGCTGCTGTCTGGTTATAGACACATACCTCTGCAGTGCATTAACTAATAGAGGTTTAATAATGTACGATAATGCATTTCCCACTGATTAGCATATCTTGCATTTCATTTCTCATTATTCTCTACTTCACCAACCAGGTTTCAATTCTGCTGCTGTCTGGTTATAGACACATACCTCTGCAGTGCATTAACTAATAGAGGTTTAATAATGTACGATAATGCATTTCCCACTGATTAACATACCTTTTAAGCTGTGCGTTATTTTATAAATAGTTACCTGAAGGTAAAAGACCGAAAAATGGTACAGAATATTTAGTTTTTTTTAGCCATGCCTTGATCCCTCCCTCACCTTCCCTCGCACCGCCCCATTGCATGCAATATCGCAGTTCCCATACTTTTTAAAATACACTTCGACCACTGACTTTCCCCCCACATATAATTAACGTACTGGTGGCACAATGGGCTTGAAATTAAACCCCACTGCTTCTAAGAGGTTCACGTGTGTCAAAAACGTAGGAAGCTCCAAAGAGAGACGCTTTAATTTTGTAAAGGTTACATTTTTTAAGTGTTCGCCGAGATGATTTGGACACAATGTTTATTTCCAATAGAGACAGCACAACACCTAAGAAAGCATGAACCATGAATAAGACTGCATATAAAAGACATTGTGTAGCCACCAGACACAGCTGGAGACTAAAAGCACAGTCTGCCTTTGATACAGCTGACATGGAAGAGGACAGAAGTCTGTTTGGCAGTCCAAAGGTGCCATCAATATATATTTATCAAAATATTCATAAGCGGTTATTAAAGAGAGCCAAAGCAGATCTGGAGACTGACTATATCGGGCCCCAATGGGGCAGCAATTTTGAGAATGGATTGACTGGCGTTCCATAACAGTGGTTGACTCGATTACTTATCAAAATAGATGTCGACGTAGTTTAATCAGGAAAATACAACTTGAAACGGAAAGAGAAGGGGAAATAGGAAAGTCGACGTGACTGGTATGCTGTTAGGTAATTATTTCCTCTTAAAATTAAAAATATCTGTATTTATGAGCGATGTTTATAACACCCATACAGAGAGAAAACAACATTACTATATTTTTCAGTCCACCTGAATATCATACAAGCATGTGTAGATACGTTAGCATGCAAGACTAACTTGAATAACCAATCGACTAACTACTAATTTTGGGCTCGCGGGTAGCGTTTTAGTAGCGTGGTATTTGCTGTTAAGTGCGTCAACGTTTATTCAGGGGTAGTAAGCGCTATATAAATAGCGCTATATAAATACAATTTCTATTCAATTAAATGTTCCAAATCTATGCAAACACACCTTTCAAGCAAGGAATATAAATATTTGTCTCAAAGAAACATTTTTATGGACCTTGGGCGCCATCTAGTGGTCGATAAAGAATCTACAGCTGAATTTTTTAGGAGTACGGTGCTTGTTCAAAGCAAACGAGTCAAAGAAATGAGTAGTGCAGTGGCGTCACTAGGTGTCACCCGGTGCGGGTAACTCATGGTGTCACCCCCTCACGACTTACCGCATGGACCTCCTCCACCCCGAGTCCGCAAGAGGACACAGTTGGCAAATAGCGGGACCATACAGAATCCTTAGTAACGTTTGTAAATGTAGGTCCTATATTTACAAAATGTGCCTGTTAACAACAGTGTGATAATGATTCATTAATCAGGTTGTACAGTAGGCTACCTGCTAGTCAACAGTTTATTGGAATTTATAATATCATGGGTATGGTACTTTTTACTGATGTGGTGTTCCCACTATCCAGCAACACGATATATCAGTGGTCGAAGTGGGTGAAAAAAAGTAGCAGAGAATCAGAGGGTGGGAATAACCCAAAGATTGGATCAGTGGGCAGAGCCAGAGGCGTGCCCAGAATGTGCAAACATCCCAATTTTTTGTATTTGTTTGGTTTCACTGCCCAGTTTTATCAACCAATGAATACACATGATTATTTAAGGTTATAATGAGTTATTGACAGTAAAATGTGTTCACAAAGTGGGATATGCTTCTAATCACAGAATGTCCCCAAATACGATAAAATGTGGAAGCACAAGCCATTTGTCTCCGAGCCATTGAGTTATCAGCACTTCTCCCTTTTCCAAAACAGCAGTTCAAACATGAATGGCTAAAAATCCTAGTTTGCAAATGTTTTCTAAATAATAATGGCTCTGCCATATTTGCCTCATAATGCAAGATCTGCAGCATGATCTGACCATTTAACCCCTTCAGCGCGGCGCGGATTCCCCCGCGGTGCTGAAGGGTTGGAGCGCGGGCGGGGCCATGACGTAACGGTTCCGTCATGAGCACAGCTCAACCGATGCTCATGACGGAACCGTTCCGTCATGAGCATGGAAGGGGTTAAACTAATAAATTGTTTGTAGCTCAAACGTATCAAAAGTTAATAAATGTGACTTGTGTTGCTGCAGAGTAGATGACAGTTAATAGCTCACTGTTCTATGTTAGGATTTTAACTTATAAACTGCAAGTAACAAAAGGATCTCTCTGACAAAAGCAGTAGCCCACTGGCCTATTTACATTATGTGCACTTTGTGATCTGCATGGTACATGTTCTTTGCAGCAGGTACATTAACCCCCTGAGCTACCTTTCCATGAGTCAAATCTTCCATTAGACAAAATTCCGATCTCTCTCTAGGAAGAACATTATTCACCACTGGATTCAAGCAAGCCTGGCTGAAGACGGCTGAAATGCCAGAAACCGGTCCTAGGAAGCTTGTTTCCGGTCCAGGGAAGGCATGGCTTGGCAGTTCGGGCTGGACTGTTCCCATGATGCACAGGGTCAGACTGATTTGCTTATGGCCATGTCTGAACTGGGGTGGCAGAGTGGGCTAAAGAACGGTGATGGATCAAACCCAGATCTGTTGACTGGATGTGAGTGTTTGATTGGTTCTGATGCTCCGTCCATCACCACCCTCTTTTGTACCGCTTTGTTCGCCATAAGTTGGCAGGGTATGCTCAGACGTGAGTCCCTTGCTCACTTTGCCACTGGATTCAAGCAAGCCTGGCTGAAGACGGCTGAAATGCCAGAAACCGGTCCTAGGAAGCTTGTTTCCGGTCCAGGGAAGGCATGGCTTGGCAGTTCGGGCTGGACTGTTCCCATGATGCACAGGGTCAGACTGATTTGCATGTAGCCATGTCTGAACTGGGGTGGCAGAGTGGGCTAAAGAACGGTGATGGATCAAACCCAGATCTGTTGACTGGATGTGAGTGTTTGATTGGTTCTGATGCTCCGTCCATCACCACCCTCTTTTGTACCGCTTTGTTCGCCATAAGTTGGCAGGGTATGCTCAGACGTGAGTCCCTTGCTCACTTTGCCACTGGATTCAAGCAAGCCAGGCTGAAGACGGCTGAAATGCCAGAAACCGGTCCTAGGAAGCTTGTTTCCGGTCCAGGGAAGGCATGGCTTGGCAGTTCGGGCTGGACTGTTCCTATGATGCACAGGGTCAGACTGATTTGCATATGGCCATGTCTGAACTGGGGTGGCAGAGTGGGCTAAAGAACGGTGATGGATCAAACCCAGATCTGTTGACTGGATGTGAGTGTTTGATTGGTTCTGATGCTCCGTCCATCACCACCCTCTTTTGTACCGCTTTGTACATATGACGTCGCCTCATCCTCCCTGGCTACTTAATAATACAATTGGGGATAAAGGCTGTCTACTTGAACTGTGTGGAGAGTACAATGTTTTCTTCCAAATCCGCCAGGGCGTAAACAAGGATACAGTTAGCCTAGTCCGCGTGGGCTCTCACTATCGCCCATTTTTTTTAAAGTTCTATATAGCGCGAGCTATACCCGAGACATCGGGTATCAGAGTGCTTTACACGAGCGCCAGTTTCATTACAGATGGACACATTCATTTTTGTTAAGCAGGGTGAGATTAAGTGATTTGCCCAGAATCACGGGATGGTGAGCAATGAGCATAGTTGCAGAGTTTCGAACCCGGTTCCCCAGCTTTGAGGTTGACCGCTCTAGCCGTAAGGCTACATTTGCAAATGCCTACATTTGCTTATTCATGCCTTAAGCGGCCTGTTACTGTGCTAGGAAGCAGCTTCTCCATTTTTTCCCTACTGCATTGCTTACTAGTTGGGCACCAGTCCTAAAAAAAGAAGCAGGGGGCCTAACCTAGTTAGGCAGTATGCAAGTGACATCATGGCGCATGACATTATGGCGCATGACATTACATGTAGCATCACAGGAATTGACATCATAGGAAGTGGCATCACAAGCCACGACTTTAATATGTACATGTGATGTAAAGCGCTCTGACACTCTGCTTTGGGATAAGTAGCGCTATACAGGAAAAAATGGTGGTACTTAAATTATTTCAACACCTCCTCAGGGGTAGTAAGTGTTATATAAATTACATTTATTTTGTGTAAATACTGGGAGAGACCAACACATCTGACATTCTTACAGTGCATGCGTATCAAGTGAACAGAGCCCGAACAAAGTGAAAAGCTGCCTTTCTTAAGTATATGTGAAGTGCTAACCTTTGTTTCCCTTCTGCTGTATTTGCTTCTAGGCATTCTGTCAGAAAAGGCATGACAGAATTTTCATATCCATTCAAGCACCCCGGGGACCGTGACTGCCCCTCCCAATCCAGGCAGCAAACTTTTTACTGCTCGAGTTTATTTGGTTGGTCAGGGCGCTGATGGCTGGCTTGAGCCATGTTTTGATGATGAGCTTGGAGGAATTCTTATTCATGACACAAGTGGAGATGCCTAGTAAGGTGGTGTGCACTTTGGTGGTTAACCCCAGCAATATGGCAGAAAGTGTTGTGTGAGTGCTGCTTGTGTCTGGATATAGAAAATGGCTAGTTAACTTTAGTGGGCCCTGCTACAAACTCTGATGCTTTGTCCAGCTGCAGCCATAGAAGGCAGAAATGGAGGTTGGAGCATGAGTCTTCCATCTCATCTTTGGCCATTGAGAACTTTTTACCAGGCTAGGCTTGGACTCCAGCAAATGATTATAATTCTCAGCTAGGGGAACTAAAGTAGAGCATGCCATGGGAACCACAGATGCAACATGCTACTAGTCCCATGAACCACTAAGCTGAACTTAAAATTTGAATGCAGACTTTTGCTTTTTACATTTAAGATAACTCTTATCTACCCAACACTTAGCTGCACCTGAGACTGACATAAGAGGACAGTAACCCTGCATCAGCCCACATCATTAATCGCGTGTTGCCTTTTTACTATCTACACGTCTGCGACAGGCACACCCAGGCAGGTCAGAAAAACCACTTGTCCAAGGTTGTAGTGGAAAAGCAGTATTTACCTCACACGAGAGGGTTCAAGTGAGCATGCAGAGCACAGGATAGAGAAAGTGAAAAAGTTATATCTAAGTATATTTTACTCCGTGTTAATATGAACTCAGCTTTAAGAGAACCATAGCTCTGTCTTTCTTTATTTTACTCTGCTTAGACAGCATATTATGAATACACTAAGTATGACACACAGCCCTCATGCCAGAGCATTATATCTTGGAAATGCACAATCAGACTTGATTTCCAGACACACACAACAGAAAGGAGGCTCTTGGATTTTTACTGATGTCATCATGTCCCTCAGTATCTTAACACACACTAGGTGCTGGACATTCTCCGGGACAGGTGGCATTAAATTCAGATCAGACACAAACAAATATGACAGTCACCTAAGTTAGAGGTTTTGTCCACTTATACCCTTATTAGGAATGGCCTGTTGATGCAGCCGGTAATACCTCTGCTTGGAGTTACCAATATAGGGGGTACTTGTAACTCGGGATGAGAGATAGAGGAGTTACTCAACGATTGCAAATGGAACCCTTGTCCCTAGCTCCTGGTTATTCTTTATTTCCTCTAGGGGTTTGATATCCACGGAGTTATCCAAGGATGCATTTTGTGCTAAGAAATAGGGCTAAATGCAACAGAACATGAATAGTGTGCGCGAGCAGCCACTCATACTTGCTAAATGTGCTGCTAGGGTAGGATTTTACCCAACTTACTATAGGCATTTAGCACTATTTCTTAACGCAAAATGCAGCAGAATACATATAGAGAGTGCGCTCTTGCGGTAGGAATTTTCCTCCCGAACGACTCTTAATTAGGCAAGCCTGAATAATTGCGTCATTGTCGGTAGGTCTGCATCAAAGAATTGCATCATGGAATTACCAAAATACTCTGATTACTCCAGTGTAATCGAAATTCTGTCCAGACCTAGTATAAACCCTGCAGGATGCAGTGTACATGGTTTGGGACTTGAAAGAAGTTTCACAAATACAAGTACTATTCATACAGTTGGCTTGTGTCAGTAGTTTCTTTCTCACGGTTAGACCCATGCCTTTGTTAGGTCTCGCCTGAAACAGAACATGCATTGTTGCTTACAACAATCTTTTGTTTCTGTAACAAAAAATAACAAAACTTTAAAAAGAGGTTTTGAACCTTCCCATTAGTTACCACTGGTTGGCTTCATTGTCACTCTTACTTTCTTGCTTTTCATTGATGAGGGCATGTCAGCGCCTGCTGGCTTCACTTTGTCTATATGTGTTTGTTTTCTTCCTGGAGCATGGACCAAGTACTGACTGATTTCTTGATTCAGGTTCGGTGCGCTACTTGCACTCGGATTGTGGTCCTTTTCTTTTTTTTAGCTTTTGTTTGCAAGACAACTCGAAACTATTATAGTTGGATCTCGAACTTCCTGGCATTTCCACGAGCTGAATGAAAACAACTAGCAATACCGAAAAGTGCGACCAAATTCTAAAACATACATTTTGGCCACATAACGCTTTTATTGATGATGAAGCTGTAAACATACTCCTTGGTTTAAAACTTTAAGATTTAAAGCTTGCTTCTGTGTCATATTTACTTATTTGTTGGTATTCTCTTTTATAATTTAGAGAATGTTTTATTGATCATCATACACGTTTTCAAAAGGTTTATGTTTCACTCTTTCTGCCCATTACATTTACCTACCTGCACACCCTAAAACCACCCTTCCACCCCTTTACTTCTATCCACCAATAAACCTTAAATTCAGTCTTACCTCCCTTTATCTCTACCCACGTCCGAAACCTAAAATCACCCTTTCCTCCCCTCTTCTTACTTTTATTATGAGCGAGAGAAGACCATGTCTGGGTGCGGAAAAAGAGGAAAGGGCCTCGGCAAAGGGGACACAAAAAGGCACAAGAAGGTGCTTTAAGTCAACATCCAGGGCATCACCAAGACTGCCATTCGCCGCAGAGTCAAGCGCATATCTAGCCTCATCTATGAGAAGAACTGCAGTCTGCTCAAGGTTTTTCTGGAGATTTGATACTGGACACCGTCACATGCACCAAGCACGCCAAGAGGAAGACAGTCACAGCCACAGATGTGATGTATACCCCTAAGCTGCAGGGGCACACTCTCTACAGATTTGGCTGCTAAATACTCCATTTACTCCCTTTACCTTTATTCTCCCATAACCCTAAAATCAACCTTCCCTCTCTTGATATTTACCCGCTCCGATCCCTAAAATCACCCTTACCTCCTTATACTTTTACTCACACACAAACTCTAAAATCACCCTTACCTCCACCAACCCCTAAATCTTAAAATCACCCTTACCTCACTTTGCCTCTACCTACCCTTAAACTATAGAATCACCCTTGACCTCTACTCATCCCTAAACCCTAAAATCATTTTTAATAACATAAAAAGTATGTTATTTAAAAAGAAAATACTTACCTGCCTAGTACAGTACTGTATGGTAAATGTACAAATGCTTACTTGTGTGGTACTTACCTGTGTAGTAAATTCTGCGTAATAAATGTTCTGGGTGGCAAAGACTGTTTCCCCTCAGGCATTACACATTCCCGCTTGCTCCTTAAACACTCTCCTACCTTCACCCCGGTGACCCTAAATGGTTTAAGGGCACTTTTGGCTGTTGTATGCCCTTTAGGGTGTTAAGTGGCAATTTAACCTCTTTAACAGTTTGCTTACTGCCACTCTTATTTCCTTGCTTCACTTTGGTCAGTGAGTGTCGGCTTCACTTCCTCTTTATGTATCTTTCCCTACACTGGAGCATAGCCAAGAAATGCTTCCATTCCCCAACGTCCTTCCACTGCTCTCTTCTTTCAGAGCTACTGTATTCCTTTTACTTGCACCCCATACCTCTCTCCCCACCCGCAATGTTGCTTGCCCTGTCTTGCCCCCACAACCTCCCCCTCACAATTCGTTGCTTGAACCTTCCTGTCCCACCAGCATAAAAGCGCCTAAAAGTCACACCAATTAGTTTCAAGATGCTACAAAAGTGCAGATGATACTGCGCTCCCTGCTCTGCATGGCCTTTTTGGCACGGTCTTCATGTGGAGTCAACACAGCAACCCTTAGCTTGTATTTCTGGGTTTCAGACATCGCAGCCATACCATGCCATGCCATGATCCTTCTCACTGTTGAAAACTTGAGACAGCTTTAAATAGATTGTAACCCTTGGACCCATTTATGGATGGTGGTTATTTTTGTTTGTTATTACTGCGTAATTTGTGTTTTGCCCACATCCTCAGCCTTTGGCTCACATTTCCGGCCTCCATTAAAAAAACAGATTGATGCATAAATGTGTACTTTAATCGCTTGTTGTTTTACGTTTGCTAACAAGATGTTATTATAATTTGTTCCTGAAAACCTTTTTTTTGTGAACGCTTAGAACAATCCCCTACTCAGAAAATGGATCACTGCCCCTTGTGGTCAGTGCTGGCTATGTCATGGCACTTTTATTTCTACATTTCAGCCTTGCTGCTTTACACCCTGGCTAAAAGATATTGAAAAGCCAATTGCTTTCACAGAAGGGAGACCTATTGTCTTTGCCAATGCTTGTTTTCCAGAAGACACAAGCAGACCAATGAGCCTAACACAGCTTCCCTGCAATGCAGAAAAGCAGTAACAGGACACCAGGAATCACTGGAGTATTCCTGGAGGGAATTTTCTCATAATAGGAGAAAGGTCCTCTCCATTTGTTAAGACACGTCATTATACTGGACCGAAGACCACAATGTAGCCCAGAACTGACACCGGTGAAGATGAAATTAGTATGGTCAAAACAGCAGGGACAAGATACTGAGGAGGATGACTGAAACGGTGCTTCAGTGCAGAAACAAAATGAGAGTAAGCCAGAAGGTGCTGCACCCACCAGAATTTGCAATGGGTCTGGCTTATAAATTATTGTGTCTCTTCAGTCACTGGTGTATTTTGACACTGAGTAACTCACGATACACACTGTCTGTCACTCATCCATCCAGCTACTGACTCATCTTTGTATTCAGAGACTTACCCATCCACAATAAAACACTAACTTGTTAATCATTTGCAACATACAGTAAAAGGATGGAACTAGAAAAAATAAAACATTTTACCACCTAAAAGTGGCATACATAGGCTTGCGATCAAAAGTTAACTCAAGCATAACAGCAGGCAGCTGTCTTACAATGGTTTTGTACACAGAGTATTGTTGTCTTAAAGTTCCAGCATGGCACCACATTTAGAATCAACATGTAGGCCATCTGGGAGCAGTAAAACAATAATACACTATGCACAATACCATTCCAATCCAGGATAGGGCTGAAAAAATATTGCACTGAGTTGCAGTCCCTAAAACAAGCACCTTAGTGGAAGAGGTTATTAAGATTTTTAAGGACGCTTGTACCTTAAATCATAGAAGGCAGGGATGGTAGTCTTGTTTTTTCATTATTCCCAATAATGACACCATCACACCTTCACCACAGGACTCCTACCAATCAGCGAAGCACTACCACACATTTTCAACAGCTGCATCAACTCAGCCACATTCTTGGCCGATAAACACAAGCCACTGCTCAAGAAATCATCTGCTAGCCCAGCCACACTTTCCAACCACAGACCCATCTCTCTCCTACCATACCCAGCAAAGGTCTTAGTAAACTGATCAACCGATGCCTCACTGACCATCTCAACAACCACTAGCTCCTCAATGCCAGGCAGTCCGGATTCAGGGCCAACTACAGTAAAGAAACAGCATTCATCGCCGGCACAGACTATATCCGCATGACTCTTGACAGAGGAGAGAAAGCAAACCTCATTCCCCTGGACTTCTTGGCAGCCCTCATTTTCCTGAATTTCTCTGCAGCATTTGACACAGTCTCACACCCAATCCTCAACAGGTGCCTGCACAAGATTGTCATCTAAGGGCCTGCGCTCTGCTCGATCTAGATAGAACACAAGCTGTCAGCCTAGCACCATAGTCCTCGGAAGCCCACAAACTCATTTGCAGATTGTCCCTCCCTCTTCAATGTATATATGAACCTTATGGCCAACGTATTCTGTGCACACATCATCAACCTCCTCTCCTATGCAGACAACATACGTAGGAGAGGAGGCATACGTGCCCTCTCGGACATGTCCCCCACCACAAGAAACAAGTTCATCGCCTACATGCCCGAAGTCCCCAGCTGGATGAAGGCCAAATATCTCATGTTCAACACAGAAAAAACAGAAGTAGTGATCTTCAGCAAGAACACCTCACCACGGGACTCCAACTGGTGGTCAGACGAACTCAGACCCACACCCCAACACACACAAGAAACCTCAGAATAAACATCAATAGCAAACAGGACATGACTGCACAAGTCAACTCCATCACTGCATCCTTTTCCACACCCTGAAGATGCTAAAGAAGATCTTCAGATGGCTCCCAAGTAACACTAGAAACACTGTCCCTCATGCCCTAGTCATCAGCAAGTTGGATTACGGGCATACCCTCTATGCTGGGAACAACAAGCAACTGACAGGAAGACTACATACCATCCAGAACTCAGCCACCAGACTCACCCTCAACCTTCCACACAGAATCCACATCACACCACATCTCAGGGAACTATATCGACTCCGGATACACAAACATGATCAATTCAAACTCCTCACACACACAGTCAAGGCACTACACAACTCAGGACCCACCTACCTGAACAGTCGCATCTCCTTCTACCAACCACCCTGATACCTCTGCTCTGTAGGATTCCTACTCGCACACATCTCACGCATACAGAACCAGATTAGGAGGACAGGCATTCTCTTGCAACACTCCCAAAGAATGGAACGAACTCCCAAAAGACATTGGAGCCTCCTCTCTTCTTGAACTCTGCAAGAAAGTGAAGACCTGGCTTTTCAATTAATCAACCAATCATAGGCAGGGCTAGGCGCACACACACACCTGCTCAGTGCCAGGATAGCATTGGGAGTGATAGTGCTCTTTACACATAAGTACAAAGGTGTGCATACGACTTTGGTTCTTCGGATTCTGAATACATTTTTGAAGGAGAAAAAGTTCAGTTATACAATCACTTCAAGACCAGGCAGAGCCTGCATTTTTAGATCTGAAGGCTACTGATTCACACATTCAGACTGCAACGACTCATATGAAATACCTCAGGTCTAGTGAGTGGGCCATTCATATAAGCTCCATTTCGGGTCATCTTCGGCACCAAAGGTGTTTATGCAGGAGATACGGTTTAGCTTTATCCCCAAGACAATTTTCTGTATCTCTACCTAGAAAAGTGACTTTTGAGGGTCCCTCTAAATAAAGATTCCCCTGTGGCCTTTTCAGAGTTACCACGCTTTCCCATGAGCCATGATCCTCGGTCAATGTGAAGAAATGTAATTGATTCCCTTTCAGCCTATCCAATTTATCAGTGTAATTCTTGATACATTGCTCAAGACTTTTCCTAGTCTATGCCAATTAAGTACATGCCGTGCTGTTTGGGATTTTTTGATGCGTTCCCCAGCAGTCAGCTTGGCCAGGGAGCTTTTGAAAGACCTGAGGCTGAGGTCAAATCCAATTCCAGTGAGAGCAATAACAGTCTGATGGAGGTAACTTTACTTTGTCATCATTTGATTCTCCCATAGCATTGGTTGACAGAGTAGCTGATGAAGTCACAGATGTTTCTCTTCTGTGTTGGGTAGCTCATCTGGGGAACTGTCAACTAATGGTTTTCGGACAAGGATGGAACCGAGGGTGCACACACATACCGGACTTAGTTCTTGCCTTTCAATTTCTTTTCCCTGGAAGAAATGTTCCTTTTATTCAATATTTCTTCATTAAGGATTAGTGAGCTGTAGGGTCTGTTCTCTTCATCGCCTTTTGCTACGTTTTCTATGTTTGCAGTCTAAGCTTGCTTCTGAATTTCATGGTAGGTTGTTTCTTGGCTCTTATTTTAGTCCCCACCTCACCCATCAAACGTCCAGGAAGGTTTACATAAATTCGACCCCAGGACTGTGATTAGTTATTACATTCAAGGACTAGCCTTTCAGGATTGATAACGTTTTTTGGATTATGAGGGATATAAACTGGAAATGGCTGTGTACTATTTACTATATCAGGGTGGATTTCAATAACAGTTAAACACTGTTTTAGGGCATATTCGATCAGGGGTGTGGCTACTACAGTAGCAATGTTGCGCAGGGATGCTTTTTCAGAAAATCTGTGAAGCAGCTACTTGATCCTCTGTGCATTCTTTCATCAAACACTATTGCTTGGCCAGGTCTAGGAGACAGCCGGCCCCCTTTGTTATGGCTGTTCTCCAATGACTCTTGGTGTGGCATATTGCACATTCCCACCCCGCTTACTAGAGGGATATAATTGATCTTTGGGAGTATTGGAGCTGGCAGCCTTAGGGTGGTCTTCCATCTAACAGTTTGCCTTACTCCTCAATTTTTGCTGATCTTATTTTTGTTCGTCTTAGGTCTCTGTGCACTTTATCGCTGCTAACCAGCACTGAGTGCGCTCTCTCCTTTAAAAAGTAAAATTAGCTTTTTCCCAATAGGCACATTTAATGACCTGTAAATTAAATGCTACTAGTGGGCCTGCAACACTGATTGTGTCACCCACTTAAAGGGCCCTTTTAAACATGTCCCAGAAAAGCTATTGCAGCCAGTGTGTGAAGTTTAAACTGTCATTTTGACCTGGCAAAATAAACATGTTGGCAGGCCTAAACTTTCATTATTAACACATGTAAGGCACCCCAGGATAGGCCTTAAACAGCCCATAGGGCGGGGCAGTGTATTTGAAAGTTGGACAAGTACTTTTAACTTTTACATGTCCTGGTAGTGAAAAACTCTTACATTTGTATTACACTACTGCAAGACCTACCTCTCCCAGAGGATAGCATTGGGTTTACTTATTACATTTAATAAGTGATAATTTTCAATTGGGAGTAGGTAGGAATGACGAGTTATAATTCACAACCCTTTTCAATGGTAAAGTCGGACTTTAAGTCCCAATTCTGAAAATGGCTCTTATAACCTAACCATTTGGTGCCTCCAGCCTGCACCCTGGGTCACATGACGAGGTGTAGCTGGCAGTTGGCCTTTGTGAATTGCTCCCAGATAGTGAGACAAAGGGCAATAGGTGTTGGCAGGACGGGCCATATTTGACTTGATGAGGGGGCGGAGCTGTCACCTACCACACTTGTACATCACAAAGGCTCTCCCTCAGCACACTCACAAAGGGTTTGACACTAGTCTATTGTGACCCCAGATAATCTGGGGCCAGGGCGGCAAGAAATTCCAAGCACCACTGGGGTGGTACCTTCAGTACCTTCTCCTACTTCAAAAAGGGCACCAGGTATAAATATTGGACACTCAGTGTCATCCTGGTCCTGGACCCTTGGAAGTGCACCTTAAGGTGCTCTGCCCACTCAGATGTGGTCCTGTGGGCAGAATCGCCGCATTGCGATGCATCTCCGCTTCGGAACCGCTGCTGCGCGAAGCATCACCGACACAGAATTTTTCACTGTAGCCTGGCGTCTCCTCGGAACAGCCACTGCGCAATGCATCCCTGATGCAAGCCTTGGCATTGCAAGTCCCTTGTCAACGGCATCCTCAACGACGAGGCACGACTCCACAACGCAAGTAACACAACTTCCACGGAACCAGCCAGTGCGCAATGCATCTTCGATGCAGGGCTTTGCATTGCAAGGCCTGCATCCACTCTATCCTCGACACCACAGCAGGACATCACAGCTCCTCGGAACCACCGCTACATGATGTATTCTCGATTTGAGATCTCACAACGTTCCGCAACCATGATTTAAGGTACTCTCGTTCAGGAAGCTTGAGCGCAATCTTGCGCCCCGTTGTAACCAACTCTCTTGCACAGCATTTGATTGTCACTTGTTGGGTGAGGGGGAGGTATGGGGTGGTATGTATGGTTGTTTATATGAGAATGTATGATCACACTTCCACTACTGCCTATGGGAGGGGGTAGGGAACGGGAACGTGAACGTTTAGTTCTTGGAAGCTTATTAGTTTGTTGGGGAATTGTTGGGGTAACAAGGGATTGCACCATGCCACACGGGCACAAGGGAAGACGAGAGGAACACTCGAGGCAGGGAAGGCTGCACATCTGGTATCTTTTAACACAATGTCATGACAGTACAAACGCTGAAGTTCCTTAATTGGAATGTCCGAGGGATGGCTGCCTTAGATAAACACCGTAGAGTGCATGCATTCCTGAAGAGCTATGGTGTAGCGATTGCGGGACCACAGGAGACATATATTTGGAAATACCATAAAGTGCATACGTAAGAGATGGAGGGGACAGATTTATGCCACATCTTATTCTGGCTTTGCATGGGGGGCAATGGTGTGGAAACTGTATTATATCAGTCCCCCACCGATAGAACTGAGTGGTCGCAGGTCAAGGGAGAGTTGCTAGAAGCGTGGTTGCGTTTGGAGAAACATAAATACACCACTTATAGGCAGAGGCTTTATATGGAGGGAGACAGGTCCGGAGCTTTGTTGGCTCGTCTTATTAAGACGAAGACAGAACACATACCGGTGTTGCAGCTCCGTAATAACAAGGGGCATTTAATATATACACAGGATGCGATTATAGAAGAATTTGTGACCCACCTATGTCAGACCTGCTCGACTGCCACCCAGACTAGACCTCTCGCATTTTTTTTATTTTTTAAAGATATGGTGCTTCCCACCCTTGGGGAAGATGAGGCTGAGACCCTTGGAGCGCCATTCACTAGGAAGGAAATACTGACTTCCATTAAACGGCTGAAGACTGGCAAGTGCCCTGGGAGTGACGGTCTCCCGGCTGAGTTCTAAGAGACGTTTGCCCCGCAGCTGGTGGATCACCTACTTGAGGTGTATACCGAGGTGCTAGACAGGGGGGCCCTCCCTAACACCATGATGGAGGCACCAGTCTCCATGATTCTTAAGCCTGATAGAGACCCTCTCGCCCCGAGCTCCTATAGGCTTATTTCTCTCCTGAATATCAACAAAAAAATACTAAGTGGTGTGTTAGCTGCACGTCTTTTGCCTTATATGACTCAACTGGTTAACCCAGACCAGTCTAGGTTTAGCCCCGGACGGAACACCACACATAATTTGCATAGACTCGCACACTTATGGCATGTGCCAGATCTTCAGGAATTGGAATGGGCTCTATGTCTCCTAGACATTCGGCAGGCCTTTGATTCTGTTGAATGGAATTACTTGTGGACGGTACTCGCCCGGATGGGACTGGGGGACAACTTTTTAAGATGGTTGAAATTGCTTTACTGTAAACCAAAGGCTCGGATCCGCCTTCAGAATCAGGTGTCGGATGGTCTGGAGCTCCAGCGGGGTACTTGTTAGGGTTGCCCTGTGTCGCCACTCCTTTTCACCCTTGCGATGGAGCCTCTGGCGATTGCTCTCAGGCGCCGGATGAAGCGGTGGGGTATCCGGTTGGGGACAATGGTTCACATGGTATCAATCTATGCAGATGATACAATGGTATACCTCCAACACCCTGGGACGGCAGTTCCAGAAGTCCTTAGGGAGCTGACCAATTTGGGGGAAATCTCAGGACTCTGTCTCAACCCCGGGAAATCTAAACCTTTTCCCCATGGGAAGCCTGTGAGATACCGTGGAGAGAGAACTACCTATGTTGGGGATGAGTTGGGTCGCAGATACGGTCCGCTCGCTGGGGGTTCGGCTGGCACACACATCGGAAGACTATCTACAACGCAATGTGTGGTGGGGGTTCAAAAATCCACTGAGTTGTGGCGAGACCCCCCCTTATCTTTGTT
The DNA here is from genome assembly GCF_964204655.1 of Triturus cristatus. Taxonomy (NCBI): domain Eukaryota; kingdom Metazoa; phylum Chordata; class Amphibia; order Caudata; family Salamandridae; genus Triturus; species Triturus cristatus. Next base: position 1,220,029,058 of record NC_140585.1, read on the forward strand.
GGGATGGGTTGCCTTAATCAAAATGGTGGTTCTTCCATGCTGCTTATATATTTTACAAAATACTCTCTATCACATCCCTTGGAAGTATTTCCATAGACTGGATCGTTTGATGGTTGACCTCTTATGGGGATCCAAAAGGAAGAGGGTGAAACTGGATACATTACAGAAGACGTGGGAGCGAAGGGGGCTGGAGATTCCTAGGTTGAGCCTTTAATATATGGTGACACAGCTTCAACATGCAGTACAGTGGCTAGACGAGAATGAAAATTGTGAGAAACGGCTGTTGGATGGCACCAATCGAAGGACTCATTTATCTGATCTCCTTATGATGGGATCGAAGGTGCCCATGCATTTTCCCTACATTATTAGACACGTGGCTGCAACCTGGGAAACCGCAATAAAAACGAGCGCCATATGCTCCGGAGGCCCCGCTATGGGCAGTTGTACCGTTCAAACAAATAAGCGAAACTATAACCATTACTAAATGGACGGAGGGAGGTTGCTGTAGGATGGGAGACTTGTATTCGGGACAGCGGTTTCTTACAAGGGAGGAAGCGGAATCAACGTTTGAGCTGGGCAGGGGACAGTACCTCCAATATGCGAAGATTTCTGCGGTGGCACGTGAGCTCTGGCCAATGTTTCCGGAGGAGCCGCCCGTGACTGCCACTCTTAGGGTCCTTACGTCACTGGCTGGGGGCCGCAGACTGGTGTCTCATATATATAAAGCGTTAAGAGAGGATTTAGTTGCAGATCCACTCCCGGTTCAGGCCGAATGGGACAGATTACTAGAGGAGCCCTTGACGGAATTAGAATGGAAATGGGTACACGAAGGGGTTAAACAAATTAGTTCCAATGTGAGATTCAAGCTTAACCAATTTAATATTATGCATCAAACATACCTGACTCCACACGTATTACATAGACTATACCCAGACCGCTCTGCTCATTGTCCCAAATGTGGCCAAGCTGACGCCCAGTCCTTACACATGATATGGGAATGTACGGAATTGAAATAATTCTGGGGGTCGATACTAGGACGCTTGAGGATGGAAACGGGGCGGATGCTGCCTTATTCTATCAAGGAGGTACTCCTGGGACTTCTTCCCAGACCTAAAGGGAGGAAGCTTTCATGAAGGTTCCTAAAGTTGGGGTTGGTGCCAGCTAAAAGAAGGATTGCAATTAGGTGGATGAGCTCGCAACCCCCAAAAATGGAAAACTGGGATAGGCACCTCAGAGAGTGGGCCACAGCAGAACTAATTCAAATGCTGCATGTTCAAAGAGATGAAAAGTTAGAAAAGGATGCAAGGTCGTGGTATGTCATGATTTCAGAGATCCCCATTGGTGAGCCACCCCTTTCCCAAACCATTGAGGAAACGCAGACAGATGAAGGGAGACCAGAGGCAGGTGCTTTGCCAGGGAGCAGTCCCGGAACACGAACACATTAAATAGCCTAGGGTGAGATAACGATTGACCTACGATACAAGGTGCCGAGCAGTGCTTCCCATTGAGCCCCAAAGGGGGTGGAGGGGGGGTTGTTTTCAAGTTAATTTGTTGTAATTTGTGTTTTTTAACAATTCACATGTTTATATGCCAAAGCTGTGCCGAGTGACTTAATACCAGAGTCTAGATGGAAAATGTCCTCACTGACAGAACTGTATCATCCTTTTTTGTATATCTGATATTTGCAAACTATTATATGCGATATATAAATGCTGATATCCTGATACAATGACTATGTACGGCTGAAAATTCAAAAAAAACATTTTTTTTTTAAAAAGGTACTCTCGTTCAGCATGCCTAGCTTGGTCCCTGGTTTCGGCCTACACTCCATCGCAGTCAGCCTGAACTTATGACTTTGTCCCGGTCCGGCGGGACCAGATAAACATAGTTGCCGCTTTGTGCTTCTAGGCGCTATTCTTCTTTAAAACTTTAGAATTGCATAGCTCCAGTTGTACTGATTGCATTTTGGTTTCAAATAACATACTACATTTTGCTCTATTTTTCTAAATTGGTGTGGGATCTTTCTTGTTTTGTGTCTTCCAGGTATTACAGTTTGAACTGCTGTAAAAAATACTTACGCATTGCCTGTTTTTCTGTCAAGTTACCAGAGAGTTAAGCACAAGTTAATTTGAGGTTTGGTTGACTTCACCCTGACAGAAATTGTGGCTCCTTCTTGAGTAGGGTTTCACCCCCCTCAACCAGCAACCCAATTTCCGAAATGGAGGTAGACCACACACCATAGGGAGCATTAAAGAACGAAAGTAACATGTTTTTCTACTTGACTGATGCTCCCTCAGATCCAAAGCAGGTTACCTATCTTCTGCTGTACTGTCTAGCTCCCAAAGATTTATTACAAACCTTCCTCCACCTCTTGAAGTGGATGTATTTACAGGTATTTGTTACTTAAATGTTTTTTCTTTTCATCTGTTGCTTCTTGGCCTCAGCTTAAAACTGATGTCACCAGAGCACATCATATATAATCTATGGTGATGCAACTTCAATGAAGAATATGGAGAGCACTCTCAGGTGCCAATAGGAAACTAGCCACAGCTTACAGTTTTTCAGGCCCTAGCTTGTAGCTGAGGAAAATTCATGTACTTTAATGAATCTGCAGGACCTATACCATATACCAGAAAGAATGTCAGAGAAGGTGATAAACTGTTCTTTGATCTCATTCCTGAATGGCAAAACTTAACCAAGTTTGAACTACTACTGGCCTAGGTGCTTCTAGATGCAATCTGTTTTGTGTTTTTAACTACAGAACTGTTTGAAATATCACATGGTGTTGCTATGAATGGCTCTTTGAGCCAAAGTTAGGGTCTTAAGATCTGTAAGAATCTGAACTGGTGGGTAATGTAAGTTCTTTAGGTTGGTGCAATATCTTACCTCTTGGAAATGTTGAACAAGTTACTTACCTTCCGTAATGCTCTTTGTGGTAGATTCCTCACATTTTGAATATTCCCCAAGCATCAGACTAAATGCGTAAAGTCTTTAGCAGTGCTCCTGCGAGCTGGTAGGTGGTGTGTGTGGCTCTGAGCTGTCTTTATTCTGCTCCAGAAGCGATGAACAAAGCTGATATAAACACCACCTATGCACAAGGACATCAGTTGGTTTGTGGGCTTTCTGGGTGTCAGTTAGTTTCTGGGCAGTCTTTGCCCCCAGATGGAGAGCCGCACAGCAAACTCGCTTTGACGAATATGCAGCTCTCCAAACTTGGAAGCTGACACACTCTCAATGGCAGTGTTTGCCCTGCGGTGATTGTAGTTTTTATTTATTTATTTTATGGGGGATGCCCCCTGGTATCCCTTCTCCCCTCCCCATGGGCATTTTGCCGCCTCCAACTGTAACACTGTTTAATTAGGTGCTGCAATGGAGGCGGCAAAATGTCCGTAGGCAAAAAAAAACACAACACAAAGTCTGCATACCAGAAAAAAAGCCTAATTCAGTGAAGCGGAGGTTGATGGCTCAGTGAGGAATCTGCTGTTAGATAGGAGTATGTACCAGAAAGAACGTTACTGAAGGTAAATAACCTGGTCAGTGCTTAAATTTGTAAAAGAACGAATCATTGTGCACAAAGGTCTGCTCAGAACCCCGCAGCCGGTGGAAAAAAAAAATTGGCAAGCCGAATACCAAGTCGTTTTCTTAAATCCACCTTCAATCCACTACCAGATACTACCTGCCCCTTTATCTAACTCTTGCAAGTTCCTGCTTTCACCCTTTATGGCAGTATTGCCATCTTTCGCTTTATCTGTCTATTCGATCTATGAGTTTTTCCCTCTCTGGCACTCGGTAAATATCTAATGTGGAAAGGGAAGGGCTGGTCCCCAAAAATAAGTTACGGTGATCGCCACTGGCTCAAATTAGGCACTGAACCTGGTCTTCTGATAGATACATCTAACCGCAGATTCCTCACCTTTTGAATAGATACCAAACAGTACCTCCCAGGTGGAGAGTTCGTCAACTTTTCAAACCAAAAGGTCCGGCAGGACAGAGCGGGCGAAGTGTCCACCTCGATGGACCTTTCTGTCCACACAGTAGTGGTTCGTGAATGTGTGGAGTGACGCTTGGTAGCCACCTTGGCTCTGGTGGAAGTAACCTGCAAGCCTTCTGGGGGCTGATTCTTGGTTAATGCATAGCAGATCTTAATTCAGAGCATGATCCAACAAGAAATTGCCCCTATTAGTGTTGCCTTCCTGTTTTCGCCCAAGAAAATCCAACTAAGAGCTGATCTTTCATATGGTATTCCCTGGTACGATCGATATAAAAGCTAAGAGCTCTTTTAGGATCCTACTGATGGAGTCTCTCCTCTTTAGAGGTGTTAGGTGGAGCAAATAATGTCAGGAGGGTCATTCTTTGGCTGACATGAAAAGAAATCACTACTTTTAAAAGAAAGAAAGCGTGGGTTCTAAGAACCAATTTGTCTGGAAAGATTTGTGTATGTTGGGTTTGAAAAGAGGCCTTGTAACTCACTCAGCCGCAGCGCCAATTTTATGGTGAAGAAAAAACCTGTCTTTAGGGTGAGAAGCTGCAATAGGAAGCTATGCAGCTGTTGAAGGAATTACACATTAGGAACGTGAGGACCAAATTGAGGTCCCACTCAGGAAACATATGTGGCAAACCTATAAAAAAAAGCATCACAATGGGTGATTTAAACAAATAGTGCTCATCTGGCAAACGCAGGAAAGTTGAAAAAGTTGACAAGTATCCAAGTGCACACAAAGCAAGTCCTAGCTTGGCTAGGGACAACACTAAAAATAACACTTTGGAAAGTTTGGCTTGAAGTAGGTAAATCTGCTGAGTAGTGCATCAAGCTACACACTTGTGCAAACAGCATGCATATAACGATTTGATGGAGGGACATCTGGCTGCCAAGATGACATTGACATCCTCAGGAGGAAGTTGAATGCAGTCAACAGCCATCGCTCAGTCTCCAAGCATGGAGGTGGAGGTTGCGCAGGTTTAGGTGCAGAGCCCCTGCCCTTTTGCTGCTAATGAATATCCTCCCGGAGCGGCAGCCTGATCAGAGGACAAATGCTCAGGCCTAGGAGTTCTGGATATCAAATTCTCCTTGTCCAATCCAGTGCCACTAGGATGACGTGGCCTAGTCATTCCATATCGTATTCAGAACTTGGGGTAGAAGAGGAAGGGGCAGAAAGGCGTCCAGGAGCCCTGAGGTCTACTCTAGGTGAACTACGTTGTTGAGAGAAAGCCAACTTGTGAATTCCAATGAACAAAATTGCTGACACTGTAGGTTCGATGGTAGCAAAGAGATCGAGCAAAGGTTCCCCGCATTTGCGGAAGAGACCTTGCGCCACCTCCAGGTGTAACACTGTTTAATTAGGTGCTGCAATGGAGGCGGCAAAATGTCCGTAGGCAAAAAAAAACACAACACAAAGTCTGCATACCAGAAAAAAAGCCTACTTCAGTGAAGCGGAGGTTGGTGGCTCAGTGAGGAATCTGCTGTTAGATAGGAGTATGTACCAGAAAGAACGTTACTGAAGGTAAATAACTTGGTCAGTGCTTAATTTTGTAAAGAACGAGTCATTGTGCACGAAGGTCTGCTCAGAACCCCGCAGCCGGTGCAAAAAAAATTGGCAAGCCGAATACCAAGTCTAGTTTTCTTAAATCCACCTTCAATCCACTACCAGATACTACCTGCCCCTTTATCTAACTCTTGCAAGTTCCTGCTTTCACCCTTTATGGCAGTATTGCCATCTTTCGCTTCATCTGTCTTTTCGATCTATGTGTTTTTCCCTCTCTGGCACTCGGTAAATATCTAATGTGGAAAGGGAAGTGCTGGTCCCCAAAAATATGTTACGGTGATCGTCACTGGCTCAAATTAGGCACTGAACCTGGACTTCTGATAGATACATCTAACCGCAGATTCCTCACCTTTTGAATAGATACCAAACAGTACCTCCCAGGTGGAGAGTTTGTCAACTTCTCAAACCAAAAGGTCCGGCAGGACAGAGCGGGCGAAGTGTCCACCTCGATGGACCAGTCTGTCCCCACAGTAGTGGTTCATGAATGTGTGGAGTGACGCTCTCGTAGCAGCCTGGGAAATATCTAAAAGAGGCACTCACTGTGCCCGTGCAGTGGTAGCCACCTTGGCTCTGGTGGAAGTAGCCTGCAAGCCTTCCGGGGGCTGATTCTTGGTCAATGCATAGCAGATCTTAATTCAGAGCATGATCCAACAAGAAATTGCCCCTATTAGTGCTGCCTTCCTGTTTTCGCCCAAGAAAATCCAACTAAGAGCTGATGGTTCATATGGTATTCCCTGGTACGATCAATATAAAAGCTAAGAGCTCTTTTAGGTTCCTACTGATGGAGTCTCTCCTCTTTAGAGGTGTTAGGTGGAGCAAAGAATGTCAGGAGGGTAATTCTTTGGCTGACATGAAAAGAAATCACTACTTTTGAAAGAAAGAAAGCGTGGGTTCTAAGAACCAATTTATCTGGAAAGAATGTGGTGTATGTTGGGTTTGAAAAGAGGCCTTGTAACTCACTCCGCCGCAGCGCCAATTTTATGGTGAAGAAAAAAACTGTCTTTAGGGTGAGAAGCTGCAATAGGAAGCTATGCAGCTGTTCAAGGAATTACACATTAGGAACGTGAGGACCAAGTTGAGGTCCCACTCAGGAAACATATGTTGCAAACCAATAAAAAAAAGCATCAAAATGGGTGATTTAAACAAATAGTGCTCATCTGGCAAACGCAGGAAAGTTGAAAAAGTTGACAAGTATCCAAGTGCACACAAAGCAAGTCCTTGCTTGGCTAGGGACAACACTAAAAATAACACTTTGGAAAGTTTGGCTTGAAGTAGGTAAATCTGCTGAGTAGTGCACCAAGCCACACACTTGTGCAAACAGCATGCATATAACGATTTGATGGAGGGTCATCTGGCTGCCAAGATGACATTGACATCCTCAGGAGGAAGTTGAATGCAGTCAACTGCCATCGCTCAGTCTCCAAGCATGGAGGTGGAGGTTGCGCAGGTTTAGGTGCAGAGCCCCTGCCCAGTTGCTGCTAATGAATATCCTCCCGGAGCGACAGCCTGATCAGAGGACAGATGCTCAGGCCTAGGAGTTCTGGATATCACATTCTCCTTGTCCAAACCAGTGCCACTAGGATGACGTGGCCTGGTCATTCCATATCGTCTTCAGAACTGGGGGTAGAAGAGGAAGTGGCAGAAAGGCGTCCAGGAGCCCTGAGGTCTACTCTAGGTGAAATACGTTGTTGAGAGAAAGCCAACTTGTGAATTCCAATGAACAGAATTGCTGACACTGTAGGTTCGATGGTAGCAAAGAGATCGAGCAAAGGTTCCCCGCATTTGCGGAAGAGACCTTGCGCCACCTCCGGGTGTAATTGCCATTCATGATCTGCTAGGTGTCAGTAGTTGAGTTTGTCCGCCCTGGCATTTAAAGATCAAACCAAGTGGGGTGCCAACAGAACAATTCCTGGTGTTTCAGCCACTTCTAGAGGCATAGCACTTTCTGACAGCATCCAGGACCCCACCCAGCCATGCTTGCAACAGTACCACATGGCGGTGGGGTTGTTCATAAGCACCTGCATCAGCCTCCCTTTGATGTATGGCAGGAAGGATTTCAAAGCCAAGGCGGATGGCCCGCAGCTCCTCAAAACTGACGTGGAGACCAGGTGCCTCTGACCACCACCTCTGCCAAGTGGATTCCCCAATCCAGAAGCAATACATTGGTCACCGCTGTCAGCTCTGGGTGAGGTATGGAGAGAGGTCTGCCGCTGACCCAATCATGGTCCAGCAGCCACCACTGCAGACCTTTTGCAGTCTCCTTCGAAATCTGGACATGATTGGAGATGTCCCCCTGATGCTGTGCTCACGGAGCCATAAGACCCCACTGCAGAACCTGCATATGCCACCTGGCGTGCTTGACTAGTAGGATGCAGGAGACCATCTGTCCCAGCAGCCTCGAAGTCATCCACACTGAGATACAGGACAGTGGCTGAAACATAGGGAGCGTGGCCTGAATGCCCTGGAAGAGCGCAAATGCATTGTCTCCAGATGGCTCAGATGAAGGGGGAGTCTGGAAAGGAGTTGGGTGTGTCTTTCGCATGTTGAGAGTGAACCTCAACTATATTATGAGGTTTGTTGTAGTCTGGAGGTGACCGACGACTACCTGAGGGGAGCCTGCCTTTAGCAGACAGTCATCAATGTAGTAGAACACTGGAACCTCTGATCTCCGAAGATGAGCTGCTATGATTCTCGGGTTACACAAATAATTTTACTCCAACTAACCATACAATGGTCATTAATGTTACGTCTAGATGGAATGTTATGATGAACAGGGGAACTTATAACTTCACCACTAGGTGAGCAAGGAAGCAATTCCTTTTAATTAAGGTACCCTCACACACCCTAGTGGTGTCATGCTTCATCATCGGGTCACCCCGACGCCTAAAAGTCGGGGTGGGCTCGACCACAGTGTTGGGAGCGCTTTGAAGAAGTTGCAGACCAGGGAGGCTATAAGATAAAAAACCTCAGGCAGATCCCCAGTTTCCCTTTATTTTTGGGTCTGTCTGGGTTGATTAAAAATAATAAGAGTAGGGGTATATATAGGAGTATTATGGTCCTATGACCCTAGTGCCAACATGTTTCAGTCCACAGTGGCCATAAAGGTCCAGGACTTTCTTCAGGGCCAATGAGGCCACCCTGGGATTCAGAAGGGGGAATACCCTATTCTGTTTTTTTAGACAAGGGTAGAGTAGCTACTCCTTGTGTAGAAGACTGATTAATTAATCTGTCCTGCGTTGTACATCCATCTGTAAAAGAAAACACAAAGAAACACATATCCAACTTATACAAATCGGTTTACATCAAGGAGTTTCCAAAATGGCGTGTTTCAAAATCGTGTTTGGAATTCAGAGCCACACCTATATGTGCCAGGTGGTCATAGAGGCATAATAGTGTGCAGCTATATCCACATGTGTGTCACTCAGAAAATTGTATCTGTGTACAGTTAATCGGCGTGTCAGATATATTGTGCGGTGGCGATTATGCTCGCATTCTATCTGGAACCAGTCGCCAAAAAAGTGGATGCTATCAATGAAAGGAAACTCTCGTAAAATCTTCCCACACATACATCATTCATACCGTATCTGTGATTCAACACAGCATTAAAAACATGCGTGACTGTTAACACCTATGGGTAATTGTGAAGGTATCTCTCATTCCTGCATGCTTGCTTACCCGGACTTCGAATGGTAGTTGTTTCTCAGGGGATGGAAGGGCTAATGGAGTAGCTCTGTAGTCAAACCCTGACGTTAACCCCAGGGGAAATATGGAGTGGTTGAGAATGATCAGGTTAGGGCATTCAAGACCAAACATATTCACAGGTGATTACTTCTCAGGAGGGGGACCAAATGCTACGCTGATAGTCCTAATGTGACAGACTTACTTCGTCAAGAGTCCTGCTCCGCTTCACCACCTACTTGGACCCGATCCCCGGCGTTTCGCGCCGTGTTACGGTGATCGGGAAGTTTATACTTCCGTATTGTTTAAAGGGGACGTGTGGATAGGTCAGTGCAAGCATGTGATTTGTGACGTCTCCCGAACGGGATAGGTCAGCCGCAACCTGTGACCCATGGTGTCGGCCAATAGGAAAGAGCGTAACCAGGAGCAACGCCGAAGTAAACGGATATAGATTTTGATCCATATATACATATTAGCGTCCTTATTTCAATAGCCCACAGTAATGTAGTATTCATAGTTGGGGGCTCATATTCTTGATTGATGTACAATTACTAATGGACCCGGGATTACATAGTGTGTGTACTTGGTCCGTGGAGTATCGAGGGTAAACTTCGTACCCAATATAGATGGCTGATGGGGGATGTAGTTCATCTATCCACTGATTGTAATAAAACTACTACCCGATAAAATGCATAGACAGCGCTATTCCTTAGTCTTGATTCATCAAGTGTTCAGTGTTCCTAAGTGTTTTAAAGGATATTTTTACACTGGGTGACAGAAATGTCACAAGAGACATCACATGGGTATAGTATATAGATATGGGCATTGCAACATAGGATGATAGTGGACGTTAAACGAAGTGTAGTCATTTTTAATACACAAAACTAAAGGTTTACATACGGAAATGGTGGAGACCAATCTCCACAAGGGGGGGATAATGACAAATAGAGAAATCTCATAAGTTAATTGGTCACCCATGTCAGAGGGAATGAGGGATGTGCTATATCTATTTGTTCAGTTGGTTCCAGGGTATACAATCATTGAGCCCTTTCTCATGGGTCTTCAAACGGTAGACCCATCGTTGTTCATGCTCTAAGAGTTTTTGCTGCAGGTTGTTCCCCATAGTAGTGACCTTTTCTAGTACTGTCCACTTCAACTCTGTGTCTTTATGTTGTTTCTCCTGGTAATGGGCAGTGAGCCTAGTTGCTGTGACTGATCTACGTATCGTGCTTCTATGTTCGCTGATGCGAACTTTGATCTTACGACTAGTCATGCCAATATATATCAATCCACAGGGGCATTTTATCATATAGATCACAGATTCCGAGTTACAATTTGTATGTGACCTCTGTTCCCATGGAGAATTTAAGCCCAAGTCCAATGTTTTGGTGTGCTCTGTAAAGGGGCAGGCCACACATGACCCACACGGGTAGTGTCCAACAACAGGTGTTAGACCCCACAAAGTCTGTTGATCAGTTTTTTTAGGAGTAAAGGAGTTAGTATGTACCAGGGCATTCCTCAAGTTAGAATTTTTTCTAAATGAGAACATGGGTTTCTCAAATGATAACGTGTTAGATGTCAATATTGACCATATTTTGTTAATTATTTTTTTCAGGTCATTGGATGAGGAATTATATGTAGTCACACATATGAGTTGGTCTGGTTGCTCTTTTGTGTATGTTTCTAACAGAGCTTCCCTTGGTGTATTGCGCGCTCTTTTATTTGCTCTTTGTATGATCTTATTAGGGTACATCTTCTGTTGAAGTTTGTTACTAAGAATAGCAGCCTCTTTTTTGTAGGTTTGTATGTTGGAACAGTTTCTTCGAATCCTCAAGAATTGGCCTACTGGCAAATTCTCTCTTAAGGATCGCGGGTGGGCACTATCAAATCTTAATAAACTGTTCCTGTCCGTAGGTTTTGTATATAACGAGCTTTCAAGAGTGCCATCTTTAGCTGTGAGAGTGACATCCAAAAATGAAATGCTTTCTTTATTCACATTCATGGTGAAGTGAAGGTGTGGGTTCAGTGAATTGATCCATGTTTTAAAACTCTCAAGACTAGTAAGATCACCTCTCCAGATCATCAGGACATCATCGATATACCTGTACCACTTGCAGATATTCATGCTAAAAGGATTTTGAGTCCATATATGTAGGTCTTCAAAGTAACTGACATACAGGCATGCCAGACTTGGGGCGAATGTACTCCCCATTGAAGTACCATGTACTTGTAGGTATAATTGGTCTTCAAAGGTAAAAAAGTTTTCTGTTAATGTCAAGTGTATAAGGGTGATCACCCACTCAATAGGTGCTGCCCACACCCAATCCTCTTGTCTAAGGATCTCATGGATTACTCTGATACTTTCCGCCTGAGGTATGTTGGTATCTAAAGCTTCTACATCCAAACATACCAGAAAATTATCTACAGGATTGTATTCTACTTGTGTCAGGAGATTAAAGAGATGTTTAGTATCTTGAACATAGGATTTGATCTTCTTTACCAGGGGGCGTAAGAACCAGTCAGTATATTTTGACAGTGGTTCCAGAATAGAACCAATCCCTGAGACAATTGGTCTCCCAGGGGGAGGGATCTTGCCTTTGTGTATTTTAGGGATGGTGTAGAACAGAGGAATTCTGGGGTTCTCCTGATTCAGAAATTCATATTCTTTCTTCGTAATCCATTCTTTGGTCAGGGCATCTGTTGTTAATGTCATGATAGTTGTTTTTATCCGTTGTGTAGGATCCCTATTAATCTTTTTATAGTATTTTGTGTCTGCCAATAGATTTAGACATGCTGTTCTGTAGGCGTTGGTACTTTGTATCACGGTCGCTCCCCCTTTATCCGCTGGTTTGATAATTATATCCGTTCTGGATTGTAGGGTGGTTAGAGCCGCACGCTCTTTCTTGCTTAAATTATTGAACCCGTTTCTCTTGGGTTGGAGAAGTTCAACTTCCTTGCTGACAGCTTCTTCGAAGGATAATACTTCTGGAGGCATCATGTTGGTTGGGGGGAGAAAAGAAGATTTTAGTCTCAACCCCGTGTAGGTATTATCTTCAGTGGGTCTCTCTTTGTCCTGAAAAAAAGTTTTCAATCGTATTTTTCTGAAAAATTCGCCTAATTCACATCGAAGGCGGAATTTGTCCAGGTAGGTTGTAGGGACGAATCCCAAACCTTTATCCAGAATTGTTTGTTCGTCTGTGGTAAGGATGACATCTGTAAGATTTACAATTAATCCCTCGTGTTGCTTGTGCTCGGCTGTTGTTCCCTGGTGTTGCTCCTGGTGTTCACTGAGCTTCGCTCTTCTTCCCACTGGATTCGTTTCCCCCTTCTTCCTCGTCTCCCTCTTCTTCCGCCCTGACCTAAAAAATGTTGGTTGAAGTCCGGCTGGTAGTATGGTCCTGTTGGGAATTGAGGGGGGCCATGGTATTGGACTGGTCCAAAGGGGGCTGGCCAAGGGAACATCTGTTGGTGTCCGTATCTTTGATTGTAATTCCCCCTACGTGGTCTCCTTGCCCTTCCACGCCAGCTCTTATTTGATCCGTCACTTGACCAGTCATCATATTCTGAGTCAGATGATCCTGTCTGTTCGCTTCGTGCCGAACCTGAATCAGATGGGACCTGGCTTTTGTAGTCATCTTTAATATAAGGATAAACCTTCTCATGGCTGAATTTCTTCAGATCTTTCTGCAGTTTATTGATCTTATTTTGCATCAGGTACTCTTTATGTTCATTTACTTCTTTATTCACCTCTTCAAGTTTCTTTTTGTACAGAGTAAGTTTAATCTCTGTCAATAATGAGTCCTCACTGATCTTTATTTTTATCAGTAGGGCCTCTGACAATCGTTTGGCTGTATTGATTATCAAAATGAGCCAATCACGCGAGCATCTCCAAGCGATAAGCGACCATTCTTTCTTAAATTGTGGATCATCAAGGAAAATTCTTGGGGCATTTGTCACCAATAAACCTGTGGGTGCCACATTGCCGCGAAGGTATTCTGTCATTATTGCCCCGTGTAATAGTATTTTCATCTGACAGCGTTTCAACTCCTTTAGTTCATCCCAATTTTGGGCTTGGGTAAGGGTCTGGTTAATATTGGTATCTGACAGAAGTGATGGACCCGCTAAAATTGCGGAGGCCTCTTCATCAGAATATCCAATACCGAATAGTTCGGCCATCTTATGGATATGGTGTATAGAGTGATTAAAATACGGTGAACGAGTGTATCTAGTGGGAGAGAAAGAGAGTAAAAATCCACTGAAGTGATTCCTTTTGCAGAAATTTTCTGTGTATGAACCCTACTGCTATGATTCTCATCACTTTCGTGACCACCTGAGGGACACTGGTGAGGCCAAAGGGGAGCGACTGAAATTGCCCCAGACCCACTGTGAATCACAGATAATGCACGTCGAGCTGGCAAAGATGTAAGATAGGACGGAGGCCCCCATCCTTCTTTGGTAACAGAATGCAGCAGGAGTAGCAACTAGTGCCTACTTATGATGCAGGAATCACTCTCTATGAATCCTTTGGCCAGAAGGGCCTTCACTTCCTGCTGCAAGAGGAATAGATGGTATCTGGCATTCGTTCTGAGGGTGGTGGAAGATGCAGCAGGGTGACAAGAATTAGTAGTGCTTAACCTCGCTGAACAATTTGCAGGATCCACTTGTCCAAAGTGATTGTCTGCCACCTTGAAAGAAAATATTAGATCTTGCCTTGAAAGGGTGGCTGTGGGCTTTTCACGGTGCGCTGAAAAGGATTTGCAACAGCTGGAGTTAGAGGGGTGTGGATTGGGTCGCTCAGCGCCCCTGCTGGCTGCACAGCCTGTGGGTACCGCAGCCTTAGTGCGAAGTCTACTGGGCCGGATGCATAGATTACCTGGCAGTATAGAAAGCCCCTGCCATAGTCAAGGAGGGGATGAAACCACTGAAGTGCTGTGGCCCTACTATCTTTGAAGCACAGGAGGGCTGAATGTGCTTTTTCACCAAAAAGACAAGAGCCATCAAACGGCATGTACATCAAGGTAGACTGGACATCTCCAAAGACGCCTGTAGATTTCCTCCAAGAATGGCGTTCATTGACTTCAGAGCAAGCCTCGTAGAGGAGAAAATCTGTTTGCCAAATTACTCTACACTTTTTGAGATGGTGGTAGGGAAGGCGTTGGGGTTGATTTTCCTGGTAGACACCCGCATCACCGGTCTCTCTGTTGTTAGATGTTGTGTAAGAAAGGCTGCGTCACCCGGTACAGGACGATGGTGACGAGCGACCTGCTTATTAACAGATGGTCTCGAACATTGGTTTTTCCCAGGTGCCCAAAAGAGCCTTGTTGAATATCAATAGAGGCTCAGTAGGGGCCTGACCAGGCTGAAGTATCTCAGTCAAAAAACATTAGTTTTTGCCTCCATTGTTGGTAGCTATGGGTCTAAAACTGCTGCCACCCCCTGCATAACAAATGCGAAGGAAGTGCTTTCCTCAGTAGCATGCTAGAGGGGACACAAGGCCAGTATTTGGAAGCGTATCCAGATCACTGGCGTCTTGTGATTCTTCATACACATTTTCCTCATCATATTGTGGGTTATAATCATCCCTTTCATCATAATTGTCATTGTTCCGGTCAGTGCTGAAAATATTAGGCAAAGTTTCGCTCTCAGTGCGTTGTTAGGACGTGTCCGAATCGCAAATGATTGCTTGTTGGCTGTGTGCCATTGGAGGCGGGCAAGGCCGTGGTTGAGATGGATCCTGCTCTCAGTTGGAAAGTAAAATGGGCAGCAAATCTTCCTCTGGTGTAGGTTGCTTTGATGAAAAGGAAACCGGAGCAGGGGGTGGAACGAGAACCGAATCGACACCAGAGCCAATACTGAATCCAAAGAGGTTTCAATGGGCACAAACCATACCGAGGGTGGCCCTGCTGGCAGAAGCCAGGCTGGAGGCCCAAGAGGATCCTTGCGGCCCAAAGGCGTACCAGAAGGAACCAGTAAAGTGCCATAAATGCACAGCATGCCCTTTCTGAAGGCCTCTACTTTTGCGATGTTTCAATGTCACTGATGGATGTGGAAACTCGGGATGCATTGAGACTAGACTCAGAATCGGCTTCGATGGAGATTGAGACCGAGACCTGGGGGCACACCGATGCCCACGTACCCTCTCCAGAGTCCAAGTGGGGCAAGCAAGGGCCGATTTACGCTTTGACTTCTTATGTATTTGCCTGCACTTACCTGAAGAATTCGACAGTGATGATGATCTGACATGGAAATGGGGCCTTCCTTTTGAGTTCAACTGGAGGCAGCGTGGAGTCTTCTTATGTTTGTCGATGTTACATTTAGTCTTGTGGTTCACACACCTTTTGGATTCATCAAGGTGCAGTTATCACAGGTCCTGGAGTTGGGCACCAAAGACACACTTTGTTTTTTCTGTAAATATTTTTTTTGAGAAATAATTTAAAGAAAACAAGAGAACCCCTTCTCCCCAATAATAGGAAGCATGTGGTAGTTTACACCCACAAACATCTGTTTATCCCACATCAATCCTAGGTTGGGCCACCATCTGCTGGAATCTAGCACAGAAAGTTCCTCATACCGCTCGACTGCCCACCTTGGTCATGTCCTCGCCTGCTCCTGTATCCCACTACATTTTACCCCTCTGGGCTTGTCAGCACGTCACGTCTCTTGCTTCTATCCATGGCCCCAATCTGTTATTACATTTGCACAGGCATACTCTCACTCAATACACCAACCTTTCTGCCCTCATACACCAATTCATGCCTTCCACCCACTCTCGTATGGTTGGTGTCATAGCAATCCAAGATTTGTTCCCCCCATATCCCTGGGGAAATCAATTCAGGGGTGATTTGCACTTTACAGTCTAACACATCTGATATTCTACCTTTTTTCGTCCATTGTGCTCTGACCTCTGGGCACTCCCATATCGCATGGATCTGGGTACCGTTCAAACGGCAGCCCCGCCGGTAGCAATCGTCAGCTGATCTCCCCATCTAAAAGAGCCGGGTCCTCGTAAAGGATGTCCTGTGGAAGAGTTCCGACTGGATCAGCCGAAATGCTCTAATCGCAACCTCCCCCCAGGATCTGCCCGCCATCTCCCAGTCATCATCCTCCAGCCTACCCAGAACTCCCTGCCATTTCTCCCAAAGTGTGTCAAGTGGTGGGAGACTTGTTGTGGAGTAGCATGGAATAGATTTGGGATATGGCATGGCTTGTCGGGGGAGCACCTTGTATTCTAGAGGACCCTGCTCCTCCACTCTCTCCTTAAAGGCCTCACATTTCCCTAAGATATGCCTCAGTTGCTGATATCTCAGGAACTGACTTCCAGTCAATTCATATTCCGCTTGTAGTCCAGCAAATGGGACCAGCTGGTCATTTTTTCAAACATCGCAAATTTTGGAAATTCCAAGAAGGCTCCCTTTACTATATCATTCCACCCAGCAAAGACACACTTTGTAATGGATCGTCACAGACATCTGTCTGCGACAGTCCCTACACAATTGAACCATGTTGTCTTAGAGGGTGACATTTTCGCTTGCACATTGTTAAAATTATGATGAAAAATGGGTGTAGAAGACATAGGAGAAGCTCCGGATTCACATCTGAAGGTGCACAAAGAAAGGAACTTAGGTCAAAGTGCAGGGGTGGCGCTTAAATGTGACTTCACTCATCAGTGTCGAGGTGAACAAGAGCGCTGAGTCGCATGCCATCAACCAGCACACAGTAATACTAAGTTTCCAGATCCAGTCTGACACCTGGAGAATATTCACATGGTGAGGTGTCTGCTGTTAGAAGTATCCATCACAAACATACTATTACAGTGATCTCATGTCAAGTTCACAGTGCTCCTGGATTTGAGGCCCTGTATAATTATGCTAAAATGGGATGTGTGCAGCATGTAAGTCTAATATGCTAAAGAGATGAAGTGATGATGTAACGCACGTGCCTATCAGTAGCCTTTGACGAATCCAAATTTACTTGCAGTGCCTTTACTTGTTCAATTGCTATGATGATCTTAAACCTTTCTTGTTTTGTCTGTTAATCAGCCTGAATTTCTTTTTAATTTAGATGCAGCTAGGAGGAACTCTGGGTCTGATTACGATCTTGGCAGACAGGGTTACTCCATCACAAATGTGACGGACATCCCGTCAGCCAAATTACAATTGCATTACATCGTATGAACTTGTAATACGGCGACGGGATATCCGTCAGGTTTGTGACGGAGTATCCCATCCACCAAGATAGTAATCAGGCCCTCTGTCTTCTCCTCTTTAGGCTTGTCTATTAGCTTCCAGGGAAGTCTGGATGGGACTGAAGACTTAGGTCATTCAAACCATGGGGGGCTGTATTCACTTCAGGGCTGCACTCCGCTTCCCTGTCGGACATACAGCCTGCCATATGCAGAGATCCCTGCCTTCCCAGCATATATCTCCATGCCTTCAGAGACGCCGCCCCTATGGAAGATCCTCTGAAGACACTAAAATTTGCTGAGCAGCAGCCATGTTTCATGCACCAGCTGAGCAAACTTCTGAGCAAACTTTTTTTTTTACAAAAACAAACTGATGACGTTGAAACCCTGGGAGTTTCCTCCCATGGTGCGCCATCATATTTATTTCTCTTAGAGACCGCCGGGCTTTTCCTGGCAGTCGCAAAACGAAAAAAAAGTACATCAGAGCATCTGCCCTAAATAGGGCTTTAGGTCTGAGCTACTTACACCAACATTGACAAGTCAGTCAGCGTAAGGTTTTCACCGGCAGAGCCAGAGGGGGCAAGGTCGGAAGAAACAAAACGGCCTATCCGACCCAAAATAAAATCGGCAGACCATCAGTTTTGAAGACCGAGTGATCCACCACGTTTGTGGCAGAGTACCCTGGCGGCGAAACTGCAAATGAGGCCATTAGTTGCTAAAACAACCTTCATGTAGGTCCTCCCTGCACGATACACTACTCAAGAGCCTACACAGTACTGGAATCTATCATTTCTAGTGACTAGAACTTGAAACTGACAACTGACATCCTTTCTAGTGACCAGAACTTGAAACTGACGGAGAGAGGCAAGAGTCCTGAAGAAGCAACTGGACACCATGATGAAAATGCTCCCATGTAAATCTTCGAATGGCTGCCAGCCAAGCAAGTCTAAGAACCCTTATCTGCAAGCTTTCACAATCCGACTGCCTCCCTGATTCTAGACAGGCATCCAAAGTAGCAGGCAGATCCAACATAGAACAGGTAAATTTCGTTTTTCACATTAACGAGAGCAATCTGTATTAGGACAAAACATAGACTGCTATTCACTAAACGTATTGTTCACCTTAGAAAGTCTTGTTTTCATCAATCAATTTATTCTTTTTTCATTTACAAAATGTTCACTTACCAAGCTGTATTTGAAATTGGTTGACTGGTCTTGCATTCTACTGAATTTAGATATTTTTTTCTATATTTTAGCATCAGAAAAGTCGACTTTTGCACTAATGTGTGCAGGATGAAGCCAGTCCTAAAATAACAGTAAAAAGCAGTGAGCATGGGCTAAAGCGTGTTTTATGCCATTATTTCTGATAAAAATGCAAATACATTTCTTTGGAGGGCTACCATTCTCCTGGAGCATTTTTCATTGTTTTAGTCCTTACTTTCCCACACTCGGAAATCCCTTATTATTTCAGATTCACAGTACACTACGGCTTGATGTGCTAACAGAATAAATTTCTGGAAGGGAAGGCTTTTGCATTAACAGACGGAAGAGGAAATATTAATGTAATAATAAAACAACTAGCTTGCGGAGTTTTATAAGGAAATTGAGTTATAGGAAGTGAATTATAGCCCCATTGAAACTAAGAAATGTCAGGATCTGTGAAAAGAGGCCTTGAATCAGATGCTTATCCCAACCCTGCTTCACACCATTCTCTGAAGCTGGATAATAAAGCATATGTGGCAGGCTTAGGGAAAGAAATGGAGAAGGAGAGAAGCGAGAAAAATATAGGCAAAATATTGGAAAAAACAGTGTGAAAGAGAAAAATAGAAGAATAGGGAGAGAAAGTAGGAAAGAGAGGATGATGGGGAGGGAGAAGGAGAAGGTGAGGAGGACAGAGAAGGTGAGGGAGTGGAAAGGAGAAGGAGGGGAAAAAGGAAGGCATGAGTGGGATGGGGAGGGCAGGAGAGGAGACCACGAATTAGACGGAAAACGTTTGCCTTTGATTTGCCTCTTAACCTAAGGCAGAATTTGGAAAAGGATGCTGAGGTTCGTGATTGCAAAGCCTGTGCTTGCTTTGAATAAGATCACTGGAGAAGTGTCATCTTCTTCTGCAACTTTAAAACGCTGTCCTAAATACTCAGAAAAGGCACTATTTGTTCCATTTCAATGGCAGAAGCCAACGGTGGGGCACATGAAAACAATTCAAGTGGGTATGAAACCAAGAGAATACAACTGGCTTCAGGATGATGGTTGCAATAGGGATTTGAAACTGTGCGTCCCTACAGAGTCCAAGGTGCATCTTTTTAGCAGGCACAATATAATAGCTTGATTTAAGGAGCTTGGAACTATTCCTATCAAACGTTGTGGGTTTATAAAATCAGTACCTGCGCAATGTTTCAGAAGTTTGGTGGAGGTGATGTAGGTGAGCGGGCCTTCATTGAGGTTGGTGACAAGGTTGTCAACATAACAAGTGGACATTAGATATGAAAACATTGGAGTTTTGGTATTTGGGGTGACTAGAATGATTGCATCCGTAGGGTGTACTGGGAGTCTACGATCTCACAGTCTATTGTGTCTAGGAAGCTGCTTTGCGGTATATTGTTTGATATTGCTTCCACTCTGTTCAAGAGGGCTTTGAGTATGATCCTTTTTTGCTGCATTCTATTTCATGCATATTTTCTTTAGGTGGTGGTGTGAGCACCAATAATCAGTAGGTGTTTTTGGTAGCTTGGATATCTGATGGGGGGAAAGCAATGATACCCAGAGAGGACTGGACGGTAGGGGGATGTATTGTAAATCCATGAAGTCAAAGGAGTGCAAGGGTTTTGTTGAACTTGCGCATTTCCTGAGTTAAGCAAATTGTAGACCACATTGGTAAACACAAGTTTATTTGTCATACAACGCCTCAGCCAGTATCCGCTCATTCATCTACTTCACCATTCTGTTCGAATTTCCCAGTTCTAGATTCTACCTCTCAGTGATGACACATTCCACATTATGAAAGCATCATCATCGAACCTTACCACACACCTTCCTCTTTTAACAGAAAAATGTAATAAAAATATATACTTTAAAGACAAGATGAGGCACAAACCAAACTAGAAGGATCACTAATAAAGGTAAGAACAGTACATAATATTTAAAGAAGATTAAAAACTGAGTGGCGTACAATATGGAGAAGAGTAGTAACACAAACGCACGGAAAGTACCTTCAAGATTATTTCCCATAATCCTTCAGTTAGATTGGTGTTCTAACCAACCTCCCTCTTTTCGTAATCTAGGCATGGCCTCAGGGTATATTTATTGTAATTGGTGCCGCTTCAGCTCTCTCCTGGATAAATTCCCTTATCGACCACTCTATGACGAGAGGCGCCCCCCTCACCCAAAACCTTTGCCTTTTTTCACATTGTCTCATCATTATCACTCAGTTTAGATTCCAGAGCCTGAAATACTCCCATTGGACAGACTTGAGAGTCAGGTTTTCTCCCCATCGTGGCATGTTTTTGCAAGTCTATAAGCTTCAACTTCGTTAAACAATTCTTCTAACATCTTTTACTGCTCCATGCAGCTTGGGTGGTTTCAAGACCCTATAGAACCTCTTAACCATTCCACTCGCCTCTGAATGGTAAACAGTGCAATTTTATTCTTAATATCTGTCTCAGAAATTCTTTCACTTCTCTTAGAACAAGCAGAACACCGTTGTATGTCAGCAAAGTATTAGGAATGCCTTCTCTGCTAAAGATATACCTAAAAAATGTTGTCGCATGCTTGGTCTCAATAACAAAAGGGCTTTTGTGACTCTTTTTGCATTGCAAATAGGAGAAGGCCTGATGGGGTGGTGTCTGTGCTATTTACAAGTCAGAAAGGTATGGATCAATGGCTTGTGATCGCAAGTGCAGTTTCAAACCTCTGATCAGTTGCTGGCGCCCACATTGGAGTGGAAACAAATTCACAAAAGGAAAGCAGCTCCCAGGGGACAGCTTCGCCTTTGGAAATCATGTCGGTGACCTCGGGGGAAGCAAGCAATGGTCCAGGGGAATCCTGCCTGATTGTCCCAATGTCTTCAAAATGGGAAACTTTAACTAGCACCAGTTGCTTTAATGGACAAGGGCTGCTTAAAAAAAAAATGTAGTTTGGGAAGGAAAATGGAATGGCGCAGGTTTGCTATCTCTTGCATGTCTCCTTTACGGCATTCGTAGCTATTAGCAGGGGGTTGCATATTGGGAGCTCTCTAACTAGTATTCATTAGGCAGGTCATTTTGTGACCCCTCCCTAGTGGAGAAAAATTGCCATGCACCCTATTAGTACCCAGATTGCACCGCATATCACATTCCTATTGACAAACTAGTCAGTATGCAAATAGAACATCCCTCGTTTGCCAAGGAGAATAGTAATATGGCCCTGAACTGCCTTTCCATTGAACAATGCACCTACCATTATGAAGTGTACAAGGCACAAACAAGTCAATCACAGAATGACGAGAACACACATTTCTGTGAAAGAAGTCACCAATAATTAACGTAAGAAAGGAATATGCTACTTACCAGTATGCATCTGTTCTTGGCATGTAGAGCTGCAGAGTTGTACACTTTGCATAGATCGCCATCTGGTGTTGGGCCCAGATGTTTGCAGTTTGTTTTTGTTCTTTGGACAGTCTTTGGAAGTCACGAGTTCGGTGACTCCTCCTTCGGTCCGTACTGCGCATGGGCTTCGGCTCCATCCTCAGATTGTTTTTCGCCAGCAGGGAAATGATGGAGCGTAGTAATAACAGTGAGAAACCCATGTGTGTTGTATCTAAATAAGATAGACTGGAACGGATACAGGTAGCCGGGGAGGCGGGTGGGCGTGTACAACTCTGCAGCTCTACATGCCAAGAACAGATGCATACTGGTAAGTAGCATATTCCGTTCGAGGCATATGAGCTGCAGATTGTACACTTTGCATAGATTATATAGCAGTACCCAACCTTAGCGGCGACCACCGGTATCCGTTGCAGCGGTTTGAAATAGTGTCTTTAGTACAGCCTGGCCCACACTAGCTTGTTGCTTGGAGTGCACGTCTACACAGTAATGTTTTGTGAAGGTGTGCGGTGTTGACCATGTGGCTGCTTTGCAGATGTCATCTAAGGGTATGTTCCCTAGAAAAGCCATAGAAGCCCCTAACTTTCTTGTAGAGTGGGCTTTAGGTGGAACAGATAATGTTCTTTTTGCCTTTTGATAGCAAATTTGTATGCACTTTACAATCCACCTAGCTATCCCTGATTTAGAGATGGGGTTGCCTTTATGCGGTGGAGAGAAGGAGACGAACAATTGTTTAGTCTTCCTGAAAGGTTGCGTTCTTTGTATGTAGTACAGTAAAGCCCTCTTAACATCAAGTGTATGTAGAGCCCTTTCCGCAACAGATTGAGGTTGCGAGAAAAAGACAGGTAATTCCACCGATTGATTGAGATGGAAGGGGGAAATGACCTTGGGCAGAAATTTTGGATTCGTACGAAGTATCACTTTGCTGTGATGTATTTGTAAGAAGGGTTCCTGTATAGTGAACGCTTGTATTTCACTAACCCTTCTAAGGGAAGTGATAGCTACTAGAACAGCTGTTTTCCAAGTGAGGAACTGTAGCTCACATTTATGCAGTGGTTCGAAGGGGCGGACCCATTAGCCTTGTAAGAACTACATTTAGATTCCATACAGGAGAAGGTGGAGCCCTGGGTGGAATTATGCGTTTAAGGCCTTCCATAAAGGCTTTGATAGCGGGCACCCTGAACAGTGATAAATGCTGTCTGTTTTGCAGGTAAGCAGCAAATCGCTGCTAGGTGTAGGCGTATGGAAGAATATGCCAGGTTACACCTTTGAAGATGGAGCAGATAGCATATAATGTGGTGTATGGATGCATCTAAAGGGTTGATTGTATTGTTACGGCAGTAAACAACAAATCTCTTCCACTTTGCGGCATAGCATGCTCGAGTGGTAGGACGTCTGGCTTCCTTGATAATATTCATGCAGTCAGGGGGAAGGTTAAGGTACCCAAATTCTAAGATTTCAGGAGCCAGATCGCAAGGTTGAGCTGCGCTGAGTCCGGGTGTCTGATTTCTCCATGGTTCTGAGTTAGGAGGCATGGGGACAGGTGCAGTTTTTGATGTGGTACCACTGATAGTTGTAGTAGTGTGGTGTACCACGGCTGTCTGGCCCATGTTGGGGCCACCAGAATGAGCGTGAGAGAGTGCTGTTGTAGCTTCCTTACCACTAATGGAATTAGCGGGAGAGGTGGAAAGGCGTATGCAAATCTGCCTGACCAGTTCATCCATATCGCATTGCCTTTGGACAATGGGTGTGGGTATCTGGCGGCGAAGCTTGGGCATTTTTTGTTTTCGTGGGTGGCGAAGAGGTCTATCTGAGGATGCCCCCACTGGTGGAAGAATGGGCGAAGGACTTGTGGATGCAGTTCCCATTCGTGTATTTGTTGCGTTTGTCTGCTGAGCAGATCTGCCATGGTGTTTTGTATGCCTGGGACGTGCTGTGCCAGGAGAAAGATGTTTTGTGGAATTGCCCATCTCCATATGCTCTGGGCTAAGCGGGAGAGCTGGGGAGAGTGTGTCCCCCCCTGTTTTTGAATATAATACATTGCAGTCATATTGTCTGTGCGAATGAGGACTGCTTTGGCTGAAATCTGTTTTTGAAAGGATTTTAGGGCTAGAAAGATCGCCAAGAGCTCCAGATGGTTGATGTGGAGCGATTTTTGCTGTGGCGTCCATAGACCTTGCATTGTGAGGTGTAGGAGGTGCGCTCCCCAGCCGGAGAGCGATGCGTCCGCTGTGAGAATCACCTGAGGAACCGGGTCCAGGAACGGCCGCCCTTTGGAAAGGTTTGTGGTGTTCCACCACTGCAGAGAGTGATGGGTGCGGCCGTCCACCAACACCAGATCCGTCAGCTGTCCCTGGGCCTGGTTCCACTGTCGTGCTAGGCACTCTTGGAGTGGACGCATGTGGAGTCTTGCATGGGGCACTATGAAAATGCAAGATGCCATCATCCCTATTAGCTTCATGAACACTCGTGCTGGGAGAGAGTGGTGAGCAATGAATGTTTGACGCAAGGCTTGTATGCTTGCGATCCTGGCTGAATTGGGATAGGCTATACCTTTGGAGGTGTCTATAGTGGCCCCGAGATATTGCTTTGTGTGAGATGGTATGAGGTGGGACTTTTGGTAGTTCACCGTGAAGCCTAGCTGGTGGAGCAGTTGGATGGTGCTGTTTGTATGTCGCACACATTGGTTGGAGGACGCGGCTTTTATCAGCCAGTCGTCTAAGTAAGGGAAGACGTGAATATGTTGACGTCTAAGGTGTGCTGCTACTACAGCTAGGCATTTGGTAAACACCCGTGGTGCGGTGGTGACCCCGAAGGGGAGAACCGTGAATTGGTAATGCTGACCGTCCACCACAAACCTGAGGTACTTCCTGTGAGAAGGGTGTATTGGAATATGAAAGTATGCGTCTTTCAGATCCAAGGTAGTGAGAAAGTCTCCCTGACAGAGGAGTGGGAGGACTTGTTGTAGGGTGACCATGTGGAAATGGTCTGAATGGATGTATACATTTAGAGGCCGGAGGTCCAAAATGGGCCGCAGGGTCCCGTCTTTTTTCGGTATTAGAAAATACAGAGAGTAGACCCCTAAATTTTGTTGATTGACGGGGACCTGCTCTATAGCGTGTTTTTGGAGGAGGGAGATTACCTCCTGTTTGAGCAGTGTGGAATGTTCCTGTGACATTGGACAGTGCCTTGGTGGGATATTGGGTGGGGTAGATGTTAGCTTGAGACAGTACCCTGACCGAATAATTTGGGTCACCCATTTGTCCGATGTTATGGACTCCCAGGCGTGGATAAAGTGTTGCAGTCTGCCCCCGACCGGAGTGGGATGGTCTGGGGGGAGCGAGGGGAAGTCATTGTGCGGGCGGGGTGCCAGAACGGGTGGTGTTGGTTTTGCCCCTGCCCTTATTGTTGTTGCCCCTGTATCCACCCCTTTGGTAGCCCTTTGAGAAGGTATTTTGAGGAGGGGACTTGTAGGAGGTAGAGGCGCTATCGGTGGAGTAGCCTCTGCCTGTGCTACGAAAGGACGAACGTCGAAAGGAGCGTCTAGGGGTCTGGGATTGTAATGCCCCCATAGACTTTGCCGTGTCCGTGTCCTTTTTCATTTTTTCTAATGCTTCGTCCACCTTTGGCCCAAAGAGGTGTTGTTGGTCAAAGGGGTGATTTAGTATGGATGCCTGGACTTCTGGCTTGAAACCTGAGATCCTGAGCCAGGCATGTCGGCGAAGCAGGACACTAGTATTTATGGCTCTAGAAGCAGTGTCCGCTGCATCGAGGGCACATTTAATGGAGGTGTTAGTAATGAGCTTTCCCTCCTGTATTAGGTCATGAGCTTTACGTTTGTGTTTCTCCGGGAGGTGCTGCATAAGAGCCTCAAGCTCATCGTAGTGTGCTCTGTCATAACGCGCAAGCAGCGCCTGTGTATTCGCAATGCGCCAGATGTTTGCGGCTTGCGAGGCAGTGCGTTCACCAGACGCATCTAAGAGTTTTGATTCCTTATCTGGCGGTGGAGCCTCACCTGAGGACTGGGAGTTGGACCGCTTTCTAGCCGTGGACACAACCAAGGAATCTAAAGGAGCAGGGCCTTTAATGTATATAGGATCTGTGGGTGCTGCTTTGTACTTTTTTTCTATTCTGGGGTTTAAGACCCTGGCCCTGACAGGGTCTTTGAACACCTCTGCAGCATGTTTGGGAACACCCTTAAGCATGGGCAAGATGGCTGTGGACTTATCCTGAATATCAAATGTATCCAGTAAGAAGTCGTCTTCCACTGGTTCGCTATGTAGTTCCACCCCATGATAGTGCGCTGCTCTCTGCACTAAGTGGTGAAACCCTAGTGAGTCCTCTGGAGGAGATGGCCTGGATGGGTAGAGGTCATCTTGAGGCACATCTGGAATGTCAGGGTTTTGGTAATCCTCCCATGGGTCTGGGGTCCCCGGTGGTGTGGGGTCCATTGGGGCGTCCGCTGGATCATAATCCGGATCCCCGTAATCCGGTTCTGGGGACGGGGTTGGGGAGTGATGAGGCAAGGGTGGCGGAGACCTGGGAGGGAGAGGAGGTGGAAGAGGTGGAGGAGGAGGAGGAGGTGGAGGAGGTGGTGGGGAGGGCACTCTGAGAGGAGATGTGGCAGAGTCCTTCCGTTTGGGCGGTGGAGGAGGAGCTGGTGTGTCAAGACGTCTTTTCTTGATAGACAAAATCAATAGCCCAGTCTTTGGATCCTTTGATAAGGTTTTTTGAGAAGGATCAGGTGTAAAAAGGTTCGTTGGCGCCGAATCGTCCGCTGGCGCCGATGTTTTCGGAGCCGAGGACTTGGGTGGTTTCTCTGCGCCATGCTTTTTTGAAACCTCCGGTTTTTTCTGCGTCGAGGTAGGCTTCGACGCAGGAGCGTCGGTGCCAAGGGTTTTATGCTTGTGTTTTGTCGGCACCGAGAGTTCAGGCTTCGGCACCGGTGGCTTCGGAGTCTAGCTGGGCGTCACTTTCTTCGGTGCCGAACGGTGTTTATCGGCACCAGGCGTAGGCTGGCTCGAGCCCGAGCTGCCATGAGACTTGTGATGCTTCGACACCGGGCCCGAAGGTGGGGTGAGAGAAGCTGCATGTTTGGTTTTCCCTAGGCCCGAAGGCGAAGGTGTAACCTGAGTCTCCTTGGATATCGGCGCGGGGGTGGGAGGGGGTAGAGTACTCACGACCCTCTGCGCCGGTGTGATGTCCTCCAGGTCGGAGTCGTCGGCATCGGAAGCGCTGACGATGTCTTCCTCCTGCTCGGTGTGTTGTTGCCCCGAAGCTCCGGTGTCGTCTCCGAAGATGTCCGGTGGAGCCATGGTGCGTCGAGCTCTTCGATCCCGGATGGTCTTTTTTGATCGAAAAGACTTGCAGGCGGGGCAGTCTCTGGCCTCGTGTTCTGGAGAGAGGCAAAGGTTACACACCTGATGGAGGTCGGTGTGGGGAAATTTAGACCCACATTTTGGGCACTTTTTGAACGGAGTCCTTTCCATCGGCTGGGACCGGAGTCGAGGAGGGCCCGAAGGCCGGTGCCGATGTGTGGAATCGAGAAAAGCGCCTCTACGAGAGATGAAGAAATGAAGAAACTCGATGAACGAGGATTTTCCGTCGAGGCTGGAACCGTAAAAGTTCGAAGCCGGAGCACGAAGTATCACATCCGAGCCCGATGGCGGAAAAAAACAATCTGAGGATGGAGCCGAAGCCCATGCGCAGTACGGACCGAAGGAGGAGTCACCGAACTCTTGACTTCCAAAGACTGTCCAAAGAACAAAAACAAACTGCAAACATCCGGGCCCAACACCAGATGGCGATCTATGCAAAGTGTACAATCTGCAGCTCATATGCCTCGAACACACTTTTTCCTATGAAAAAGCAATCACTGAACAAAAAGCAGTTTCTCAACCCAACCCGATCTCATGATCCGTGAAGAACCTACCAATTAGAGGATAAATAACAAAAATATTACTATGAAAGAAGCAAGCAATCCGTTAGTGGATAGCAGACTTGTGCCCTGGTGGTATGTGATGGAAAATGGCTCTGAGTGGGCAGGGTACCATGGAACATGTGGGTGAAGGGTCAGGGAGAAGAGAATCCTTGAAAGGGCAGTGGGTCTGTCCTGGCCTCCCATGTGAGCTTTTGCTGTCACATTCAAGAAATACATTTACGGTGACAACAATTCGCTTTCTTCTTCAGTTGTGAAGGTAAACAGATCAGTCATTCCCACAGAACCATTTCATAAGAACAATTCAATTAGATTTTTTTTTTTAAACTGAAAGAAGAGGAGTTTCCTGTGGAAAACCAACAATCATTTAATAAAGAGCAACATGTTCCTGTGAAAAAACCAATCAATTAGGAACAAAAAAAAAAAACAACGATTCCTTTGGGAGGAAAGAACCAATCTGAGACCAATGAGTGATATTTTGTTGTGACAGAACCTGATTATTTATACCTGCACAGTCCAGTTTCACCCACTTGTGCTTGAAACATCATACACCAGGCACCAAAAAACAGGCTTCAGAATGACTTTTGTATTTGTTTATTTGTCAATATTATATTGTATTACTTACTACATGGCTATGTCAATAAAATTGTATGTTTATCACACAAAATTAAGAGTAAAAAAAGTAAAATTGAAAAAAGCTGAGCCATGGTAAGGGTCATACAAGCAGCAAAATAAAACTCCAAAGAAATGTATAAATAAATAAAACAATAAAAATCAGCAGAATTATGCAAGTTATATTATATGAGAAGGTGTGCATGCACGCTGTTATAACCACATGTCCTGGCAAAGTTCAGTGCCCCCCAGCCAATGAGGAATGAGGATTATTTCAGTACACATGAACACCCCTGCAGCATTGCATCTTTGATCCATTCCCAACTCCCGCCCCCAAAAACAGGCACAGGATTTCGGAGGCATACATTTGTACCGCAATATTTACAGACTTTTGGAATGTCTGGTATCTGGCCCGAACGCATCTACAACCCCTCTTATAAGCATCCATCACGGACTAGTTTTACAATTTCACATCTAAAACGCCAAATCCCAATTGGCTAACTGTGCATTCTGGTTTAAGTGTGAGATGTCAGCAGATGTGAATGAAGACTAACTGCTCTGTTTTCTTTTCTTCTTTCGCTGCGTCAATGAAACATCAGCTCTAGAAAGCCTGACAAGGGAGCCACTGAAGGACCGCACCGCCCTAGTGGTGCACGTTTCGGACACTGCAAGGATCAAGCTTCTGTTCTCCCATCCTGAATTTAGTAAGGCCTTTTAGAAAGGGTTTGGATGTCCCTCTGCTTTGCCCCTAGAGTGCGGTGTACAAACGATGCACAGACTACTACATACATTTCTGATGTAGCAAAAAGATTTTGGAGGTCATTACTGGTTTCCTAATTGGTGTGCCTACATTGTATTTAATGAGATACTCCCTATTATGGGGAAAAATCCAGGGGCCAGATGTTAAAGAAGAGATACAGTGAAGACACATGTTTTAATTGAATCTCTTCATCCCCTTCTCCTACGTAATTGCCAAGGGAAGAAGTTGAACATCTTAATATAAAAACTGTAGGCTGCAGTTCCCATGTAGCCATCGCTTTCTGGTTTGAGCCAAAAAGCTTTGAATGGAATCTGTGTACTTCTTTAATCAGATGCTAATGCAAGATTCAATGCAAATCTATACTGATACATCATAACAGGGTGGCTCGTCTCTGACTTATGAATAATAAAGAATTATGGCAAAAAAAGTCTTGCCTTTGTCTTGAAAGTGTCCTCTGTATGACACTATCAGCCCTCAGCTCGGTAAGTTGTGTTCCAAAGGCAAGCGTTTTATCCCTTTAGAGCGAAAGGGCACAAAGGGTCTGAGGAGGTTCAGAAGGAAGCGAGGCATCCATCTACAAAATTGGGTGGAACTGCTCTGTAACATTTATGTCCCAGTTAGGTACTCCCGCCAACATTCTAGCATATTTGTTTATTAAAATCTAAACAGGCAATTCAGTTCGTTTTACAGCCGACAAGAGCACAAAGCAATATTTCACAATCATTTTCACAAATGGACCCACCTCACACGTTTCAGAAAGTTTTAATACTGGAAACGAACTAACACGTTTATTGTAGCCCTAGTAGGTGTTCAAAACAGAAACAAGGTAAGTGCAGGTGCTCTCTCTCACAGTCGGTCTATAGTGTCTTTAAAAGTCCCTTGCAGTTCTCCAAAGAAGCAACAACATTGTCCCATCAAAAAACCTAAAATAACAAAACACACTGCCAGTACTGAAAGCTTGACTGTACCTGTCCTTTTCAGAAACCCTTCCAACGCCAAAGTATCCAATGGCCGCTTTTGCCCCTTATATGAAAAAGGCAACACGAAAAACTCATCCAGTTGAGGCGAGGAGAAAGTCAGTGTCTTATCCACTAGTCGTTGCGGTTCCGGTTCAGGTGAGGATTACGTTGATGACCGAACCAACAACCAATACAGTTGCAATTGTTTCGTCTTCACCAGAGCAGCTGCGGAAATGGCTCAAAACACCCAACGAACTTTCGAGGTGCAATATTTTCTCTTTAATATTACAGTAAAACTTTTCAAAATTTGCAACAAAAAATACAGATTCTCGCTCCTTGTGAACAATTGCAAAAATATAAAGTGCATGGAGCAAGCCAAATAGAAAAGGACGTGGGAAGCAGAATCTATGCCTGCACATATTAGGTAGAAAAAAACTGAAAATGGTTAACAGAAATACTGGTATGGAATGGTAAAAGAAGAAAAAACATTAAGAATGATGTTAACCTGTCTGCCTATGGGAAGTCCATAGCACTACGACTTCAATTGCCACAAGACACTCAAAGTTAAATTTTTAGGTTTAAGACACACTATTATTGTCAATCTACTTTGCAGCTTTTTCTCTTTTTGTCCGAGATTAAATACTTTTTTGGGGGAAGTCTAAATTACAGAGCACATGCTTATACAGTGTTTTCCCACAAAGATAAGTCACAACAGGCACAGCAACTTTCCAAAAGTCACTTTGATGTGGCTTAAGCCTGATTTTGCCATTTTGAATTACTGTGGGATGACCATGAGTGACAGTGGTCAAATAAATGGTCGCAGTGGAAGGGAGATGTGCCTGATATGGCACATAGTTACGCACAACGGCTCAGAAATGCAGGGCTCTAATGTGAAAAGGGATCCGCAACTTTAAGGAATCTCGGTCAGAAAGAAGGAGAAGCGGAAACATCATATATTTTTTGATAAGGCCATTAACTCACCTTGAGCTCACATAGCAATTTGTGAGGTTTGGCAACAATAAAGTAGTTTACAGAGGAATGTTCCGAAGCTGGTCCACAAGTGTGCAAGAACTCTCAAGTTATCCCATATGACAACTGAGTAGTTAACATAGTTGTACTTTGGAGCCGTGCATTAATAAAGAGAAACCCAATCCACCTATACTGGAATGTAAAGGAATAACACAGATCTGGATGAGTAATGACATGGTACAAGCAAAGATCTTTCCAGTAGAGTTTTGCTCTATTGTGAACAGTATGACAGAGAGAGACATAGTTAGGATCAGTATAAACTATAAAAGACTAGCAAGAGGAAATAGTTGGGAAAACAACTATAACATTTGAACAAACAGGAATTTGTGTTATTTTTGTTTTTTTGAAATCCAAATTACCTTCCTAAGTGTCGTGTTGCAATAGAGGCTAAGAAACAATGTTTCCCTGAATGCATGTAGAGCAAATGCACCTCAAAATTCTTCTGGGTCTTTTGTTCCACTTGTAAACATGCCTAAAATGATAAACAAACACCCGATTAGCAGGTGGTCCTCTGTCTTTTGCAGGTGATTACACTGCCTGTTCACTTCATGATGCTTGCCGGTATCTTCCTTAACCTTCAAGTACTCAATTCCCCCAAAAATTTAAATAGAACTGTCAAGTAAAGGTAAAAGCTGTTATTACTTACTTCTTTTTAATGTAAGTAGCCCATGATTTGGAGTAGACTTTCCAAAAGCAACCTAATGTACTTTTATTCTTTTACATTGGTTTTGCTTACCATGCTTAGGACTTTCTTTGCCCAATCAGAGAGTAAATTTATGATGTGTTACCCTTACAAAAAAGATTGACAGAAGTTAGGTAACAAAGGCTTCAAACCTACCTCATTGTAAACATGCATTGAGAAATGTATTTTGCTTTGCTCATTTCACTTCCTTCAAACTATGAATTCTTTTGCATACCAAATCGACAATCGTTAGTTATTATAAAAGTCAATTTTAAAGGTTATACTATTTTTTTAATCTAACAATGAAGATGAGTATTTTCGAGTGACTACTAGACGAAAAAATAAAATATTCACTCTTATTTGAGGACTGCAAACTAAAATGCCAAACTCTGGTTTGTGCAAAAAGTGCAACGGTCAGGTATCTCTAGATTAAGAGAAATTAAGACACCTGCCAAAAACGATTCTGCTCTGCCCCAAACTTTTTAATTGCATCTCGTGAGACCAGCAACTACTGGTGGGGTTTCTAAAAGTCTCAAAACTGGATGTGTTCCGAATGAGTGATTAAGCTTTTTTATTTAAAAAAGAAAATATAATAAAACTTCATTGAAATGTTCATCGTGCATTCAATTTGGCAGGTGATGCAAGTTCGCTGGTGGATCGTCGCCGCTGAAGAGCAAGAGGGCATGTGACCAGATAGAGGTTCTGCATGTTGCATTTGCGCTCTTTCCATATGGGCCGAAATATGGTCTGCCCGTGGTGGCTGATGTCTGCAGGCCTACACGCAAAATGATCTCTTGTTTTGTTTTCCACTGTATGCAGCCACACATACAAAAGGGCAAAAAATATTAATGGGAACTGATTACATTTTGGACCGAAGCTGGCAAATTGCACCATAAATGCTGAATCCAACCTCCTACATCATCAGGGAGTAAGGATTTAGGTATTGCTTGGGGAGGGTTCAATCCTCACTTATGCCCTTGGCTCTGAGCTCCTCCTGCACTCGTGTTAAGTACGTAGGATCAGGGTATCCAAACCTGAAATTAGAGCAAATGAAAGTACACAGATTAATTGAAAGCAGAAATCCTCTCTGTTGCGTACATTTCTTTCAGTCATGTTCAGTTAACGACATCAGGTATAGCTACTAGGAGTCAAAGCTTCTTTGCATGGCAGTTTGTGTATAATCAACATCATCAAATAGCTTTATTCATTTTTCCCAACCATAAAAGCGCAGAAAACATATATAAAATACGATAAAAGTATGTAAAAAATGCCAAAGCCATGCAACACATAAAAAACCCACAAGGTTAAAACTTGTTTCTACAAAGTTACCCACAGGTTGAGGCAGCACTCGGGCAGCAGCAATGCACGGCAGACCACACACGCAGCAGGAGCAGCCTGACGCGTTTCGGAAACCTTCTTCCTCATAGGCTCCGTTCCACAGATTTAAACAGCATTTGGGCCACACTACATTTATTGCCTAAACTGCCTTCTGATAGGCTGCTTCATAAGCCACAACATGATTGGTTCACAGGCCCCTCTGGAATTCTGGGACATGTAGTGCGGCAATCTCACCCTGATGAGTGCCGTGTCCTCTGGGTCCTAATGCATAGCCCTCCAATGGGCCCCGCTGTGCGTGCAGTCTGAATTCCTGGCGCTGCTCGCCTGGAACTGGACGTATTTCCAGCCCCTAGCCCGCTTTGCCAATCCTAGCGGTGGTGCTCCCTCCATGGCTAGACAGCCACGAAAATCTGTTGCTACAAAGTTACCCACAGGTTGAGGGAGCACTCTGGTAGCAGCAATGCACAGCAGATCACACACGCAGCAGGAGCAGCCTGACGCGTTTCGGAAACCTCCTTCCTCATAGGCTCAGTCCCACAGATTAAAACAGCATTTGGGCCACACTACATTTATTGCCTAAACTGCCTTCTGATAGGCTGCTTCATAAGCCACAAAATGATTGGTTCACAGGCTCCTCTGGAATTCTGGGACATGTAGTGCAGCAATCTCACCCTGATGGTTTAGGCAATAAATGTAGTGTGGCCCAAAGGCTGATTTAATCTGTGGGACTGAGCCTATGAGGAAGGAGGTTTCCAAAACGCGTCAGGCTGCTCCTGCTGCGTGTGTGGTCTGCCATGCATTGCTGCTGCCCGAGTGCTTCCTCAACTTGTGGGTAACTTTGTAGCAACATATATATATATTTATTTACATGTATAAGCATATGAGATTTAAAAATGAAGTTTTATATAGCGCAAACTAGACCCGAAGGTATCAGAGCGCTTTACATGAGCACCAGTTGCGTTAACGACGGACACATTACTTTTTTTAGGCATGGGGAGATTAAGTGATTTGCCCAGAATCACAGGATGGTTAGCATCCCCGCCTAGACTCGAACTCGGTTTCCTAGTTTCCAGGTTGACTGCCCTAGCCCTTAGGCCACAGGCTCTCACCTTTAATCTAATAGATGCTGATAGATGCCACCAGTGTATCACATCAAAATAGATGTGTATAATACAAACACTAAGTAATAACACTACAATTTAACATTGATTTGGGTGGCTTAAAATGGCTTAAACTGGGATGGTAAAACGTCCTTTTTATTACGTAAAGTAGTCGTAAACTCTCCAAGTCTAACATTATAGAATCAAATATCATCATTCGCAATTAACAAGT
Source organism: Triturus cristatus (assembly GCF_964204655.1). NCBI lineage: Eukaryota > Metazoa > Chordata > Amphibia > Caudata > Salamandridae > Triturus > Triturus cristatus. The sequence continues at coordinate 1,220,063,690 of NC_140585.1, forward strand.
GTGCTGAGGGAAAATAAAGTGGTGCTCGTTTTTCATCACGTAGTCGCTGGGGTAACAGATGTCCATAATAATATACCAGAGGATAATATAAAGCATCATCGTCACAGAGGAATGCCCAGGTGGGGAGCTCGGTTGATGATTGTGATAGAACACTGGCACAAGACGTGCTAGCAAATAAACAGATTCTCGCACATGAACCTAATATTTAAAGTTAGCATCCTGAGGCAACTATTGTACAGGGTCATTTGAACAGACTGAGGCACATAGGGGGGCATACAGAATGCTCAAGCCCCAAAACCTATGGTGGTAATAACATAATATCATCACTGGCTACCTGAGGACTTTCCACCTACGCAGTTACATGACATTAAAGCAGCATTGTTTTTTCTCGGAGGAGCCTAGCGCGTAACCAAGATGGCCGCGTAGGCTCAAGGCTCCCGAGGGCCTCCGCAACCTCCCACGTCTATCCTGAATTAATCCTGGTTTTGTCGACGGGCTTTTGTTGCTGAACTTGAGCTGAGGTGCCATCCGTTCTCCAAATTCAAATCGGGCTCGGGGAACCGGAATGGTTGCGATCTGAAGTTTACGGCCTGCTCCTGCCTTGGTCCGGAACTCGAGTTGGTGAGGTGCCCGGGTACGAAGTGAACAACAGCGGCATGCAGGGCCTGGCCTGTCACGTACCCCGCACTTTCACTTTCGTTTTCGCACCTGTTTGCTGACATCGGCTGAGGGACCTTGATGTTCCAGAGGAGCGTGGATGGTGGAGTGTTTGGCCTGGATCTCGGACTATACACAGGCTACAGTCCGTGACGGCTGTGGTCCCTTGCATTTGCTATCTGGTCCCTACTCCTGTGCTGGCAGGTGCCGATCTCAGTGGTCACCAGACGATGGCGGCGAGGCTGGACGGAGACAAGCAGAAACCCAAGAATACCCGGCGGGGAGTTTACACCCAGGCTAATAACATGGACCGCTATGCGCAGACAAAGGGATCCCCTGGTGGGTCGCATAAATCGCTGGAAAGGTCCAAGGATGTCTCGGGCCTATCTGCTGACTTGACTTTGATAGACGTCATGGGCGCCATTGAGGAGATGAAGGCTGCAGTGGGTCAGCAGTTTTATACCCTGGCTCGTAAATTGGATGCGGTCCTGATCGATGTAAATCTGGTCAGGGCGGATCTGTCTAAAACGAATGAGCGGGTCAATGCTTTGAACCACACAGCGTCGAATCTAACTGTGGACGTGACCGCCCTGCAAACGGAGGTTCGTAGGTTACGGCTGGCCAGTGACCTAACTGACCGTCGACTTGAGGATTCCGAAAGCAGGGCCAGGCGGAACAATGTTCGCATAATTGGGGTACCGGAACGATCGGAGAACCCTGCTGCTGACCTTTTTGTGGAGGATCTGGTGGTCAACCATCTCGCACCCAAGGGGCTGAGCAAATTCTTTGCGGTGGAACGGGCTCACAGAATTCCGGGTGGTGCGCCGAAAGTGGGTGCTCCCCCGCGGCCTATAATTGCCCGACTTTTTAACTTTCGGGACAGAGATGCTATCCTTCAGGCGTCGAGGGTAAATGGGCCGCTGAAGTTTGACAACTCCAATGTCAGCTTCTATCCGGACTTTACGCAAGCGGTCCAAAAACAACGACTGGGATTCTTGGGCGTGAAACGGCGCTTGAGGGACATGGAGCTGAAGTATGCGATGCTATTTCCGGCCAGGTTGCGGGTTGAATTCGAGGATCGCTCGCACTTCTTCGACCGGCCGGAGGCGGTTGGAGACTGGTTGGATACCCTGCCCCGGAGTCGAGGTCGGGATGGTCAGACGGCGGAGAGTGGCGAGGGTTCGGCGGAACAGGACTAGAACTTTGGTTCCCGGTGATGGACTAGGCTGGTGACGTTTTGTACCTTAGCTCTATGGGACTCAAGTTTGGTGTAATATGCCCTTCAAATGCTCGGGGGTTGTGGAGAGCATATTGGGGCGCTTTCCTCCTTCAGGGGTTCTTTTTGTGGTTCAGTATATGTTAGGGCGACAGGCACACTGCAAGCAGGGGTGCAGGGAGGGGGGAGTTGTGGTTTGGATATTGTGGGGGAGGGGGGGTGTTGGGGACTGTTTGTTTGTTTCACAAGGCAATGTGAGGTTAGCTGCTGATTTGTCCTGGTTGTGTTCTCCGGGATGTGGGCATCATGCACGGGAGCGGGGTGGGGGGTAAGGGATTGAGAATACTTTCGTGGAATGTGAACGGACTGGGGGATAGGATCAAGCGCGGGGTGGTGTTGCAGTTTTTGAAACGGATCTCGCCCGACATTGTTTTCCTGCAGGAGACACATCTGATTGGGAACTCCTTCCATGCCCTGAATATGCGGGGCTATCGCCTTGCTGTTCACTCTGGTTTCACTTCTGGCTCTAGGGGAGTGGGTATCTTGGTCAGGGCCTCTCTCCCGTTGGAGGTGGACGAGGTGCTCCACGATGATAGAGGGCGATATGCAGCATTGGTGGGGAGATGGGAGGGTAGAACTGTTTCGCTCGTTGCTGTTTATGTGCCACCAGGATTGCAGACGGCTACATTTGCTGATTTGGGGCGTTTGGTCCTGGGACTCCCTGGGGGGGTTCTGGTGTTAGGGGGTGATTTTAACGCTGTTGTATCCGGTATAGAGGACCGTCACCCCCCCAGGGATCTCCCTAGAGCCCAGGCCTGGCTGGGTGGCTTTCTAGATACTTTAGGACTTATAGATTGCTGGAGATTGATGCACCCGGGACAGGCACAATACACCTTCCACTCGGGGGCCCACGGGAGTCTCTCGAGACTTGATTATATACTTATGCCGGCGTTCCAGTCTGGAATGATCGGGGAGGTGCGTCATTTGGCCCGAGGTATTTCTGACCATTCCCCTCTATTGTTGCAGATGGAGGTTGTTCCTGGGGCAGAGGGAAGAGTAGCGCCAATTAACCCCTGGTATTTACGTAACCCTAATATTCGTGCGGAACTGGTTAAGTCCACTGATCATTACTTCGATGATAATGTAGGGTCAGTGTCGTCTGCTGTCTCCTTATGGGAAGGTTATAAAACGGTGATCCGGGGGCATGCCTTGTCTCTTATTTCCCATGCTAGGAGGTGCGGGAGGGAAGAGGTGGTCCGCCTGGAAACTGACTTAGCTGAGATGGAGGGGGATTTGGAGCGGGGTGTTACGGATGAGAAAGTGCACGTTCTCAGCCTTAAACAGTCAGATTATAGAGCGCTGGTCACGGATGCTGCTAAAAGGATGAGTAGAGAGCAACACGGACGACTGTATGATGTGGGAGATAAGGCCGGAAAGTTGATTGCTTGGTTGGACAAGAAGGAGAGAGCGAGTAGAGTGGTGCCGGTTGTGGAGAGAGTGGATGGTGTGTGTGTGACTGACCCGGTAGAAATTGTCAACTGCTTCGCGGACTACTTCCGTGGGGTATACTCACCGGTCTCTGGGCGTTCGGAGGAGGACTCTCGTCTGTTGCTTAGAGATATTGCATTGCCGTCCCTCTCGGAGGCTGATAGCATGTTGATGGAGGCGAAGTTGTCGCCGGATGAGATTGCTTTGGCCATTCGCTCGATTGCTTCTGGTAAGGCCATGGGTCCCAATGGTCTCCCCATTGAACTATATAAGTTGCGTCCAGATAAGATAGCACTGTATCTCCGTGACATGTTCCTCGCTGCACGGGCGGCGGGCTCCCTCCCCCTTGACCAACGTCTTGCCACCATAGTTGTGATACATAAAGAGGGGAAGCCGCGAGACCGCTGTGCCTCCTACAGGCCTATCTCGTTGTTGAACGTGGAACCCAAAATCCTGGCTAAGGTATTGGCCAATCGTCTGGTTCGGGTCGTGGGCGACTTGATTCATCAGGACCAGTCCGGTTTTATACCTCATCGTAATACCGCCCTGAACCTGAGGCGGTTGCATGGCGTGCTTGCTAGAGCAGAGTTTATGCGTGAGCCGGCCATCTTGGCGTCTTTGGACGCTACCATGGCGTTCGATACTTTAGAGTGGCCGTATATTTGGGCTGCATTAGCGAAATTCGGGTTTGGCCCTGAATTCATTGGGTGGGTAAAATTACTATACGCTGACCCATTGGCGCAGGTGGTGGTGAATGGTAGGGTGTCGGCTCCCCTCGCGCTGGGGAGAGGTACGCGACAGGGCTGTCCGTTGTCGCCCCTCCTCTTTGCACTTTCTTTAGAACCTCTCGCTGCCTGGTTGCGTTGGGAGCCGTCGTTGCGGGGCATTAGATGGACGCCGGAATTTGAGGACCGTGTCTCCCTTTATGCGGATGACATCCTTTTGTATCTCACCTCTCCTCGAAAGTCCCTAATTGTATTGGTGGACGTATTGAATTCCTTCGGTCGTAATTCTGGCCTGGTTATCAACTGTGCCAAGTCATGTGTTTACGTCCTCTCGGGCGAGGCCCCCCTCCTGTCGCGGGGGTGCCCTATTCAGATTGCTACATTGGGGTTCAAATATTTGGGAATCTTCATATCACTGGACCCCGCGGTCCGTTATGAGCGAAACCTTCTCCCTCCACTCCAGCGATTGAAGGCCGACGTCGCACGGTGGCGACGGCTTCCGCTCTCGCCGCTCGAACGGGCGGCACTGTTTAAAATGATGTCGCTGCCTCGCTTCTTGTACGCTTTACAAAATACGCTAGATGTCGTGCCGGCCCGTTACTTCCGTGAGGTGGAGGGTCTTCAGCGCCAACTGTTTTGGGACGGGCGACCGAGGATCGCTCTCGCCAAGTTGACACTCCCTTGGTATGATGGGGGTGTTGCCCTCCCCGATATTAAAAGATACTATTGGGCATCTCAGTTGGCGGCGGTGAACCACGGGATATACGGTCCTGCTTTGAATCCGGCCTTCGAGATGGATAAGTTATTACTTCCGGGCGGAGATTACAATAGGGCACTGTATTCGGCGACTCTGGATGCACGGTTGACGGGACCAACGCAAGTTGCGGTACGCGTGTGGCATGCGGCAAATGCTGCGATGGGGTGGAGGGATCGCTTGACTCGAGCGACGCCGTTGTATGCCTCCCAGCGCTTGGGTTGTCTGTGGAAAACGAAAGGCTTCGAGAAATGGGATATGATTGGTATAAGTAAGGTGGGTGACCTCTGGGCGAAAGGGTCTTTTAAAACGTTTGAAATGCTCAAAACTGAATACAAATTAAATGATAGGGAGTACTTCCGATATGCACAGGTCTACCATGCCCTGTGTTCGGTTTTTCCGGATGTTGCTGCTATCCCAGAATATTCCCCGTTGGAAGATAGAGTGTTAGATGGCTATGTGCTCGACAGCACTATCTCTCTGATCTATAAAAAACTTATTAATGATCGTACGGACTTGTTGACCCATCTGCGGGAGGCGTAGACGGCCGACGGATTGGAACTGGACGATGAGGATTGGGTATCGGCGGTGGCCTCCCCGAAAGAGGTGGCGATCCCGGCCCGTCTTAGATTTGTGCAGCTGAAGATACTCCATAGAGTGTATGTCACAGGGCCTGGCTTGATACGTATGGGTTATTCGAGGAATGGAATGTGTAAGCGTGGCTGTGGCTTGTTGGGTACCTTTCTTCATATCCTATGGGAATGTTCGGAGGTCGTGCGATTTTGGAACGGAGTACATACTGTAATGGAGGAGGTCACGCATGTCGCTTTGTTACCAGAGGCCAGGAGGTGTTTGCTGAATGTCTGGGAACCAAATGACTATAATGCGGCGCAGACGCAGTGGGTGACTTTGGGGTACATGGTGGCTAAGCGCAATATCGCACAGTTGTGGGGTTCCCCGAGGCCGTCTACGGTTTCGGTATGGAAGGAGAATATGGATTGGTGTATGTTCAGGGAGAAGACGGTGTATGTGGCGAGAGGCAAGCCTGGGAGGTGGACTAAGGTGTGGGGTCCATGGAATTCCTATCGTGGAAATATCTGCGCTCCGCCTCTGCCGCGAGAGGTCGACGTCGCTTTGTCCCCCTAGCCGCGCATTCTACGTAATTGTGTATGCTTTGTCCGCTTCTCCGCTGCCCCCCACTGCCACCTCCTGTCAAGAGTTATACCAGATAATGTGGATCTTCCCCCGTCCTGGGGAGCGCACGCTGCTATTTCGGACTCTCATTGCCTTGTTTTTGTGTTATTGTTGTTTTTTTTTTTTTTTCTTCCATTAAAAAATATGAAACCGTCCTTTTTGATCGCCCTTGGACTGTGGCCGCGGCCTGTTATATGTGCTTACGAACTACCGGGAGCTTTTGCTTCTGGCTCATTTGAATGTATGGCGCTGCCTTGCTGGCTCCCGAGCTTTCTAGCGGCCGGCCCTTGTGGTTGTAGGCCCTTGTTTGTATCCTTTTTAATGTGTAATAAAGGTTTCTTACAAAAAAAAAAAAAAAAGCAGCATTGTTTTAATCTTTCTTTTTTTTTAAGTGCCCCTCCTCTTTAGCCCCTGGAAATCAAATCAATAGTTATCTTAGAATATTGCAGGACTCAATGTTTAAGTAATACCCTTTAGGAAGACAATGCAGGCTCCCATGAAATTTGCTGATTTCATGAATCTTTGGCTACGATTAATGAGAGCTGCAATACTTATTAACAAATATGAAAGGTAGACGCTCTGGTGGTCTAATTGTGTGGATTAGCGTACATGTAAAGATGACTGTAATTTCTGGTAGCTTTTTAACAGGAGTATAAATAAATAAAGGCTCTTACTCTGGCCTTCAACTTAGCTGCTCCGCGGGGGATATGGGTGGTCCATTTTTTCAATACACTTTGTAATGAAGAGAAGATCCCTATTCACACTTCAACTAGTGAAGGTGGTGTAAGAAATTAGATTGTTGATTGACTGCGCCCACTGAAACTTCAGGTCCCACTGCAAAGCCAGCATGTCATGTGGCATTTGTCACTAGCAGGATACAGGAGGCCATGATGCTCAACAGTCTCAGTAATTCTCAGATGCTGAAACATTGGTATCATAGCCTGAATATCCTGGACTCGTAGTTCAGGAGGATAGGCCCAAAACTGCCCTGAATCCAGTACAGCTCTGATGAAAAGGAGCATTAGAGAGTGAGTGAGTGTGACTTCGGAATGTTGATAGTAAACCCCAGCAAATGCAAGAGGTTCGCCGTACTCTGGAGGTGGAAGACGACACCACTGATCTGCACAGATGAGCTGCGACTACCGCCATCATCTTGGTGAACACCTGAGTGGTGCTGGTAAGGCCAAAGGGGAGCAAGGGGAACTGAAAGTACTTGTGGCCTACCATAAACCGCAGGTAGCGCTGATAAGCCTACAAGACAGGAATGTTTAAGTAAGCACTCTGCAAGTCCAACGCTATCATCCCGTCTCCTAGGTCCAGGGCAGACAAGACCTGAGCTAGAGTGAGCATCTGTAACATTATTTTTTGAGGAAGGAGTTGAGGGCTTGCAGATCTAGAATAGGACGAAGACCCTTATGTTTTCTCTGTACCAGAAAGTAGTGGGAATAACAACCACAGCCTACTTCTGGCAAAGGAAACTCTCTCTATGGTTCCCTTGGCCAAGAGAGCTATAACTTCCTCCTGAAGCAAAATCAGGTGATCCTTCATCAGCCGGTCCTATGTTGGGATGCATGGGAGGAGGAGTAGTCTTGAAGGTGAAGGAGTAGCCCCTTTGGACTATCTGGAGAACCCACTTGTCCGAAATGATGTTCTGTCTGTGGTGGAGATGATGACTGATCCCGCCACAACTCCAGGCTGCCCATGATCTGGAAGGGCCGGATTAGGAAGGTTTGGAGGTGGAGGTTGCAAGGATGGTGGTGGACTGACACAACTTCTGGTTGCCTGACCCATGAGTTCGGAACGAGCCTCGCCCACAGCCGTGCAGAGGTTGTTGAACTTGTGCTGTATTGTGCCTTGGATACGGTTGGCATGGCTGAAAGCCTCTTCCGTAGCCGTGAAAGGGAGACGGGAGACATGTGGCCACTGAGAGGCTCAAGGACTTGGCCATTGCCTGGGAGTATTTAAAGCGCTCCAGTGCCTTGCCGGCCTTGGTCCAAAATGAGGTGTGCCATTAAACGGCATGTGCATTAGAGAGGCCTCAAAAGCCAAAAGTCCTCAGCCAGGCAAGGTGACGAATGGTCACTGTAAATGCAATCTCTCTGCCCAGTGAGTCGGTCATGTCAAGACCACAACGAATGGCCACCGCATCTCTCCCGTCTGATACTGCTTGGTAGAGGGTTGCCCGGGCATCTTTCAGGACCTATGGCAGGACTTGCACAGCCGTTTCCTACAGGGCATGTGAGTAATGGCCGAATAAGCATGCTGTTCTCACCAACCGCAATGTCTTTGCACCACCATAGCGTATGATGCTCCTGTCTCTATAGCCTGTCTCTATAGCCACAGTGGTGGGAGAAAGCAGGCCAGAATCTGGAGAAGTACCCGGTCCACGCTCCTCACCCAATTACTCGTACCAGTCCATGTCCTGATAAGGCTGGCCTCGTAAAGGGTTCAGCGACCACTCCCAATCTTCCTCCATTCCTAGCCCTTCAGAATCAGGCTGAGGAATTGATTAGGGCCCAAGGGGTCTGTCTGTGCCGATCCGGCTCCAAACCGCGATGTGAGTCTCAGCGAGGGCGACGGGGAAGGTCGCAGTGGTACATCCGGCATCAGTCTAGATCCATTCCTAGACCCAAGGGGGAGTCATCAGTGTGGGAGTAGAAGCTGCCGGCGCAGAACCCTATGAAGCCCCCACTGAACCTACGGGGCCCGAAGGCATGCCGCTAGGATCAAGCCACCCAAATATGAATGCACATGACTTCATAAAATTCTTTTAGTTGGGCGGAAGTCGTTCCGGCTCCTGATAAGGCAGGGAAGTGTGGAGCCGACCCAGGTGCAGGTTCGGAGGAATGAGGCCTAGAACAGAGAGACTTCTCCATTGAGTCAGCCGATGGATGGGGAAAAGTCAAAGCACACTTCAACTTCTTGTGTTTTTTGTGCTTCTTACCTGACAGACTAGATGACTTTGAGGGACAGGGTGAAGACATGGATGCCCAGACTTTCCTCTTGATCACGATCGGGAACAAGACATCTGGGGAGACCGACACAGTGCCAAGCGTTGGGCCGCAAGCAGCTTTAGGGACAGCTCCTTCAAAGCTTTCAGAGTCATGGCCTGGCAGTCGGAGCAAGACTTTGAATTGTGGTCACACTCCAGACACCAGAGGCAAACCAGATGAAGAGCCGTCACTGACATGGCACGGTGAGAGGCGCTGCATGGCCTGAATCCAAACTACTTGGATATGAAGGATAAAACCTACACACCAAAAAAGAGATGACAAAATGTCGAAAAGCCTGTCAAAAAGTGACAGAGGTTAGCTCTCATCACGGATCTGTGCTGGCTGGAACATTAAGAACCGATGTCAGAGTGCCAAGGTGGAGCTTATATAGGTGACGTTGACAACGCTTACGCCGTGGATGACGTCACGCGGAGCCAACCACGCCACTGACTGGCATGCAGGGGAACCATTTCTGAATCCATTCTGACACCTGGGAAATTTAAAGGTAAGGAATCTGCAGCCTGATGTCTCTATTAGACATCAATGAAATGGTGATATGGGGGGCTCACCCACAGAGAGCACCTATTTTAACTGACGGTCACTTACTCGACTATCTATCAAAGTACCCTCACATAGACAAACCCAAGAATACTCCAAAGTTCTTGACCCAAACCATTATCTGCTTCATTCAGGATGCAGAGTTGTCGTACAGAATTTCTTTGCAGGGTAAATTATGTTAGTGCAGTTCTGTATGGATCTCCAACACAAAGTTTTTTTCCCCAGCAATCCTCTAGAAACGTCTGAGCTGATTTAAAAAAAATATCCGTGGTTTCTGTTCTTATAAGTTCATTCTCATCTTGATCTAAAATCAAATATGGAATTTAGACAAAAAGTGAACTTGTGAGTTTGAACTAGCTCCTGTTATAGGCCAACAGTGTGAAACAATCCTCATGGAGGTATTTACAATGCCACCTTCAGGCAGCTGAGTAGCCTGTAAAACTCAAGTAATATCTTTAATCTGCTGTATATTAAAGAAATGTTGTTCTCTTTAAAACTCTTCTACACATGGTAGCCTGATAATCTAACTGGCATATGTAAAGGAGTACAGAAAACTGCATATTGAGAATGGGTAAAAATTAAGCTTGGAAATGCAGTGATCAGGTGTCCGTTGGCATTTAATTATTTTGATGTTAAGTCATTTTAAGGTTGTGAACTCTACTTGGATCCAATTTCAGCCCATCTAGTTTAGAAACCTGTATTTAAAATTTAGTTTGTACAGAATTCAAATACCCTCATTTACCCAAGAAATGGCCTAAGATGGGAATGTGGTAAATAATGTGTTATGCCCTTCCGATCAAAGCTGGTTAGGAACTGTGCAGCATTCTATGTTTATTTTCTCAGTTTATCACCATGCAAAAGTGGTATGACTGATTCATGCTCTGAAAGTGTAAGACATAAGAAATGGTAAGTCTGCTCTTTTCACATTGTGAAGGACAGAAAATTTGAAAAATGTTTTCTGTGTATCAAACCACATTGAAAAGCATGGCCGATGTGATCCAAAAATACCCAAGTTTGGTTTGCCCTCATGTGTTAGTAACGCTAGACCATTTGTTGTTTTTTTCGAGTGGGTGAAGTTCCTAAATCCAGCCTCTATATGTATGGATGTGTGGAGGTAGCCTATTGCTGTTTACATGTTTCTATTACTAAAGCAAATAACTGTAATGATGATGCTTGGTTTTAACAATTGAAACTGTTCTGATAATGTTCCATTTATTTTGGAAATCGATTTTATGAAAAGCTCTTATAAATTTAGAAGTAATCCTAAAATGCACAGAAACTAAATTTGACTTATAATGACTTTTATTCAATATCTAGTGAGAAAAGGAAAAGGTCACTTACCTGCAGCAACAATCTTTCTGGTGACTACTTTATCTACTGTAGAATAATCCCAGGCTTCAGACAGGATCTGGAAAAGTTCAAAGTCACTGCTAGGGGCGCTGTCTTCGAATCGACACCGGAAGAGACATTGTGTGACATCCCCTTATCCATATAGCAGCCAACGCAGTATAATATCATCAATTTCCATCCCTTTTTTACAAGCCTTCAAGGAGAGTGGATGGACTGGCATCGACAATAAGTAGTGAAGTGCCAAACTTGAATTGGGACCATATTAAACTTTCCCTATAACACATTCATCAAATGAGGAGGCAGGAGAGATCAGTGAGGAATCTGCAGGTAGAGCATCCACCAGAAAGATAGTTATCACAGGGAAGTAACTTTTTCTTTGGCCTGCAGATTCCTCACCTGTAGAATAGATTCCCAAGCAGTATCCCTCTTAGGAGAAGGGTTGATGGATGGTTAAACGAGGAAGTTCTGCATGACAGGTCTGGAAAATTGGCCATCCCTACATACTTCTGAATTGAGGCAGTAATGTTTGGCGAAAGTGTATAGAGTTACCCACGTAGTTACCTTGCAGATTTCTGGAACTAGAACCCCTGTGGTAAGGGCTGAAGTTGACAATTTTGTATTGGTGGAATGAGCCCTGATTCCTTCTGGGGGATCTTTCTTGACCAAGGCGTAGCAGGTCTTGATGAAGAGGGTGATGCACCTGGACAGTGTCTGCTTCCGGACCCCTTTGCCTTTCTTGGAACCGCAATCAAGAGCTGATCATCCAGTCGTACATCTTTAGAGGGATCTAGGTACAAGCTGACCACCTGCTGAGGATATAACCTGTGAAGCTGCGCCTCCTCCTTTGTTGGGTGGGATGGGGGAAAGAAGGTCAGTAAGGTGATGAACTGGCAAGTGAAAGGGAGTCATCGCTTTTGGCAGGAAAGCAGCCGGGGTTCACAAAACCAATTTGTCATGGAAAAATTCGGTGAAATATGGACAGGAGCATAATGCCTGTAATGCACTGACCCATCTAGTCAGAGTAATTCCCATCGAAAATACTGATTTAACGGTTAACATTCACAACTGGCAACTGTGAAGGGGCTGAAACGGAGACCCCAATCAAGAATGCCAAAAAAAGATTAAGGTCCCACTGACGCATGATAGAGGGGGTTGGAGAGTACAAGTTAGTAAATCCCTCAAGAAAACGCATCACAATAGAGGATTTAAACAGAGAAGGCTGGTATGGGAGACAGAGGAACATTGACAGCGCAGCTAAATATCCTTTTACAGTGCCCACTGCAAAGCCCCTTGTGGGCTAGAGCAAGTGCAAGCTGTAGTATCTGTGACATTCGAGCAAGAAGAGGATCTACGTAGAGGTCTGCGCCCATCTCCCAAAGCAACCAGATTTTGTGGAGGGGTGACAGGACAAAGTCGACCACCACTGTTGGCAGCTGAAAGGAGCTTAGATGACCCTGCTCATTAACCAGAAAAGACGTGGCGGCCTCGGAGAATGGGGCTCAGCACCATTTCTCCCACCTGTATGGCAGTTTGAGCCGGGGACACAGGGAGAAGCTCTGAAGGTCTATATACCACACCTTCCTTAGCTAATTGGAGCAAGGAGGAGGTGAACAAATCCACTTGAGGAGAGCCTCACTGGGCGAAGATGTCCTCAGCTACCTCCGTTACGTGACCTCACTCGTGATCCGAAAGATAACACTGCACAAGCTGTCAGATCTGACATTCAGAGATCTCACCAGATGATTGGATGTCAACCATATCCCTTGATGGGGTGTCCAATGCCACAGCCACAACGTCTGTAGGCAAAGGAGTTGAGGACCTACTCCCCCTTGCTTGTTTACATACCACATCGCAGTCATATTGTTCTTCAAGATCTGTGCAGACCGACCAACCTTGGATGTAGGGGAGGGAGGCCCTGAGACTCAGTCAAATAGCTCGCATTTCCAGCAGGCTGGTGTGAAGTGCCTGCTCCTCTGGAGACTAAAGGCCTCTGATCTCCAGGTCCTCCAGATGAGCCCCACCCACACTTGGCCATAGATGGAGGGGGACTGAAGGCCATTTCTCAGTGCAGGTTTGTCTCGTTCCCTCACCAAACCACATGTGCTGTAGCGCGCAGGGAGATTATGATGGAACCTGACAGTTCTCCGCTGATCTGGAAGCCCTGCCTGCAGAGAAACCACTGCAGAGCCTTCATATGCCATCATGCATGCGAGACCAGGAGATGCAGTAAACCAGTAATCATAGGACCTCTAGGACTGGAGCTTGCATGCCCTCCAGAAAGGATGCGGCCATATCCTGCATGTTGGCAATTCTCTTGAAGCGGAGGGAAGGCATGGGGGAGGGTTGTGTCTAGAACTGATCATATGAACTGGAGGCACTGAGAGGCCACAAGGTGTGATTTGGGCCCGCTGAATAAAAAGCCCAGGTCGAACAGCAGCAAGACCATCGACTGTAGGTGATACCTATGGCTCTTTGGCTTAGATCACCCAGTTCTCTAGGCACAGGAAGGTTCGGATGCCCAACCTTTTGAGATGGGCTGGAACCACTGCAATCAGATTGGTGAAGACTCCTGGTGCTGATGCCAAATCAAATGGGAGTACCGCCAAACAGCAATGCGTTGAACCCACCACAAAACACATTTACTTCCAATGGGACTGTAGGACTGGAATGTGGAAATACGCAGTCTGAAGGTTAAGTGACATCACCCAATCTGTAGCTTCCAACAACACCTGAGCTAGGGGCAGCATCTTAAAATTCTCCTCCTATTGGAAAAATTCAAGTCCCTGAGGTCCAGGATTAGATGTAAACCACAGTCCTTCTTGGGAGCAAGTAAAAATTGGGAGTAACATCCTTAACCCATTTCCTGTGTCTGGTACTAACTCCATAGTTCGTTTCAGGGAGAGTCCTGCCACTTCTTGCTTCAGGATGGAAATATGGTCTTGAGGAAGTGCAGAGGGCAAGGGACAGATGAAGGGTGGAGCCTGAAGAAAGGGTAGTGTGTAACCCTTCTCTATGATCTGAAGGACCCAGTGCTCCGAAAAAAATGCACTTTCAGGCCTGTAGAAAGGAGGACACACGCCCAATGCAATCAGAGCTACCTCAAAGTGCTGGTAAAATGAAACATGGAGTCGATCGAACTGAGGGAGTCATAAAAAATATAAATGCCTATTTATGTGTCTGAGGGCTTTGGCTGTGACGACCAAAAGACCTTCATAAATTTACTAATTTGTTCTCGGAATTTCTCAGCCCATTTTTACCTGCTGCCATTTTCACATATTTTCTTCACCCTTCTTAAACAAAAAGTAAACTGGTTTTGCATAAGATCAATGCAGTCTACACTTTTTGTCAGAATGGTATTGCTAGTGATGCAATGCTGGTTTTAAGGAAACGATCATTGTATTTATAATACATGAACTGAAAATTGATTTCCTAGGCATTTACACTGTGTTTGTGTGCTTGGGTGTGAGTGAAAACCAGGTCAAGTGAAAGTCACTTTTCCAAGTATGAGCAGTTATGCAACTTGAGCTGTACATGTGAACAAATATATGCACCATGACTGAAGAAGTGTTTGACTGCATGGAAGGGCCTGTGCATATATCATCACATTCTCACAGCATTCACACTTAACACACTAAAGCAGTGGTTCCTAACATGTGGTCCAGGGACCCCTGGAGGTCCGCAAAGCCTACTCAGAGTGTCTTTAAATAAAGAAGCAAAGGGTACACTTGAAAGCAATTTGAAAACGTTCTGTAAATGTGAAGGAGATTGAACTTGAGGGATACAAATTTAGTTTGTATTCTCAGATTGATTTGTGGGAGCAGTGTAAGTGTTTCACACAAATATATGGATGATGAGTGTCTCAATCGAATATAAAAAACCTACAACCTTAAAATTAAAATGTTGTTTTTTTTATATTGTGATTTAAATAAAATATTTCATCATATGTGTGTGTGTGTGTTTGATGAAGGTTTTTTTCTGTATTTTTGTGTATTGTTTTGCAGTTCAATCTTCGAAAATGCCAAAGTCTGGGTCCCCAGCTACCAGTAATGACTCACTGGGTCATTACTGGGTCCCTAGAGTCCAATAATGATTCAGTCGGGGTCCCCGGGTTCCCGTAATAATTAAGTGGGTGTCCACAGAAGTCAAAAGATAAAGAACCACTTCATGACAGATTGCCCACTCAGCCATTAAAAACATAGGTACAATGTGTTGTTACCCGTAGTCTGATATTCAGATACAATATGAACTCCAGAATTATGCAAGTTTCAGAATATAACACGGAGACAGACGTTAGAAATGATAATGAAATGGAAGATTTCTTTTAGCTAGTTGTTAACGCTCTGTTCTACCTGGCTATAGCTAGGATTACCTCAGTGGTTATTTGGGTATACTTGAAGTTATTCCCCTCTTGTCTTTCAATGGCTTTAACAGGCCTTTTGGCTTTGCCAATGCTTTTTGCTGATGCTGCTACGAATTGGCACAAAAAAAAAAATCTGTCAATGTGGAACAGCACTGGTCAAAGCAAAAGAGAGGGTTGAGGGTGAGAGGGAAGGGGGTGCAGAGGGAGTGTGTGTTGGGGGGTACCACCAGTGCACGATAACATATACATGTGCACATAAGTATCATGACACTGCAATTTTTTTTCTTTTTTGAAATTACCATTACGAGATCGTAGATGCCAAACTTGGAGCAGTAAACTAAATTTTAAAAAATACATGCAAAGGAACATTAAAGGGAAAGTAAGAGACCAGTGACAAATTGCTGCTGCTAGGCCCTCTAAAAAGAGAAAGAAAAACATGTTTGTGTTTTTCGTTGAAAAGAACAAGACGTGGGAACAAAAGTCAATGCTGGAATGGGTGGGCAGGAAGCTTCAGAGAGTGGGAGCGAAACAAAGCAGTGAAAATTAAAACAAAAAAGATGAGACACTAGCTGGGAGGGCACATGGAGGTATGGGAGATGTTGATTTGAATGGTTGATTTGAGAGGGTAAGAAACAAAAGAAAAATCACAAACAAAGATTTTATCCCTGAGGTAAAGGGTCGGTGTAAGGAGGATGAGGAATTTACATACAGGTGTTATCTACCAGAAAGTTAACAGGAATAGTTAATTTTTTGCATAAAATCATATCTATAAACAGATTACTAATTTTTAAAATATTTTCTTAGCAGCAGGATGGTCTAAGGGATCTCTCCAGATTTCTATGCACACATATTTTCAATACCTGCAAAAAGCGTCTCTTTGCCTTCCACAGGACTCGAGGCAGTAACACTCCTTACATGAGTGGAGAGCTGGTCAAGTCACTGCATGACAAATATCTACATGTTGGCCCGCCTCCAGTTAAAACAAATGTAGCTGATTTTTATTGTAGCAGACACAGAGCATGGCTCACCTTAAAAATAATATGGCATGTCACTGCTCTTTTTTGCCCCAATGAAACCTACAAATGGCTGGTTTCATTCCTAAAAGTCAGTTTCCTATCACTGAATTGTATTGGTATTTATATATCGTGCTTTTATGCCAATATGATCCATAAAGCGCTTTAGAAGCATAATGTCTTCCATTGGTCAGGTTTATGCAACCATTCCATTGTTTCTAGATGGCTGAGATAGTGGAAAAATACTGACAAAGTTATTTTGTGAGTTAGATGTAAATGAGACACAACCTTTGGTTAAAAAAGGTTGCACCTTCACGTCTGTTTTATCAGGAAGAAAGAGGTATTCGATAGCTTTATAAACAGCTCGTGCTGCTGCACAAGCGTTTTGCTTCAGCTGTACCAAGACCCATGAGGACAAGTCATATGGGAAACATTTCATTCAAAACACCATGTAAGATTTTTGTCACTAAGTTAGCCATTTTTGCCAAGGAACGGGAATAACGAGCTAACAGACAGAATGCATTAGTTGTTCTCAAAATGAAACTTACATAAACAAAGGTTTATAGGTCCAGAAGAAAAAGTTAACTTGCTACAACAGTAGTTTTTAAGCATGAAACTGACATACCATGCGTTATTCCTGCATCTAGTACTGGGTCCGGAAAAACATGCATAAAATAAATGTAACTTTGTTTTCTTTTGGCCGTCAACTGCAAGAGGAGTTACATACACTATAAATCGAGATGACGTTAATATTGTCCAACAAAGTGACTACCATTCAGGGCTGTAGCTTAGTCAGTAAGATTGAGGGGGGGGGGGGGGGGGGGGATCCGGAGGGGTGGGGTTGTTAGAATCAGATTTTCCATAAATCATGTTATAATACATTATACCACAAGCAAGCGCATACGAGGGGGGCTTAATGGGCAAAGGAAAGAGAGAGAGATGCGAACTGGTAGAGGTACTAGGTGAGAGAAAAGATAATATTTTGTAAAATAACCGACATTTTTTAAATGTATCAAAACAGTGCGGGAGAGAGTCTGTGTGCTTTTCTGTCTGTGTGTATGCAAAATATGCTGGTGAAATCCATCAGGCACCTCGCCATATACAAATCAAGGCCCCTGTACCCAACGTTTCACCAGAAAATACATTTATTAGAGGGGTGTAACACTTTAAACACCCCCCTGAAGCTACGGCACTGCTACCCTTTTCAAATTAATTTTTCTCCCACGGGGTTCGGAAGCAACCATCTCACAGTGAAGATCTCTATTACTTTCAAACGTGTAAATTCGTTATCTTTTGGAGTGCTGGAAAAATAATTTGTCTTCAGTTTGGGGAATGAAGGCTCGACGACCAAGTCTTCAACAGGCAGTTTCATCAAGAGTCTCACTGAAGGGAGACTTTCTGTGAGGAGATTTTGCCCAACATTACCAAACGTATGTATCACACTCTTCAGCTGCTTATAACGGAGTCATCCACAGGGACACATATGGGGCACGGATAGGTACAAAACGCACCAGCTGAACTTACTGATGACGTGTATGCTAGGAAGCAGATTGTTGGCTATCTATGGCTTAATGATCAATGTGGGAACGGACAAATGGACATATCTATTGCCGCACTGGTGTCTCAGCACTAGTGCTGCAAGTCATACTGGTGCCACAAATGAACAGGTGACTGACAATAATATGCTGGACACCCCCACTCGATGACGTGTCAAACTGCAGATAGCTACCTGCATTTCAGTGTGGCGCAAAACAACATGCTAATATCAGGGCCCAGCTTCAGGGGGGTGTTCGGGGTGTTACAATCCCCTAATAAATGTATTTGTTGTAAAATAGTTGGGTACAGGGGCTTTCAGTCGGGTATGGTTGAGGTGTCTGCTGGATTTCACCAGGAAGCGTTTTGTGGTTATTTCCCAAAATAATGTTTTCTCTCACTCAGTACCCTCTCATGCGCCCCTCTTGTCATATAATGTATTTTAACATTATGTGCCATTGTGATTGTTGGAACATCTGAAGTTCGCCCCCCCCCCCAATCTTACTGACCAAGCTACGCCCCTGGCTATAGTGAACATGCAAGCAAAGCAAGGTGGGAAGTGTGCAGAAGAGAAAAAAGGCATAAAGAGAGCTTAAATGGCAGCACAAGGCCTACATACAGCTGTGGCCCTCCGGTGCAGTTTGTCTTGTGGTGGATGTCATTCCAGGTGATGACATTGGGCCGTCCCGTTGTCATGGAGGTGCCGATGGTGAACGTCAGCCGCTGGTCGAAGGCTTTCTTGAACAGGGTCAGGACTTTATTCCCTTCTGCGCAGTCAGGCAAGTAGGCGACGCGTGTGGTTCCTGGATACCGTATTCCCGGATTGGGATGTTCCGACTAGAGAAAAAACAAATACTAGCAACATAAGCAACAAAAAAGAATCTCTGTGTAGACATCCATTTGTTAAAAAAATAGAAAGGGGGAAAAAAAACTTTTAGAGCAATACATGGTGTATGAAACTAAAAAAAATCTTGCCACAGAAAACAAATAATTTTTTCCACTTGGCGTAGTCGAGGTGACCCTCACTGATGGGTGAACATGGCAAACCTATACAGACAGGTGTCACAGTCATGCTCTTTAATATTTTTAATCTAGGCAGCAGAGGTTCCTTTTGGGGACGGTGCCATTTAATGAGCCACTGCGACAAGTAGATTTTTAAATGATAAATCCATGTCCCTTCAACGGTCAATCAGAAGTCAGTATTTCCTTCCCACTGTAAAGCTTATGTCAGGCCAGGTCCTCAGGGCTTGCACTACTCAGAAGCAGATGGACAATTGCAACAAGTTGTGCAACTGTCTGAAAACGCAAGCAGCAGGTACCACTGCAAGCGCATTGACATTCCAAGTACTTCCTCTTTAGGCACTGACCTTCAGAGAGCAGCGATGTTGAACAAGCAAGGTTTATTCGTGGAGGGTGTATGGGGTAAACAATATAGACGGAGCATGTATCACTCAAAATAAAATATAAATGTCCAGTTTTATTCTTCTAGAAAAATATTTAAAACTTAATTACAGTTAAGAAAATATGCACACTAAAGTTAACAAGTTGTAACGGCATTTACATTTTTCGAAAGCACTATCTTCTCTACTCTGTCCTTCACTGTGTTTACACGCAGTTAGCAAAAGTACATTTAGCAGGGCTCATCCCCTTTTGGCGGCAAAATACACAATTTGCATGGAGACTGGTTTTGATCAAATAGTTCGATATCTGGCTTAAGGCAAATGTTTTTTGACTCGGAGCAGTGACAGTGGTAGGACCCACGGGTCTCATACTGTCATTGGTTCAGGTTCCCGGACCCCACCAAGACTGGCGGCTCAGGGGTGTCACTCTCAGCAGGGGCGGGAGCACCAGGAGACTTGCTTGTTGAACTAGGAAGGAGTTGGAGGCTTCTGGTCTTGGAGGACTACATACTTCCTTCCTCACCAGTTAAACAGGTCAGGCCATATCCTTGTGGAGCATTCCACCTACTGGTTCTTTCAGCAGCTGCAGGAGAATTCCTATTTGCAAGCAAGGGGTATGGTGCTTCCCCTAAAAAGAAAACCAGTAAAGATCCTCATTTCTCTACACAAAGTGCAGACATCCAAGTGTGAAAGGTGAACTCTAGGTAAGCTGAGGAGACGATTTTATCCAGTCTTGAGGACAATTGGTATTTCCTAATGCCCAATAAAAATTCAAAGTTCACCCCAAACATTTGGGAGGTACAAATCATAAAGTGCAACAGCTTCATGGCAACTATTAGCGGGCCACTGTTACTGGGTCTATGTGTATCCCATATAGACGATCCTTGCCTCCAGCATAAAGCAAAGGATGCATGCGTGGGGTTAGCAGACTAGTCTTTTCAAAGGGAAACCCTTAGTCAGACCACCAAGCTAAAGTCATGGCCCAAATATTGTCCTCTCCCAGGTCACACATTGACCAACTCCAGCTAGTTCATAGTTTCAGTCAGAGCACCAAGGGTCCTTCCTTAGACTGGCTATTGGAACCTAACTGTAAATTAGCCTCAGAATGAATTCCAGAGACAGGGAGAAATCTAAATGAGCAATATGCGGTCAGATACTGAAGTCTTAACCTAAACACACGGGGGCCAAACCTTGGAACCTACATCACATGTACCCTAGTGCTTACATGCACATATAGCATGGCAATAGCAGGGGAAAGAGGGGTTCCATTTATGGCATTCTAGTCCCTGTGAGGTTCTGGTAAAAATGTTGGAAACACACCACTAGATTCGGGAGACACCAACCACTAGCAGTGGCATGGGCTGGGCATGGGGACAGTAATAGCCACCCAGGAAGGAGTACCATTTATGGATATTCCCAGATCCCCAACAAATCCAAGCATTCTGTCACTGAGCAGCATGCCACAATCACATAGAGCTCATGACTGGAACAACCTGACATGGATCTCCTGTAATGAAAACACAGTGGAAAGCCACCTCAAACTATTCATGACTATCTGAAATGTCCGATCATTCCCTTAGTGAAATGAAACATGATGACAGCGCAGACAGCAGAGAACAGAACATGCTGACAGCACACACAACAGCAGCGATGCATAAAACATGTTCATTTGTAAAGGTACACAGTTCAAAAAGGCAAAAATGACTACATTTACAAGTCAACAATGGTGTAGCGCATGGGTTGAACTTTGTAAAACAAACGTAGCCCATCGCTAATCAGGGCAGTGTAAGGATTTTCGCCTTTTCATGCATGAACATTCTGCTGGCCCATTTTCTAGTGCCTGGGCCACCTTAGTTGTTAGTATGGGCAATTGGGCCATCTCTTCTGGTGGGATTTTTGGGAGCTGCACTGTTGCAGGAATTTACTTTATCCTTCAACTGCTCCTTCTCTAAAACAAATTTAGCAAAACATAAAGGTTTGATATATAATTAAATACTATAATCCAGACAGCCAAAAGTTCTGACTAGTGCACACGATACATCTGGCACATCAATCGTCACCTACTCAGAACATTCCTAGGCTTGGAAGACTGCACCCGAAGCAAAAAAGAAGACTCCGGAGTCCTGCTGGAAGAAGAGGACGCGCTCAAGGATTCAGGGACATCCAATTCCTGCTAGCACCCGGTAATTGTAACTGCTCTTCAAGAGTTACGTGGCTGGCCTAATGCTTTCCTGTGTCAGGAATACAAAAAAAAGGACTCCTGAATCCAAGATCGTCCAGCAGACAACAAAGGATTTGACCCTTAAGGGGACCTGGCAGGAGAGACCTGATACCTTGTAGCATACCCTACCCTGAGGAGCTACTGGCTGCAGAACTGACCATAACGAACTTTCTCAGCAGTTGGAGGAAATTGGGACTTACTTTTTCAACCTCCGAAGGACGGGGACAAGGTCTGAGGCTTGACCACCTGAGTTGCACTTGTGGCAGGCAAAAACAAACAAACAAAAAAACTGGTTGCATGGAACTTCATGCCACACTAAAAACAGGTTCAGCAGGACCTTGTGGTAAGGATATCCATCTTGTGGAGCCCTGCCCAGCTACAGCTTGGCTTCCGCATTGACCAGATGCCACACAAATGAGTTCAGGGAGGGCGGAGATCATAAATCAGCTATTCAGGAGCTGAGTCCAAAAGTGTAGAAACGTCTTCACCCCTCCTCCGCTAGTAATTCAATTCCCGAACACACGACAGCAACGCCACAGCGTGTGAACCGATTGTACCCGGCCTTGCGTTCGAGCGATGAACAACACGTACATTGCAGAAATTAGGTCATAGTCAATACGGCTGTTCTTGTGAAAGACTCAAGATAAGCACATTGAATACTGCGACACAATCCGATTTTGAACACCAAACAGCCCTTGCACTTACCTCTTTTGTATGAAAGAGTTCGACCGAGTCCTGGTCCTGAGGAGAACCCTCAAGTGCTAATAGGGTTTGGAAACGTGTTGACCAAATACAGCTAGGCGTAAGAATTACAATTTCACTGATTGACACAGTGTGCAAACAAGGCAGTAGGCTTGTATATTTATCATCGACTAGCTGTTTGTAGCAGGTTGCAGTAATGTAAATCACAAATAAGTCTGCACCGTTACTGTTTTTTTTCCAACCTGAGGACTGGTCATTTTTTGTTGTTAAATGTTTTTGTCATGTATTTGTCAAATGTCAATTATACTGCATTTATTATTTGATGTATTGTTGAATGATAATATGTATGTCCTTTTCCTATGGCATGAATTTAATGTCTTTTATGTACGCTATACAAACTAATTGTGAAAGTAAAAGGTGGAATAAAAACACCAAACCCTGTTTATGTGTCAAAAGGGGTTTGTCTTAAGAAACACAATTTAATAACACGTCCAATCCTGTTACTAGCAGCTACAGCTTCCAGCATTACCCCAATGGAGGGTTTTGACTTCTAAAAAGTCCAAAGATGAAACCTTGAACCAGGGCTAAGCAGCAAATCTATCAGACCAGCAAAGCACCCTTGGCAGCCAAGAAATCCAATTTGTCCTGCTCTGAGTTTTTGGTGGCAAAAGCAACAGCTTCAAAGGGAGCGCAACCCCAACGTACTTAAATTCGAGGGACCTTCACCGGTCACAGTCTTGTACCTTGTTTTTCTGGAAGATGTTGACTGTCCCTTTAAAGACTAAGTGTAAAGGTAACAATGTTGACTGACAACCTGCTGTGTGTACTCTACCTCTGCTCCTGCACAGTCGGCCTGAATTCGTGCCAAGGTCCTAGTCAACCACAAACTGTTGTATTCAATTGTGCTTAACATTTTCTAGGTGCGCTATGGCTTAAAGCTAAAGGATTCATACCTTCGGTTTCCCTTAAACAATATTAATGATCTTGGTGTTTTTTTACACATTCAATTTTTCTATACTTTTTCTAAATTGGTTTGGAAACTTAATTGTGTTTATTTTACATGCTACACTGAGACTACTTGCTGCTTTATCTTATTTTTGTCAAGAAGTGAGCAATTTAAAAAATATATATATATTCTGTGTCTCTGTACGTAACCATCTGTAAAGTAACGCAATCTCACCTTGTGAACCAAATGATGAAACAATACCATGTTAAAATGGTAATTATGGAAGTAGTCGGAATTTAGTCTGCTGGCAGAAATTGCCTAAAAGGACTACTATACCCATCAACTAAGAGGTCATAGATCTTATGTTTTATACACTCAGGGGTACTTTTCGTTCATCAATATCACCACGGGCAGAGGAAAATAGTAAAACAATGAATGCTTTCTTGGTTTCAAGAAATTGAAGGAAGAAATATTTGAAACAGATGCATGTATCAAATTAAATTAAAAGGTGCTGTAGGAAGTCCCTGCTACTTTTCCACAAAGATTATAGCGAAATCAGCAAACCTGTAGAAATCTACATTTTTACAAAACTACTAACCCTGCTACTTATAAGATTAGTTTATCTATATACTTTAAATTCACCCAGTCTTTCAAAATCCCCCAATTAAAGCAGTTTGATCACTCTTTCCATGTTAAGAGATAATGTTAAGGTTGATGTAGAAAAAGTATGAAATCACTAAATGTTTTGATTCTGCTTGAGGAAGCATGCAACCACATTACCTTATTGAATCAAAGGGGCATAGTCTTCAGATAGAGCGACCACATGAGACAACAGCTTATGTTCATTACGCTTCATCTTCTACATAAGTATCTTATTTACAAGATTGTCCTGGCCCCCAAGACCACGTGCCAAGACATCAATGGGGGAGGTTCTACATTTTCAAATCAAACACATACCTGGACTACGAAGGATTTATGAAGAAAGAAGCTGCATATTAATGGAAGAGCATTTAGAGAAGGGGTCTCCAACCTGTGGAGTAACAATTGAATTGAATTGAAAGGGCATTTATAAAGCGCATGGCTACCCTAGAGCATCCCAGCGCTATAGCAACTCCCAGAGCAAGTACAAGAATTACGGAAACAGAAAAGTCTTTAAACATTTACGAAACAGAACATAGTTGGATTCAGATCGAATGGTCAATGGTAGGCTATTCCAAAGCTTCGAAGCATTGTAACCAAAGCATCGTCCTCCACTACGCATAGCGGGGACTAGGACAAGATGTTTATTTTCTGATCTCAAAGATTTAGCCTGACGATAAGGCTGAATAAGAGCATCATGGAAATCATCCCGACCTACTAACATTATTAGTGTTAAATTGTGACCACATCTGATAAGATTACGTTCATGGCGAACCTATGCTAGATTAGCAGCAGTGATCACCTTAGTGCGGGGTTTCCAGCAGTAATTTAAAAAGGCCCGTTTGAAATGCCTCTACATGGGTAATAAATAACAGCTATAGCTGCAATGCCACTGGCACCAAGGTAATAATTTTAGTAACTAGTTACCAACCATGTATGATTTATCAGTCAAATAGCAGCTTTAAATATGTTTAGGAAATTCCAAGTTCTAAAAAAACACAAATTTTCGACTCAAAAACACACTTTCCAATTTCAGTATACTGTGGTAAATAAAATTCCTTTACCGGGACTTAATTTGATACGGAAACATAATAAAACAGCTCAGTAAATAAGAGGCAGAATCCGTGGTATTAGAGGTTCGGAATGGGCTTTATTCCAATGATCGATTATAATCGGTTGCTCCAAGTTCCATCACCACGGAGGTTCAGGAAGTGAAGTACATACTTTATTGACAAGAAATGACTTTTATAGTACATACATTACAATGAAGCGAATGCAGTAGGCGTAACAATTGATAAGGAAAATGACGATTCATATGTGTAACCGAAAATGGGTGTAATAAGGAGTAAAAAGGAACATAATTGGTTATGATGTCATATATAGGTGGATCTATAAGATAATACTTGGCATAGATGCGCGCGCAGCAGCATGACGTGTGATTGACGTGCAACTAGGGGGTGAAGGGGACTTGACATTTAGCTCTACATGAGGAGACGGAAAGTCTGGGGGGTCAAGTCAACCTAATCCCAAATCATATCTAACATCCTATGTTTAAAGAACTATGTTATCCACAAAAGAAGGACTCTCGGACAGAATCTATTCTATACTGACTGTGCGTGCGTGTACAAGCGTCTAAGTGTCTACACTAAATGCGAGGGGGTAGGAATATTCCATGGTAACAGGGCTATGAATTACTTGCATGAAGACAGAGAAGCCGGGCCTTTTGCTCGGTAGCTGGAAGAATGTTTACTTAAACTACTAGACAGGAATGCATCGGCTGAGGGGTGAAGCAGATAACTCGAAGGTGAAATACAGTTCTTGGCAGAGAATAGGCTGATGTCAGGCTTCGTGAGCCACGCAGAGAATGAGACAAAGTTCATGGTCACAGATGCAGGCCCAGACTGGAGTTTTCAGAGGCAGAAGGCAAGAAGAGTTTGATGACAGAATCAGGGCCTACTTGCCTGGACTGTAAAATGGCATAGGTGAACCATATAAAGCCGGTGGCTTTTCATACTTAGGGATGGAATATCCGGCCTATTCATGGCGGATCTGACAGAGGACATGTTGACGGTGGACGCACATGTGTTTGCGTCTTCATGACTGGAACTGGAGGGGATATACATGTACTTGTAACATGCACATAGAACCGTTGGGGTCCAAGATAGGGGACATAACTGACCAGAAAAATCCATATTTCCACATTCCCTCCTTGTCCCCTACTTGCCCGTCAAGAGATATCAATCTTCATTAAGCCATTGATCTGTTCGCATAACATCATTTGTTCCTCTTTCTTCTTCCGTGACGAATGAGATCTTGGTGGTGGAATACACGATGTGGCACACAGGCCACAGATCGCTGGTCCACATTGTAGACATAGACAGCAACTGAATAGTATGAGGAGGCCAATACCTAGGAATGATAGAACTCTCCATCCCCAGGCTGATATCACACTCCAAAACCAACCGGACCAAGTCCAAGTGCCTGGGTTCTGGTGTATCTGGCTTACAATCTTATGAAGGCGAGTTATAGCTTTATATACAGATGGCGAATTTTCTGGTATGAATACGCAGCAGCTTGATCCGATGACCCTACAAGCTCCGCCCCTATCAGCCAGGATGACGTCAAGGACAAGACGATTTTGAAGCACAACAATCCGCATAGCAGACTGCTCTTCTGTTAAATTGCCTAAGGCGGAAATAGTTTCATTCACTACTGCTTCAAGGGTTCTAGTTAATCTACGTATCAGCTTACTATTAGTAACAGTACCTATATAGGGAAAGATGCCTTTATTGAAATCTGTGTATTTTTCCCATGCTGTTTCAGTGTAATCGACAATTGGGAGATCTCTCCGCTCTCTGTTGTGTACTAAATGAATATTTCTATAATAATCAGGAGGAGCTAGGAAAACAGGTGGCAAAAGGAATGCAATGTAGCAGGTACCATCCCAATCTAGAGGCAGACGCATATATGCAGTCTGACCACATATAAAGTAGGAGTGGCGATAAGCTCTAAATGAAGATTTGCCTTGATCACTGAATTCTACTGTAGTAGTGCATTTACTATGGCCCATATGTATGGAACCAACTTTTCTTACACATAATTCACCTTTCGCTGGGAATACTGACATGGTTGGTAAAACTAGTTCAACTTCGGATTCGACATTTAGGACCATGAGATTAGGAGTAAAGTTACCTAATCCATATACTTCATTTTCTAGATCAGTTCCTGTTCCTTTGGGACGACCCTCCTTGTCAGGGTAACAGACTTTGAATAAAACTAGGTTCAGATTTCCCCATACCCACTGGTCTTGGTAAACGGCTGTATCTGAGTCTATGGAATTTATTAAACTAAACCATGCTCCACAGGAGCCATTATGTGTAAACGGATGTGGAAAGAAAGGCAGGACTCCTTCATAATTCTGATAGGGAGGGAGCCGGCCACACACCCAACAATTAGTTGCATTACTAGTCTGATGGGAATGATGTAACATACTAATGAAAGTGTTATTGCGCAGCGCAAGTCTATAAGACAATTCATGCGGGGGTAAGTCACTAAAAGAATGTTCAGCAGTAACATTGTAAACGTTTCTGGCAATAGGGTAATATATGTGCAACAATATACTTGCAGTAATTATTAAAAGACTTAAGAAAAACAAGATTAATAATGTCACTATGCAATGGCTACGCAGTGATTTACAATACGCCTGTCGTTTCATCATTTTTCGCGACTGTCCATGATTCAGGTCTAGGCGATACATGTCGGAGACAGATTCAACCGCTTCACCTAGGAGAGGACTTAAACAATCAAATCGTCCGACGGCCTAGGCCTTAATTTTAGTCTATAAAGTTCTTTACCGTCGGCCTCAGCCAGAGGTAGTTTTGAGTCAATTGGTGAGGACACACGAGGTGGGCTGTTTACATCTGAAGGAAGTCCATGAAATTTCTTGATATGGCTTGAATGAATCCATCCTTTCTTGCCCTCGATCTTCACGGCTGTCCTTGTGGTCAGTAAAACCAACTTGGGTGTCTTCCACCTGGGCTCCAGCTGAGTCTTTCGGTCGAAATTCCTCACAAAGACGAGGTCCCCCGGAATTACGTCATGGGGTTTCACCTCAGTATTGTCGGGAAAGGCTGCAGCTACCTGTGAACGACAAGATTGTAGTGCAGACATCAAGGAAGCCAAGTAATCTGTCAGCATATTACAGTCAATATCAGTTATTTTGCGTGGTATAGGCGTCCCCCACATATTTGGTGGTCTGCCGAAGATCACCTCATACGGGGATAGCCCTGTTCGAGAGTGTGCTACCATTCTCATGTAGAAGAGTGCAACTGGTAACGCTACTACCCAGTCGACACCTTTCTCTCTGCATATTTTGGACAATCTGATTTTCAGTATCTGATTATGTCTTTCTACGAGACCTGCTGCTTCGGGGTGTCGGACACAGTGGAATTTCCACTGATAACCTAACAAAAGTGAAACATGTTTCATTAATTCGGATGAGAACGGCTGGCCGTTATCTGAGTGAACAACACGTGGTAAACCGTATCGTGGGAAGAATTCTCGAACCAACTGTTTGGCAGTAGTCG
The DNA here is from genome assembly GCF_964204655.1 of Triturus cristatus. Taxonomy (NCBI): domain Eukaryota; kingdom Metazoa; phylum Chordata; class Amphibia; order Caudata; family Salamandridae; genus Triturus; species Triturus cristatus. Next base: position 1,220,092,025 of record NC_140585.1, read on the forward strand.
GGGCAGTGTAATCTGAAACCGGGTATGCCTCCGTCCAGCGGGACAGAGCGCAGACAACTACGAGAACATATTTGAATCCTCGACATCGTTCCATCTGGATATAATCCATCTGGAGTACTTCAAAAGGGTGATTAGGAGGATGAAATCCACCTTGCTCTACGGGAACACTTTTTCCTGGGTTGAACTGGCAACAGATCATACAGGTACGGACCTTTTGTTTGGCTGCTGCTCGTAAATGTTTATTGAACCAAATGTGTTGAATGCTGTCTAGCATAGCTTTTTCTCCTAGATGTGCTGGACTATGTATAGTGTTAATTATAACTTGGACCATTGAATCAGGAAGGAACCACACAGATTTTTCCTTCATCATCCATCCTTGGTCCGTTTGGATCCCTCCTAATTCAGTCCATTTCTTTATTTCGTCTGGTGTAGCATGTGTCTGTATGTCAATTACGTCAAGGGTAGGATCTTTAACTGTCATACAATGTGTCGGCATCGGGACTATTGTCTTTGTCATGTCGGATGTTTGGGTTTGAGCAGTCTGTTTAGCTGTTCTGTCGGCTAGATCATTGCCTTGAGAAATGATATCAGTAACCTTCGTATGAGCCTTACATTTCATAATTGATATTGCAGTAGGTAGATGTATTGCATCTAATAAGGCATGAATGAGGGGTCCGTGCTGAATGTGGGCACCGTGGGAAGTTAAATAACCTCTCTCTCGCCACAGCACGCCGAAGTCATGTACAACTCCGAATGCATAACGTGAATCAGTGTATATGTTGACTTTTTTATTTGTGGCTTGAATACAGGCTTGTGTCAGAGCAATAAGCTCTGCGGCTTGAGCTGACAAAATATTTATACGATTAGTTTCAATGACTTCAGTATCTGTTGTGACTGCGTAAGCAGCCACCAACTCTCCTGTATTTGTTCTCATACATGAACCATCTACATACAATGTCAGGTCTGGGTCTGACAATGGGACATCGGTTAAGTCTTGTCTAGGTTTCGTCGTTATTGTAATAACTTCAATACAGTCATGGGCTAGTGGGTCTGTTCCGGTTACTGGCAAAAGTGTGGCAGGATTCAATGTATTACAGCGTCTGATTTCTATATGTGGCTGAAACAATGTAAGTTCGTACCCTGTAAGTCGCGCTATAGTCAAGTGTTGTGTTTGCGTTCTATTTACAAGAACCTCTACTGCATGTGGTACTTGAACTGTCAATGGATGTCCTAACACTATGGCATCGCTTTGTCTGATTGCTAAAGCTGTCGCTGCCACTGATTTTAGGCATGCAGGCAAAGCCTGAGCTACGGGATCTAATGTACTAGAAAAATAAGCACATGGTTTGTGTGCTCCTGCTTGTTCCTGTGTGAGTACTGACAAGGCAGTACCTTCGCGTTCTGTAACAAAGAGTGTGAACTGTTTTCTGTAACATGGCGTTGCTAAAACAGGTGCTTGACTTAAAGCTTTCTTTAGGCTTTCAAAAGCTTGTGTATGTTCCTGAGTCCAAGGGAGAACAGTCGATGTGGCTGCCTCCTGTGTTGTCAACTGAATGAGTGGTTTTGCTAGAAATGCGTACTGAGGGATCCACTGCCTGCAATATGACGTGAGGCCTATGAAAGCCCGCACCTCCTTTTGTGTCTTGGGTATTGGCATGTTAGCTATTAACTGAATGCGGTCGGGTGTAAGCTGCCTTCCCTCCTTGGACAGCGAGTGTCCAAGATAAATAACTCGCTGGACACAGAATTGCAGCTTAGAAGGGGACACCTTGTGCCCCTTTTCGGCTAGAAATTGTAAAACTGTCAGTGATGCTTTTTCACATTCCGGTTCACTTCTCGCGGTGATCAACAGATCATCGACGTATTGAAGCAGAGCAGTGTTAACTGGCATGTAGATACTGTCGAGTTCTCGTTTCAGTGCTTGGCTATAGATGCTGGGGCTTTCTGTAAATCCTTGAGGTGCGCGTGAGAATTTAAAGCTACGCCCATTTAAACTAAACCCGAACAAATATTGGCTTTCCGGATCTATTGGGACGCTGAAAAAGGCATTCTTGAGATCGATTACAGTAAAGAATGTCGCTTCGGAATCAATAGCTGTTAGTAATGACGAGATATCTGGGACCACAGGAAATTGCGGCACAATGCATTTGTTTAATTCGCGCAGATCAATAACCAATCGATATACTGGCGGTGCCTTTGGATCTGTTCGTTTAAGAATCGGAATTATCGGTGAATTACATACATTGGAGTCTGTTTCTACAACTACTCCTTGGGTAATGAGCTCGTCAATGATTTGTAGTAAAGCCACTACAGCATCTGGTGGTAACTTGTATTGTCGCATTCGTGGTAGCACCACTCCTGCCTTTAATGTGACTCGATATGGTGTAATATTCATGCGTCCAACATCAGTAGGGCCTTGTGCCCATAGATGTGTAGGTAAAGTCTGTAGTCGGGGATCCATGTCTCTAGACACATAGTGACCTTTAAAATCACGTAAAAACAACCTCACTCCTTCCGGAGAACAACATATTATGGCTCCTAGAGCTTTCAGCGTTTTTATTCCTAACAGATTTTCGGGACATGATTTAGTAAGCAATAAATCTGTAGTTCGGGTCAGAGGTCCTATCGTAAGTGGGAGAGGCTGTGACACTTCATTAACAATAGGCTTTCCTGAAAAACCAAGGGAAATATTCTGAGAGCCTGAGAGGGGTGCCCCTGGAACTTCACTACGTTTTATCGTTGTTCGACTTGCCCCTGTATCGAGTAAAAATTTTCTGTCTTGGCCTAATAATTCACTATGTACATAAGGTCCTTCTTGATCTACCGGGATCTCGATAAGGGGTAAGTCAACTTCCCTCTCTAGGCTTGTTCATGCGTATCGTTGATAATCAGGATAGTCGTACTGTGCGGTCTGGTACAGTTGTCGTGTCGTGGTTTGTGTGGCAGCAACAGGCAGTGCTGGTGCAGCTGGCACAAACTGTATAGACTGTTGTGAAGCTGGCATGGACTGTGCATGCTGCGGAGCTCCTTGTTCATTCTGGTCCTGTCTAGGTGGCCGTGGTCTTTCTTGTGTTTTACCTATGCTGATATTATGTTTCAAAACTGGACAATCGTGTACGTAATGACCTGGCTTTTTGCAATAATTGCATGTCCCTTTTACAGGTCCGGCTGAATCACCGGAATGTGTCATACCCTTTTTATGTCCTTCAGCTGGGACTGTCTGAGAAACTAACATTTTCATTTTCGTGTCTTTCATGCGTCTGTGTTCATGTTCTTGTTCCTCTCTAATTCTATTGTGATGGTATTGTAACATTTGTAACATTTGTGATGGAGTGTTACCTTGCCAGGTACTCTCGAATTTCAATACTCTATTCTTTACTTGGGGTAGGGCATTTTCTACTAGTTTTGTTACAAACAGATGTGGGTATGATTCGCTACTTGCTTTTAGGCCACTATTTATACCAAAACATTTTTCAAATCGGGCATAGTAATCACTAGTGTCTTCATCTTGCTTCTGTTTACAGGCTGAAATTGTACCCCAATCTTCCTTTTTCGTAGTTAATAAACGTGGCAGTACCTGTACTAATAAACCTGGTAGTGCTTTAGTTTTATCCCCAAGTCCTGCTCCTGCAGTTCGGGCCTTTTCTTCTGCTTCCAATGCTGACCATTCTATCTTTTGGTCTCCTACCTCCCACTCCTTTTCCCTGAGTTTCTCATAAATGCCAGCAGGCATCAATACCTTTAATATTGTCATAATGTCGGGATAGGTATACTCTCCCATGAGTAACATGTCTTTAATTTCTCGGTGAAAACCCGCTGGATCTTTGTCATGACTGGGTACCACTTTCTTCATTTCTAACAATTCTATTTTCGATATGGGCGTATATACAAATACGCGTTTAAACTCATTGTCCTCGCCTTTTATTGGGTGTACTTCTCGTAAAGGATTCTGTCTATCCATGTAATACGTGGTTCTTTCCTTGATGGGCAATGAGGCACGGTCTGAACATACAAAAAGAATATACTGCTTTCTTGATTCTAGAATTTCTTTAATTAATTTAGTACCTGAACCTCTCCATCTATTCATAAGCAATTCAGTCAATATGTCAGGTAAGGGACCAGGGTCCGAATGCTGACTCTGATATAGTATAATGAGTTGTTGAATCATATAAATCCCAGCTAACCGCTGTTCATCTGGGGTGAGATTCAAAAACGTGCGTGCTACTGTATTATCACTATATTTTCCGGGACTGTCCACCCAATGGACAGCTGCCCTAGCTAAATCTTGTTCATCCATAGAATCGAGGAAATGATAACCCCTTCGTTCTCGGAGTAGTTTGTCGGCGGCTTGGAACGAATGCTCGTTAGACCTTATATGGACTACGGGTGTAGGGAAACTCCTGTTATTGTCTGGACATATCGGACGTATCGGGTCAATAGGACATCTATTACTATTACAATATCTTCCTCTACCTACATAGGCAATAGTGTCTGACTGTCCTGCGGGCAGTCCTGACCCTTCCTCCTCGTTTTGCTCGAACTCGTCTACCGCTAATCTTTCTTCGTGTAAGCGTTCTATTTCTTTACGGATCTTTCGGCACATGGCTATTATACAATTTTGTTTATCATGTCTACCTTCTGATATATTCTGGCTCCATCTGGTAAGAATTTGCATTGCTTCCGGGTCTACCCCCGGTCGGTCTTCATTTCTGATCACACAATTTATGAGGAAACGTAACAGTTCCCCCTGTATCTCCACTTTCTGGTATTCCATAGCTCTGTTAATACATTCTGGATCTCGCCCTGTTTGGACAAAATGGTATATTTTATCTAGATGTGCAGTCATTCCTGGTAACTTCCCTAAGTACACTGCGGCTCGTCTGATACGCAATGATGCCAGGATCATTTCGTCCTCTTTGCCGGGCACAGGGTCATATCTGCAATCTATAAGAAGTTCCTTAAGCGTACGGGCATTTATGAGTTTGGGGGTACGTGAATGTGCTGACTCTTGAAAAGCAAGTTTATTTATTCTGGGTGGCGTAGAAAAAATGTTACTAGCACCTCCCGTAGCCCCATCTGGGGTGTCGGGTGTGAAAGGATTCGTTGAACGTGACACAGCAACTATAGGTGTGGACACAGCTATAGAAGCAGCTGTAGGAACAGATGTAGAAACAGATGTGCTTGCCGGAACTTGTGACACGATCTGTTGCTGTAGGGATACGGGTACTGGGTCTTGGCGTTGAGCCTCCCTGATAGGCGGTCTATGTGGGGCGGAATTAGCATACTCGGGAGCTGCGTCATCTAAATATGAAGAAAGAAAAACATCTTCTGCGGTTCTAGGATGCCCCTTAGGATGTACCTTTATTGGAAATAATGGGGGTGGCAAGTCTTTCGGTATTTCTGGAGTAGCTTTAGGTAATCCTTCGGCCAGAAGGGGATACATACCATTCATAAGGGCATTTCTTTGTCTGTCTACTTGTTCTGATTTCACTCGGATCCCTTCCTCAATTAATAGATTTTCTCGAACTTTATTGGAATTCTCTTTACTCTTCTCTTCCTGTCTACGTGCTTTTTCTGTACGTCTATGAGATTCTTTACGCCATAACTCAACGGCATCTTTCTGTGATTGTCTGACTTTCCTTTTCCATAACTCTTCCTCTACTTTCATGATGCACTCTGCATCCCAGGTTCCCGCTGTGGGCCACCTCTGACTTTCTGGTAATTCCTTGGTGTAGTCTACCCATAAATCAAGAAATAATATAGCGTCTAAGCCATGTTTATGATACATGAAGTACCCTGGAGTGTCCCTAGGAGGAATAGGAACGGCTTCTTCGAGTACCCCTTTTCTTGTAGTGATCTGTCTTAGTTTCGAAAAGAGCGGCATATTGAGAACTGATCTGATACTTAATCTTGAACACACTTAGTACAAAAGCACAATAATGAACAACCAGTCATACCACAATATGCAGGACGTTTAACACATTAAACATTAAACATTAAACATTTTTTAACCTTTAAAATAACCAACAATGATGATCGTCTGCATAACTAATCACCAAGCATAATTTTTGACAATAACTAGATACTTCGGAATACTTGATATACTGCTAAACAGTACATATACACTGCTAAAACAGTGCAGACCGGATTTGTGTACCCAAACCCGTCTTGACCGGCACAACCTATGTGCACGTCAGAAATGCCTCCCCAGTAATGGTACTCACCGGGTAGCTTCGGAAACGGAAGGCCTCGGAAACTGGACTTGGACCGGACTGGACTGGACTCGACTCGTCGGAAACTGGACTCGACTTGGGACTTCGGAAACTGGTGGGCCTCTGTATACCTCGGATCTTGCTCTCTCAGCTAGGCTCTGGTCGGGATACTTCGCACTTCTCACCGCCTCGTCTGGGTGTTGATCGCAGCCTCAGTCGCCCCCGCTTGACCGGAGGGAGATACAGGAAATCCTGCTGGTACGCGTTATTGTCCGTCCAGCTGTGGCAGGAGACCGGGCCTGCAACTCACCGCCGGCGCGTGAGATGAGAAAGTGTCCCTGTTCGGGCGCCATTCATGTGGTAAATAAAATTCCTTTACCGGGACTTAATTTGATACGGAAACATAATAAAACAGCTCAGTAAATAAGAGGCAGAATCCGTGGTATTAGAGGTTCGGAATGGGCTTTATTCCAATGATCGATTATAATCGGTTGCTCCAAGTTCCATCACCACGGAGGTTCAGGAAGTGAAGTACATACTTTATTGACAAGAAATGACTTTTATAGTACATACATTACAATGAAGCAAATGCAGTAGGCGTAACAATTGATAAGGAAAATGACGATTCATATGTGTAACCGAAAATGGGTGTAATAAGGAGTAAAAAGGAACATAATTGGTTATGATGTCATATATAGGTGGATCTATAAGATAATACTTGGCATAGATGCGCGCGCAGCAGCATGACGTGTGATTGACGTGCAACTAGGGGGTGAAGGGGACTTGACATTTAGCTCTACATGAGGAGACGGAAAGTCTGGGGGGTCAAGTCAACCTAATCCCAAATCATATCTAACATCCTATGTTTAAAGAACTATGTTATCCACAAAAGAAGGACTCTCGGACAGAATCTATTCTATACTGACTGTGCGTGCGTGTACAAGCGTCTAAGTGTCTACACTAAATGCGAGGGGGTAGGAATATTCCATGGTAACAGGGCTATGAATTACTTGCATGAAGACAGAGAAGCCGGGCCTTTTGCTCGGTAGCTGGAAGAATGTTTACTTAAACTACTAGACAGGAATGCATCGGCTGAGGGGTGAAGCAGATAACTCGAAGGTGAAATACAGTTCTTGGCAGAGAATAGGCTGATGTCAGGCTTCGTGAGCCGCGCAGAGAATGAGACAAAGTTCATGGTCACAGATGCAGGCTCAGACTGGAGTTTTCAGAGGCAGAAGGCAAGAAGAGTTTGATGACAGAATCAGGGCCTACTTGCCTGGACTGTAAAATGGCATAGGTGAACCATATAAAGCCGGTGGCTTTTCATACTTAGGGATGGAATATCCGGCCTATTCATGGCGGATCTGACAGAGGACATGTTGACGGTGGACGCACATGTGTTTGCGTCTTCATGACTGGAACTGGAGGGGATATACATGTACTTGTAACATGCACATAGAACCGTTGGGGTCCAAGATAGGGGACATAACTGACCAGAAAAATCCATATTTCCACAATACAATAATAATTCAAACAAGTAAAAGCTTCTCATTAAGTAGGCTGGGCTCCATAAAGGAGAGCATGAGCTACTTGTTGGAGAAGCCTGATTTAGATCAGGTCGGAAATAATTGCATGGTTCCTTTTAGGAACATCCTCCTTCAAGGAACTCTGCATTGCCTACAAAGCCTTCCTACACTCATAACTGACTGTTCAGCTTTTAAAGTGGACACAGATCAGTTAAACTTCAGCTCTTTTCTGCAGTGAAACTCTGGAATTCAGTCCCAGAAAACACAAGAAACATCCAAGATCACCTAGTCTTCAGAAAAGGAATAAGGACACGACTGATAATGAACAGATGACACCTTTTCCATGAGGCAGCACCAGACCATGATGTAGAATCAGACACAAATATCATATAGATAACAAAACTGAAAACATTTCTAACAGATTTAAGAGCAGCAATTATTAAAGAGACAAATGGCACTGAGATTGGGTACGCCATCACTTTTCACAAAAAGGGCACAAATGTAAGTGGTAATATTCCTACTCTTGGACATACAAATAATTTCGTCCTTTTAAGAGGGAGGGGCAGTTCATCAAAACACATCTCTTGCTCCAGACCTGCTTTACATCATGTCTGTTGATTCTCCCTGTCTGATAAGCATATTATCCTAGGACACATTTCGGCCTCTCCCAAATAAAACGTATATCCAGGTACTAAATTGGGCCTTCACACATCAGCAACATTGACAAGCCCCTAAAGCACAATGAACACTTACATGAACAGTAAGCCACATTTGGACCCAAAGAGGAGGGATAGGAGATAGTTTACCTGCTAGATAATATTTTAGCTCAACCTCATCCTTAAAAAATTATGGCTGAGCATACATGAGATATAAGAGCTTCCCAAGTAAGGAATTATCTGCATCAATATTGAGAATATACTGGAAAAGAAACACAATCCACCCACATGTGGTGGCTGAACAACCATGGTCTGATGATCCTCCAGGGCAGCGGAAATCATTTCTTCCTAAAATGGCATTCAAAATGGAGGATACTTCAGAGGTTTATACTATTGCAGCCCAGCCCTTAAAGGTCTTGCCATTGCAAATGTAATTGGTGCTAAATCTGATACCTAAATTGTTGAAAAAGTACATGACCACCAGGTATCAACACAAACACAACATATCCTGTGGGGCAGGCACTAGGGGCCCATTATCATCAATCGGATTCTTTAACCTTAGTGTCAAGATTCCTGTTAATGAAGTAATGTAAAAAGATGGACATGAGACCACTTACAGAATTTTCGGTTCAAGCTAATACATCAGCATCAAGCACAGCAATAAAGGTACAGGAATATTATTCTTTTATTAGAATGAATACCTCATTGTGAGCCACAGCAATCGGGAGATGTATTAATAAAGAACTTAAACGAGATTAGGGCAGAAAATCAGACAGCACTGTTTCAATTTCAACAGATAAACTCAATGTAGTTTAACTGTTTTGTCTTGCCCGGATCCTAGCAAGATTAATTACTCCAGTGAAGTCCTACCTAAAGCCATATCATATACTGATGGTGGAGAAATTTCAAATGGGCCAGCATAATAAAATGACAAAAAACAGGAGCTGCATACATGGAATCTGTGAATATCCCCAGACTAGCTAGGGTCCTCGGCGTGTTGTCAGAAAAGCACAGATCCGAGAATCACGACCGAGGTGTACTTAAACTAGGACTATAATCTTTGCTGGGGTGCGAGTTAAGCTTGGAGGGTCTTTTCCATACGCTGTCCTTCTCCTTCACTACTCCTTCTCCCCCATTGCAAGAGACTGGAATAGGGGCGGCAAAGTAGAAAGATACAACCAGTGAACGTATCACTTCCCCCAGTTCCATTCACTTCTATCCTTACTGGAAGCCTCGGTAGGGGGTAGGAGCTTGCATATATGGGCTTGAAGTGACTTGTGAAGTCAGCTAAATATGCATGTCAGAATGCTAATTTTGTTTGAAGGGGTTGCTGGGTGCACAATGACACTAAAAAGCCCCCTCTTGAATTCCTTGATGCTTCTGTATGAGAAAAAGCTGCCAGATGAACTCAGACAGAACTGTAAGACAATTCATGGTGTAGCTGAGTTGTTATAAGATACAGACCTTCTGAAGAACACTCGATGGGAACATGTTCCATTCAGCTTAGTTCCTCTTTGCTGTGGACGAAGTACTGGTGTGCAAAACGAACAACTGATGGGCAGAATGCTGAACAATGTCAAACATTTACCCCAGTATAGAGAACTGGCCTAAATCCATCGTTTGCTTGCTCCACATGCCATTTCAGATTAAACCCAGCCAAATGCAAATCAGTCTTGACCATGCTCCACATGGGATCAGCCCAGTCTGAACTTTCACCCCTCATCAGCCAGGCTAGCTTGACTCCACTGGCATGGAGAGCACAGGACCCACGTCTGGGCATACCCGTCCAACTTGGGGTGACAAATGCAAAAAGAACATTTGATGGACAGAATGCTGAACAATGTCAAACTATGTTTGTCAATGTGAAATGCTGATTTATTCAGCATTCCAGCCACCATTTGTTGCCACAGCACTTTTCGCACTAAGTGGTTTAGGTATGCCCAGACATGGGTCTCGTGCTTGCTGCGCCAATGGATTCAAGCGAGCCTGGCTGATGAGGTTTGGCATACCCCAAAACCGGTCCCAGGATGCTGGTTTTCGGTTCAGGGAGGACCCGGCTGGACTGGACTGTTCCCATGAGGAGCAGGGTTAATAATGATTTGCACATGGCTGGGTCCAAACTGGGGTGGCGTAGTGAGCAAAGAACTAAGGGGCAGATATACAAGCCCCTTGCGCCTCTTTCACGCCGCCGTTGCGTCACTTTTGTGCCGCAGTGGCAGCGCAAAGCCAGCGCCATGGTGCTGGGTACTTACAACGTGACGCATCTGGGAGATGCGTCACGTTGTAAAGCCCTGCCCCACATGTAGGCATTCCTGTGCAGGAACGCCTCCTAAAAGTGGCTGAGTGAAATCTACAAGATTTCACTCAGCCACTTGAAAGGCCATGCTGCGTCAAAACCCTGTGCCTGCTTGAGGCAGGCATTAGGATTGATGCAGCATTTTAAAGATAGGGCACCCCCGAGCCTTGCTGGAGCTGCGTCGCGCTTGCGACGCAACTCCAGCAATGTGCCGCCCTTACGGCAGCAGATGCGTCACGCATCTGTTCCTTTTTGCCCCATGGTGCGCCGCATTGTAAATGCGGCGCATCCATGGTGGCGGAGCCGTGACACACAATAACTGGCGCATCCCTGCTGATATGCAGGAATGCGCCAGTTATTGTAAATATGCCCCAAGGTGCTTTAGAAACCTGGCAGTCACATTCAATAAAGCAGCTCATGATGGAGCATCTCAGCTCTGCACCCGGAAAGCAGCTGCTGGTACAGAGCCTCAGAAAAGTTTAACACGTTGATGAACCACGTCGGAGCTTTAAAGAGGATGCTGCTTGGTTGCCATTTGCTGTTCATTCGTGGCCGGAGGAGAAATGTGGGTGAAGTATAAGCAGATGTCCCCTCATCAAGCTGTTAAAAAGGCATCATCCTTCAATCCTGGTTCCCAGCATGCTCGTAACCATCCTACATTTCTTGTACTCCACTGTGGTGAAGAAATGAGGATGTGTCGGAGTGTCCTACTCAGACTGCTGGCATAGCTGTTTCTGATGCATGGAAAATATTCTTCTTTCATAGATGTGTGGTGCTGGCAAACCCAGGAAAAGAATAGCTGGGCTTGCTTGCACCTTGGTAAGAGCCTTTGTTATCTAATGTTTGTTCATGTAGATCAGACTCGTGTTGACTATCGGAATGATTATAGATGACTCGAGAACACCATCACCCCCAGGAGTGACTTATAAAGCCAGAATGAATATTCTGACAAAATTCAGATCTGATGCAACAATGATTGGAACCTCTGGAGAGGTTCCTCAGACAGGAAGGCTCTGCCAATCGATGTGTGCAGAATTTCTCCTAGAAAGTGAGTTTGAGTGGTGGGGCCAAAGGATGACTTTTCTTCATTTAGAGTTGGCCGCCGGCAGCAAAAAAACACAGGCCGTAATGGAATGTCTGTGTAGCAATGAGATCTGCCATTGATCAGCCTGTCGTCAAAGTAGGGGAAACACTGATCACCTCAACGTATGACAAACTTGGACACTGGGCTAGGCATTTTGTATGAATTTGTGGTTCAAACTTCAGTTTGAAGGGTGGGAGCTTGCTTTCGCAGGACATTCACCCATCTTGCACAATAGAAATTGGGAGTGCTCAAAATCTATGGGCATAATAAGGAGGGATATGCCCTCAACGTTTGACAATCTTCTGAATTCCACGTCCTGTAAAAACTGGAGGACTTTTTACAGCATTAGTATGCAAATCCACTGCCACTTGAGGTACTTGTTAAACTGACATGGTCTAATAGAATCTGTTGTTTCACTGAGATGTGGGGGACTTAATTTGACAGCTTTTTCTGGATAAGGAGGAAGATCTTTGACTGTAGAAGACAAAGTTGTTGATAAAATTCTGTTACTGGTAGGTTCTTTGGTGGCCTCTCAATGAACCAGAGGGTGAAAATGTACTGGATAAGGCTGATAATTCACCAGACGAACAAGATAGTACACCATTGGTTGACTTAGAATGAGAAACTGGAGCACATATCTGCGATGTTGCAATCTCTTTATCCAACTTTATGTTCTGAAGTCCATTGTCCGAATGAAGTGCTGTAAAGCGCTTCCCTGGTAAATGTCTTATTATGGATTTTGTTCTGCACTGTCGGACTAAAGGAAATACTATGGAGCAAGCCTTGCATGTGGAGAATCGCCGCTCTTACTATTTGGAAGAAATCATTTGTGGCTCCATCCATTGCGGCATTGATCATTGTAGAGGTACTGTGCTACCCTTCGGAAAAGATGGGTAAGTATGGGGCTATGTCCACCCACAGCTGGTGATGGTACCTGTCAGAATTAGCTGCTTGATGTTTGAGCGGCAAGAAATGAAACAAGTTTCTCAGATATATCATTCTTTGACCTTTAAAATCTGAAGGCACATTTTAGGTGATGCAAGATTATGAGCTTACCACTGTACCTCTACCACCACTAAGAGGCCTGCTGGTATATCATCCACAGATTTATATTTTTTTATCCAGGAATGGGACAAAGGTCAGGCAGGTGGCCGGGTTACGCCAGATGTGATGAATGATTGGTATGCTCTAACCTCCTTTCTAAGCAGGTCCATAAAACCATAATTCACGTTCTTGAGCCTCAATGCTTATAACATTCACAATCATGAGCCTCATTGCTTATAACAACAAATGCAATATGGCAATATCATCAGGAGGAGAATCAGCATGAAGAGGAGTGGGTGCCTGTAGATGAGCCATGTAATCTTCTCATTTATCTAGTCTTCTTCCTCACCATCAGCAGCCTCCTTTACCTCTCTATCCTCTTTGTCTTCATCCAATTTCTCATATACCATGAGGTTAACTTCCGCTTGACTGGGCATAAGGTCCAGGAGGCAATATTTGTGGAGACAGCAGAACTGGTGCCTGTGCAGGTGGTTGCTGCTGGGGGGGTCGAGTTCAGTGCCAGGGGTGGTGCTCTCTTTGGTTCTTTAATCTTGTATAAAAGTCTTACAGGGACTTTGAGAATCGGAAACAGTTGATAATGCAGCCTTCTGTTGTACTGCTCATAAAGAGGGATAATCATAGTATCAAACCTGATCTTCTGGGTCATGAAGATAAATCAGTGCTGCGGGGTGTCAACATACTCTAGATCACCCATGATACTTACCACGCAGTACCAAATGCAGATTTGGATCTTATTAAATCTCTGAGCCAATTTTCTACACCTGTGCTGAGACAAAGGCTATGTTGCCAGAGGTGGTGGTGTCAGAGGTATCGAGTCTGGTGCTGCAGGCGAAGTCAGCTTCTGTGGCGGAGCTGGCCAAGATGGTTGAGGTGGGTTGATGTACCTCTGCCACGAAGTAAAGGAAGAGGGAACAGGCGCAGGAGTGAAGGGTATGCCACTGAATGGCCCCAGAGGCATAAACAATGGTATGTCAGGAGGCCTGACGGGGCCCAAAGGCACACCAGATGGAGTCCTGGCCTGGGCAAAACTAATAAATATAGTATGGATAATGTGGCTGGGTCCGTACCTGGTGGCAGGAACTCCAGGCATGATGCAGCCGGTACCAGGAAGTCTGGGTATACTGGAGTTGGAAAGTCTAAGTATGTTGTAGACGACAATGGGGGAGCCAGGTGGCTCAGGGGCCAGGGCCGGCTGAGGTCCTGGAGAAGTGTGGCTCAATGGTTAGAGCGGCAGACCTTGATGCAGAGCTCTGGTCCGGGACCAGGGTTCGATTCCCGCCTCGGCGGGGTCTCGGCCTAAATAATTCCTCGGACCTGATATTCTCGCCTCAGTGCCTATTCTAATCATGGGTCCCACGCTGCAACTCTGGGCAATAGCTTGCTTAATCTCCACAACGGCCCCAACAGCGCTGGGATGCCTGGCTTCACCATGGGGGTGCCCAGGAGTGGACACTTCACAGGGAAAGCCTGGAAGGGTTCCTACAGCTGTATGAGTACAGTGCCGAGATGCCTCAGTGGTGAGTCGTGCGCTATACAAGTACCAAGTTTACAAGTTTATGGGAGCGGGGTCAACTGAGGGATGTGGGTCCATCCTCTCACCAAACAACCAACTCCGGTTCCGAGGATGAGGATTCTACAGTAGACAGAAGGCGTAGGGTTGACTTATCCTTGGCATGTTTTTTTTACTTTCATATTTTATTGGAGAAATATGAGAAAGATTACCTTGAGTGTGGCCTCAAACAACGATAACATTGCTTGTCATCGTGGGCCATGGCCAGGAACAGTCTGTACTTCTGCTCCTTGATCTGTGCAGCATGTTGATTAAGGTTTGATTGGTTGGTATCCTGATTAAGGGGCTCTTAGATATCACACCCTAAAGGCATTTAATGACAACTAGATCGTCAGATTAGATTGGTAATTCAAATTATCCGACTGTCTATTCTTAAAACGTTTTTTATCTGAAATGGTCCTCAAAGAAAATTGATTCAAAGACAATTAAAGGTTTAGATAAAAGATGTTTTAAATAGTTGAGCATTTTATTAATTTTTCCATTTTGTTTCAGGAGATAGCTAGGTAAAAAATCTCATGCTGGGTTGACTACAAAGAAAGCCTTACAGAAATGTGATCCAGGGATATTTCCCCTGTCCACTTTTGAAAGTATATTAAGGGAAACTTCTTACACAAACAACTTTTGGTGCACAGGTTTGTGGTAAGCATGAGAAAATGGTTTATAATATCTCCACATGCAAAACCTTCTTTTTGTTTGCTAGGGCTATATAATTAAAGCACAATATTACTTTCATCTTATGTTTATATATGACAACTAACTCATTAAAAAGGAAATAGGCGAGGGACCCAGCCATTCACAGACTCCGCTGGACGGAGGACTGGGAAGACCGCAATTCCTTATATGCGGAGGATGTGCTACTATACTTAGCATCCCCCAGGCACTCCCTTAACACACTTATGGATATCTGTAAATCATATGGGCGATTCTCTGGATACACTATCAAGTGGAATACATCGATTCTCTATGTCCTACGTGGTCCCCCGCCGCGATTACCGTCGGGATGTCGGGTGCAAATTGTAGAAGGAAGCTTTAAATACCTAGGAATATACATAACACCGCTACCTGGGGAATTCATGGAAAAAAATCTCCTACCGCCCTTGAAATGGCTTCGCCGAGATACAAAACATTGGCAATCCCTACCCTTGATGTTGCTCTGAAGAGCCGCACTTTTCAAGATGATGGCGCTCCCCAGATATCTATATGGCCTGCAAAATACCCCATTCCCAGTCCCCTTAACGTATTTCAAGGCGATTGAAGCAGAGGTCAGTAATCTTCTATGGGATGGGAAACCAGCCTGCGTAGCCATGCATAAATTGGTAAAGGGTTTGTATGATGGCGAAATTGCCCTCCCAAACATACAAACATATTATTGGGCAGCCCAGCTGATCATGATTAACCAGTGGCTACACGCCCCCCAAACGGAACCAGCATTCCGTGCAGACAGATGCACCCTGGGAGAGGGAGGAGTAATGAGAGCACTCTACAATAGAACCCGGAGGCCAGCTCTATTAGGAACAACCGCACACACAGTACAGGTTTGGCATACAGCAACCAAAAAGTAGGTTGGGATGGCATTATAACACAAATTACTTCACTTTGGGACACCTGCAAACTGGGCATGCTCAGTATCAGCAAAGGCTTTAAACAATGGGATTCCATGGGAATATCGAGGGTGGGAGATCTCTGGTGTAAAGGAGGAGTCCTGGCCTTTCCTCAACTTCAAGAACAATACGAGCTGGCGCCCACAGAGATATTTAGATACACTCAGATTAGACATGCACTCACGACAGCTATTCCTTCTGGCACCATACTTCCAGAGGCGTCCCCCTTAGAGGACAGACTCCTAACAGACCATATGAATAAGAAGGCCATTTCTTTAACTCACCGAAAGCTCAATAACAACCACCCTGACCCCACAAAAACTCTCCGTGAAAAATGGCAGGCCGAGGTGGGAGACCTTGATGAGACAGATTGGCAGGAGGCACTCGCCTTCCCACGAGAAGCGGCGATCTCCTCAAAATTAAGATTGGTGCAGCTGAAGATACTGCATCGAATGTACTACACAAGAGTAGCCCTACATGAGATGGGGAGGTTCTGAGAGTCATCTCTACTTGAGAAAATGCGGTGCAACCGGTACTTTTTAATCTTACGCTGTGGGAATGCCCCGAGATAGTGACATACTGGGAGACAATCATGCACACTATCATATCACTCGAGTTAGCGGTGCCACAGTCACGCAGGAGCCCAAAAGGTGTCTTCTAAACATTTGGGAACCCACAGATCTTAACCACGTGGCTCAAGACTGTTCGACGCTAGGCATGATGTTCGCTAAGCGGAACATCGCCAAATACTGGGGAGCACAAACTATTCCTACTTATCACGAATGGTGTGGCGATATGTACAGGGCTATGGTGGCTGTGAAGGCGGCATATATACACCGAGGGTGCCCCAAAAAATGGGAGCAGGTGGGGGGAAAGTGGAACAAATTTAGAGGGAACATTTGCACTCCACCTCCTGATGAGTCAGCAACGGACACCAGTGACTGAAACGGGGGGGGGGGGCGAGGCACTGTCGATCAATATACCACAATCTCATTGTACTGTTGTAAGTTTATCAAAGGAGTCTGAATGTAGTGTGAAGCACAAATGTATGTCAACTATTGGTTCTGAAACCGCAATTTTTGAAGAGAACATGTACTCGATAAAAAGAAGTTAAAAAAAAAAAAAGGAAATAGGCATAATAGTTTTCAGCTTTCATTGGAAACTCTTCTCAGGCAATGTAAGGAGTTGAAAGCACTGTTGCACACAGACATCAGTTTTTGATGGTTGAAATGTTTTGAAGGCTTCTTGTTCAATTTTTCTTTTATTATCGGTAGGGATTTGAAATATAAGAGATCATTTTTGATAGCATATTGCTTAGCAACAGAAATACTTGCTGCAGTTCAGCTTCGTTTTTCAGAGATTCCTGAATCCCGAAAGAACACAGAACTTCCATAATTCTGGGTCTTATCACTCTAATCTGTAATGGATTGCCCTATGTTTTAAGAGTTGTTTATGCATATTAGGATTTTATTTTAATAACCTTGTAATATTTTTTGTGTGGGACAAGATACTACTCTGGTGCAAGTACTTCACTCTCTTTTTTATTGTGGAATATTTATTTTTTGTAATCATATGGTTATGCTGAGTGCCTTACACAGAGAGCAATAATGTCTTTTACAATTTTATATTAAATCAAATCACTATATTTCAGCCATCAGGGCCGTGAAGTACAAACAAGTTAAAACAACAATAAATAGATAAAAACATACATAAAAACATAGGTGTATTGAATCTAAATTTAATATATAAAATGATATTTTGGGAAGTTTGTAAGTGTTGTATTCATAATATTATTTTGTCATGTTTTGCCTATATCAACTTTTTTAATACTGCCAAATTTATTTTAAAAAACTAAGCCTGGCTAGTGGGCACAAAATGACACAAAACAAAACAATGACAAATAAATAAGAGCTTTGGAGATAGGTTTTAAGCATGCTCTTACAGTCAAAAAGAAGGTCAGCAGTCTCAAGACATAAGAGTAGTAAAAATGGATGCAACTGACCTAAGGATAAAGACAAGTGGAATTAACATTATTGTGAATACAATCTTATAAAGAGAAAGTCTTTGGAACATCCTTGGTTGGAGAAGTATTTTTTTCCACTGGTTCATGCAAACCTCCAAATGAGGGAGATATCAACTAAGCTCATCCACAGTCCTCAGGTAATTTAGAATTAAACAGCAGAAAAGACAATTAGCCTTAAACCTTAGGACAGCATGCAACAACATGTATCCAGAGGTGAGACGCCTGTAGTGACTACCAGTAATGAGCATGTTGAAAGCAAGCACATAAAAAGTCTTGGGAGGAAGGCTTGCAAACAGTCTAAACCACTGGCAATCGCTCTAGATAGTAATCCTCCCATCATCTTTTGCATGGTTGATGTATCGTGATAAGCGGGTAATGGTTTGCCTAGACTTGTGTCTCTTGCTCGCTGTTCCATAGGATCCAAGCTATAACTCATTCACAAGGCCCAATAAGGCTGAACCTGGACTGGGATTGCTTGCTTTTTTGTCTGTAAGTAGAAACACTAGGCACTTCAGGGTGGACTGTTCGCAGGAGGCGCATGGTCAGTACTGATTTACACAAGGTAAGCCATATTGCTGCCAACTATCTCCAATTTTAGAGTAAGCCATTTTTCGACAACCTTCAAGACGCTCCCTTTTTATAAAGAATGAGGAGTGCCTGTATTGAAAAATTACAATAGTAGCCTACAGCTGGAACATGAAAAGCATGTTCTCAAGGCACTGGTCATAGAACAGGCGCTGAAAATGTGGGCTTTTATTTTATTTATGGACAATTTCACTAATTGCTCGTCTTCACCTCTCCACTGTAGGTAACATATCGGCATAACAAATAAAAAAGTGGAAGTGGGATTTGTCAGTTCAACTAGCCCTGCAATCCTCTATCAGAAACAGTAAAAAAAATACACACTGGTCGCACTTTAAAAGGACCAATACATTATTTCAGGGAGGAACCGACAGAAATATAATCGGACTGTATATCAGCACAATCACCAATTCAATATATCTAAACAGTTTATTTTAACTTATCTTTTTAAGATAGTGTCCAAGTATCAAGATTCACAAATCAATTTCACAATTACATACAATATTTTGTTCCAGTTTCACATGATACAGGCTTCAAGGTTCAATGTTAACTGTCACCACCTGTTTTGGGGTAATCCCTGCCTCTTCAACACTGTAAATCTATAGGAAGCTGCTAAACTGCCCTTCTCAGACATAAAGGAGAAATGTAAGGTCTCACTCTTACATAGAGAACATCCAGGGGTTTTCAGACGAATGAGTTTATCCACAGACTTAACCCATGATAACAACAGAAGACCCCATCATTAGTTCTTCTTCTTTATAACTGTCACGCACTATTACATTGCAAAATACAGATGCGTCGAAAACACACCCATTCTTAGGTTTGAATAAGGTGGTCCAGGCACAGCTCGTATCCAGTCTATGATATGTCTCTCCGTTCTTCCATGAAATTAATATAATGTAATTTACCAAGCCAATCCAATCCAAACAAGCTTTATTCGACATGTAGTCATAAAAGCACATTACAAAATGTTTTTCCATAAATATACATAAAAATGTAATTCACAAATTATAAAGCAATCCTGTCTGGGAGAGATGGGTTAGATATGAGTCAGATATAAAATTTTCACTGGAGCAAAACCTCATCATAAAAAACTCCATATGTACAATTAGTAAAACATATGCAAAATTCTTGTTCTTGGCAAACCCGTAAGAACAGTTACAACTTCATTAATTTAGGCCTGCACAAGAAAAGCTGGTTCAGCATAGTGGCTATGCGCAGTTCACACAAACATTTCACAATGGTGTTATTTTCTGCCTTCTCTAATTCAAGTATAACTCTATCAACATCTTTATTAATGCTGTCCAGGGAATCAGGATTTTCAAATATTCGAGATCATTTAAGTCGTCTCATGTCATTGGTGGGGACTACATCCTGGGAATGCAATTTCGCCTCCCGGCCATATGAAGACTTGTGCTTCCACCACCCATGGGTTACACACAGAGGATTATGATCACTCTCAGGGCGATCCCTTACAGCCATGTCATCGATTGTATGCCAAAATGTAACACTTGCAAGAATATAGTCTATCCTACTCTTGCTGTAACCATTGTTAAATGTGTTTGCCCCTAGTCTATTTTGGGGCGTCCTACCATTTAATTCTCTTAGCCCCTTTTCTAAACAAATAAGTGGTTCAAAAGTTAAATTTAGATCACCCGCAATAATAACGTTGGTGTCCATTGAGTAAAGGTCGAGGAGGTTGTCCAAAGCCGCTAAAACTTGTGACTTACCCCCTCGCGTTCCTCTAACATAGACGTTATAAATGTCAACATACTTTGAGGGGCCTAGATTTAATCTTAGCACCTGAATGTCGTTGTTTTTGGAAGGAAGTTCCCTAATACTTACACCTATTTCTTGGCGAACCCATATAGTTAAACCACCAGCAGGCCGACCTTTTGCTCCTTTTACTGCCGGAACATAATAGTTTAAAAACCCCACACAATATTGCGGTGTCTGGAGCCATGTCTTTTGGAATAGACAAATATCAAAACCATTAATAAAAGCAAGCCATTTCGGAGACATACATTTTGAACTCAGACCTGCGATGTTCCACGATATCAGTGAGCCCCTTACGGGCGCTTTACAAATAAACGATACTTCATTAATAGGCCCTGAGGGATTATTGCTAGGCTCAAGCTGGTACTCTAAACGCGGATTGTGCGAAACTTGCACATGAGTGGACTTTGCACATCTATCAGTACAGTCAGAGTTTGTGACTAAGTGGCTACCCCTGGGGATTACTGAGACATCAACTCCACCAAAGCGTGGCTCGGGCTCTCCCAACAGTCAGTCATTGCATTCTAGCACGGAGCCACCCATCCTTCCAGCCACAAGCTCCCCAGGATGAAGGTTAGACCGGCTGTCAGGCGGAAGCCTCCTTAGCTGGATGGAAGAATAATCGGGGGAGCATGTCCTTAACTCGACGGCAGATACATTTTCAGCCAACTCCTCCCTCTGTAGGGTTAATTCAATGCAATCTAAGCGGTTGGTAGGGGAGGATAGTCTGCGCGCCTTGATGATGTCTTCCCTAATCACAGATCGGCATCCCCTTACATGACGTATCCAGTGGATCGCCTTGTTAGTCAGGGAATCTGCGCTTTCAGTGCTTTTGCTAGGATCCAACTTTGGAACGTTTGCCATATATACTATTTGGGAGTTAAATGTCTTTGCTATGTGCAGGGCCCCCCTCCCTTCAGCATTACAGTACTGTTGGTTTGTAGGTATGAAGGTTTTCCTGCTCATATCGGGCAATGAGTACTTTCTTGGTGCTTCCACTGGTCAGGGCCTGGCGATATTTGATGTAGCAAGGGGTGTTCCCTTTGTAGTAGAAGAAGGTGGTGTACATTTTTTATGTTTGGCCTTCTCATTATACAAAGGAGTAGCATTATGCTGCCCAGCAAAGTTTTGAGAATCCAATGGATTTGCCTGGACCGTGGATTGACTAAATGGAACAGAATTGTTGTCACCTGAGGTTACAATATCTTGTCTTTGGGCCCCGCTATGTGACATAAGCCTAACCATGAAAGTTAAATTATCGATCTGTATCCTCAGAGCTCCTATTTCGCCCCAAAGTGAGTGCACCACCTGAAATAAATCCTGTAGGGCTGTTGTATGGATAGCATCTGGCACAACAGTTGTTTCTGATAGTGAGCCAAGTGGCTGTGTGTTATTCTCCCCCTGGATGTTTGACAGTACCGCATACCTATTTGAACAGGATACTGTGGGTTCGTGGATTTGGGGATGATTACCTTCAGTAAAAGGGCAGCTAGCAGTGCTAGCAGCCAAATCACACACCTTAGTTGGAATCGTTCTTCTCTCACCCTCGATGGCCTTTGGATTTTTTTTATGAATTAAAAACATGGCAGGAACAGCGGGACTCTTAGGCGGACTTTCCCTCACTAATTGTACTGTGCTAGGAGGGGCCTTATCACTGTCTAGATGCAAACTTGGCTCCTATATTAATATATTCTCACATTACTCGATTAGTGTGTGTATGCGATCAAGTACACAATTGTTGCCCGCATACTTTGTAACCTTTCTAGCCTTTTATCCTTTACGGAGTCTGCCAACATTGCCCCCTCACCGCCCCGCCCCCCACCTTCCATGTTTTTTCTCTTTCCCATGTCGATCAATTGCACCCTTATTAAGAAATGGACTTTACAGATTACCCGTGCGAAATTTCTGTAAAAGTCTGATGTTCCTCTATGTGTGGATACGAATATGGGGAGCGAACAAACAGTACCTGCTGTGTCCGGGACAAAGTCACACTGTGCTCAAACTCCAGATGGTGAACGAAAGAACGAAAGAGAGGTAGCCCAGCCCTGCCTCTTCCTGGCAATGACGAGCAGCGCGATGTCTGATGCCTCCCCCTCACTAGCTGCAGCTGTGGGTGGCGCACTGCTCTCTGGGACCTGCAGTCCCCTTCTCTGCTGACTGGTGCCGCGGGGCAAGAGGAGCAGCGTCTGTCGCGCCCTGGGACTCCGGTCCCACCAGGGCAGGGAAACAGGCAAGTGGAAACCCCTTGGACGGTGGGGCACTGTGCTGGTGATAGGTTGTGCAAAAATGATGTCTCTACCTTTTATAGGCATAACAGATAGTTGGAAAGTATATTTTAGTTGAACCTAGATACTTATAGGTAAAGGAATTTTCTGCTACACCAAAAAAGGGTTAATTTGTTTAAGGTGTGCTTAACAACTGGAAAAAAATGTATGAGGTGATTTAAGAGGAGTGGGTAAAACCTCTAAAAGGAGGGAGGGTAACTTTTTTAGTATTAAATAGTCCCACTGAGGACATGTGACAGTCCATATATATATTATCTTTTGTGAATCTTTTTTCTTTAATGCAAAGTGAATCAGTTTTCAGTTCACCCAGTAATTCATTTCACACCATGAATTTAGAATTAAAAATGGAGAAAGACAAGGAGAAGTAATTTAGCCCTGTGTATAATTCCAGATGACCATTTGCAAATGACATTCAATTAAACCCAACTGCTGCATATGGTTTCCAGAACAAAAAGGGAAGTGCCAATATTGAAAAATACTAACATCAACAATAGACACCAAAACGAAAACGTGCTTTCTTTTAATCCCACACCTTTTTTCATTTCATAAACATGGAAAGTCCCTGACTATGCATCAGACCTACAAAAACATAACTCAGTAAAGACTCTGCTTTTTAAATACTCCTCTAAGAGCACATTTCCTTTCTTTTCGTGCAAGTGCGTGGGAAGACGGCCAACACTCACAGGACAAACAAGCATTTGCAATGCAATAGGTCTCGCATTATTAAAGTTTGAGCTATTGGTGTTGCATTATTTAGCAATGCCAATTGCTCAAACTTTAATATTGCGAGACCTATTGCATTGCAAATGCTTGTTTTAAATGAAGGTTATTTTAATAGAGAACAGGCGAAAAGAGGGTACCCTAGTCCGGACCTAATCGAGAAATAAATAAGGACAAGAGTACGATGGGGGTGGGGGGCGCCCCATGGTGCATCCCTGCCATATCAGCCCCTACAACTATGCACCTTAGTAGATCTGTGAACCGTTTTTTCTTGATTCTTTGCATGCACTCATGCTTCTGAAATCTAGTGAGTGTCAAGCTGGTGATACGTCATCCGGGGTACCTTTACCGAGTCATGGTTTTTCTTCCAACAGCACATTGCATGCTGGAACTTGTGGTTTCCATTACGAGGATGGACCTCCAGGCCTCAGAATTCGAGAAGTGTTTGGCAAAAAAAAAAACCATATCCTGTCTGTGATTCCCATCACGCAATTGCCCATGACAGGAAAACACGGCTCTTTCAGAGACAGTTGTACCAGCAGCAAAAGCACAGAAAATATTCGTACATGCCTTGCCTTTCACCTGCCCAAGGGTCTGCTCTACAGATGCGCCGCCCCTGATAGTCCAAACAAAAGAGGTGACCAGTGACCATACCAAACCCTGTTAAACCAGTGATAAAACACCGAGAAACTCTGCCCAGCGTCCTGTGTCTGTCCCGCAAATATACAACAGAAATTGTGTAATTTCCGGTTGTCTAATGCCACTCAGTAGTACTAAACCATACATAGCAGCATACCGGATGTAGGCGGGAGGCCGATTTTTATTGCCAAAAATGTATTTATTTTACCTGTCTTCGGTCTGAAATTTCCTCTTAATCACTGACGCCACAAAGATAATTGCATCCCCCAATTTGTTTTCAAAATCTCCCACTTCAACTTGTAAAATATTGGCAGGTATGTGTCACCCCAACCTGCTTTCATTAGCCCACTTTGCCTCCCAATATAAAAACAAGCATCGCGGCACCGACGCTTTACTTTTAATGTTAAAAGTAAAGCGTGGGTGCCGCTGATGGAGCTTAGATTTCACCTATAAAATGTATGTATTATTATATGACAAAAAGCTGCAGACATGAGTTCTAAAATGGCACGCAGATTGTGGAAAATCAATTTGAAAACATAGGGCTTCAGTTTGGAGGTGCTTTTATAAAATGTAAAATGTAAATGTAAAAAATGTAAATTGATACTTGTATAGCGCACTACTCACCCGCAAGGGTCTCAAGGCGCTTGTACGAATACCGCTGTGGAACCCATCCTGGCTTTCCTTGTGAGGTGTCCACTCCTGGGCACCCCAAAGGTGGAGGCCAGGCATCCTTAGCGTTGTGGGGGCCGTTGTGGAGATTAAGCAAGCTATTGCCCAGAGTTGCAGAGTGGGACTCCATGATCGGAATAGGCACCGAGGCGAGAATTGTCAGGTCCGTGGAATTTTGAGCCCAAGACCTGCCGAGGCGGGGAATTGAACCCTGGTCGCGGGCCAGACCTCTGCATCAGGGTCTGCTGCTCTAACCATTGAGCCACACTTCTCCATGTGAAAACATGCTTAATTAGTTGAACAGCCATGCTTATATGTGATTAATCCATATGTAATCTCACTATAGAATGCACATTAATTTAGAAAATGTATTTGTACTTTTAAAATGGCATCATGTATTTTTGCAAGAGTAGAAATGTGCTGAATTGTGTTTCACAGTGTAGAAAACCACGTGATTTTCGTTTGCTTTAGTGGAATAAACTGAAACAGTTTGGAATGTGCTACTTTTTCCCTAGCAACTTTCAATGAACGGGCTCTGATAAAAAAAAAAACCTGCCTACCGCTTCCTCCGACCTTCAAAATGTTGCATATTTTTGTAGCCTGTTTAAACGTGGAGAGAAGAACACACTTTTTTTTCATAAATCACAAGACTGAAATTTGAACAGGAACAAGCCTGATTAATGACGTATCCAGTCAGCCCATGGGGAGATGATATGTCTTGAAGTTCTGATTGGACCAGCTATGAGGACTGAGCACGTGAACATTTCCTTGAAATATGGCTTACAAGTGGGAGGAGTGCCTCCTTTTTGCCTTGCTATTTGCCTCTCTCCAGGCCCAGTTTCTGTGCTGGACACAGAGACAGGGAGGGGCTGCATTCTGTGGGGGCTATGGTGCAGCTTGAGACAGAGACACAGACTAGCACAGCGAAGCAGAGGCAGAGGGAAAGAGCTGAAAGGATCAGAACAGATTTAGATTTTAGGTGCTAAACTGCATTTATTTCTCTTTATGGGATATTTTTGCCATTATTAATTATTGATTAACCTTGTAAGACTTCCTCTTTTTCTTAGAAACTCTTTAAGAGTTTTGACTGACAATTTGCGCCACATTTCCCTTCCTATATGTGATGCTTATATGCAGACTGTAATATGTTCTGTATTAATGCTATTTTTCCAATTTTTCAATTCTGTAACCTGATTGATATTTGACTAATGAATAAAGAGTCAGAGAACCTTAACTATTGACTTAAATAAAACCCTTTAAAATAACTCACCACTCTCATTATTGCCTCTAATATTGTTTGCATTTAATTTTTATATATATGTAAAGTCTCCTGTTTGGTGAAACACGGTCATCAAAAGATTCATAATTTTTCACCCTTTCAGCGGTAAACCATAGGTGATGTGGTTTCGAATAGGGAAATTACCAGGTAATTACCGCTGGATCACCGCGATTATAGCAAAAGTAAAGAAATAGATGTTTTTTTTCTATTTCTTTACTTTTGGTATCATCGCGGCACCCGCGCTTTACTTATAACATTAAAAGTAAAGCGCGGGTTCCCCGATTATACCAAAAGTAAAGAAATAGAAAAAAAAATCAATTTCTTAACTTTTGGCATCATCGCGGCACCCGCGCTTTACTTATAACATTAAAAGTAAAGCGCGGGTGCCGCGATTATACCAAAAGTAAAGAGAACAAGCGGCACTAAAAGCGATTGCATCGCGATCGCTATTGTCAACAAAAAAACAGTGGTGCGCGCGCACCAAAGAGGAGCGGGGGCAAAGGCACGCCCATTCCCACCGGTGGCCAGCACGCGCGCTGCTGCGCGTACTGGGCATCGGTGGGAATGAGCAGAACAAAGGCAGGACATGCGCCCACCTTTGCCCAATCGCGTGCCGTTTTAAAAAATAGCAACGCGAAAGCCAATTACAGACGGGGAAAGCAAACCCACACGCACGAGCGTGTGGGTAGCTTTCTGAAGCCCTTTCAAGAGGTCTCGCGCTGCGCGAGCATTGCTACGCACTGCAACGCTAGGAGCGAGACCTAAAAATGGTACTGTCACTTTAAGGCTGCCTGGCCTAGAATGCATTTCGAAAGTCAGTTAATTTTGATGACGTTATGCCTGCGGATTGCTCCATAGTTGTATACAGTCCAGCTAACAACAAAGGGCCCTCTCAATCATGCAATCCCGTGGCTGGAGGACATGGATTATGAAAGGCTGCAAGAAGTACACTGATGTATTTGCAGGAAATCAGATGCTACTTCCACAAAAAAGAGTGATGCATTGCTTAAGTAACTGTATTCGTATTAAATATTACTAACTCTTCGTGCAATTCTTTTATCTTTCTAAACTCAGAGGCTTATCAGCTGGTAAAAAATGTACACGCACATTTGATGAAATCCAAAGTGATGTTAACTAACTGCATTTTACATAAGAAAAATGCACGTTTTCTCCTTAAAACGACGTTTAAAAATGTGAAATTTCTCAATTTAAATGTGTTCTGGAATCCTTCAAACTGGATGATTACTCTAATAATTCTAAATATCCAATAACATCCATGATGCATAACGTTTGCTGTTCACGCAACAGTGAATGTCTGTGCAGGTCCAACCACGCTTCAGAGGGCTGTCCCGGTGCACAGGACACACAGGAAAGGGGGTCCCAGCTCCTCTGTCACTAGTTTGCACCCAGTTCAGAAGAAACAGAAACCACTGGTGGAGGGGAGGGCCTGGACTATGGCGCCCCTGCACTGTGGGCATCGGATCTGGCCTTCTGGTGATGCCACACGGCTCACGTGTCTCGGCATTACTGAAAGCACCATTTCAGGGCAATCTGCCAGAGCTCAGCTATTTTTTTTCAATTCAGGTAGATTTTTAGTGAAATGTATACATTGTAAAATAAAGTCAAGATTGGCAAGTGTACATATTAAAATAACAGCATTCAGCAATCTTTATGGCACGAATGAAGCATGATGCTGGGAGTCTTGATGTGAAATGACAGTGGAACTACAGTGGGGTCATCAACAAGACATATACGGCTTGATATCGATCCAGACATAATGGAAGTTGCCAGACTATTTAAACGTCAAAGATTAAAGAGACACTCTAGCAAGCAGCTAGAGGATTAGGTAAAAAAGGACATGCAGCTGTTAGGATAGACAGACGGGTGTCTATGCCAGCTAGGCAGACTGAAATGCAGCTATACGACAAACATTTAAAGACACGAAGAAAAAAGAAAGGAAGAAAAAATAAAGAGAAAGAAACAAAGAAAGAAAGATAGGCAACTAAGAAAGATAAGCAGACAATGGCCTACAAAGACATGCATGAAGCTTAGCTGGTAGTTGGACAGCTAAGCAGAGCGTAAGGTATTTAAGCAGAAAAGCATCTACAGACCAACATACACAGAGAGACAACAACAAACAAGTTGAGAAACAGAAAGACAAGCACACCAAAACAGAGGTAGACGAAGATCAAGAAAAACAGCTCGAGCGATTTGACAGATATACATGTGCGGAGGTCTGCTTTCTGCTAACTAGTCAGTCAGCTAGACACTAGCTAGGCAGACAAGTACAGAAAGTAAGTGAGAGACAGGTACAGGTAGGCACAGCAATCATTAGCATCGCTCAATAAACAGTAGACGTGATATAGCTACTGACATGGCTAGATACGAACTGACCATGACACAGATTTCAGCAGATATCTTAGACATACAAATTGCAAGGATTTTTCATATGAATGAATATGATGTTGCTGTTGTCAAGTGGCCCGTTTTTGTTGATTATTGGAGCTCTTGGGACCCCAGAAAGCTGAATGCATTCCTGTATGTAGAAGCTCTCAAATGAAACATTGTAAGCCTCATTGCCAAACATTTGTACAGGTATTAGGTCTCCATGGGAAATAAAAAATAAAAAAAACACCGTGCAAGCTGGATGACATTCATGACACCTTCAAGTGGAATTAAGCCAGTTACCCTGAAAGTGCCCTTTAAAAACGGGATGTACATTAACATTTTCCTTTTCCGTCGCTTAAAAGCAGGAACAAGTTCAACAAAAAGCATCAAAAAATTCCACAACATAGTCGGAAAAGCCTAAAATGAGACATAAAACGTGTTTGCAACTTAACAGAAATGGAAACATTTTCACACTAAGGTACATCCGTGTCCACTATAATTTTTTATCAATACATTATGGCCATATAACAATATGGACAAACTCAGAGTCAAGATACAGATCTGGATTGAAGATATACTGTTTAGTGGTTAAGTTGTTGGTCGTGCAAACTAGGCAGGAGACATTTAAAACCATTTTCACCAATACAGTAATATTTTTCTTCAAGAAAATATTTCAGGATTATTTTTGCTGCAGTTACTTTGCTGAAAACTGCCTCTGTGGGCTTTGCAGAACAAGTTTCTGAAAATATTTTTGTCAGTAGACATCTTACAGCAGTCTCCGGTAGATTCTGAACAGATGACCTCTTTCTCGTGAGAATTTCAATGCGGTATGCCTGCTGCAGAAATGAACTGCAGTCTCGTCATGTTTTTATTCCGGAAAGAGGGGGCTGTTTTTCTGTAGTCTTTAGGATTCCGAGGAAGAACTAAAAGTAATAATTTTTGCAATGACGGAAAACCGATAAGAATTCCCCCCCCCCCCCAAGAAACCCACATCCAGGTGGTAAACATTCAGGTGCTTCTAGTTGCTAGACCTTGCATTCCAACAGAGGATTCGACGGATTTCCAATGAGTCTCAGAGGCACCAAACAGTGGCCTCTTGGTAGGGAAGGTCTAAGGAGGAACCGGCCATCCTTTCTCTGCTAGGCGGACAGCCAAGTCCACTAACAAGATGATGCCCGGAACAGTTCAGATTTCAGAGTATGTGCAAGGATGGGGTGGTCCCTCTCTCAAGGGCAATTCAACACCTCGCTTTATCTAGGGATCAAGGGTCCACGCTCCCAACTTCCACCCACTCAATTCTAGGCCGGCACCGGTAAGCGCGGTGGGGAGGGAGTCGATAGATGACGAAATAGGTAAAATTAAATAAAACCTATTCCGTTGTCTGTCGACCCCCCCCCAACCCCCCTCCACCGCACTTACCTGCACCGACCGCGACTGTTAGGCTGCCAGCCAGGTGGGTGATGGAGGCCCCGGCAGTGCAGGTATTAGGGGCGGGCGGGAGGGATTGGGGACAGGCAGAGGGAATGTTTCTTGTTTTGGAGGGGGCTCCCTCTCCATCTAAGCCATGCCACTACATGCCTTGCAGAATGTGTGCAATGGCATAGAATAAGAAATAGTTAAACACTCTGGAAAGACCCAATCGACTTACCCAAGCAGGCCCCTGCAGCATTCGGGGGCCCAATCGTTCAGGGGTCTCCATAGAGACCAAGACTATTGAATGACTGTGTGATCTGGGAGACACTGGGGCCCCTAAACACATTCTGCAGGGGGGGGGCCATCATTTTGTGTAACACCTCTGCTGCCAGCAAGCCTACCTGCTAATGTAGTATTCAAGGCACTCTAGCCCAGGTCTTACGTATCATAGGTCTCAGGCTACCAGTCATCCTACAAGCTGACCTTCCACTAAAGCTTAAATCCCACTATTCATCCACATCTCAGCAGTCCTCCACTCCATCCTCTCTGCAAGCTTGATGTTGCTACTCGGCCTCTTCCTCTTAACCCCTTCCCCACTCATGACGGAACCACTCCGTCATGAGCCACGGTCGCCGTGTGCTCATGACGGAGTGGTTCCGTCATGCTGCGGCCGTTGGCGGCCGCGCCGCCCACGCGGCGCTAATTCCCCGCCGGTGCGAGCGATTAGCGCAGTGGGCGGAGTCATGACGGAACCACTCCGTCATGAGCACAGCTCAACCGCGGCTCATGACGGAGTGGTTCCGTCATGAGCACCGCGCCACCGCGCTGCCCCCAAACCCCCCCCCAGCGCTGCGGCGGAATTCCCGCCGCAGCGAAAGGGTTAATGCATAAAGGGACCACTGGCATGTCAGATGCCTAAGGGACACACGCCAAGCTAGTACCCTCCCCTTGATGTACTAAATGGGTAGGTGAGCCAGAATATCAATCAGCAGTCAGAGAGGGCTTGACGTCTCATAGTCTCCTCAGCATCGAAGGCTGCTAGCCAGCCTAACATGTGCCCTCTACCCCCGCAAGACTTAATGTCCTCTTCCTGCCATTGCACTCCTTGCCCAAACATAAGATTGCCTAGGCCGGCCACACAGCCTAGCAGCCAACTTCCTCAACTCAAAGCTTAACTTATCCTAACCCACAATGTCCCTCCCTTCCCAATACACCAGCTACCTAAGGGTACCATCTCACCCTTCCAAGAAGCTGCACTATTCTAGGGCTGGTAAACAAGGACTATATGAATCACAAATGCACAGACTGCATGAAGTATTCTCCAAGGAGAATGTCAGCATTTTTGCCTTGAGAAAGCCGAAGATGTACTAGTAACAGGGTGAAACACAAGCTGGCAAAGAGGCTATAAGCTTCACTCAAGTAAATAGTACATGGAATAGCTTTTACAAAAAATAAACAATGTACAACCAATTTATACACATAAAAACAACAACGATCACAAACTACTAGAGAGTTGTCACTCTACTATCTAAAGGACTATATAATGGAAAGAAAATTACTTCTCATTCAGTGGTGCTCTCTACCTATCGCTTCATTGCACCTTCACACGAGCCTGTATGGACAGGCAAAATGACTTGATATTGTCTGCACATCTTTGCATACCTTTGCCTTTTTCCCTTGAAGCTTTAAAGCTTTTTCCACTGGCTATAAAGTATTGCAAAAAACAAAAATAAATACATACATTAATTGTTAAAGGCCCATGTTGTGCATCAGCAGTATAACTAAACAAGCACCGGAATAGCCAATAGGTCTTGCCTATGCAAGAGCTATTACCTTTGCCTATGTGTTTTAGCCATGTTGGACACCAGTGTGGCTGCTGTTCAACATGGCTAAACCATAGAGGTTTAAAGGAGAATGGATTGGAGTGTCGTGAACTGGAGTAGAGTGGAGTGTTATGGAGAGGCATGGAGAGTCGTAAAGTGGTATGGAGTGGTGCAGAGTAGAGTGGAGTGGTGCTGAGTGTTGTCGAGTATCGTAGTGGGCGTAGAGTTTCACAGTGGAGTAGAGTGTTGTCGAGTATCGTAGTGGGAGTAGAGTGTCAGAGTGGAGTAGAGTGTTGTAGACTGGAATGGCATGAAGTGGTGTAGAGCAGAGTGGCATAGAGGGTGCTGAGTGAAGTAGAGTAAAGTGACGTAGAATGGAGTAGAGGGTGTTGTAGAGTGGAGTGGCATAGAGTGGAGTAGTGTAGGAGAGCAGAATGGCATAGAGTACAGTGTTGTAGAATGGAGTGGAGTGTATTGGCATGGAGTTGCGTGGGGGGAGTAGCGTAGAGCATTGTAGAGTGGAGTAGTGTCAGAGTGGAGTAGAGTGAGGTAGAGTAGAGCGTCATAAAGGGGAGTATTGTAGAGTGTCGTAGAGTGAAGCATTGTAGAGTGGACTATAGTGAAGTGGCGTAAAGTACAGTGGTGCAGAGTAGTTTAGCATAGAGTGCATTGGTTTTGAGTAAAGGGGTGTAGCGTCCATTGGTGTAGAGTGTAGTTACATAGAATAGAGTGGTGCAGAGTAGATTGGAATGTGGTAGAGTGCAGAGGCATAGAGTGGAGTTGTGCAGGGTAGAGTGGAGTTGTGCAGGGTAAAGTGGAGTGGTGCAAGGTATAGTGCAGAGGTGTAGATTAGAGTGGCCTAGAGTGCAGTGGCATAAGTAGAGTGCTGTAGAGTGCAGTGGCATGGAGTGCAACGGTTCAGAATAGAGTGTCATAGAGTGGAGTGATGCAGAGTAGAATGGCGCTGAGTGCAGTGGCATAGCGTGCACTGGTGAAGAGTGCAGTAGAGTGGCGTAGAGTTGAGTGGTGCAGAGTAGAATGCAAAGGCATTGAGTGCAGTGGCACAGAGTATAGTGGCACAGAGTAGAGTGGTGTTGAGTTCAGTGGTGGAGAGTGCAATCTTGAAGAGTAGAGTGTCAGAGTGCAATGACATAGATTGCATTGGCGTAGAGTGTATTGGCATAGAGTAGAGTGGTGCAGTGGCAGTAGAGTGCAGTGGTGCATAGTAGAGTGAGGTAGAGTGCACTGGCGCACAGTAGAATTGAGGATCAAGACTTATTTGCAAATGGCTGGGTTCAAACTGGAATGGCATGGGGAGCAAAAAAACGATGGATTTAGGCCCAGATCTCTGTACGATAAACAGCGTTTACAACGCTGTTAATACCACGCGGGTAGGTTACAACGCGGACATTACATCGTCCGCGTTGTTACCACGGATGGCATTACATCGCAAGTCATTTCTACGACTTGCGCTAGATGGCGCGCAACACTAGGGAATGTGTTGGATTCTAAGTCCAACACATTCCCTGCTATTGCGCTAACTGGAGTAGGAATAGTAATTTATACTATTCCTAAGTCCAGCGCACCATCTAGTGCAAGTCGTAGAAACGACTTGCGATGAAAAGTCATGCGTGGTAACAACGCAGACGATGTAACGTCCGCGTTGTAACCTACTGTGGGGTAATGGATGGCGTAGTAACATCATACCTTCCTCTGTACTGGGGTAAATGTATGACATTGTTCTGCATTCTGTCCATCAACTTTTTGTATTTGAGTGGAATAGAGAGGCATACAGTGACGTGGCCTAGAATGCAGTGTCACAGAATGCAGTAGTGAACAACAGAGTGGTGTGGAGTGGCGTAGAGTGTAGTGGTGTAGAGTAGGGTGACGTAGAGTGCTTTGGCATACAATGCATTAGAATGGCATAGAGTAGAGTGGTGTAGAGTGTCGTGGCTAAAAGGTGCAGTGTGGCAGAGTAGAAGGGGCATAGAGTGAATAGGTGTAGAGCAGATTGGCGTAGTGTGCAGTGGCTTAGAGTGTTGCAGAATAGAGTATAGTGCAGTGGTGTAGACTAGACTGGAGAAGAGTGCAAGAGGGTAGAGTGTATTGGTTTTGAGTAAAGTGGTATAGAGTGCAGCGGTATAGAGTGGAGTTGCACAAAGTGGAGTGGGGCAGGGTAGATTGGAGTGGCGTAGAGTGGAACAAAGTGGCGTGGAGTAGATCGTTTCAGACTAGAGAGAAAGAAGTGGTATAGAGTGCAGTTGTGCAGAGTAGAATAGAGTGGGTTAGAGTGGATTGGCATAGAGTGCAGTGACAAAGAGTGCCACGGAGCATAGTAGAGTAGTGTGTGGTAGAGTGCATTGGCCTAGAGTAAAGTCGTGTAGAGCAGAGAGGAGTTGAGTGAGGTGGCGCAGAGTGAAGTGGTGCAGAGTAAAGTGCAGTGACGCAGAGTGGAGTGGCACAGTGTGGAATGGTGCAGAGTGGAGTGGGGTAAAGTGGAGTATGTGGTAGCACACTGCCTTTACAGCTAACAAACACATCTTCAATTGAAATGACACATACAGTTTTACTAAAAAAAGTATACAGCTCACAAACAATAACGTGAGGAAATGTCATCACCTCGTAGTGTATTGATTTTTTGTGGTCGAATTAATATATTTGTTTCCACAACGCTTCAGGTTCACAAAAAATGTGTGCTTCAATTGAGCTTTCCATATTCTGATAAATCTGAACAGTTCAGACATTTAAATTTTGTTTTGTGTTAGAAAACAAAAAAACGTCATACTGCACACCCCAAGTAGCCAACTAGACAAAATAACATCCTACAGCCTTTCTGTCTCACATGGGTACCCAGCAGGATTGGCACATAAAGCCTCTCACTTTAAAGTCAGGGAAAGAAAAGTAATCACCATCTCCCTGAAAGACAGATCCTGACACTGTGCCTCTGTGTTTGAATGCACAGTAAATGTGACAAGATAAGAACACTATTTGAAGGCCTGTTTACAGATATTCAGTACTGGTTAAAGAATACAGTAAATAGGATTTGGGCAAGGGAAGGGAGGAACTCAAGCCGGACAGCCTAAACAAATAAAGCAAGCAAATTTGATTAACAAACCACAAAACCATTGGTACGCAATGGGCAGAAAGCATTCTCAGGTTGGTTTCTGAATTTCCTCCAAGATGCCGTTAGCAAACCAGACAGCTGCACTGCCTGGCAGTCTTCGACCTAAAAAGCATGTAGATGGCAAACAGTGAAGCGTTTAAATGAGAAGCCAAAACCGAACTGATAATATTAGGAACCAGAACGCTGGAATGTTTTTTCCACACTGATCATGAGTGGGGCAATACAGATGTGTATTTGACAACAGGTGTTATACCTACATGCTAGCGTTAAGGAGAAAAAAGGCTGCAGATGCTATGTATTAGACTTCCAAAATGTCCCATCTCATTAAAATGTGTCACTAATTATTGATTCTTCCTTGAAGCATTAAATAGGCTGAGGAAAAGCTCCATGTGCATCTGTCATAGACAATACTCGGAATTAGAATTACTCTTTAGGCTTTCCTAGAAACCTTCCCAACTCTTCGTCCCACCCAATCACTACCTTTCTTGCCTAAAGATCTGCATCTGGTCCTGGCTCCTCGCATTTTCACTACGCAAGAAAACTGTATGGTTCACATAAGCTGAAAACCGAGTCTCGACGGTAGAAACATATGCAGTCTTCACTTTCACACTATGACTGACTGAAATTTCTTTATTCAGTTAATAATTAAATAATAAAAACTTTCGTACTTAATGGAGTTGTTGAGGCGCTTGGAGGAAAGAGAGGAAGAGGCTGAAAGAAGAAGCCAGAGAAACATCTGTGCAGTGGGCATTGTGGAGGTTGCAGAAGGCACGTTGAGGGATCAATTTCTTACTAACTGGCTACAAACCTGGATTCCAGCAGATAAGTTCTCACCATGTTGTATTCTTGAATATGTGTACAGAGGTCCAGCATCTAGGAGGCCCTAAGTGCCCCACCAAAACCTATGTTGCTCGCCTCCTTAGTTATTTAAAGAGAGACATCATTCAGAGGGAGGCGTGCACCAGTACTGCCTGACAATCCAAGAATATTTTTTTTTTTTTTTTTTTTTTTTTTAATTTTTAAAAACCTTTATTCGGATATTTCAGATACACAGCTATTCAGCCGACAACCCGGAGGTTCGGCAGCTCGTCAATCAACATATGTAGTCTTCTATAGCTGTCATGCAGGAGAGAAAAAAGGTTTCAATTTTTAAAGAAAAACATAACGAGCAAGGCAATATACATCATGTGTTCGCGTCAGATCCCACCGATGAGGCGGCCCCATATCCACCATCAGATCAGCCCTCAAGTGTGGAGGGGAGGGAGAGGCAGAGGCACTAACTTTCTATCAGATTTCATCCGCAAAACTCAAGTCGGAAGTGGGGCTAGGGGGAAAGGTGCTCCTCTGGTGGGTCAGTGGCAGGAGGCAGGCAGATGTACCCCCTATACTGGTTCCACCCCCCCCACACCTTGTGCCATTTCTTGGGCCTCCCCCGTGCACAATACACTGTTTTCTCCTGAAACATGCACCAGTCCATGTTG
This sequence comes from Triturus cristatus, assembly GCF_964204655.1. NCBI lineage: Eukaryota > Metazoa > Chordata > Amphibia > Caudata > Salamandridae > Triturus > Triturus cristatus. The sequence continues at coordinate 1,220,128,237 of NC_140585.1, forward strand.
TTCTTCCATGCATCCAGGGTGGGCGGGCTAGGGGATCCCCACAATCGTGCAATATCCCGCTTGGCCACCATATTACCAAGGGTCACCCATTGAGTCTGCGCAGCATCGTAGTCTGTAGGGCCCCACACGTTCAAGAGACAGCGCCGCGCCTCTGAGTGCAACACAATACCCGTGACCTCCTGCATCACAACATGAATCTGCTTCCACAATTCCGCAATCACACCACACTCCCATATAATGTGCAGAAAGGTGCCCACCATCCCGCAGCCCCTCTTACACAGCCCGTCCTCGGAGAAACCCATGTGGACCAACCGGGGGCCAGTGACATAGACTCTGTGGAGTATCTTAAGCTGGACCAGCCGCAGCCTGGCGGGGATGGCAACCTCTTTCGGGGAGGAGACAGCGCACTGCCAGTCCTCATCGTCCAGCTCAAGACCGTCTCTAGTCCACTGGTCCCGCACCCCCAGGAGGAGATCAGTACGGACGTTCACCAGCTTCTTGTAAATGAGAGAGATTGTGCTCTCCGGCACATGGCCGTCCAAGATCCGGTCCTCCAACGGAGAGGATTCGGGCACCTTCTCCCCCTCAACGAGGACCGACCGCAGCGCATGACGTACCTGCGCGTACCGGAAGTATTCCGTGCCCTCTAGCGCATATTCCGTCTGCAGCTCTGTAAACGACTTAATCCGCCCCTTGGCCAGCATGTCCCCCACCCTGGAGATACCAATCAGGTCCCATTTGTCGAAACCCTTAGAGTTCCAGAGTTTCCCCAGCATGTCCGAGTCAAACAGCGGAGTGGCCAGTGTGAGTCTATCCTTCCACCCCAGGGAGTTCGTGACTGCCTTCCACACGTGCACCGCCACCCCGGTCGGCCCCGTGAGGGATCCAGCCGGGGCCCTTGAATAAAGTGCTCTATAGTAGCCACCACCCCGCAACAACCACCGGTCCATAGCGAAGCCGGGGCTAAGCGCAGGACCGTAGACTCCGTGGTTGACTGCGCTCAGTTGGGAGGCCCAATAGTATCTCCGGATGTCGGGAAGCGCGATACCCCCGTCATACCAAGGGAGAGTTAGTTTTGCTATCGCTATACGCGGGCGGCCGTCCCACAGCAGCGAACGCTGTAGACTCTCAACCTCCCGAAAGTAACTGGCCGGGACCAGCTCCTGGGTGTTCTGCAGGGCATAGAGAAAGCGGGGAAGCGACATCATTTTAAAGAGCGCCGCACGACCGAGGAGGGAAAGCGGCAGCCGCCTCCAGCCTGCCACGTCCCGCCGCAGGCGCGCCAACGGAGGGAGCAGGTTTCGCTCATACCGTACCGTGGGGTCGGCTGAAATATAGATCCCAAGATACTGAAAGCCCTCCCGGGCGATCTGGATCGGGCAATTCCGCGGGGGAACCGGAGCGTCTCCACACAGGGCGTACAGATATGACTTACCCCAGTTGATGGTGAGCCCCGAGTTCCTCCCGAAGGAAGTCAAGATGTCGCAGACAACTATAAGGGACTTCCGGGGTGAGGTAAGATAGAGCAGAATGTCGTCGGCATAGAGGGAAATGAGGTCCTCGTGATCGGGGGACCAGCGAATCCCCCTCACGTCTGGGTGCCACCGTATCCATGCCGCTAGCGGCTCAAGGGCGAGAGCGAACAACAGCGGCGAGAGGGGACAACCCTGCCTGGTACCCCTTCCCAAGTCGAAGGGATTGGAGGCCCTCCCGTTAACCGCAACTTTGGCGAGAGGTCCTTCGTATAAGAGCCTCACCCAGCCCACAAATCCGGGCCCGAAGCCGAACTTCGCGAGCGCGGCCCACAAATATGCCCACTCAACCGTGTCGAACGCCATCGTTGCGTCGAGCGCCGCCACCACGGCCGGTTCCCGCATCGTCCCGACCCTTGCGATCACACCATGAATGCGCCTAAGATTCAACGCAGTATTCCGATGTGGGATGAATCCAGATTGGTCGGGGTGGATCAGGTCACCGATCACCCTGACTAGCCGGTTTGCGAGGATTTTAGCAAGGATCTTCGGCTCAGCGTTAAGGAGCGAGATCGGCCGGTATGAACTGCACCTGTCTCTAGGCTTGCCATCTTTATGGATGACCACGATCATTGCCAGGCGCTGGTCGAGCGGGAGGGAACCCGTCGCCCGCGCCTCCACAAACATGGCTCGTAGATGCGGAGCGATCTTGTCCGGCTGGAGTTTGTAGAGCTCAATGGGCAGACCATTCGGACCCGAGGCCTTGCCCGGACGCAAAGAACGGATCGCCCCCGCAATCTCATCGACCGTGATGTCGCCATCAAGGTCGTCCCTGTCCACGTCGGAGAGGCAAGGCAGGGCGAGATCGCGCAGGAGTGCACATGAGTCCTCCACAGGCCTGTCCGACACGGATGTATAGACCGTGCGGAAGTAATCCGCAAAGCACTGGACTATGTCCTCCGGCTCCGTGACCAGGACGCCAGCCTCCGTCACTAGGTCCGGCACCACTCGATTGACCCTCTCCTTCTTGTCCAGCCACGCGATCAATTTCCCGGCCTTGTCCCCGACGTCGTACAGACGGCCCCGCTGTTCCCTACTCAGAGCCTTGGCTGCGTCAGTCACGAGGGCCCTGTACTCCGATTGCTTAAGGCTCAATTCGTGCAGCGCCTCCTCCGTGACCTCACCCTCCAGGGCCAGCCCTAGGTCTGCGATCTCCGCCTCAAGCTGGGCGACCTCCGCGTCCCTCCGACGCTTGGCCGCTGTAATCAAGGAGAGGGCCTCACCCCGAATCACGGTTTTGAATGCTTCCCACAAGGACACCGCCGACGTGACCGAACCGAGGTTTTCTTGAAAATAACGGTCGATCGCCTTAAGTACCTCACTACGAGTCACAGGGTCTCTAAGATGCCACGGGTTAATTGGGGCCACCCTACCACCCACTCCTCTGGCAACATCCATACAGATCCACACCGGAGAATGGTCAGAAATACCTCGTGCCATGTGCCTGGCCTCAGAGACACTGGAAGCGTGTGCAGCCAGAGTAAGGACATAATCAATTCTGGAGAGACTGCCATGCGCACCTGAGTGGAAAGTGTACTGCCGTTGTGTGGGATGCAACATTCTCCAACAATCAACCAGCCCTAGGGTATCTATGAAATCAGGAAGCCACTTCTGAGCCCCCCCCGAAATCCTCTGCGGGTGCCTGTCAAGCAGGCCTGAGCCGACCGCATTAAAGTCACCACCCACCACCAACACGCCCTCTGGGAGATCCAGTAATGTCCTCTCTAAGTCCGCTAGGGTAGTGGGCTGCAATGCAGGGGGGACATAAACCGACACCAGGACCAGCGTCCTGCCCTCCCACCGTCCCGCTACTGCCGCGAAGCGCCCCCTATCGTCTACAGTAGTAGAGTCAACCTCAAATGGGAGAGAGGACCTGACTAGTATTCCCGCCCCTCTGGAACCCGAGGTGAACCCGGAATGCGCAACAAACTTATAGCCTTTACGATTGAGTGCATGGCACGTGTTGCCAATCAAGTGCGTCTCTTGCAAGAGGACAATATCAGGGGCACATCTCTTCAGAAATTGCAGTACAATCCCACGCTTAATACGATCCCCCAGGCCATTCACATTCCAACTGAGTATTTTGAGGCCCCTACCCCCCATCCCAGCATGTAAGGAGACCACCACCACCCACGTGGAACCCGACCCGAACCACAGGAGCTTGCATCATGACGCCTTGCAGAACCAAAAACAACAACAACCCCAACAACAAACCCCACCCACCCCCCACCCTGCACCCCTGCGTAAGCTCTAAAGTGCCCCCCAACTTGCAGTGTGCCTGTTGCCCCTTATAAAACTAGTCTACGGAAAGAACCCCAGAGGAGGAAAAGCTCCCCTACTGCCCCCGCCACCCCCCGGACTATCAACCTCCCGGAGGGATCGGAGTCGTGGTACTTAAGTCCCGGTTCAATGTTCGTCACCGGCACCATCTGCGCCACCAGAGCGTTCCATGCCAGGCCGCCCTTGGGGCAGAGTGTCCAACCAGTCTCCGACCATGTCGGGTGCCTCAAAAAAGAAAGTTCGCTCTTCGAACACCACCCGCAACCTTGCAGGAAAGAGCATGGCATATTTTAGTCCCATCTCACGCAGTCGTCTCTTGACCGCCATGAAGCCTTGCCGCTGCTTTTGCACCATCTGAGTGAAGTCCGGATAAAAGCTTACAGTAGTGTTCTGGAATGGCAGCGGGCCGGCCATCCGCGATGCTTGTAGTATGGCATCTCGATCCCTGAAATTAAAGATCCGGGCGACAATCGGCCTTGGTGGGGCCCCCACCTTGGGCCTCCCGCCAGGAACTCTATGGGCCCGTTCGACGGTAAAGAACTTGCTAAGGCCTTTGGGTGCCAGATGGTTCACCACCAGGTCCTCCACGAACAGGTCCACCGACTGCTCCTCCGAATTTTCCGGGACCCCAATGATGCGGACGTTGTTGCGCCTAGCACGGCCTTCGAAGTCCTCCAACCGGCGGGCGAAGTGATCATTTGCTGCCCGGAGAGTACGGACTTCCCGCTGGAGGCCGGAGACATCGCCCAGGAGGCCGGCAGTCTTGAGGTCCAAGGACTGAACCCGCTCATTAGTTTTGCCGAGGTCGGCCCGAACCAGGTTGACATCTATCGATATGGCATCTACTTTTTGTGCCAGGGTCTCAAATTGCTGCCCAATCGAGGACTTCATCCCTTCGATGGCCCCCATGATGTCCTGCAGGGTTAATTCTGTGGAGGGGGACGCCGCGTCCTTCGAGGCTTCCGACGTCGGGCCCGATTCGCCCGGGGACCCCCTCTGATGGGCATAGCGGTCCATGGTATTAGTCTGGGTGGAGGTGCCCCGCCTGGTGTTCTTGGGCTTCTGCTTTTCGGCGTCCGACCTGGTCGACATCTCAATCTGCCGTGTAGACAATCTCCTGGCCCGTACAGGGTAAATGGGCATGCAACCAGTGGCTGGCGCCGCGCACGCCCCGTCACGGGCGCCCTGGAGACTGGAAGGCGAAATCGAAAGTGAAAGTGAAATCCCCTCCACCTCCGACGACTCCTCCCCGACCAGGCCGCTGTTGTTCAATTAGGGCACGGGCACTGTGCCAACGCAAGTCCCGGGCACCGTGCGGGGATTAGGCCCCAAACTTCCAGGCAGTATAACTTCGGTCTCCAGTGGGCGATTTCGACCCGGACAACGGTTCCCGCCTCAGCAGCAGATCCTCTCCAATAGTCCGGGCATCAAGTACAGGATAATAGACAGGATAGATGCCGGAGGGAGCGAGGGTCTCGGGAGCTCTAGGCTCACGCGGCCATCTTGATCACGCGCTAAGCTCCTCCCCCGACAATCCAAGAATATTGATATTCCCGGACTACACACACCTGGTGCAGCTATAGAGGGGGCCCTTTCTCACAGTTATACAAAAACTCAGAGCTCTTCAATTGGAATACGACTTGATGTTTCCCGTCAAGCTCCGAGTTACCTTCCAAGGTTAAACTTACTTTTTTGAAACACTGGTCAAGGAAAGAAAGAAATCAGAGAATAAGAGACACCCCTCAAACTAACCTGAGCCTTAATTACAGGTGACAGCAAGACGGAAACGACCCTAAAGCAAAGGTACAATGCCAGCAATGGGGGCTGGGGTGGGCAAGAGGGCCTCCTCTCAACACACCTTTGACAAAGAGGCGTGTGACTATGCACAGCATGACCTGGGGAGGGAGGGTGGGGACTGTCCCATTGCATGTATAAGCTTCTTCTCCGTGACCTGAACGCTCTGTTCCTGGGGTCACATCAGTCCTCTTTTATGGTCACTGATCCTTCCATAATGCCACCTCTCCTCATTAATCAGACTCTACTGATTCTTGCAACATACTTCTGATGTACACCGGACTGGGAAGTACGTATCAGTTTCGGTCATGGCCATGGTAAGGCAGTAGATCAAACAACCCAGATGGCGTAAGATCTCCATAAGTACATCCCTATGTACACCACCTGTCAGACTTAAATGTTCATAGATTTTTAAGGGTGACAGATGCTTCAGGGGAGGAAGCATAGAGTGGGTGGAGGTTGGGCCAGTCAGGGTCTTTTGAAATGTTTTGGTTTGGTGGTTTATTTGGTTTCACAACATAACACAGGCATGAATTGGTTCGCTGCTGACATGTAAAAAGGAATACAACACCTCAGTTGAAATAAGGTGGGTGAGATAGAAAGAAACACGTGGGTCCCACCACAGGTCCTCGTCACAACACACATGCAGTGGACAGTGGAGGTGTGCTCCCTGCAGTGTGCCTCTCTTACAGGTCAATTATGCACAGCAGTGACTCCTCACGTGTTAGAATGCCCAATGTAACTCATGGACAATACCGTATTATGCCCTGGAATTGAATCAATCAATCAATCAATCATTTGTAAAGCGCACTACATACCCGCGAGGGTCTCAAGGCGCTGGGGGGGGGGGGGGGGGGGGTTGCTACTGATCGAACAGCCAGGTCTTGAGTGTTCTCCTGAAGGTCAGCAGGTCTTGGGTCTGTTGTAGGCTCAGTGGGAGAAAGATCTCCCGCCGGTGGTAGTTCTTTGGATGCGCGAAACGGTGGCTAGTGAGAGGTCGGCGGAGCGTAGCTGGCGGTTGGGGATGTAGAAGGAGAGACGACTGTTGAGGTAGGCAGGGCCGGTCTTGTGGAGTGCCTTGTGTGCGTGGATGAGGAGCTTGAAGGATATTCTCTTGTTGACGGGGAGCCAGAGCAGGTTTCTCAGGTGGGGGGTGATGTGGCTGGGGCGTGGTACGTTGAGGATCAGTCGTACCGAGGCGTTTTGGATGCGTTGCAGTCGTTTGATGAGCTTGGTCGGGGCTCCCGCGTAGAGTGCGTTTCCGTAGTCGAGTCTGCTGCTGACGAGGGCCTGGGTGACTGTCTTTCTTGTATCTGTTGGGATCCATTTGTAGATCTTGCGGAGCATGCGGAGAGTGTTGAAGGAGGAGGAGGAGACGTCGTTGACTTGCTTGGTCTTTGAGAGCGTTGAGTCTAGGATGATTCCCAGGTTGCGTGTGTGGTCTGTGGGTGTCGGGGCTGTCCCCAGTGCCGTCGGCCACCAGGAGTTGTCCCAGGCTGAAGGGTTGGAGCCGAGGATGAGGACCTCCATCTTGTCCGAGTTCAGCTTAAGGGGACTGGTCCTCATCCAGTCGGCGACGGCCTTCATTCCTTCGTGGAGGTTGGCTGTGGCGGTGATGGGGTCCTTGGTGAGGGAGAGGATCAGTTCAGTGTTGTCGGCGTAGGAGATTATGTTGAGGTCGTGCTGTCGGGCGACATGTGCAAGCGGGGTCATGTAGATGTTGAACAGTGTCGAGCTTAATGATAAAATTAAATAGAGACAGTAATAGAAGATGTCAAAAAGCATGCTCCTAATGATTTCCTTCTTCACGGAGACACACCTTTCCAGCACCAAATGAGAATTTTTGGGTCATCACGAGTACACAAGAGTATATTATTAAGGGTTTTCTCTGGGATCTCGGGGGGGGGGTGGCAATCATCCTCAGCAAATCCTTCCTGTTCCTGGTAACAGCAACACAAAGAGATGCACTGGGAAGGGTTCTGAGAGTGAGCGGCATGCTGAGTAGGCAAGGGTGGTCCCTGATTAGTGTATAAGTCCCTCCAGGTTCATCTGAGGATATCCTTGCATTCTTTTCCAAAGTACTCCCTGCCCCTTCCTGATTTGCCAATCGTTGGTGGTGACTTCAACTTGGTGATGAATGCATCTCTTGATGTGCTTTCATCAGCCTCTTCCAGCAGACCAAAGGCCTTCTGCAAGTGGATAGCCGCGCTGGGCCTTGTTGACACATGCAGTTGATGGAAAGGGGAAGTCAGGCAGTACGCTTACTACTCATCTCAGCATTACTCTACATCACCTATTGATTAAATCTTATTTCCAGTGTCAGACTCCACTGGTATAAAACAAACCTGTATTCTTCCTACAGCGCTCTCTTACGATGCCCTAATCGAAACAGTATTCCACAGTACAAAAAGAGGACAGAGGAGGGTTTGTCCTATGAACACCTTGAGGCTGAAAGATAAGCACTTGGCCAAACTGCTCATTAAGCAAACAACAGAATACTTTGAAATTATACCAATTTGGTTCCCTTGGCTTCGGCCCACTGTGAGGCATTTAAAAATGTAATCTGAGGAAAGGATATGGGGTACCTCAAGGGCAGAGCTAGGAATCGAGAAAGGGAACTAGAAACCTTAGATCAGGAAATATTGATTCTAGAAAATAGTGTCAGAGAACACACTTAGATGGCTGGAAATGGCTCTTTCCACTCAAAAAATTACGTTGATAGACTCAGCCAAAATGTGTGGGTATTTTCTAAACATAGAGGTTACAAATTGGGGTAAAGGTGGGGAAGCTGCTATTCTAGCTGGCCAACAGGGAAGTGGAAGTATGGAAAGTCACAAGCAGTTGAAGTCCAACAGCATAGATATTGCGGAAATCTATTCTGCATACTACAGACAAATGTGCGCACAGTGTGTGCTCCCAAAGGTAGAATTGGTTCATCCAATATTCAATGATCTCCTCCTCTACCACTTTATCAGATGCAGTGCGGGTGGAGCTTGACATCCTTATCTCAGATAAGGAGATACAAAAAGCAATAACAGAGATACTCTGGCAAGCCTTGGGCCAAAAAGGCAACCCACTGGTGTTTCTTAAAAAGTATGCATTGCTATGGACAGCAGATTCAGCCTTCTCCAACTTTGCTTCTAAAACGTGGAATGACCTGCTGCTACAAATAGGAGCCACCACCTCGCTTTTTTGAATTCCGCAAGAAGGTGAAGACCTGGCTTATTGAGTAGTCACACTAGGCCCTAGGTGTGCCTAGACTCACACCGGCTCAGGACCAGGATACCCTACCGGCTTATAGTGCACTCTACAAATCTGCTTAACATAACATCTAAGTGCAGTATTTGGGGAGATTCATACTACAGGATCCTTTTCCCTATGATTTACAGGAAGCAACAATCTCTGTAGTCTTAAAAGCAGGAACCCACCCCCCGAGTGCAGCTAGTTTCAGCCAATATAAGTTATAAACATTGTAGTGAAGGTAATTTATATCAAAAAATGTCCAAAGCAGTACACACCCTCATTAACTATGATCAAAATCTCTTCATGCCGGCCTGCAGCACCTGTCACTGCCTTAGACATAACCCTATTGCTCTGGCTCACGCAACACGAGTGGATGTGGCTCTGTTATCCATTGACTTTGAAAATCCCTTTGATTCAGTGCATTGGCCTTTCCTGCACCAGGTGCTTCAGAAGTTTGCCTTTGGCAAAGATTAGTGTAGACATTATATACTGCTCCCTGGGCACAGGTCAGGGTGAAAGGGGTGCTATCTTCACATTTGCATGCAGCAGTGGTCTCCACTCTCCCCAATCATATTTGCATTAGTTATTGTACCCCTGGCTGTGTGGTGGTGCTGTGATGCAAAAATGATAGGATTTTGCTAAAAGAAGGGGCAGAAAGATATGGTATATCCCTCTGAATGGATGGGTTCTTGCTTTACATTTAGCAATCCGATATTTTCCTTCCCTGGGTGACTCATAGGCTGTTAATCTCTACAGCTATGCTTCTGATCTACAGGTAAACTGGGACAAAACCATATTTATGTCAATACTCCCCAACCCACCACAACGCCTCCAACATACCCCCAATAAAGGTGGCAGATACCCACTTAAAATATCTGGGAGTTGAAAGATGCAAACAAGGGGCGGGACCTGAACATTACACCATTGTTTTGACACACTATACGAGAGCTGAATGGATGGGCTTACTTGGAACTAGCATTATGGAGGGTAGTGCAATATTTGAGTCAATATTGCTACCCGATTTTTAAACATACTGAATTTTCTATGCGTGCCCAATTCTTTCAAGACCCATAATCTCTTACTGAGGAACTTTTTGATGAATTGGTGGTCGGCCACAAGTTTCTTTTATGAAATGCCCACAGTTACAATATGATGATGGTATAGGGAAACACCCGACGTTCAGTTATATTACTAGACTCACATTTAATTCCACTCAATGATTGGCTCTTTGGAGAAGAGGACAACTGATGATGAAATTAGAATTGGAGCTTCTAGAGCCGCATGATTTCTACTCATTATTATATAGGACAACATCCCCAACACAATTCCATATATTACAAAATTGCTGCTGCCGAAATGACAGGATGCCCTGCAAGTCATGAAGTGGCTCAAAACCCTAACGAAAGAAACTTCTCTGTGGCGTGGCTATTGATTAAGTAAGGTCACAACTTGTAGGTTTGAAATATGGGATCTCAAAACTGGGTGATGTATGGTCCTCCAGCCATATAAAAACTTTTGATTGATTGCTAAACGAGTTTAAGCTCTGTAAATCACAATGTTTACTCTATTTACAAATCCGCTATGCCTTGGACACATACAAACGTAAACTCACCATGAAGCAATAGATCAATGCAGTCTCCTCCACCTGCTTCCAAATCTCCGCATGCTCAGAAGAATCTTCAAATAGCTCCCCATCAGCATGAGGAAAATCATCACCCAAGCCTTAGTCACCAGTTGGCTGGGCTACGGCAACACACTGCATGCAGGAACCACCATCGAACTCATGAAGAGACTACAGATGATACAGAACAGAGGGGCAAGACTGCTCTTCAACCTGCCCAAGCGACCCTACACCACCCGACACCTCATGAAACTCCACTGGCTCCCTGTCCTATAAAGATGCCAATTCAAGATACTGACACATGCCTTCGAAGACCTCCATGACCTTGGATCTGCATACATCAACCACCCCTTTCTGAACTTCCCCCAACCATCCAGAAACCTTCAATGCACCACTGTCGCACAGACATCATGCATCCGCCAAAGCCACAGCGGAGGCCGTTCCTTCTCCTACCTCGTCACCATGTCCTGAAATGGCCTTTCCCTCCACCACGAACATCACCTTTGCTGGCGGATTTCAGAAAGAGACTCAAGACCTGAGTTTTTGACTGAGCCCTGCAACCCAGCACCTGGATACCCTCACGGGTGATTAGTAGAACTTTACAAATACCGATTGATTGATTGAACAATAATACCTGGGTTTAGCTTCAGCACAGCAAAGATAACACTAGAAAGGCTGGGCAAGATTGGCATTTCTAAAATATACAGTTCACTGATAATTAATACACCCAGCACTTTTGCTAAACTCCAGAAGAAATGGGAGGGGACGTATGCAAGCTAGATGGCAAGGGATGGACGGAGATGAGGATTGCCTCTTGCAAATTGGCAATATCTGTCTGCTTACGATTAACATAATTTAAGTAGTTCCAGAGAATTTACTTTTATCCAGCCAGGTTGTGGAGGATGGGTAGGGCTCCTTACCCCTCCTGTGCCTGTTGTAACTTTGCGAATGTTACCTTCATGCATGTCATATGGGAATGCCCTGTTAATGCTCAATATTGGAAGTGGATCAATCAATCACCTGGAGCTGTAATCTGGCAATCTATTGTTCCTGACCGAAAGGTAGCTCTGTTAGGTATAATGAAAGGTCAAAAGTGATCCGCAGTTGCACGCACTGTGTTAGGGGTGGACTTTCTGGTGGCCAAGAGGGACCCAGACCAAAGATGTAAAGAAAAAGAGGGCATGATGTTGTTTTAATGGCTCAGTGGGCTACACTGCTGTTCAAATGCCAAGGAAACAGTCTATAATGCGTATGGCTTTGCGTATAAGCACCAGAAGATCTGAGAGCGCTGATGGAGCTGCCACATTGTGAACGTGGAATAACGAGGTCTGTTGTTACATCCTTTCCCATCAACAAAGGATATTGACTTCCAAATGATTGACTGAATTGAATTTCTTTCCATAACCTGCGGTAATATTAAGTTCAGTAATTGATTACTTTGTAACACTGTTTTGACCTAAAAAAAAAAGGCAATAAAAAAATATGTAATGAAAAAAATGTGTATGCTTACCCCTTGAATGCCTGGAGGAAAGACATATTGGATTATAATGGTCCCATATTTCTCGTATCCAGGTAAGAGTAGACTGGAGTCTTTTGAAACCAACATCCTCCCATTCTCTGGCTGGTTTCCAACTAGTTGACCATAAAAGCGCCCACACATGGGGCAGGCTTTCTTAACCTGCAGGGCTCTTGTGATGCAGTCCTCGCAGAAGGAGTGCCGGCACTTTTCTAGTGTCTTTATGTTCTGGATCTCACCCAAGCAGATTGGGCACTGGTTCTCCTGGTCATCCTCCACCACTGGCTCCTCCCGCCTGAAGTCTCGTGAGCTGCCTGGGAGCCCCCGGGAGCCACCGCTATGCTGGGCACGTGAGAAGGCTGTCTGGCCGCGATAGTGCAGCTCAGCAGCTGCATGCTCCATACTTTTGTCAGAGAAGGCCATGCAACCGCCCAGCTCATGCATTCGCTGTGACTTTTTGAGCTCTTTTTCTGTTTCCTTTAGCAAGGCTTTCAGAGCCTTGCGTGCCAGGGATAGTCCATTGGCAGCCACATGAGCCTCAGTGGTCAGACGCAGAACGTAAATCTCTGAAGTCTCGCCATCAATAAGGATTCGGACCTTGTTCTCATCACGCAATTTAACCAGCTTGGTGGGGCTCTCCTTGGTTAGAAAGTCCCACACATACTTTGGCACTGTCACTTTGTTCTTGGAGGTGCCACCGCACGCCGCCATTCTGGACAACACAAACGACACTAGAAAAGGAGGGGTGAGAGAAATTGAGGAGAAAAAACAGACAAGAGCAGTCAAATTATAGTGTGCTCTCAGGAAAAAAAACAGTATTTTAAAGAAACAGATATATAACACCATAGAGCAGGGTGCAAAGTCGGAAAAAGAGAACACATGACAGGACATAGTAGAGAAGCAATAACATACGACTGAGGGTGGGTTTTGGACACAATCATTACATAACAGTTCCTCCCTTTGATGTGGCATGTCCCTATTAATGTATTGTGTTGTGTTTTTTTTTTTTACACAACTTTAGTTGGACTGTAGAGCAAATCACAGTTGATTAAAATACCCAATACACACAGGAGTGTTTGAGTGGGGCAGGAATGGGCTATGACATTCTTATCCTGACCTTCAAACAATTCATTTTGTAAAGAGCAAACTCACAGACAGACTGATTAGAAAACACATTGTATCTTTTGTTGTCAATAATCAGAGATGTAGATTTTTTTTAGTAATGACCGCCTCAGAACAACAATTTTCAATGACCACCGAACATGTTTATGTTCTTCAGTTTAGAGCACCCATTTAAGGTAAGTTCACTTTTTTTTGCTTTCAGATACACATTTTCTCTGTTACAGTAGTACCATATAATGTTACCTACCAGCTTCCTGGTCACATTTTGTATTAAATCTCCAAACTGTGTACATTGAGGATATTATCTAATATTGTCTATCTGAATAGCCTAGCAGGCAAGGAAACCTAACCGAGGCCTTCCCGAACACTGCCACTGATCATTGGTCACAAGTGAAAATGTTACTTTTTCTTTGTGTACATCTTTGCTCATTAGTCAGTGAGCATTTATAAACTACATGGTATATTTTATTATAACTGGATTCTCTGAAAACCAAAGCTGAACAATAAAGGAAAATATTAATACAGACTTCGATTTATTCTGCTGGTTTTTTGTGCTACATTATCACAAATTCTGCCACTCAGACTCTCCTACAAAAACCTCTTCTAGCCATTCTACAGTAATTTTCAGATCATAACGTGCTCAACTGGTATACCTTCTCTTATTCTAGTTGCTTAAAAATGTTATGGTTTGCAATTCCCTCAGTAGTTTAAGTAAGAAATGCTCTTCTGTATCTGAAATTAACATTTCTATTATTTTTCAAAGACATATGAGTTCTGCATTCTATGCTTCAACTACGTACAGCAAAGGAGAAAAAGTAGAGGTTACCCGGGCAGATGAAGCCATGATGTTATATAGCTAAGGATATCTCAGCATGGAAAGGACAATAAAGGAGCATCAATGCTTACTTCTTGGCCCCGGATGAGGCTCCCGGACGTAATCTGCTAAAGATCCAACACTGCATCGGACAAGGCATAGAGCATCTTACCATTTCCACCAAAGTGATCATAACAGTTTACAGTCAATTCCATAATTTGTAGAACATTGGGTAATAAAACCACCATAAAGATTGCCGAAGAAACAATACGACTGCCTACATCTAGTCCAAAATGTTGCAGACAATGTGGCCTTAATCAGAAACAGATATTGCCTACATTATATGTCTTCTCTGGCTGCCCGAATGGTCTTAAGACTACAAAAGCTAGGTTGAACTTTATGAAAAAAGTGATCTACATTTAATGCTCACCTTCCAATCCAAACAACCATTTGACTGCAGACTTCATACTAAAGGAGAGTTTCAATCAATTGGCCTGTTATTCCGCATTCCTTATCCTTTGTCTTATAAAGCGGAGAGATTTGCCACAAATGTCATTTACTCTGAAGAGGAAACTTTTTATCTAACAACCTGAAAATTGGCAAAATATTTTTGCAAGGAACTAGGTCAGCACAGCGCTTCATACAAGTGCCCGAATCCCATTAACTAATGCTTTCTTTAGCCAAACGTTAAAATTAGTTATTTGAATAAAGAAACCGAAATATACTTTATTTTGATATATGTATCAAGGCAGGGATAGTATGTATTTAAAAAATATCTCAAACAAGAAATCAAAGCTGTTCCTTAAGGTTAATGAGACGGACCAAGAGAGTATGCAGGTGGCCGATGTGTATAGTATTTAGTCGGATATAGGAGCCCTCATACACCCGTCTTGGTGTCGTGAATCACGCACCCTTTGGGATGTGAAGCGTCATCATCGGGCTGCTCCTACGTTGGGCCGGCTGGTGCAATGCTCAACGGGCTCTTTTGAGGAGCACTTTTATGGAGATCTTTTATCCGGTCAGCCGTTAGGTGATTGAGGGTAGGGGGCTCTATTGTAATGTAGATGAAAGGGTAAGTGAGGACGTTAAAATAGGTAGAGGAGTGCCAACTAAATTAGTTTATTCTGTGGCCTTCTTACCTAATTAAAAACTGTGTGAGGTAAAGTGTGGGTGCCTAGAGTAATGTGCTAGGTGGTCAACACTGCCTCATCTAGGGTCAACATGTTTCTCGCCTTATCTGAGCACTACTCTGGCGATTCATCAGGACCTTTAGGATTCTATCTACATGTGAGCTGTATAACGATTATTATTGAAACAGCATTATGTTATGAAGATTACCTGCAACTCGGTCTACCCTATCAAATTCATAACTAATCCAAAATGGTCGCACACTGCTGACCTACCTGCGTGTTACCCCAAAGAACTGTGGTCCCTGTAGTCAGCGTCGGCGAGTACACCTATGCTTGTGTCGTGAGTGCAAGTGTGAATAGCGTGTGCCATCCCTGGACACGTGTTTCGAGGTTGTTGCCTCTCGTCAGCAGGGAGTAGGAAAGAGTGCAGGGTTGCTGTGTAGGCTGCTAAAATCATTATCAGGTATGTACCTCTCGTAGCAACGCAGGTGCGTAACCTAAGCCCGTCGGCTTCCCGGCTCAAAGAGCCACTAAATAACTAATCCAAAATGGTCGCACACTGCTGACCTACCTGCGTGTTACCCCAAAGAACTGTGGTCCCTGTAGTCAGCGTCGGCGAGTACACCTATGCTTGTGTCGTGAGTGCAAGTGTGAATAGCGTGTGCCATCCCTGGACACGTGTTTCGAGGTTGTTGCCTCTCGTCAGCAGGGAGTAGGAAAGAGTGCAGGGTTGCTGTGTAGGCTGCTAAAATCATTATCAGGTATGTACCTCTCGTAGCAACGCAGGTGCGTAACCTAAGCCCGTCGGCTTCCCGGCTCAAAGAGCCACTAAATAACTAATCCAAAATGGTCGCACACTGCTGACCTACCTGCGTGTTACCCCAAAGAACTGTGGTCCCTGTAGTCAGCGTCGGCGAGTACACCTATGCTTGTGTCGTGAGTGCAAGTGTGAATAGCGTGTGCCATCCCTGGACACGTGTTTCGAGGTTGTTGCCTCTCGTCAGCAGGGAGTAGGAAAGAGTGCAGGGTTGCTGTGTAGGCTGCTAAAATCATTATCAGGTATGTACCTCTCGTAGCAACGCAGGTGCGTAACCTAAGCCCGTCGGCTTCCCGGCTCAAAGAGCCACTAAATAACTAATCCAAAATGGTCGCACACTGCTAACCTACCTGCGTGTTACCCCAAAGAACTGTGGTCCCTGTAGTCAGCGTCGGCGAGTACACCTATGCTTGTGTCGTGAGTGCAAGTGTGAATAGCGTGTGCCATCCCTGGACACGTGTTTCGAGGTTGTTGCCTCTCGTCAGCAGGGAGTAGGAAAGAGTGCAGGGTTGCTGTGTAGGCTGCTAAAATCATTATCAGGTATGTACCTCTCGTAGCAACGCAGGTGCGTAACCTAAGCCCGTCGGCTTCCCGGCTCAAAGAGCCACTAAATAACTAATCCAAAATGGTCGCACACTGCTGACCTACCTGCGTGTTACCCCAAAGAACTGTGGTCCCTGTAGTCAGCGTCGGCGAGTACACCTATGCTTGTGTCGTGAGTGCAAGTGTGAATAGCGTGTGCCATCCCTGGACACGTGTTTCGAGGTTGTTGCCTCTCGTCAGCAGGGAGTAGGAAAGAGTGCAGGGTTGCTGTGTAGGCTGCTAAAATCATTATCAGGTATGTACCTCTCGTAGCAACGCAGGTGCGTAACCTAAGCCCGTCGGCTTCCCGGCTCAAAGAGCCACTAAATAACTAATCCAAAATGGTCGCACACTGCTGACCTACCTGCGTGTTACCCCAAAGAACTGTGGTCCCTGTAGTCAGCGTCGGCGAGTACACCTATGCTTGTGTCGTGAGTGCAAGTGTGAATAGCGTGTGCCATCCCTGGACACGTGTTTCGAGGTTGTTGCCTCTCGTCAGCAGGGAGTAGGAAAGAGTGCAGGGTTGCTGTGTAGGCTGCTAAAATCATTATCAGGTATGTACCTCTCGTAGCAACGCAGGTGCGTAACCTAAGCCCGTCGGCTTCCCGGCTCAAAGAGCCACTAAATAACTAATCCAAAATGGTCGCACACTGCTGACCTACCTGCGTGTTACCCCAAAGAACTGTGGTCCCTGTAGTCAGCGTCGGCGAGTACACCTATGCTTGTGTCGTGAGTGCAAGTGTGAATAGCGTGTGCCATCCCTGGACACGTGTTTCGAGGTTGTTGCCTCTCGTCAGCAGGGAGTAGGAAAGAGTGCAGGGTTGCTGTGTAGGCTGCTAAAATCATTATCAGGTATGTACCTCTCGTAGCAACGCAGGTGCGTAACCTAAGCCCGTCGGCTTCCCGGCTCAAAGAGCCACTAAATAACTAATCCAAAATGGTCGCACACTGCTGACCTACCTGCGTGTTACCCCAAAGAACTGTGGTCCCTGTAGTCAGCGTCGGCGAGTACACCTATGCTTGTGTCGTGAGTGCAAGTGTGAATAGCGTGTGCCATCCCTGGACACGTGTTTCGAGGTTGTTGCCTCTCGTCAGCAGGGAGTAGGAAAGAGTGCAGGGTTGCTGTGTAGGCTGCTAAAATCATTATCAGGTATGTACCTCTCGTAGCAACGCAGGTGCGTAACCTAAGCCCGTCGGCTTCCCGGCTCAAAGAGCCACTAAATAACTAATCCAAAATGGTCGCACACTGCTGACCTACCTGCGTGTTACCCCAAAGAACTGTGGTCCCTGTAGTCAGCGGACTCATGGTTACGCACCTGCGCGCTAAGAGAGGTACTAGACCTGATTATGTTTTTAGCAGCTTACACAGCAACCCCACTCTCATTTTCCTACTCCCTGCTGACGAGAGGCAACTACCTCGAAACACGTGTCCAGGGATGGCACACGCCACGCATACTTGCACGCACTCTTGAGCATAGGTGTATCCGCCGACGCTGACCTTCAGGGACCATTTTCATTGGGGGAACACGACTGGTAGGTGTAGCAGTGTGCGACCAATCTGATGTAACTTTATATTCAGGCTCCCTTGAGCCGGTGGAGTTGACGGACTCATGGTTACGCACCTGCGCGCTAAGAGAGGTACTAGACCTGATTATGTTTTTAGCAGCTTACACAGCAACCCCACTCTCATTTTCCTACTCCCTGCTGACGAGAGGCAACTACCTCGAAACACGTGTCCAGGGATGGCACACGCCACGCATACTTGCACGCACTCTTGAGCATAGGTGTATCCGCCGACGCTGACCTTCAGGGACCATTTTCATTGGGGGAACACGACTGGTAGGTGTAGCAGTGTGCGACCAATCTGATGTAACTTTATATTCAGGCTCCCTTGAGCCGGTGGAGTTGACGGACTCATGGTTACGCACCTGCGCGCTAAGAGAGGTACTAGACCTGATTATGTTTTTAGCAGCTTACACAGCAACCCCACTCTCATTTTCCTACTCCCTGCTGACGAGAGGCAACTACCTCGAAACACGTGTCCAGGGATGGCACACGCCACGCATACTTGCACGCACTCTTGAGCATAGGTGTATCCGCCGACGCTGACCTTCAGGGACCATTTTCATTGGGGGAACACGACTGGTAGGTGTAGCAGTGTGCGACCAATCTGATGTAACTTTATATTCAGGCTCCCTTGAGCCGGTGGAGTTGACGGACTCATGGTTACGCACCTGCGCGCTAAGAGAGGTACTAGACCTGATTATGTTTTTAGCAGCTTACACAGCAACCCCACTCTCATTTTCCTACTCCCTGCTGACGAGAGGCAACTACCTCGAAACACGTGTCCAGGGATGGCACACGCCACGCATACTTGCACGCACTCTTGAGCATAGGTGTATCCGCCGACGCTGACCTTCAGGGACCATTTTCATTGGGGGAACACGACTGGTAGGTGTAGCAGTGTGCGACCAATCTGATGTAACTTTATATTCAGGCTCCCTTGAGCCGGTGGAGTTGACGGACTCATGGTTACGCACCTGCGCGCTAAGAGAGGTACTAGACCTGATTATGTTTTTAGCAGCTTACACAGCAACCCCACTCTCATTTTCCTACTCCCTGCTGACGAGAGGCAACTACCTCGAAACACGTGTCCAGGGATGGCACACGCCACGCATACTTGCACGCACTCTTGAGCATAGGTGTATCCGCCGACGCTGACCTTCAGGGACCATTTTCATTGGGGGAACACGACTGGTAGGTGTAGCAGTGTGCGACCAATCTGATGTAACTTTATATTCAGGCTCCCTTGAGCCGGTGGAGTTGACGGACTCATGGTTACGCACCTGCGCGCTAAGAGAGGTACTAGACCTGATTATGTTTTTAGCAGCTTACACAGCAACCCCACTCTCATTTTCCTACTCCCTGCTGACGAGAGGCAACTACCTCGAAACACGTGTCCAGGGATGGCACACGCCACGCATACTTGCACGCACTCTTGAGCATAGGTGTATCCGCCGACGCTGACCTTCAGGGACCATTTTCATTGGGGGAACACGACTGGTAGGTGTAGCAGTGTGCGACCAATCTGATGTAACTTTATATTCAGGCTCCCTTGAGCCGGTGGAGTTGACGGACTCATGGTTACGCACCTGCGCGCTAAGAGAGGTACTAGACCTGATTATGTTTTTAGCAGCTTACACAGCAACCCCACTCTCATTTTCCTACTCCCTGCTGACGAGAGGCAACTACCTCGAAACACGTGTCCAGGGATGGCACACGCCACGCATACTTGCACGCACTCTTGAGCATAGGTGTATCCGCCGACGCTGACCTTCAGGGACCATTTTCATTGGGGGAACACGACTGGTAGGTGTAGCAGTGTGCGACCAATCTGATGTAACTTTATATTCAGGCTCCCTTGAGCCGGTGGAGTTGACGGACTCATGGTTACGCACCTGCGCGCTAAGAGAGGTACTAGACCTGATTATGTTTTTAGCAGCTTACACAGCAACCCCACTCTCATTTTCCTACTCCCTGCTGACGAGAGGCAACTACCTCGAAACACGTGTCCAGGGATGGCACACGCCACGCATACTTGCACGCACTCTTGAGCATAGGTGTATCCGCCGACGCTGACCTTCAGGGACCATTTTCATTGGGGGAACACGACTGGTAGGTGTAGCAGTGTGCGACCAATCTGATGTAACTTTATATTCAGGCTCCCTTGAGCCGGTGGAGTTGACGGACTCATGGTTACGCACCTGCGCGCTAAGAGAGGTACTAGACCTGATTATGTTTTTAGCAGCTTACACAGCAACCCCACTCTCATTTTCCTACTCCCTGCTGACGAGAGGCAACTACCTCGAAACACGTGTCCAGGGATGGCACACGCCACGCATACTTGCACGCACTCTTGAGCATAGGTGTATCCGCCGACGCTGACCTTCAGGGACCATTTTCATTGGGGGAACACGACTGGTAGGTGTAGCAGTGTGCGACCAATCTGATGTAACTTTATATTCAGGCTCCCTTGAGCCGGTGGAGTTGACGGACTCATGGTTACGCACCTGCGCGCTAAGAGAGGTACTAGACCTGATTATGTTTTTAGCAGCTTACACAGCAACCCCACTCTCATTTTCCTACTCCCTGCTGACGAGAGGCAACTACCTCGAAACACGTGTCCAGGGATGGCACACGCCACGCATACTTGCACGCACTCTTGAGCATAGGTGTATCCGCCGACGCTGACCTTCAGGGACCATTTTCATTGGGGGAACACGACTGGTAGGTGTAGCAGTGTGCGACCAATCTGATGTACCTATCAAATTCATAGGTTAGCGTGCTGCAGTTCCTGGTAGAAGACGCAAGGAGTTCCTTGCGTTTAACGCGCCGAGTCCGCGTCTCCAGGTGACCTACCCCGCTCTACCAGGACTGGACCTAAAGGTCCTGATGAATCGCCAGAGTAGTGCTCAGATAAGGCGAGAAACATGTTGACCCTAGATGAGGCAGTGTTGACCACCTAGCACATTACTCTAGGCACCCACACTTTACCTCACACAGTTTTTAATTAGGTAAGAAGGCCACAGAATAAACTAATTTAGTTGGCACTCCTCTACCTATTTTAACGTCCTCACTTACCCTTTCATCTACATTACAATAGAGCCCCCTACCCTCAATCACCTAACGGCTGACCGGATAAAAGATCTCCATAAAAGTGCTCCTCAAAAGAGCCCGTTGAGCATTGCACCAGCCGGCCCAACGTAGGAGCAGCCCGATGATGACGCTTCACATCCCAAAGGGTGCGTGATTCACGACACCAAGACGGGTGTATGAGGGCTCCTATATCCGACTAAATACTATACACATCGGCCACCTGCATACTCTCTTGGTCCGTCTCATTAACCTTAAGGAACAGCTTTGATTTCTTGTTTGACATTATTGGGCATACCTAGCTGGACCTTCTTTCAATAGCCCTTTTTCGCCCCCCCCTTTTTTGTTTAAAAAATATCTCCCAGATTGAAGTTATACATGCCGACAGAACAAAAAAAGAAGTCAAATTAGATGCCGTGCAACACAGGTCTTCCCAAGACAGGCAGATATTCGACGAATTAAAAATGACCGATAGTCTCCTCCTTCTATGAAGACTTCTTTGTGCATAGGAAGAGCAAATTCTGTGGGGTGATACCTTTTGGAAAGTAAATCTTTTTGACTCACCTGGGGGCACCTTTAAAGGTCAAACCAGTGAGGCCTCTTGAGGAGTTCTCCAGGACGCCTGAACATCTGGGCATCACCACAAGGATCTGATGTGTTTGTGCTGGATTAATGACTTGGGGAGGACGCCCGCCCACCCGTTTTAACACACACCATCCACAGGGATGGGTTGCAGGTGTCAGGAGCCGCTGTGCAGGTAAGAGTGGTAGGGGTGCTAGGGCTGGGTTGGGGGGGTTTTGACAGACGACCACGAGGGAAAATTAAATAAATAATTAATTTTCCCTCCTCGTCTGTTTTGGATCCATCAAAGTAAAGGAAAAGATTTTAGGAATATTTGCAACCAGATAAAAATCAGAGGCACCCTAAGGGCACAGCCTGCCTTCTGGGAAAATGGGTGGGACGGTAGAATCCGCATTCCTTATGAAATAAGGACGTCCCATTATCTGCTTTATGTTAAGGGCAGGGTGGACATCAATGCTAACAATAACATTATTTTTCTGTGGCACTATCAATAATTCAAGGACAATAAGCTGGATTAAATTCATCACATTCAAACATGTGATCTGAAGGTGTTGCAATGTTTTCGGCAACACGTGCCTTAATTCACTCGGCTGTTTTACCAGCATTCTGAAGGGCGAGTACAAAATAAAAAGCTTCAAAATAATTTTTTTTCATGGGAGCACCATTTTCTGTCTCGATAAAAAAATATCTGTCCATGCTTCGTTAAATATGCTGTTTTTTTTTTTTTTAAAAACACGCAAATCCAGGTCACTCTTGATGAATAAATGTGAAAGGCGAATTCCGGACAGGTGCGTGATTTTTACTGTTGAAAATTTCAAATTTTGAAGAGCGGAGATAGTTGCTATTAAATAAGCCCTGAGAAACAGAGTTTGGAAATTGCTACGTTTACTGAGGGCGTCCCATGAAAAGATGGAAGTTCCTTTGAAAAGGTCAAACACCGCAGCCAGTTCCATTTTCAGAGCAATTTACTAAATATAATAAACTTCTTCCAGATCTTTACAAACATTAAAAATAAAAAAAATACGTCATGCTGCTAGGGGATTTCTAAGCATGCTAAATGATGCCCACGTAAAAAAAAAACTCTGATTTATGGCCCGGTGTACTAAGCTCCTTTTGGAAACCATGGTATGCTATTTGCACATGATATTAGTTTGAGAATGGGTATGCAATTTGACCAATATACTAATAAACCACATTGCAATATGATTGTATTGCATTTTGCACATCTTTAGGGAATCACAAAATGACCTTCCTAATGTATAGTAATTAGGCATGTCACAATTTGTGACCCTAGGAATCCATGGATGGTGGCATGCACGGGAAAGTAGACCACCAGGATCCCTGTATTTGCTTTCCCAAATGAGAACCTTTTTTGTAATCCACCTGCGTCCATTAAAAGGTCAGTAGCTACCCTTTAAAAATCTAATTTGAGTGGGTACTAAAGGTAGAAGGTAGTGGGCCGAGGGACTGTTGCCTGTTCCCTTCGATGCTGCCCTACACGACTCCCAGATGGGCAGCGGTCCGTCACCACCCTCTTTAAAGTAGCAGTAACTTATCAATAGTATGTGACCAGAGTGGTTGCAAAACACTGGCGTATACCATTGAAAATGTCCATTAAGAGGGGATGCTCCTTTTACATACTGTCACATGCAGGGCTTAAAGTGGGCCGGGTCTCACGGGTGCTGAGCACCAGTAGTTTTTGAAAGGGAGCCTTGAAACGGGTCTCTATCGGGCTCTGTTTTGTGCCCTGGCACAGGTGGTGTGTTTTTTCCGGGCTTTAAGTGGAAGCTTTTTCAATATTATATATATGTCATAGTTGCTGCTTATTTATCTTATGCAACTAACAACCATTGACAAAGCCAATAGTCCTGACTTGTTTTAGGAATGATGTTACTTCTTGTATCAAAAATCTGGATGCAATGACAGAAACAGCAAAATACAAGCCGGGCGGCACACTATGCTAAGCACAGATTTTTAGTTTATGTGTTTTTAAGCCACATCCTTGATTACATTGGCCACGCCCATTTGCAAAACCCCCAGTTTTTGAATCCCACTTAAAGCCCTAATCACATGCCATACGTCATCATGATTCACAAAACCCCTTTAGCAAGCCAGAAAGGTTTTTCATAGATGATGGAACAACAACAGATGGCAGTGCAAACCTCGTGATTTTTCGGATAGTAGAGCTTGCGACTGTGAAATGGTTTAGTACATCTGCCACATGATTCTGTTTACGCTTGACAAAAAAAATAACATCATAAAACTATTGAAGTAACTTGAGGACGCCAAAAGGTAAGCTAAACTTCTTTTATTAAGTGTAGAAGGTAAGCACCTCCAATTGCCAGTCCCGCAGAACGCAGTCTGACAGGACTCCAAACATTCTTAACAGCCATAGGCGTCCGCAGGGAGGGGCAAGGAGGGGCGCTTATCCCCCTGGAGCACCTGTCCTTGCCCCCCCGCCTCGTGTGTGTCAGCCAGGGCTGCGACAGCTTCCCGGGCTGGCGACCGTCTTGTTTGCAGCCGCACCCGAGTACTTCACAGGTCTTTAAAAGACCATTTACGTGTTAACGAGGATTTTTGTGACGCTTTGTTGTTTTTTCACCCCTTCATCTCCACTCTGCCTATTGCTGGAAGAATTCCCCCCCCCCCCCCCCCCCCCCCTCTGGAACTAAACATATTTTCACCACCCCTTCTGCTGTGCTCCGAATCCGCTCCGAAACTGAAGCTAATTCCAATACTTCTACCAGGCCAGAGAGGGGCGTGCGTTGTACACCACGGATCACTGGAATTTTTATGTGAGGCTAACGGGCTATGAGTATGACTGTGATTACAAGTGCAAGTAACATTACTTGAGAGGCCGAGTGGATGTACTCAGACATTTCACGGTGATCTGAGACTAACTAACTATATTGTGTACTGCTTACTATTGCCAATGATTTTGTACCGAAGCTTTCTGATGGAGTGGGTGTTCTCTTTTTGTTGAATCCACTGATCTGAGTGCTGACATAAGGGCCAAAAAATTACAGCTGCTGTCTGATTGTGAGGAAGGGGTGTCTCCTTTCCAGATCATTCGGGGGTAATTTTCTCAGTCCTTGCACTGGATCTATCTTAATTACTATACAATGTGCACAAACTACATAAAACCAGGAAGAATATGTTTCTATTTGATCCCCCACTCTTCATTTCGCTTTTGGTCTTCTTATAGTACTGTTTCCAGTGCTATTTCCAGTACTTACTTTGTAAAAAAGTAAATAAATAGGTTTAGGGACCCAATGTTTTTTTCTTAGAAGCAGCCAGCAGCACTATTGAACACCAGGGTGGTCAAATACCAAGGCTGCTTACTCTTGATTCCAGCTCACACCTCTTCTGTTCACCACCTTACACTTCATTCTCTCTTTCTCCGAGTCTTGCCCATTCTTTTTCAGCTCTGCTTCATGAACCCAGTGCATACGTGGGGCCTCTTATTTTGGTATCCGGGCCTTTTCTACTCCAGTCTGACACTGACTGAGTCTCCCAACACTTCTCCCCCTCCTTAGAACTCAGAGAGAGATCTCCCCTCAACTCTTAAACCTTCAATAAGTTTTGGGTTTAGTATCTCCCTTGTCAGTTGAAAAATTAGATCTGTTCTCTGTTGCTACAGATGATTCCAGTCCTGCAGTTATGGTAAGTTGACACTCACTTGGGCCATGTGCCACAAAGTCCACTGTAGAACTACAGGAACGCACTAGTCACGCTAGTCACAGAGGCAGCAGTAGATGGGCTTGCTAAACTGATATTTGTGGCATCAGCCAGTCAAAATCTATTTATAGATGTTAAATCACGCAAACAACCACTATATTGTGGCAGATACTGGAGGTGCCTGCATTCTCTTTACTCAAGGACATGTTATTAGCTTACAAACAGGTGCTTCTGAGTCACCTCTGTCGTGCATGGTCCAGGTGATGCTGTCTTTCCTGAGAATGTTTCTAAAAGGCAGAGCAACACCCTGATGATCAGACAAAAAGGAACCATTAACTGAAAACAAGCTGAAAAAGATAGAGCGCTATGGGGTCTTACATACAGCATAATTGCACTCTGCAAATGTTGATGACCTATTGTCCTTGCACTTTGCTATCAAGAGGGCCCCAGTTGAGAGACTTATCACTGTGAGTCCTGGTGTTTTAGCCAACCGCAGTTTGGATTCTGCAAATCTGCTGTGATGCAGGCAATTTCAGAGTCTTAAGCAAAATTACATTTGATCTTTTGTCAAAGTATTTCCCATAATAACAATGCAAATTTAGGCCATTTGTTGCTGTTTTTCACTTCCTCCTGTTCATTTGTGATAGTGCTGTCAAGTAACTGCATGCAACAGCCTTAATTTATATCCGGCAGCCGCGACCTGTGCAGGTAAGAGCGGTGGGGGTGATGGGGGATTTCGATGGACAATGACGAGTGAAAATTAATTATTTATTTAATTTTCTCTCGTCATCGTCCGTCGAAATACCCCCCCCCCACCCCCACCCCCACCCCCAGCCCCACCGCTTTTACCTGAACGGACCGCGGCTACATCCGGCCCATTAAACCCTGATAATCCCAGCTTTAGTCCAGAAGGCCATTTTCATTGCTTGCACCAGGGCCCAAGGCATCTATACTGCTTTAGTGGGATAGTACAAAATAAACATATATAGCAGTGGGAATTTCCATAGATTGAGTTGTATCTTCAGAGCAAAGACCTTCCCAGAGAATGATGTGGTTGCCAAGTCTGCCAACATTCTGATTCTTTGCTGGATCGGGCTGCACTGTACTAGATGGGGTCCTGAAAGTTGGGGTTGCATGCACTGACCTTGTGGCAGTTTTCACTCAAAAGAAAGTTTCCCTTCAAATGGTGTTGCATGAGTTCTGTGATTTTTATCCAGATTTAAAACTCACAAATCTTAAATTTACAAAACACTGATAATGTTGTTTCGAAATTGTGAAAATTAGTTGTCAGATAACAACTCGGGGTAAAAATGGTTGCCAAAGATGCTAAATCCCAACTTCCAGAAATATAAGTGATTGGGGGGGGGGGCTCCACTCCTAAAAAATATTGTCAGGGCGGGCTTGGCCTAAAAAAGTTTGAAGACCTCTGATCTACACAGTGAGACCTTCAGGAGGGGCTGAATGCTGACTCCAATGAATAGTATCAGAAGAGCAGGCGGCAGTTTTTAAGTAAGTTCCAGTAACTTTAATGCATTCTACAGCATCAGCATTACCTACTGGCTGCATATCTACGTTACTCTAAGTGAACTTATAAGCATGGAAATGTCAAAGAGGACAGTCCCCTCCGAATATGCAAATTTAGTGTAAGCTTGCAGTGTTCAGCTTTTGGGGTGCCAGGTGGTAACTCTAGGGTTCAGGTTGGGTGTGGGTTTTAGGGTGCCAGGGAGTAATTTTAGGGTTCAGGGTGGGTTAGTGATTGGGGTGCCAGGGGGTAATTTTAGGGTTCCGGGTGGGTATGGCTTTAGGGGTACCAGCTGCCAGGGGGTAATTTTAGGGTTCCAGGTGGGTATGGGTGTTGGTGTGCCAGGGGGTAATTTTAGGGTTCAGTGTGGGTATGGGTTTTAAGGGGGGTAATTTTACGGTTCAGGGCGGGTATGAGATTTGGGGGGCAGGGGTAATGTTAGGGTTCAGGGTGGGTATGGGTTTTGGGGTGCCAGGGGGACAATTTTAGGGGTCAGGTCGGGTATGGGTTTTGGGGTGCCAGGGGGCTAATTTTAGGGTTCATGTGTGCTCTAATAGTTGTCCAGTTTCAAATGCAGAATTCACAACTTTTTTTCTCAGCTTGGCCTGAGCATTACCCGATCCTGATTGTCTGCCATTTTAGCCCCGCCCCTATTGATTAACATTAGCCACGCCCCTTCATTTGCCAGGTAGGCCTCCCCCCCTGGAAAAATTTCTGTGGACGCCCATGTAAACAGCCTCTCACTGAAGATTCCAAGGAAGTGGCTAAGAGGAGAGAAAGGAGAGGGGAGGGAGTGGATGGGTGGGACCATGTAGAATAGAACAACTATAAAACAGGAAATTGCATGGTCTGGCTTCTAGGCGCATAGTGGTCCTTGCATCAAGGTTGAGGAAGGTCAGGTTTCCCATGATGAGGGAGGAGAGGCCCCGTGAGGAAAGTGAAGGGGTTGCATGAGAATTAAAGAATGGATGAGACCCAGCGATGTTCTTACCATACAAATACTGAAAGTAAATAAAGTAAGTGTGCCAGCTTTGCCACAGATTTCTTAGCACTCCGGTACTTGATTTTTTAAAGAGAGTGAAGCTCTGTGAATTTGAAGCAGCACAACTGGAAATAGGGCGAATGTAAACTTTGTACACATACAAAGTTGTTTGGTAGACCGTGTGTTCAGTTATTAAGGACTTATCTCTAGCCCTCTGGCGTACACAGGGCTCCTCAGG
Organism: Triturus cristatus; assembly: GCF_964204655.1. Classification (NCBI taxonomy): domain Eukaryota; kingdom Metazoa; phylum Chordata; class Amphibia; order Caudata; family Salamandridae; genus Triturus; species Triturus cristatus. The sequence continues at coordinate 1,220,156,343 of NC_140585.1, forward strand.
ACAGCCACAAACACGCTCCAGTCCTTCACGCACGAGAAAAAACACACAGGAAACACTAGAAGACAGTACAAATCTGGCGACCGTTTGCGCCTACCTCTGCAAACCCCCTCAATTTCAGGGCCGTCGTTCGTTAAAATCAAACATTCTCCTTGTGACTGGTTTGTCATTAAATGCTTGAAGTTAAACAGCAAACAAAAAACTTTACCTCTTATATTGGGAGAGTTGTCGAGGAGGGCAGAAGTGCAGACATTTATATGCATAACACAATGAGCACAGAGTGACATGCTTTGTTTACCTGGAGAGCCCATGGGCGAGGAAACCTGCAGCAGGAACTTCTCCGAGTCCAGACGTCAGCGGCAGAACTGCAGACCAGGAACTGAAACACACATTTGAAAGGGATGGAGGAGAGAGGAGGTTAATGTAAAAAGTCCCGAGACAGAACACTGTGTCATGAGCACCCACGAGAAAAGCAAACAACCTCGCTTCCGCTTGCGTCAGTCTATTCCAGGATGGGCTTAACCCTTTTCAGGCCCAGCTTTAGCTATCTGCCCCAGATTATACCACCAATCCACACAAAGGGGTTCGCGCAGGCAGACACAGTCAGCCACTCACTGCTTACTGCAAGTGACGTTCACATGCTCAAGCAGTCAACAATACGGCTATGGGCGGTGGAGCTGTCAGGCGCGGCATATGGCGCGTTTCCTTCTTTTAATTAGAGAAGGATTTTCAGGGGACTACTGTCTGTGGATAATGGATCAATGTCTGCGGGTGGGGCGAGGAAGAATTGACCAGTGCATCCAAATACAAAGTGCCTTGATCCCACTAATGGGATCAAGGCGGTGGGAGCATGTCTTGGAGACAGTGCTCGGCGTGCAATCCTCGGAATTGAGACCCCCACCCCCCCCCCCCCCCCACACGTACGGTGCGGTTTTTTCAGGGTCACCTCAATTATCTGGTAAATGAAGTATGTTGACAAAAATTTAGTTTTTGAGGTTTACATTGGGCTAAGCAAGTGGCAGGGGAGAATTTCTAAACTATTTAACTTGAGTGTCATACTTGAAAGTGGGCTCAGATTTAGACATATTGTGCTGGCATTTGATAAAATGCATACACTCTTAGGATTAGAGGAATCTAAAGCTGGAAGCGACCTGGGCTCGCCCGGACAACTAATAGGGTACATGCAGTTGCATGGAAAGCGCAGGGGTAATATAAGACATTCAGGCACTGCAAAAGGGTTGAAAGTGAAAATATAGATTTTAATATATTTTGGCAATAGACTGCCAAAGACCCACAGATTGGTAGTGTTGGTAAGAAGTGTCAGTATTATCCAACTGAGTGGTGCAGTCATCTCCACTAAGGACTGGAACCTCTCACTGACAGATTGCACATGTATGCCTGCAGCAGGCATCCTGACCCATTTAGCTATCTTATTAACATTATACAAAGAGAATTTCTATTTTCAAAACAAACAACTTTGCCTCAAGCCCGCCAACCTAGTAGCAGGAGACAGGGTCTAGGGGTATTCACAACTGTAGTACCCTACCACCCATGTCCCTATGCCCTACGCATTCATTAGCGAAAGCCCAGATACAAAGTATGAGTTTCCTGAATAGTAGCATACAACATCCAAACACCATATTGATGAAAAACTAAAACCTCCAAGCTTACCATCAATCCAAATGTACAACCTCGAGCTCCATGAAAAACATTTTTTTTTAACTTTCCACCTGAATCCAAGTACACAGCCCAACTTCCACTTCATTCCAAGTACTCAATCCCATACTCCAAGGACACAACCCTAAACTCCACCTCAATCCAAGTCCACAACCTCAAACGCCAATGCAAGTATACCCAGCCTGAAACTCCAGCAGAATATAAATGCACTCCCACTTCTTCCACAGTCCCAAATACACAGCCCCAAACTCCACCTGAATCTAAATACACAATGTCAACTTCCATGTCAATCCCACTATGACCCCAAACTCCACCTCACGTCAAATGCCCAAAACCAAGCCCATCATATTCCTATCACATCAGCTCAAACCCATTCTCAATCCAAGCGCAGAGCCCAAAATCCATGTTGATGCAAGTACATAGCCACAAACAGAGCGCAAATCAAAATACGGAACCCTAACGCCACTTCAAACCACGTACAAAACCCCACACTATATCTCGATCCAAGTACTGAGTCCTGCACTCCACCTCAATTAAAGTACACAACCCTATACTCCACCTCACTACCCTAATCCTGCTCAATTCCACTACGGATCCCACTCTATAAAAGCACCAAGCTTCACTTTCCCCGCGACTATTCATTCCTCACCATACTAAATACATATCATAAAGCACCCCCTCATCCTTGTATTACAACATAAGCTTTGCATGACCCCTACTACACAACACCAAGCTCTTCATGACCGCAAAGAGTGTCAATAGCTCATCTATACATCCACAAGCACCTCATCATCACAACTAAATAACCTCAAGCTAGACACCACCTCATATAAACACCATCACAATCTTTAAAACTCAAATGAGAAATTGTGAAGTTAGTATCACTGCATCTACGCAACAGCATGCTCTGTCGCATCCCAACTACACAAGCCCAAGATCTTCCTTTCCCAAGTAAACAACCTACAATCCATAGGATATGATATCTTCAATCTTCTACCACCACAAACAATCTCAAATCCATACCATCTTATACATGGCTATGTCCTTGGTACCCCAACTATGAAATCACAAACATATTCTCAACCTATCACAACCACAAGATCTCCCTACCTTAAAGTATGCAACAATTAACTTATACCAACAATCCTAAGCTCTTCCAACCAACTGAATAGTCTTAAATCCTACCAACCGTTTGTATACAACTCTAGAATACTACACATGGCAACAACACGGCCTTTGGATTATTTTCACTCACACTCATAATCGCCAAGCCCTATCCCTGCACACCAGTGATACAATTTCTACCTACGCCTAAACAGCAGACACCGTGCAGCACCTGAAAGATACACCACAGATTAACAGATCTTCAATTCAACACTTGCCATCAGTTTTCACCATGACGATTACCTAGAAAGGATCTCACAAATAAAGGACATCTAACCCTCTTAACATCCTTATAAAATGCATACTCCCATCACATACAAATCTTCCCCATTCCCGAGGATCATAGGCATCTCCTTCCTATGTGGATCTCGCCCGCCCCAAACTCTTACAGATCTTAATGTCCCCAACATGCACGCAGCTCTCACCCTCCCCAAACTCCTCACCCTCTTCCGACATTCATATGTGTATCAGACCCCCCTTTCGCCCGATATCCGTGAAGAACCCATCCTCCCACAACACCAATGGTGCCCTCACTTCACAAGTACTCATCCACACCTGCAGATTTTCCTAACACCCTCAGGGTTTGATAGTCTCCAACACCTTTACAGCTGTTCTCCGGCACCATACAGGTGTCACACTCCTCAAAACTCACGCAGATCTCCCCAGAATCCATGCAGTTCAATCACTGAGCGCGCGTCCTCTCGCTCACACCGAGAAGCCATAACACTCATATAGTTCTCCAAACAAATATCCACACAGCCCTCCCAACTTGATGCATGTCCAACAATCCAACAGTCCATCCCTAATGCTCGTACAGATGTTCCTCTCCCAGCATCCAAAAATATCACCTTGTCTTAGCTACAGAGGTCCCTCTTCCCGAGGCACCATCATTCTACGTCACCATTCCCAAACGACGATACAGAAGACCCCCCCCCGCACCCACACCCCTCCACGCCCACTCTACAACCATCATTCACCATTCATCACGTTTTCTAATAACAGAGACCCACACGGGGGAGCAGGTGAGGGGGAAAGGGAGACGGATGCTGCCACCGTCTCCACTGACAGGCAGAAGGAGGAAGAGGGTGCATTAATGAGCGAAGGTGCGAAAATAATTAAATATTAAAACAAACACGGAAGAGGCGACCTCCAAAATCGAAAGAGGAATGACCTAAAGTCTCGACCTCACGAAGGCATCACCCTTCTGCACTCAGGCCCCCCGACGACACCCCCTCGCAATCAAAATACAAACCTTGCCTTCGTCTTTCTTCGCCTGTCATGTTAACTGCGAATCAGAGGCTACGGGGAGGAGAGGTTTTCTGCTGTCTGATGGCTGCTCCAAGGTGTCAACGAAGGGGAGGCGCGTAGGCTGGATCCGACCTATGCACGACGCCGTGTTCCCGTCCTGTGTCTGTCGCGATACAATGTGTTCACCAGTCCCGGCTCCATCGTACCTTTTACCGTGACAGCAGAGCCCTATTGATTCCGTTATCATGACTCCATTTCACCCCAGTCGTCTATGCTATTCCTGCGCCCCCTTGGCATCACAGTGTCGTCATAACACCCTCGTCGCCGGAATTTCTTCAACCCTCCTGACATCGACAAAGTGTCATATCATGACAGCAGAAGAGATGAGCATCCATTCCGCTCTCTCGCATTCCTGCAGCCCTTTCCCCCCGCCCCTCCCGCGCGTGCCTCCTCCCACCGCCCACAGCGGCGTCGAGGGGATCTCCGTAGCGCGAGAGCGATCGCCGCTTTCTCTCTGTACAGAATTATGTTCAGGAACAGAGTTGTTCCCACGCCTTCGTTTGTCTTCCCCGACTGTGCCTCTTACGCAGATTCTGGACTCTCCCCGCCCCCTTCCGCTGTACGACACTGCCTTCGAGTTAAAGTACATACAGCAGGTATGTCTCTTGCATAGATTGTGAATTGATTGTGTCCCAGGCTTGCCTGCCAACATAGCTGCTAGGCTACGGCATGTAAACCAGAGCTGCAGTACCCACGCCAACATATGCACCGAGGCCAACCGGCTGGCCTTCAAAAAGAAACTCAGAATTTGCCTCTTTCCACTTCAGAATAAACTCTTTGTTCAAAGAGCGCTCATGAATTTAGCTCACGGTGCGCAAACTATGTATGGGTCTGATTCTCCGGTATGTTTAAGCCCCTGAAAAACGAGATCACAGGTGGCAGGTGTGAGCATCTCACCCGGTTGTGCATTTTCTTTGCATTCTGGTATTCACAGAGCTGCATTAATGAAGGATCCCAGTATTCCGTTTTTGCAGATTTTTCCAGATGAATACAGACAGAAGAGCAATATTTTACTGTCATTATCTATTTTTTAATATGGATGAATATGGAAAATTGGGTTTCTCTTAAATAGTTTGCACTACTGTCAATCATGAGTGCTAGGTCAATAGCTCTGTAAATTGACAGGTAAATGTAAATGCTAGCATTTGTAAAGCGCAGAGCTACCTCCGAAGAGGTGTCCCGGCGCTGGGGGCCGTCGTGAAGATTAAGCAAGCTATTGCCCAGAGTCACATGGTGCTGGGCTAACTTGCCGACGGAGCCGGGGATCTTACCGTGAACCCTGTGGTCCGAATTCAGGCACCCTGGCTGCTGCGCCACACCTCTTCAGGAGAGTTAACAATTTTAAAAGATTTTACTAAAGAAACTTAAATAACATCTTACAGCAAACAAATGATGGACGGAATGCTGACAATGCAAACATTCTCCCCCAGTCAAAAGATCTGGGTTAAATCCATCGTTCTTTTGCCCACTATGCCACCCCAGTTTGGACCCAGCCATATGCAAATCAGTCTTGACCCTGTGCCCCATGGGAACAATCCAGCCCTAACTGCCAGGCCAGGTCCTCCCTGGACCGGAAACAAACATCCTGGGACCGGTTTCAGGGTATGTCACCCATCTTCAGTCAGGCTAGCTTGAATCCAGTGGCACAGTGAGCAAGGGACCCACGTCTGGGCATACCCATCCCACTTAGGGCGAAAAGTGTTACAGCAAACAAATGATGGACGGAATGCTGACAATGCAAACATTCTCCCCCAGTCAAAAGATCTGGGTTAAATCCATCGTTCTTTTGCCCACTACGCCACCCCAGTTTGGACCCAGCCATATGCCAATCAGTCTTGACCCTGTGCCCCTTGGGAACAGTCCAGACCGAAATGCCAGGCCAGGTCCTCCCTGGACCGGAAACAAGCATCCTGGGATGCGGGTCCCATGCTCTCCATGCTACTGGAATCAAGCCATCCTGGCTGAAGAGGGGCGAAACCCCAAAACCGGCCCTAGGATGCTTGCTTTCGGTCCAGGGAGGACCTGGCTCAGCAGTTCAGGCTGGACTGTTCCCATGAGGCACAGGTTCAAGACTGATTTGCATCTGGCTGGGTCCAAACTGGAATGGCATGGTGAGCAAAAAAACTATGGATTTAGGCCCAGATCTCTGTACTGGGGTGAATGTATAACATTGTTCTGCATTGTGTCCATCAACTGTTGTTTTTACTTAAATAACATCAACAATAAAGCGGTTTAAGCTGTTCTACGTTACAAATGGTTTCAAATGACCATATTGTAATGTAAATCGGTAAAACCCATTGGCTGCTCAAACATGAGTTAAATCACAATGAGTATGGTAGCTCCAGAGAAAAAGAGATTGACTGTCTCCCTATTTAGTAGTGCAAGTCAGAGTAGAATTGGGGATGTCACAGAATTACTGCTCGAATGCGAGGAAAGACCATTCTTATGGAAGAGGTAGCCTTACACACATATTTGTGTCATTCTTTGTCGGAAACCTCTCCTCACCCTGGCAGGACAGTGCCACCAGGGTGGTCTGAACCTCCTGATGGACTCACAAAGGAAGGGTGTTCTTAGATAAAAGCTACTGGACAATGGCAGGATCCAGGTGAATGAAAAATACCTTGCGGTTCCCCTGTATATCACCTTTAATGGTGGAGACCTCAGGTATATCTAAAAACCCTAATGAGATGGTATTTTGAGGACAATGGCTCAAACCATCTCTCTAAGCCAACATGTTTCTGACCTAATGTATAGCCTTATTAGGTCTAGGGCACTCTTTAGGGCTAAGGATCTCTACATTTCTCAAGCTGCCTAGTAGCCAAGATTACAGTGCTAAGAACCAAAAGAAACCCAGATGGATCCAACCTGAGCACAGCCATAGATATATTAACCTAGATTTTAGGGGCTATTGGCTTCCTGGTCTGAGAGGGTAATGATGTCCATTATAGTTACACACACACATCAAAAGGCACATCATGCGATTCCACCTAGGCGAGTCTACTCCCAGCAGCTGGTGAAACATGAGCACACATTTGACAGTTAAATAAATGTAGAAATATAACCATTGCAACTTCAATTTTTTACAATAAACACAACATTAATATGGACAAATACAGATAAAAGATTTAAAAAATAAATATGGATAATTACAGACAGAAAGGTAAAAAAATACCATAAAACTGGGAGGGTAAACACAACTAACGGTACCACAATCCAAAAAACCCAGTATAAATGAGCTAGTCACTTCTGACATAGAGTCTACTGTGAGCTATCACACAGTACAAAATGGGTTCGTAAAACTTCTTTTGTAGATATAGATTCCAAGCCCCCCCATTGACAGAATCCTGATCTCTAGAAATTTAAGGCTTGAACATGAATGCCTTGGAGTAATTTAGCCAGTATTGGAACTGGAACCAATTTACTCAGGGAACCCATAAATTGGGGGCCAAGGCATGGCAGACGAAAGGGGGTGGAGTCGTCAGCGGTGGAGCCTGAAATGCAGAGTCTGACAATCAATGTTCACATTTATTATTTTAAAAATCTACTAAATAGAAATTGTCAACAACAATACAATAAGCGACAGTAAATCTGTTCTAGCTAACTTATTTGGCCACAAAGAGACTGCATTTTAAAATATCTTACAGAGTTAAGACACCTGCTGCAGAGATCTTTATGTGCCCAGCAATTTTGAGGGGATTTTAATAGCAGTAAAATAACTCATCAGAAACTACTTTATCAAAGCTGAGTAACTCATTCTTCTAATGGATGCTTCTTTCCACAAATTGCTTACATAAACCATTTCTAAAATATCCCTTAAGGAGGATCACTGAGGAAAAGTCGGGATCACTACCCTATCAAAGTAAGTTTGTCCATTTTTGTCTACTACTAAACAATGCTTGGTTTAAAAGTGCAGAAAAGACCAAGTAGCAGCTTCAAAGATTTTCTAAGTATCATGCTTCACAGCACATCTTAATTCTCAGCCATGCCTATATATAAAGTTGAGTGGGCATGGAACCCTTTTGGTGAGGATTTGGTTGCCAGTTCATTACAATGCTTTACTGTCCAAGAGTATACATCTAGATATGCTTTGTTTCTGCCAACTTTTCCTAGATTATTTCCATTAAAGCTTAAAAAGAGGTTGTCATCATCCCTGAAGGGCTATGTTCTCTGAATATTGCTGGCTAACAGCTCCCATGGAATCTATTCCATGCAGCCTCTCCTCGCTCTTGGACAGGGGTGGTTCCTCTACTAGGGCGGAGGAGCGTCGCCCCACTGCTTTCTCGCAGTGCGAGAAGCAGAAACATAAAATGGTAATAACTTTCAGTTATTACCATTTTATGTTTGGTTGCAGGCGGGCGGGGCTGCTCTGAGAGCAGAGCAGGGCAGGGGAGGAGTGGTGTGCCTGCCCACTCCCGAGTGTGCAAAGACTGTTTGGTCGCCCCCTGACTCTGCCCAGACCAGTCATGCGCACTCTGCCTTTCTCCATGCTTGCTGCAATGCAGCCTACATGGAGAAAGTGGCCTCCCCATAAGTTACTGGCTGGGTGGCCTCCCGACCAATCACAATGCTGCTTGCAGCGTTGTGATTTGCTTAGGGGAGGGAGGGAGCCTGGCTGTGTGCTTCTGCTTCCTGTTCCAGGAGAGCAGAGAAGATGCGGGAATACGGCTAGCTGAAAGGTAAGTTTAATTATAAATATGTTTTAAATTAAATAACCCCCCCCTCCCCATGCTACCCCCCCCCCTCACCCGCCAGTCATGCCAGCCGCGACTGCTCTTGGGTAGGTGATCTGAAGAAAAACAAATTAAGAAAATAAGATCATCTTCGCCATATGGAATTTCATCACCACTTAAGGGAGGAATGAAGGTTCAAGTACAACTGCCACCTTTTTTTTTTTTTAGATTATATGCAAAAATGGAGATGGGACCAAATGGGACTGCTGCTGTGCAGTTAGCCTCCCATCCGAAGTTATTGCAAACGCTAATAGCATATCCCAAGTGAGAAACGTAAGGGTTAGTGGGTTCGAACAAGAGGCTCGCCAAGAACATTAGAGGACGTTTTCTTCTGCTAGTCTTTATACAAACTAATAAAAGTTTAAACAACGAGCCTTGATCAGGCAAATCATTACAAGCAGAAACAGCTGCTGAGGAGTCCTTAGCAGCCCCAATATTGAAACCATTTTCAGTCTATACTTCTTGGTGCTATTTGTTACCTGAAACCTTAAAAATGTATAACTCTGGTTGTACTTATTGGATTTTTGGGGGAACAACCTTTACAACGCAACTTTTACAACGCACTACACTTACAACGCATTTTTTACAACGCAACATCCACTACAACGCATTCCATTACATAGCATGACACTACAACGCATTTTTTAAAACTACCTTTACAACGCATTCCATTACATCGCATACTACCTTTACAACGCATACCATTACAACGCATAATATTACACTACACTATCCAACACTTACCCTACTGTTGCACCCCCTGGAGTTAGAATAGTAATTTTTACCCCTATACTATCCAACACTTACCCTACTGTTGCACCCCCTGGAGTTAGAATAGTAATTTTTACCCCTATACTATCCAACACTTACCCTACTGTTGCACCCCCTGGAGTTAGAATAGTAATTTTTACCCCTATACTATCCAACACTTACCCTACTGTTGCACCCCCTGGAGTTAGAATAGCAATTTTTACCCCTATACTATCCAACACTTACCCTACTGTTGCACCCACTGGAGTTAGAATAGTAATTTTTACCCCTATACTATCCAACACTTACCCTACTGTTGCACCCCCTGGAGTTAGAATAGCAATTTTTACCCCTATACTATCCAACACTTACCCTACTGTTGCACCCCCTGGAGTTAGAATAGCAATTTTTACCCCTATACTATCCAACACTTACCTTAAATGCAATTTAATATTATGCGTTGTAATGGTATGCGTTGTAAAGGTAGTATGCGATGTAATGGAATGCGTTGTAAAGGTAGTTTTTAAAAATGCGTTGTAGTGTCATGCTATGTAATGGAATGCGTTGTAGTGGATGTTGCGTTGTAAAAAATGCGTTGTAAGTGCATGCGTTGTAAAAGTGTGCGTTGTAACGACATACATCCGGATTTTTGTCACTTTGGTGTTATTTAATTATTAAAATTTACTCTATTTTCCTAAATAGGTTAGGATTTTTTCTTGTGTTGTGTTTTCACTTTATAACTGTTTGAGTGCTGCATGAATACTTTACAACGAGGTGATGGATGGAATGTATGAATTAATCTCAGACACTGGCAATCGCTCGGTGGCGCATCAAATCTATCGTTTTTCGCCCACCATGCCAGCTCAGTTTGGATCTAGCTATATGCAAATCAGTCTTGACCCTGTTCTAGTGGGAACAGTCCAGCCCAAACTGTCAAGCCAGGTTCTCCCTGAACTGGAATACAAGCAACCTAGGGAAGGCTTCATTCTCATTAAGGGGCTCTTCAACCAGGTATAGCTTGATACAAGTGACACAGTGAGAATGGGACTCACATCTGGGCATACCCATCACACTTAGGGCGTCAGCAGCAAGCAGACTCCAATCACCTTTTGTGTGTTTCATGTACCTCCCTAAGTGGCATGGGTATGCCCAGATGTGGATCCTATGCTCACTGTGTCACTGGAACCAAGCTGTACTCGGATGATGAGCCCATAACCAGGGCAAAACTGGTCCTGGTTTCCTTGTGTTTCGGTTCACAGAGGACTTGACTTGGCAGTTTGAACTGGACTGTTTCCACTGGAGCAGGGTCAAGACTGATTTGCCTATAGCTGGGTCCAAATTGAGGTGGCATAGTGAGCAAAAGAACGATGAGTTGGAGTGCTAACCCAAGCTATTGTCAGTAGTTAGACTTATTGCAACCAACCTTCCATCACCTTTTATGTGTTTCATGTACCGCCCTAAATAGTGTGGGTATACCCAGATGTGGGTCCCATGCTCACTGTTTCACTGGAACTAAGCTGTACCTGGCTGATGAGCCCATAACTAGGGCTAAACTGGTTCCCGGCTGCTTGTGTTCTGGTTCAGGGAGGACCTGGCCTGGCAGCTCTGGCTGGACTGTTCCCATTGTAGCGGGGTCAAGACCAATTTGCACATAGCTGGGTCCAAACTGAGGAGGCATGGTGAGCAAAAGAACAATGGAATGGAGTGCTACCCCGAGCTATTGCCAATGGTTAGACTTATTGCAAGCAACCTCCAATCATCTTTTGTGTGTTGCATAAATACTTTACACATTGCCTCTAAGTCTGACTGCTTTTGTGCCAAGCTACGAAAGGGTTAAGCACAAGGTTTATTTAGTGCCTTTTGTGGTTCACCCTAACAAGGATTGTGTTCATTACTTGAGTGTGGCTCTCACCCCTCTCATCTAATAACCCAATTTCTTACAATACACCTCCATTACTTCTGAAGAAAGATCATATTAAAATAGTATTTGTGTTCAAGTTCAAAGCATGCATATTTAGAGTTGGGATGTCTAGGGGAGTAAGGAAGCTCTGGAGAAGTAGGTTTTCCACCCTTGGAAAAGATCATAGAGGAGCGCAGCTCAGCTCTAGCAGAGCCAGGGGCACTGGCCACCTGGATAGTCCAGTGCAACAAGAAAACCTGAGCACTGCAATTCAAATCTTATGGATCGTCCTTTGAAGTCAAACATGACTTGCTCCGGTCGTGCCATACTTTAAGCAGGGAGATCATTCTTCTGCTACATAATGAAGTGATCGGGGAAATATATGCACTTTCTCTGTATTAGTTATATATAAATGGCCTGCCACTGATTATGCTCATAAGGAAACATTTGGCACTTTGACGCATCATGTAAACCTATTGAGATCTTCAGCTATGGATGAAAGCAAGGAATTAGGACTTTATTGATGTGACTACATTTCTTTTCGATGGTGATGTTAAAGAGAATGGAATAAGTACACAGGAACAAAAACATGTTGACTGACTTGTGAAATAAAGAATGCTTATGATTATTGACAAGGAAAACCTGTGAAAAGATTATTACTGAAGCGATGGGTTCTGCTCATCAAATCCCCCAGATTGTTTGCTTTTTGATCACCTGTTTTTTTTACTTTTTTACTGTGGGTGAGCCTCACAACTGGTGAGAAATCCACGGTAGATTTATGGTAAATGGACTGCACATGTTTACTGCCAGTGTCTGCCTTTTAAGATAAGGCTGCTAGTTACATATGTAAGTGCTGCGCTGGGAAACTTTGTAGTGCATCCTGGTAACTGCACACAGGTAGCCTGGTTCAAACAGGACTATGCAGGATTGGATACTGACCTGGTATAGGCCTCATAATGTTGGTGTATACTCACAGAGGCAGTCTGTGTGTAGTCTACTGTCTTGTGTGCATTGTCACTCCATTACAGTCCTATGTGGAAGAATACCTTAGAGTACAGCTTTGCTTCCCTTTGGCCTACAGAGACCAGTGATGTATCGAGGATGGAATCAGTATACCGAATCCAAATATGAGAGTTCCAAAAGGATATCTGTACAGCTTATGGGTCCTCCATGATTGTTATATTTCACTGCCTCAGCTCAGGATCAGAGCCCAGGTCTTTTGGCACCCTGCTGTGCCAAGTTAATTACATTTAAATCAAGCAGCAGAAACAAAGGTCTCCTGTTAGACTTGGCATCTTTTGGCGTGTTTTCCCCGAGTTTTTGCTTTCTGCCCTCCCGGTTTTGACTCTGTTTTTGCTGGTATAAAGTTTCTGCGTGCTTTTCGCACTGCTGATCGGTGGTAAAGCGCTGGTGCTCCTGTGGTAAATTGTGTTCTGATTGGATGTGTGAGTTACTTGTCAGTCCCCAGTAAAGGGCACTGCGGTTGGCGAGGCTTGTGAGTCAACGGCTACTCGTGGGCCTGCAGCACGGCTTGTGCCACCCACGTACGTAGCCCGAAAAAGGTATAAGTGAATGAAGTTTGGTATGCCTGAACTCAGCGTCTAAAAACGCAGCCTTTAGTGAGGGTGCCCTTTTTATTCTGAGTTCATAGAGGCCACTTTTAGAAAGTGGGTATTATTTTGCTCGGTCATCCCGTATGCCTCTGCTGGAATGTGGATGGCCTGTCTGGGTTTTGGAGGACAGAAGGCTGGGGGCGGGAGGGGCTCCAGATGGTCTGGATAGGTCAAGAAAGGGCGGATTAGACCTGGGCTGCGATGGGGGAAGGGAGAGGAATTTCCTTGCACCTCAAAGGACCTGGTCTGCCTCTGACAAAGTCGTCTCCAGATCCTGCCAGGAATTCACGCCAGAGAAGGCCCAACTGGTTCTGGCCGGACACCGACACCCTCTGCCTGGCAGATCAAAGGATTTTTGTGCACAAATGCTGGGCCCCAGACCCCTTAATTCTAGAACTCACCTGGATCAAGAAGACTGTACAGGAGAAGCGCAGGAGAAACTGCTAAGAGGATTGACCGCTTTGCTGCGTGCTTTGCTGGGCTGACCTGCAGTGGCTGCTTCTGTCGTGGGCAGTCAAAGGCCTGGACTGGACTTTCTGCAACCAAATTGGTGAGGCTCTCCAAGGCCTTGAGGTAGCGCGTGCTCCCTGTTCACGAAGTCTCAGGAACACCAAAGACTTCAGGTTTTTCGACCCGCAGCACTGGGCACTGTGTGTTTTGTGCTGCAACCCGAAGAACGCCACTCGACGACGTCTACGACGACCCTGCCGAACCCGTGCCCTGAAGGCACCACAGATGGCACCGCCACAACGCCGCACCGCAACCCTGCTCTCACCGAGGACGCCTGCTGATGCCATCACCGAGCCGCTGCTCGCACCGCGACCTGTGGGCACCGCACTGCGCACCACCTTGCCGAAGCTGTGGCACCGCAGAGGGCACCGCCGCCACGCCGCACCGCGACCTTGGTCTCACCGAGGACGTCTGCTGACGCCATCACCGAGCCGTTGCTCGCACCGCGACCTGTGGGTCCGCACTCTGCACCGCCTCGCTACACGACAACGCCGTGGCCTTCCTGATGCTGCCACCTCCCGCCGAAATCGGCGCCGCTGCTTGCATCGTGGTTCGGGGGCACCGCTCTTAATTTACACGACGCACCGCCCTCATCCCACACCGCAGCCGTGGCCTACCGACGCCGGTGTCATCGACTCCAGTTCGTCAGCCGACAACAGCGCTCCAGCAACGACAACGCCGCTGCTTGCACCGTGACCTGCCAACACCGTGACAAGCACTGCCTCCATCTCGCATCGCGACCCTGGTCTCACCGTCGACGCCATCTGACGGCGCCACCAAACCGCTGCTCCCACCGCGACCTGGGGGCACCGCACGCCGCACCGCTGCACTTCGCACCACAGCACCCGACGCCTGTTGGCGCCTGTGCTCCTGAGCCCATCAGAGAGGAGCTCGACCTGCAACGCGAGTGACTTCAAGGGCCCCATCGCCCTGCATCTCTGAAAGGTACTGTTTGCGGGTCTTCCCGACACCGTAGTTGGCGGCAACCCCGCGGTCAGCCAGAACTGTTTTCGGATTTGTGTGCTCACGACGCCGTGGAAGCCCGGACGGAGCTATCCACCCAAGGAACTCTTTTTAATCAACGTAGTTTTTGAACTGTGAACTTTTAAGTATAGTATTGTGGAGTTTTTTTTAATCGTTTTTGGTCTTATTTTAATTATGTAAAAATATTGGATATTTTACTAAACTGGTGTGGTGTCCTTTTGTAGTGCGTACGCTTTATTACAGTTGGTTATGTGCAAATGCTTTAAACACTGCCTCTAAGATAAGCCTGGCTGCTCGTGCCAAGCTACCAAGGGGGTGAGCAGGGGTTATTTTAGACGTATAACTCCCGTATCCTGAGAGTGGTGGTTTCTGCCTCGCTTTGGCGCAAGTCTCAGCTAGCCAGAAATCCCATTTCTAACATTGGTTGCCAGCGGTGAGGATCGGACTTGCGTTTGCACTGGACTACAGTGATTGGTGTGCACTACTGCCATATCACAGACCATTTCGTGCCACATACTAACCCGTTTTCTTTTTGGCCGATTTTTGTGATCTTGCCAGGTGAACTTTCGACTTCGTCATGCCGGAATCAATAGCATCATCAGTTGCATCCATGGACATTGCCTTTGAGGAAGATAGGTTGGAGCTCCACACTGTGAGAGAATTGAAGTCTGTGTGCAAAAACCACAAAGTCCAAGTCAGGGGCCTCACTAGGAAGGACAAGCTACAAAAGGCGCTGAGGGCCTGGGTAGCAGCCAGAGGCGCAAGTGGGCAATCTGGGGACCTTAGTGGAGAGGCGGGGGAGCCTAGTCTTAGGATGGATGGGCTTTTGGGAGGGGGGGAACCCTTCTGTCCAGGCAGCAGTGGCCTGTCCTCAGAGGAGCTGGAGGACAGGCAGGAAGCAAGGAGAGCCGCCACAGAGCTAGAAAAGCTTAGATTGGCCATGGAGGAGAATGGTTTTGGAACATGAAGTTAGGATGAAAAAGCTGGATCAAGAGAAACGAATCAGCTCAGACGGTGTCAGCAACTCGTCAAGACAGAGAGACCGAATCATACACATCCCTAAGAATGTGGGCAGAGAGTTCAAGAAGGGGGATGACATACAGAGGTGGTTTCAGGGTTACGAGGCAACGATACACATGAATGGGGTCCCTCAGGAGAATTGGGGGGCAGGATTGTGGTCTCTGTTCCCAGAGGAAGCCAGGGATACTTTGACAGCTTTGGGTAAGGGGCCTAACCTCACCTATGCTGATATGAAAGAAGCCCTTCTCTGTAGGTATGGTCTCACTCCTGAGAAGTACCGATATCAGTTTAGGTCCTGGAAGAAATCTGATGCCAACACATGGCTGGAATGTGTGGATGGGTTTTGTCGATCGTTGGATGGCTGGGTGAAGGGCAGCAATGTGACAGATTTTAAGGGGCTCTACAATTTGATTGCGTGGGAGCACCTCTCCAGTCTATGTTTTGCAGATCTGCGCCAGCACCTAGTAGATAGCATGCTAACTGACCCCAGGAAGCTTGCTATGGAGGCGGACCGCTGGGTGAGTACCAGGGTCCACAAGAAAGCATTCGGGGGAGACTCAGCCAAAGGTGGGCAGGGTCCCCAGCCGAAGAGTGGGGGCGACAAGGGTAAAACACAGGAGATCTCGAAAGAGCCCCAAAATAACACCCAGGGTAAAGGTTCCCATACCCCGGAAAAAAGAAGCAAGGGGCCTCGACAGGAAAGTCTGCCGAGACCGGCCCCCGCAAGTGTTTTGCATGCGATCAGATGGGGCACATGAAGGGAGACCCCAGGTGCCCAAAGGGGACACTGCCCCCCACTGGTGGGCAGTCCAATGTGTTGGCCAGCGTAGCGCTTGGGAAGGAGGGGGAGTCCCAACAGGAGGGTGGGGACCCGCAGAAATGACCCCCGTCCCACTAGGGGACAGTGAGATGGTCCCTGGAGCCCAGGTGCCCCCTAACACAAAGAAATACAGCACCTGGGTGACCATCAACGGGAAAAGGGTAGAGGCTCTCAGGGATACCGGAGCCAGTGTGACCTCAGTTCGGTGTAACCTGGTCCCTGAGACGCAGGTAGTCCCCGGGGCATTCCACTAGGTGATAGCCGTCGACAATTCAGAGCGCCAGTGTCTGCTGGCGCAGGTTCCCCTCGAGTGGGGGTGGTCTCAGGTCCACTGAGGGTAGTTGTGAGCCCTTCCATGCCTGTCGATTGTCTGCTCTGTAACGACCTGGAGCAGTCCTTATGGAAGGATGTAGAGCTCAGGTCCCACTTGGAGATGTTGGGGTTGCCAGAGTGGGCATGCGTGTTGACTTGGTCGATGGCTGCCAGAGAGGCTAATCAGAGGGACCCGGAGCCTGAGACAGTGGCCCAGGTCCCTGCCAAGAGAAAGGGTAAGGGGCATGGGAAACCGGCCCCTGAGGTTCCCACGGCCCGGGAGGAGGCGGACCTCGAGGGGGACGCCCCGGTGCCTACAGGGGAGCAGGTAGCCGAACTGGGGGACATCTCTGAGCTGACCCAGTGGCAGCAAGAAGGGGGTCCCACCAGGGAGGAGTTCTGCCGGGAGCAGATGGAGTGCCCTTCTCTGGAGGGTCTGTGGCAGCAGGCCGCAGCCCAGGCGACTGGTGATCAGTCCGGATCACATTGGATCTATTGGGAGAATGATCTCCTGTACAGCGAGCCTAAGGTCACGGAACCTGGATCAGCCCATGTGCTGCTGGTACCCCAGCGCTTCCGGACCTTCCTACTGGGTCTGGCTCACGACGTGCCTTTGGCAGGACATTTGGGGCAGGACAAGACCTTTGACCGGCTTGTCACCCACTTTTTCTGGCCTCAAATGCAAAGGCAGCCGGATGCGCATTGTAGGTCTTGCCAAACTTGCCAGGCAAGTCGCAAGAGTGGGAGGAAGGTCAAAGCGCCTCTCCAACCGTTCCCCGTGGTGGGGACACCCTTTGAAAGAGTAGGGATGGACATCGTGGGGCCACTGGATCCCAAGACAGCCATGGGCAACAGGTACATCCTGGTCTTGGTGGACCATGCCTCCCGGTACCCGGAGGCAATTCCTCTCAGAACAACAACAGCGCCAGTGGTGGGCCGGGCGTTAATCAGGGATCTTTTCCCGCGTGGGGTTCCCCAGAGAGGTGGTTTCCGACAGGGGAACCAACTTCATATCGAAGTATATGACATCCCTGTGGGAGTAGTGTGGTGTTACGTACAAGTTAATCACTCCTTACCACCCCCAAGGTAACGGTCTGGTAGAAAGGTTCAACCAGACCTTAAAGGGCATGATCAAGGGTCTTACTGAACCCATGAGGCGTAAGTGGGAGATCCTCTTACCATGCCTACTCTTTGCGTACAGGACGTACCCCAGAAGTCTCGAGCTTCTATACGGTCATCCCATTAGAGGACCGCTCAGCTTGGTGAAGGAGGGCTTGGAGGCCGCTCCCAAGAAGACACCCCAGGATGTGTTCAGCTACATGCTGGCCTTCTGCAACCAAATGGCCCGCTTCAGGAAACTCGCTCAGGCGAACCTCGAGGCCAGCCAGGAAGAAATGAGGAAGCGGTATGACCAGAATGCCACTTTGGTAGAGTTTCAACCTGGACAGAAAGTGTGGGTTATGGCCCCTGTGGAAACTTGTGGACGGGGCCCTTTGAGGTGGTGAAGCGCAAAAGTGAGGTCACCCACCTGGTGGATTTGCAGGCTCCCTGGAACCCGTTACGGGTCCTCCACGTGAACCGCCTCAAACCCCACTTCGAGAGGTCCGAAGTGAGCATGCTCTTGGCGCCGGAAAAACGGGGAGGAAGCGGAAAGTGAGCCTCTCCCGGACCTCCTGTCCACCCAAGAAGGGGATGAATCGGTGGAGGGTGTGACCCTCTCCCCGGCCCTGACCGCGGAGCAACAGAGCGAGTGTCGCCAGTTGTTGGAGCAGTTTGCCCCACTGTTCTCCTTGACCCCAGGTGTTACTCAATGGTGTACCCACGATGTGGATACTGGCGACAGCCCCCCGGTGAAACATAAGATTTACCGGTTGGCTGACCGGGTCAAGGACAGCCTCAAAGAGGAGGTCTCGACGATGTTGGCGTTAGGGGTGGTTGAGCCGTCCAGCAGCCCCTGGGCCAGCCCCGTGGTCTTGGTCCCGAAGGCAACGGTGCCCGGTGCCGCCCCGGAACTGCGGTTCTGCGTGGACTATCGGGGGCTCAATGCTGTCACGCGGACTGACGCACACCCCATCCCCCGAGCTGATGAGCTCATCAACCGGTTGGGAGCGGCCAGATTCCTGAGTACGTTCGATTTAACGTCAGTGTACTGGCAGATCGCCCTAACCGGAGGGGCCAAAGAAAGATTCTTGAGCCCGGACGGGCATTACCAGTTCCGTGTGATGCCCTTCGGCTTGAAGAATGCCCCAGCCACGTTTCAGAGATTGGTCAACCAGGTGTTGGCCGGGCTGGAGGAATTTAGCGCCGCCTACATGGACGACATCGCGGTGTTCACCTCCAGTTGGGACGAACATCTGCAACACCTCAGGGAAGTGTTGAGGGCGCTGCAGACGGCAGGCCTCACGATTAAGGCCATTAAGTGCCAGATCGGGCAGGGGTCGGTGGTGTACTTGGGACACCAGGTAGGGAGCGGCCAGGTGGCGCCCCTACAGCCCAAGATCGACACCATTCTGGCTTGGGAGCCCCCCAAGACCCAGACAGAGGTGAGGGCCTTCTTAGGACTCACCGGATAATACCGGAGGGTTGTTAAGGGATATGGCACCATCGTGGCCCCCTTAAGTGAGCTGACTTCCAAGAAGCAGCCGAAAAAGGTGATCTGGACTGAGCCCTGCCAGAGGGCGTTTGATACCCTGAAGGCCGCCATGTGCACGGTCCCCGTGCTCAAGGCCCCCGACTTCTCCAAAGAATTTGTCATGCAGACCGACGCGTCAGAGCATGGAGTGGGAGTGGTGCTCTCACAACTGAACGAAGAGGGCCTGACGCAGCCAGTAGTCTTCCTTAGCAGGAGGCTACTCCCCAGGGAGCAAAGGTAGAGTGCCATAGAAAGGAAAGCTTTCGCTGTGGTCTGGGCACTGAAGAAGCTGAGGCCCTAACAGTTTGGGACTCACTTCCAGGTTCAGACCGACCACAGGACCCTCTGGTGGTTAATGTAGATGAGGGGGAGAATCCAAAACTGCTGAGGTTGTCCATCTCCCTACAGGGAATGGACTTCACGGTGGAACACCGTCCGGGAACAGAACACGCCAACGCAGATGGCCTGTCCCGGTTCTTCCGCCTTAGTGAGGAGAACTCCCAGGAGTGTGGGTAGTTCCCCCTACTTTCAGCTGGAGGAGACGTGTGTTAGACTTATCATCTTTTGGCGTGTTTCCCCCGAGTTTTTGCTTTCTGCCCTCCCGGTTTTGACTCTGTTTTTGCTGGTATAACGTTTCTGCACGCTTTTCACACTGCTGATCAGTGGTAAAGCGCTGGTGCTCCTGTGGTAAATTGTGTTCTGATTGGATGTGTGACTTACTTGTCAGTCCCCAGTAAAGGGGACTGGGGGTCCCGGGGCTTGAGAATCAACCGCTACTCGTGGGCCTGCAGCACGGATTGTGCCACCCACGAACGTAGCCCGAAAAAGGTATAAGTGTATGAAGTTTGGTATGCCTGAACTCAGCGTCTAAAGACGCAGCCTTTAGCGAGGGTGCCTTTTTTATTCTGAGTTCATAGAGGCCACTTTTAGAAAGTGGGTATTATTTTGCTCGGTTATCCCGTATGCCTCTGCTGGAATGTGGATTGCCTGTCTGGGTTTTGGAGGACAGAAGGCTGGGGGGCCAGAGGTGCTCCAGATGGTCTGGATGAGTCAGTAAAGGGCTGATTAGACCTGGGCTGCAATGGGGGAAGG